>NC_135906.1:14872945-15576804 GCF_964194155.1 Cetorhinus maximus | reverse complement strand
TATATAAATTATTGGAAAAAAGGGGGATCGGAAAGTGGGTGGGGATGGAGGAGAGAGTTCATGATCTAAAATTGTTGAACTCAATATTCGGTCCGGAAGGCTGTAAAGTGCCTAGTCGGAAGATGAGGTGCTGTTCCTCCAGTTTGCGTCGAGCTTCAATGGAACAATGCAGCAGGCCAAGGACGGACATGTGGGCATGAGAGCAGGGTGGAGTGTTGAAATGGCAAACGACAGGGAGGTCTGGGTCATGCTTGTGGACAGACCGAAGGTGTTCCTCAAAGCGGTCACCCAGTCTGCATTTGGTCTCTCCAATGTAGAGGAAACCGCATTGGGAGCAGCGAATGCAGTAGACCAAATTGAGGGAAGTGCAAGTGAAGCGTTGCTTCACTTGAAAGGAGTGTTTGGGCCCTTGGATGGCGAGGAGGGGGGAAGTAAAGGGGCAGGTGTTGCACCCTCTGCGGTTGCATAGGAAGGTACTGTGGGAGGGGATTGAGGTGTAGGGGGTGATGGAGGAGTGGACCAGGGTGTCCCGGAGGGAACGATCCCTGCGGAATGCCGCATGAACGAAGACGATATTGGGCACGTTTTTTTTCCCCCTTTATCTAGATGTTTGTACATCGTGTCCCTGTGAACACGATCCATATTTGACCGCCAGATAAAGCGGAAGATGGCTCGGGTGATCGCCACTGCGCAGGGGTGAGGAATGGGAATGGGGTAGACCTGCACCATGTACAGCGAGATTGCCTCACCCCTGATGAACAGGTTCTTATTTATGATGGTGGCCATTACCAAGAAGGTGCTAGGAAAACTGAAAGGTCTGAAGGTGGATAAATCACCTGGACCAGATGGATTACACCCCAGAGTTCTGAAGGAGATAGCTGAAGAGATAGTGGAGGCGTTAGTGGCGATCTTTCAGGAATCACTGGAGTCAGGGAGGGTCCCAGAGGACTGGAAAATCGCTAATGTAACCCCACTGTTTGAGGCAAAAGACGGGAAATTACAGGCCGATTAGCCTGACCTCGGTCGTTGGTAAGATTTTAGAGTGCATTATTAAGGATGAGATTTCAGAATACTTGGAAGTTCATGGTAAAATCGGGCAAAGTCAGCATGGCTTCATCAAGGGGAGGTCATGCCTGACAAATCTGTTAGAATCCTTTGAGGAGGTAACGAGTAGGTTAGACAAAGGAGAGCCAATGGATGTTATCTACTTGGACTTCCAGAAGGCCTTTGACAAGGTGCCGCACAGGAGGTTGCTCAGTAAGATAAGAGCCCATCGTGTCAGAGGCAAGGTACTAGCATGGATAGAAGATTGGCTGTCTGGCAGGAGGCAGAGAGTGGGGATAAGGGGGTCCTTCTCAGGATGGCGGCCGGTGACTAGTGGAGTTCTGCAGGGGTCAGTGTTGGGACCACAACTTTTCACTTTATACATTAATGATCTAGATGAAGGAACTGAGGGTATCCTGGCTAAGTTTGCAGATGATACAAAGATAGGTGGAGGGATAGGTAGTATTGAGGAGGTGGGGAGGCTGCAGAAGGATTTGGACAGGTTAGGAGAATGGGCAAAGAAGTGGCAGATGGAATACAACGTGGGGAAGTGTGGGGTCATGCACTTTGGTAGGAAGAATAGAGGCATAGAGTATTTTCTAAATGGGGAGAGAATTCAGAAGTCTGGAGTGCAAAGGGACTTGGGAGTCCTAGTCCAGGATTCTCTTAAGGTTAACTTGCAGGTTGAGTCGGTAGTTAGGAAGGCAAATGCAATGTTGGCATTTATTTCGAGAGGACTAGAATATAAAAGCAGGGATGTGCTGCTGAGGCTTTATAAGGCTCTGGTCAGACCACATTTAGAATATTGTGAGCAATTTTGGGCCCCGTATCTCAGGAAGGATGTGCTGGCCCTGGAGAGGGTCCAGAGGAGGTTCACGAGAACGATCCCAGGAATGAAAGGCTTAACATATGAGGAACGTTTGAGGACTCTGGGTCTATACTCCATGGAGTTTAGAAGGATGAGGGGGGATCTGATTGAAACTTACAGAATACTGAAAGGCCTGGATAGAGTGGACGTGGGGAAGATGTTTCCATTAGTAGGAGAGACTAGGACCCGAGGGCACAGCCTCAGAGTAAAGGGAAGACCTTTTAGAACAGAGATGAGGAGAAACTTCTTTAGCCAGAGAGTGGTGAATCTATGGAATTCATTGCCACAGAAGGCTGTGGAGGCCAGGTCATTGAGTGTATTTAAGACCGAAATAGATAGGTACTTGATTGGTAAGGGGATCAAAGGTTACGGGGAGAAGGCGGGAGAATGGGGTTGAGAAACTTATCAGCCATGATTGAATGGCGGAGCAGACTTGATGGGCCAAATGGCCTAATTTCTGCTCCTATGTCTTATGGTCAATGTTCTTATGATGGAGAGGCAGTGTCGCTCCCACAGCTTTTTGTTTGACCATTGCTGCTTCCAGTTGTTAGCACATGTCCCGGCCTTCACCCCTTTCCTATTTTTACTTAGTTCTGTTGAAGAGTCACGAGGACTCGTAACTTCAACTGTGCTCTTCTCCGCCGATGCTGCCAGACCTGCTGAGTTTTTCCAGGTATTTCTGTTTTTGTTTTGAATATCAGTCACGTTGTGAACTGAGGCTCTGGGCAGTCTGAGTGGACGCTGTACGAGCACCGCAATGGGGCATGGGGCGGGGTTCCAGCCTGATTGACATTCCCATTGACCAATGGAAATACCAAACAGTGCCACAATGACGTCAGCGGGAAGATGTAACCAATCACAGCGCGTCTGAGAATATGTCCCGTGGCCACGCTTATATAAAGGTGCGCATGCGCCACCTCTGCCAGTAATGTCGGGGATGATGGCGGGCGATGCGTTATTAGAGCGGAAGGCACAACACCGGCCTTTCTTGATTGCTGTCAGTGGTGGAACAGCCAGTGGGAAAGTAGGGCATAGTGCCGATTATGACGACTTTAGTAGGCGTTTGTAGCTGGGTAGAATGCCGGCCGCAACCATTCGTTCAGAGTTTGATAGTGACCCGCATGGCAAAAGGCGCGCAGTCGCAGTGTTGGTCGCGGACGGTTGGTGCGGCGACGTGGTGATGTTTGCTGGGGATTGGGAGTGCGCAGGCGCGGTGCTCGGTGTGCGGTGCGGCCTGCGCAGGCGCGGTGCTCGGAGTGCCGTGCGGCCTGCGCAGGCGCGGTGCTTGGAGTGCGGTGCAGCCTGCGCAGGCGCGGTGCTTGGAGTGCGGTGCGGCCTGCGCAGGCGCGGTGCCGTTCTTTATCAGGGTTGGGTTGCATCGTATTGGGCCTGAGTTACAGGGGAGGGTTTCTGAAGGAGCGTTTGTGTTCTGATGTGTAGTTGAGCAGAACCTGGGTTCAGGGAGGTAATTTGTTTTTCTAAGGCTCGATGTCCTATTTAAACAGGATGGGCTGGGACAAAAGCAAAACATGGCGGAAGCTGGAAATCTGAAATAAAAGCAAAAAATGCTGGAAAAAACTCAGCCCTGACAGCATCTGTGGATTGAGAAACTGAATTAATGTTTTGAGGCCATATGACTCCTGCTCAGAGCTAAAGAGAAGTTGAAATGTGACGAAATTTATACTTTTTAAGGGGGTGGAGCTGGATAGAATATCAGTGGTAGGTGGGGCCTAAGGAGAGATGGACAAAGATGTCAGGAACAAAAGGACAAAGTGGGTGCTAATGGTAGTGGCAAGTGCTGCATAGGCTGCGGTACAAGAGCAGGAAAAAGCCATTCAGGCCCTCTAGCCCGTACTGTTCTCTTACACTCAGTCCCATTTATCTGCCTTGGCTCTCTCTTTTCATAGAGATGGGGCAAATGTTTTAGTTGTGACAAGTGTTACTGACCTGGAATGTTAACTTTATTTCCCTCTCTGCAGATGCTGCCTTGAATATTTCCAGCATTTTGTTTCTTTTAGGGAGAGAGTTCGATCATAATTTAACCTTCTATTCCCAGAAACATTCAGGTGAATCTGTACTGCAACCCCTCCAAGTCTAATTTATCTCGAGTATTGCTGAAAGAAGAGACATGTCGAAGCTTTTTGTCTTGCACTTATCAGGACGCTTCGCAAGAATACCAATATAAGGGGAAAACAATTTATACTATATGTGAAGAGAGTGCTGATTTGTCGGCAAGTGGACTCTGGTAAACATGTTGCCATGGTGAATGGGGGTGGTGAGAGAGAGAGAGAGACAGGGCCTGTGGGGAGGGAGTGAGAGAGAGAGAGACAGGGCCTTGGCTAGGGGGGGTAGGTGGGGGGTGGCAAGAGAGAGAGAAGGCCTTGGGGTGGTGGTGAGAGAGACAGGGCCTCGGGGAAGGGGTGGGGGGAAGAGAGACAGGGCCTGGGGAGAGAGAGTGGGGTGCCACAGGGTTGGGTCCTCGGGGCCCCAACTATTTACAATCTATATTAATGACTTAGATTCAGGGATAGAAGGTACTCTAGCTAAATTTGCAGATGACGCTAAAATAGGTGGGAAAGTAAGTTGCAATGAAGAAATAAGAAATTTACAACTGGATATGGACAGGTTAGGCGAATTGGCCAAAATCTGGTAGATGAAGTTTAACGTGGATAAGCGTGAGGTTATCCATTTTGGTTGGATGAATAAAAAGGGGACTTATCATTTAAATGGAGAGAAACTTCAGAATGCTTCAGTGCAGAGGGATCTGGGTGTCCACGTGCATGAATCGCTGAAAGCTAGTATGCAGGTACAGCAGGCAATGAGGAAGGCAAATGGAATTTTGGTATTTATTGCTAAAGGAATAGTGTATAAAAATAGGGAAGTGTTGTTGCAACTGCGCAAGTCATTGGTGAGACCGCACCTGGAGTACTGTGCACAGTTTTGGTCCCTTTACTGGAGGAAGGATGAAGTTGCATTGGAGGCGGTTCAGAGGAGGTTCACTAGATTGATTCCAGAGATGCAGGGCTTGTCTTATGAGGAGAGATTGAGCAGTTTAGCCCTATACTCACTAGGGTTTAGAAGGATGAGAGGAGATCTAATTGAGGTTTATAAGATGCTAAAGGGGATAGACAAAGTAGACGAGCGGATGTTTCCCCTTCTAGAACGAGAGTTTTAGACTAAGGGTGGTAGATTGAAATTAGAGATGAGGAGGAATTACTTTTCTCAAAGTAAGGGAGGGGGGTGATGACAGGGGGGGAGGGGGGTGATGACAGGGGGGGAGGGGGGTGATGACAGGGGGGGAGGGGGGTGATGACAGGGGGGGGAGGGGGGTGATGACAGGGGGGGAGGGGGGGGCCATAGTTTTAGACTAAGGGGTGGTAGATTGAAATTAGAGATGAGGAGGAATTACTTTTCTCAAAGGGTTGTGAAACTGTGGAATTCACTACCTCAGTGCGGTGGTTGCCGGGACGCTGAATAAATTTGAGGAGATAGACAGATATTTAATTAGAAACGGGTTGAAAGGCTATGGGGAGATGTCGGGAAATTAGAGTTGAAGCTGAGATGAGGTCAGCCATGATCATATTGAATGGCAGGACAGGCTCGAGGGGCTGAATTGCCTACTCCTGCTACTAGTTCTTATGTTCTTATAATGCACCAGTTGAAGGTGACTGACAGTTAACTGCCAGAATTGTTTGAAATTTAAACCATGTAGCTTGACCATGATTGGTCAAGGCATTGCCCTGAGGAATGAGTCAGTGAATGGCTTTCACTTATTTTGTTTAGCTGAAACAGGTGCAATGTGTGTACATGTTCTTTCTGCCTGCGAAGAACAGGGCCCTGTGTATTAATATACGTAGCTTCCAATACACACAAATGTGCCACACGTGAGCCTGACTGACCATCTTAAATTGGTTGTCAGTGTAATTCTTAGCATAATGAGGACCATTTAGCAAATGTTGTCCAATCGCAGAATCACATCTTATGTTGGACACAGTTTTGAGTTTTGCAAGCAAGGTTGGGTACGGTCTGACCCCTGCTTGTTGCAAACAGCGGCTGGGACGTGCTGTTTGATACGATCCGCCAGTCTTTGGGACATAAAAGTCTAATGATGACCATGAAACCATTGTCAATTGTCATGAAAATTCCACCTGGTTCACTAATGTCCTTTAGGGAAGGAAACCTGCTGTCCTCACCTGGTCTGGGCTACATGTGACTCCAGACCCACAGCAATATAGTTGACTATTAAAAATTCACTCTGAACAAGGGCAATTAGGGATGGGCAATAAATGCTGGCTTTGCCAGCATCGCCCACATCCCACGGACAAATGTTTTTTTAAAAAAAATACGGCCTGCATACCTAGCATCACACTGGCACTGAAATTCATAAACCACATTACTCATTTGTGTGATAGAACGTCTTTTTGGCTTGACAGCAGCATCCTGTTCGTAGCAAATATCACTTGTGTTGCTACTGCATAGTAGCAATGTGAAACAGCTAGCTTCGCCTGTTCAAATTTTTGAGATACCTTGCCTTTCTAGGGTAATTTGAGGTAGACTAGGCACTTTTCAGGGCTGAAAGTGAAGACCTTCAGACCGTTCATGAGTTTGCGTAATATACAGTATGAAATGATCTTATAAGGGTAGCCATTATCGTGCAGGATGGCTTTCATGTGCTGTATTTCAGCATCAAGCTTGCATGGCGAGCAAATGGCTCGGGCCCTGTTTGAGGTTGCTGATAAGACCAATCTTATACAGTGTTGGAACTATAAGAATCCCAATGTGTATATTAGCTAGTGAAGGTAGGCTTGCAGTAGACTGTGGTAGAGAACCGCTTGGCAGATTTCTCAACTGTAGTACCTCAAGGAAGAGGAGTTAATTTGACCGCTCCATTTCAAAGGTGAATTTGAGCACAGGAGGGAGCCTATTAAGACATATTACATTTGCTAAAAAATCCTCAGTGTGCTAAGAATTACGCTGGCAACCAATTGAAGATTGTCAGTCAGGCTCGCGTTTGGCACATTTGCCTGTACTGGAAGCTACATATATTAATACACAGGGCCCTGTTCTTCGCAGACAGAAAGAGCATGTACACATATTGCACCCATTTCAGCTAAACAAAATTAGTGACAGCCATTCATTGACTCATTCCTCAGGACAATGCCTTGACCAATCAGGGTCAAGCTGCCTGGTTTAAATGTCAAGCAATGCTGGCAGTTAACTCAGTCACCATCAACTGGTGCATTCTTCATGGCAACACCTTTACCAGAGTCCACTTGCCAACCAGTCAGCACTCTCTTCTCATACAGTTTAAATTGTTTTCCCCTATTGCTATTCTTGTCAAGTGTCCCGATGAGTGCAAGACAAAAAGTTTTGACATGTCTCTTCCTTCAGCAATGCTCAGTATCCTCACCTGGTCTGGTCTACATGTGACTCTAGACCCACAGCAATGTGGTTGACTCTTGAAAAAGCACTCTGAACAAGGGCAATTAGGGATGGGCAATAAATGCTGGCCTTGTCAGCAACACCCACACCCAATGAACGAATTAAAAAAAAAGTAAGGGAATTAATATATGCAGCTGCGAATTTAAATATAGCGAACGTATCATCCACATATCGGAAATATGCGAGGGGTAGGTTAGGTGCCATTCCATTGAAGCTACATTTTGTTTGCGAAAGCTGGACCTAGCGGGGACCCAATGGCATCTATTTGGGCTTACATGATGTCATTAAAGTTGAGCTCAACTGCATGTGTTTCTGAATTCATAAGTTATCCTTTGTGAGTTGCTGTGCCCAGTCTTGAATGCCATATTCAAAATGACAATCCATTTGGAACCCTCAAATGTTTTGCTTTAGTCCACACTAATTGACAGTAAAATTAGTTCAAAGTCTTGCTATGTCCTTGCTGTGCATATAGCTGTCACTCCTTTGGATCCCAATACTTCTGAGGTAAAGGCCATCATTCCATAGCCTTTTAAATTATATTTTGTATTTGTCAGTAGCTTTTAGTTACTTCTTTACCTAGATTCCCAAATTTCTCTGATCCTTCACGGTTCCTAGCTTCTCATCATTTAGAAAATACCCTGTTCCAATGTGGATAGCCTCATACATTGAACACCATCTGCCACAGTTTTTCCCCTTTTTTAAAAATTCTTTCATGGGATGAACTCATTTAATCTAACAATGGCTCTTTGTACCTTTCTGCTTCAGTCTACACTCTCTACAGTGAAACCTTAATCAATGTCATCAGCAAACTTGGAAATACAGCTCTTGTGTTCCAGGTACAAGAAGCACAGATTGGGTCGGTCTACAACTGGAACAGGAGCATCTGGTGTCAACCTTTGGGCTCAGCTTGAGGTGCCTCTGCCCCTTCTGTGTCTTGGGACGCCCTCTCCCATCCCTCATTTTAGAGCAGTCCACTGTATTTTGCTACGTATGGACAAAACTTGCTTATCAAATGTGATTCCCAGTTGGTGGAGGGGTGGGATGGTCAGGACACCATTCCCCATCACTTTGAGATCAGACAGCTACGAAAACACAAAACAAATAATTTGCTGGCATACCTTCATTTCATGCCACTGTTGTGGAGCTTGAGCCTGTTGTGACTTGGGTGGCATTGTGATGTCTCCTGCGCCAGACTTTCCTTTTGAAACCCTGACAAATAGGCGAATTCTGGGGTATTGAATATTGAAGGTATCTTTTAATCATCTGTTTTTGCCACAGTCCTCAGTGTGTCAGAAAATCGTTGAGCTGCTGGGACAGAATAAAGTGGACCAGCAGCAGAGACAGGTGGTGATCCTGAGCCAGGACAGTTTCTACAAGGTGTTGAGCACAGAACAAAAAGCCAAGGCTAGTAAAGGACAGTACAACTTCGATCATCCAGGTACCTACATACATTGTGTGTGGTGGGGAGGGGGCAATGAGATGCGTGGGAGAGTGAGGAGGGGGTGGGTGGGCGGAGGGAGGGAAAGAGGAGGAGCCTGGGGTGAGGCTTAAATGGCTTTAGGAGTTTATTAGAGATTCTTGGCATTAATGAGAGCCTGACATTCTCCTTTGTTCTGTGTTTTTGAAATGTAAAGGGTTGAAGTTGCCTGGGACAGGTTCTGTGCAATGTGGTGGTGCTGGCCTCTCCTGATAACGGCCTGTGTGGTTGTAGCAGACAGTTCCCTGTCTTGTGTATTGTGGTGACTCTCGTGCTCTCTTTGCTGATTTTCCCCCTTTTCTCTCGTAAACAGATGCGTTTGACAACGAGCTGATTCTTCGCACTTTGAAGGACATCATCAATGGCAAGACAGTATCGATTCCTGTCTATGATTTTGTTAAACATGCACGGTGTGTATCAGAATGCATGGAATTGTCACTCAGACCACTGATTCTGATCAAAATAGCTGATGAAAAGAAAAGCAAAGGTTCTAGGAATTGGAGTCAAAACTAGTTGTTTAGGAGTGCAGACAGGTGAGATGGTCTTAAGTGTCTGGTGTCCAGCTGCTAATGGTCAACTGTTCAGAGATATTTGGCGGGAGGGGTGGGTAGCAGGGGGTGCTAGCCCCTCATTTCCTGTGTGGGGGCAATTGAGCAAGGCTTCTATAGTTGCTGGTTTGGCCTGTGGGATTGGTCAGTGCCCCTGTAACTGAATACTGCTTTTGCAGGAAAAGATGTTGTGTCTAGACATTGGTGAAGGCAGCTGTGATGCTCCCACAGTAGAATGTCCTGCACAAATCGATTGGCTCCTTAGGGTGCTAGGACAGGCTTTGCCTGTGGAATCCACTCAAGCAAATAACCAGTGGGGGGAGGGAATGGAGTTAGTTACTGCTGGTTTCAATCTGTATCACTGTTTGTGCTTTAGTTTAACAAACACTAGGGTTGCCAAAGAGGGCTGGTAATCATTTTAAATCTAAGATGGATGGCGATTGGTCTGATTAAATGGGGGAGCAGGTTGGAGGGACTGAGCATCCTTTGTTTATATAGTTTTGGAGTGAATCTGACTGAAGCTTTTTGTACACAGGAAGTCTGAGATGGTGCAGGTTTATCCGGCAGATGTGGTACTCTTCGAGGGAATTCTGGTTTTCTATTCCCAGGAGATCAGGGATTTGTTTCAGATGAAACTTTTTGTGGACACAGATGCAGATACCCGGCTATCCAGAAGAGGTGAGAGGCACTTCTGGGGGCAGTGATGTCGGTTGTGGGGAGTGGTTGGGTGGCTCAGGATTAAGGGAGGTCTGGGATTGGATGGTGAGAAAACAGGATTTGCTTGTTTCTGCTCCACTGCTGTCCCCTTGCTTTTCCATTTCCTGCATTGTCCCTCAAAAGTTCTGCCATTTTCATCACCGGCTCCCTGCTCTGCCCTTGGGCCTCTGGGCTGCAGGTCCTCTTGGCAATGTGAGGGGACTCAACCCATGGTTACATAGTTTTAGAGCAGCCTTAGTCCCCTGCCTGCTCATGTGGTGAATGCATTGTTTCTGGGTTTTTACAGTTTTAACTTTGTATTTCCTATCTCCAGTATTGAGAGATATCAATGAAAGAGGGAGAGACCTGGAGCAGATTCTGACACAGTACACCACCTTCGTAAAACCAGCCTTTGAGGAGTTCTGCCTTCCGGTGAGCAATGACTGAGGTAATGGGGTGGGAGATAATGGGCTGGGTGACTGGGGCAGGTCAGGGTCCTCTCGTACAGGCATGACTGAACTCGTGTTGAGATGGGTGGATTGAATTCTGTGTTTGAAAGATGGTGCTTCATTGAGGTTGGTTGAAGATTTCACCGAATTGGTGCTTGGGCAGGATCAGGAAGTGTGCAGTGAGTTGTTGCAGTCTGGTTAAGGATTGTTGATATGAAGCTGTCAAGACTGGTATGGTTGGTTGCACTAACAGAAGGGGCTGTATAATTATTTGTGCTCTCATTCACAGACCAAGAAATATGCAGATGTAATCATCCCCAGAGGGGTGGAAAACCTGGGTGAGTACAAAGACCATACCCATCTCTTCCCCCCCCACACACACACAGAATCACAGGACTGGGCCAGGGTGAGTGATCAGTGTGGACCTGTCAATATGAGAGTGAGGGGGGACGTGCAAGTCTGTGTGGGGAAGGAGATGATAGAGATATTTGGGAGGTGGGAGGGTAGGGTGAGAGTGAGTGGGGTACATCGAGGGTCAGGTCAGGAGGGAAGGGTGAGGATGGGGAATCTGGAGGGTTGAGAGTCAGGAGGGAGGGGTGAGTGGTATCTGGAGGGTCGGGGCTCAGGACAGCAGGGTGAGAGAAGAGGTTATCTGGAGGGTTGGGATGGGGGTCAGCCTGCTTGCAGCTATTGGTGTCTGTTTGGGTTTATTTGGGATGTCAGTGGAGTTTGATTTTCTGCTCTCTCTTGCAGTTGCCATAAACCTGATTGTGCAGCATATTCAGGATATCCTGACAGGTGGTCTGACGAAACGCAATGGCTGTGTGAATGGACACACAGTGTCCCGCATTCGACATACCTCCGAGTCCAGCACACGTCCGCATTGACACTGGCAGCACAGAGAGGAGCGAGAGTCAGTATTGTTCAGCTCCTTGGTCACAGGGTGGACTCACTGGTGTGGATGACCAAACTTCTTCTCTTCTTCCTCCCCACAGGCATCTCGTGGAAGCGAGTTCACAGGGACCTGTGTCCTTGTACAGCGATGTTTCAGTATACACCCAGAGTCAGCACTGTGTATGTCTCTGACACCAGTGAACAGATATTGACCCTGGGGCTGTGTTGTTTTTCAAAGTATTTCATATTGTGTGATTGGGGCTGGGAAGTACAACTCATGCAAAACAGCCTGTTCCCTCCCTGAGCACACTGCTGGGTTTCTGCTGTGCCCTTCCTTGTACTGGCTTGATTAACTCATTTCCCTGAGAGTAGCTCCATAACCTCTGCTGAAGGGCATTGTTGCCTGGCTGGCTGTTCATTATCCCTGCCTTCTCAGTGGCTGGATGTTTGGGAGCCTATAGTGGAATTGTCTCCCCTGCCCCCCAGGGACCCCTGGCTGGGTATTTGGGAGCCTGTAGAGGGATCACAGCTTGTTAATTTTTAAATCTAAAGTGACATAACTTCACCTGGGAATTTGTCTGAGCTGCTGCAGTCTGTACTTGTTGTTGGTTTTAGCCTGAATTCTCTGCATGACCTGATTTCACCCGTGTGGGTGAATTCTCTCTAAATAGTCCTGTCCTCTGTATGGTGCTTGCGGTCACACAACTTTAAGGGGTGGATAAGTAGCTTGTTTGAAATGTCATTGGTGCTCTGACTGGTTTGTGACCAGTGCATAATCTCCTGTTCAGCTGTAAAGCCACATGTGCCCACAGTTTGTTGCTAGGCTGGTTGGGTGCTCTGTGACCCAGGACATGTTAATTGTTGTTTGTCAGAATTGCTGAACACAAGCTGCATGGAATGTTGCATTTACACACACTCCCAGTGGAGGGTGCGATTTATCCCCTTCAATGCATTTCACTCAGTCCTAAAACAACAAAAATTAAGCCAAAAGTAAATACTGCGGTTGTTGGAAATCTGAAGTAAAAACAGAAAATGCTGGAAAGACTCAGCAAATCTGGCGGCATCAGTGGGGAGAGAAACTGGTAATGTTTCGAGTCCGTATGACTCTTCAGAGAAGAAAAATTAAGCCAGTATGACCTAGATATTGACATCAGGGAAAGATAATTACAACATGACAGCGATTACACTGTAAAAGTGTTTTATTGGGAGATCTTGAGGTTGTGAGAGGCACCATTTAAATACTCGTTTGTTCTTAACCTACTGGTTAGCAGGTCAAGAAGAGGAGCCCACTCTACCATTGAGAGATCATGACTGATCTGTACCTCAGCTCCATCCATCTGCCTTGACTCCATATCCTTTAAACCCTTAATAGCAAAACTCTTGGTGTCAGATTTTACATTATTAATTGAACTAGCATCTACTATTTGTGAAAGAGTTCTTCACTGTGTGAAGAAGTGTTCCTAATTTCTCTCCTGAATGGCCTGACTCTGGTATTAAGGGTATGACTCCTTGTCCTATACTCCCCTACTAGCAGGAAAGGTTTATCTCACCCCTATCACTTCCTTTCAAAATCCTTTAAATCAGCCTTTAACCTACATTCCAGTGAATACAAGCCTATTTTATATAATTCTTCAAGATTATAAGCCTTGGAACTCTAATATTCTGGTGACTTTGTGCTATATGGGACAGTATATCTTCTCTGGTGACATACTCCTCCTCTTGCCAACAGCCCCTCCTCCCGCCCTGTCTCCGATTTCAGTCTTCCACATTGCTCTGGATGCGTGAGGTATCATTTTTAGTTCATTTGCCTTTTGGGTGCCTCCCTGCCCCAAGGGCCATTACTTATGTTCAGCCTACACCGTATTGGAAAGCGATGTTGTGGCTGAGCCCAGCCCTAACTAGCAGGGACTCAGTGAGCAGAAGCCCTGGTTAGTTTATGTCTCCCTGACCCAGGACTGCTCAGCTCGATTGTGGCCCCATGTGCTTTCTTCATAAATACAGGTGCTCAGCTAAGCTGATTTGAATAAAGAGGCAGTTATCTTTGACCACAGCTGACATGCAGCTGAATCCCACCCTGCAAATAGGAGACTCACCTAGGGCCTAGGACCTCCTTGGGATCTCTCTCCTTGACCCACAGTTACTGTGGGAATGTGCAATCAATGTATCATTGCCTTTAACATGTTGACTGTCACTCCTTAAATGGTTCTCTTCAGTCCCACGATCCAGTGTGTCAGTGTGATCTGAGTGTTGAAATAAACACCTTGAGTGCAGGCAAGTCCCAAGATATGCCCTGGGTCCTCCTAATATCGGCCTGGGTGGGTTTGGACATTAACTGCAACTAAATAGTTATGTTAAAATGCTGAGATTCAGAAAGTGAGGGTGTAAAGTAAAACTTTCAAAGTTCGCCACAAATCAGACCTCTGACTTTGTCACGCAAATTAATCACTGGTGGAATTCTTTATCTGTTTGTTTTAACCCTGAAATGCACCTGTTATGTTACAAGTGAGTCATTGCATAACCCGTGGGGTAAGGAAACAGATTAAAATTCCAACAGATAAGCAAAACACTGCAGATGCTGGAAATCTGAAATAAAACAGAAAATGCTGGAAATACTCAGTAAGTCTGGAAGTATCTGAGGAAAAGTCACCAGACCTGAAATGTTAACTGTTTCTTTCCACACATACTGCCTGACCTGTTGATTAACACCTGAAACTGGGATATTGTGCGGTGGAGGGGGGGGTGGCTGTGCCAAATGCCTTTAGTGGAAATTTAGTTTTTAGAATGGAGAGGGGTGACAGGAGCTCACTGTTTACTGATGGGCCCTTGAGTCTTGATTGATTAGAGTGCTGTGCTTTGAGGCATTGTGCTCAGACTGATAGTGTTAGCCCATGTGGACATGCCTCCCTCTCCAAGCCCTTTCTAGCTTCACTGATTGAAAGATGTTTCTGTATTGTCCTGCTGTTGAATTCTGATGCAGCAAATGAACACAGGTTGAGACACCATCATGGTACTGTTGACACATCACTTATTAATACCTGGGAGTCTGCTGAAACCTCATTTCCTCAGATTCCATCCCACCTTGCTGTAAACATGGGTTCCTTTGTGAGGGGAGTGTGGGTGCTGGGGTGGGGTGGGGGGGGGGGGTGTTGGGAAAGAGGTGAACAGGTTGTGGGTGAGATGGAGGTAGAATGGATTTGGGTGATGTATAGAGGATGACCTGTGGGAATTTGACATGATTGGTTTTCCAGCAGCTTATGATGTGAGATCACTGATCTGCTTGACCTTGATCAATGTTTTTGCACTTGATGCCTATTACTTGAAATAAAATTTATTGAATAAAATTGTATGCTCATGGGTAGGTCGTGCCTGTGGATGAGCAATGAACACTGGCATGGAGAAGAGAGCAAACTCTGATAATGGTCTCTGTCTGTTGGCTGCTGTGAAGGAAGGAGCTGAAACTTGTGTTCATTCCTATCAGATGTTTATTTTTAGTGTGTATATAATTGAATAAGTATTTATAACAGTCAATAAAGAAATGAGAGTCAACTCTGAACAGCAGCTGCCTGATGATGGATTCTCTCTTCAAAATGAGCTAATGGAGCCATCGCTGGGGACCCAACAGCAAAAGGAAGCTGATCTTTTGCTGCCCTCTTTGTTGGGTTGTTGGTATAATTGCTGCTAGGTTTTGGGGTGGGAGGCAAAAGAAGATTTATTCTATCTCTTACTGAAAAATGTTTATTCCTGGCAGCTCTGTTCTCCTTGGTGCAACAATCACTTCAAACTAACCTACGTTTATTATGATTTATTACACAACTGAATGTAGCAACCCATCATACTGCCTGTGTCTAGACCTCAATCAGATCAGTTGTGAGGCTACACCCTCAAGGTGGCTTCTCCCTAAACAGGTTTATTGTTTCCAAGGATGTTGATGTCCTGAATAAAATAGACTTTCTGCTTGTCACAGCTTGTGTTGTTGAAGCCTGCTCTATCCCTCCAGCCCTATGATTGATGGCTGAGACTCATTGCTGTATGTATTGTGAATCTTGATTTCTTTCTCTCTTGGACTAGGGAGATTGTTCAGTGGCTGTCACGCATGTTGCACTTGTTTACTTTGTGAAGATTAAAGCACTTCTTTAAAATATAAAATCCAGTGTTCAAAATCTCTGCTATGAGTAGTTCCCCTTGGTGGGGCAAGAAAGGCTGGGCTGACCAGGACTGACTTGGGCAGTTGGATGGTGTGGTGTTTCTGTACCTTTGTACCAGATTACAGGGAATGGCTTTATGGTCAAAATTTTCCTTTGCTTATTCATTATCTCTGTACTGCCACTAGGCCACTGCCCCTGTGCTGCAAGACTACCAGCTAGATCCAAGTGAACTATTATTATTATTTCTTCCAGTTAAGTATTGGGATAACAGAAGCATTGGTCCCCTAGCACAAACTCTGTTCCCAGCCACCTATTCTATCCCATTCCCTGGCCATTATCTGAGGCTGAACTATTATTCCTTGCAACTTTGTCGTCATATCACAATTCTGGTTGACAGATTATGGAAACTACTGGAAGGTTCCCTTTTCCTTATCTTTTACTTCAGCCTCCACTTTCAACGGACCCTCCTCTGCCATTTCCGATACTGCCACCAAACACATCTTTCCAAAGGGACTGTTCCTTCTGCAACATCCTGGTCCACTCCTCAATCATCCCCAATGCACTCTCCCCTTCCTGTGCAAGACCATGAGATGTAACATCTGCCCTTTTATTTCCTCCCCACTGTACAGACGCCACTCTTACCAGGTGAAATAGTTATTTACTTGTACTATCAGTTTCAGTTCTTCTGTCTTGTGTATTCTGGTGATGGTTCCTTCCATTCACAGAAACATTTTCTTCATATCTACTCTAACCAGACCCCTCATGATCTTGAATACCTCTGTCAAAAGTCTTCCTCCAATCTATCTACATGGTAGGTAGACAGGAAAGGAGTTGAGACCACAGCCAGGCCAGCCACGATTTTATTGAAGGACTGAATGGCCTACTCCTGCTCCTAAGTCCCATGTTCCTTTGTAACTAAAGTTCCTCATCCCTGGAACCATTCACGTGAATCTCTTCTGCACCCTCTAATGCTTTCATATGCTCCCTATAGTATGGTTCTCAAAACTGTACACAATGCTGCAGTTGAGCCCAAACCAGTATTTTATACAGGTTTATCATAATTTATTATGTACTATATGCCCCTATTTATAAAGCCCAGGATCCTGTATGCTTTATTAACCACTTTCTCAACCTATCCTGGCACTTTCAATGATTGTGCACATACACCGCCAAGTCCATCTGCTCCTACACCCCCTTTAGAATTGCACCGTTTTGTTTATATTAACCACTTCTCATTCTTTCTACTGAAATGAATCACTTTGCATTTCTCTGCTTAAAACTTCACCTACCAGTTGACCAAAGTCTGTAGCTATCTTCCCCACAAATCACGATACTTCCAAGTTTTGTGTCATTTGCAAATTTTGAAATAGTGCCCTGTTACAGTTAAGTATAGCTCATTAATATATATCAGGAAGAGCAAGGGTCCTAACGCCGATTCCAAAGGGCCCCCACTAATTACTTTCCTCCACTCTGGAAAAACAATCGTTCATTAATACTGGTTGCTGTCACTCAACCAACCTTGTATTCATGCTGCTGCTGTCCCTAATATTCCATGAGCTCAAACTTTGCTGATAAGTCTGATATGTGGTACTTTATCAAACAGCTTTTAGAAGTCCATGTACACCACATGAACTACATTATCTCATCAACTCTGTTACCTCATCAAAAAAAACTCAATGAAGTTAATTAAACACGATTTAACCTTAACAATTTAGCGCTGGCTATCCTTAATTAACCAGCATTGGCCCAAGTGCCAGTTAATTTTGTCCTGAATTGTCGTTTCTAAAGGCTTCCCGAGGTTAAACTGACTGGCCTATAGTTGGTGGGCTTATCTTTACATTCATGGCTTTTTGAACAAGGGTGTGGCATTTGCAATTCCCCAGTCCACTGGCACTATACTGTAGTATACTGCAATCTCTGCTTACAATATGTCTGCTCGAAATTGTTCAGTCTATAAGCGTGACCCTGAACTTCTGGTCAACTGTCACTTCACTCTAACCTTTGCCTCCAACGTTGTTCTGATGAAACTCGACACAAGCTGGAGGAAAAGCATCTCCTATTTCAATTAGACACATTACAGCTTTCCAGACTTAACATTGAGTTTAACTATCTTAGATTTTAACCATTGTTCATTTTTTTGGGCAGCAGTTTTTGCTGATGATTCTGCAGATTGAGTATAATATGGGGAAGTGTTGTTATTCACTTTGATTGTAAGAATAGAAAAGCAGAATATTTTTTATAAGACATGAATGTTGAGAGAGACTTAGATACAAGTCTCTTATTGAAGCATACAGGATTCTGAAGGGGGTTGACAGGGTAGACATAGACGTCGTTTGCATTGGCTGAGGAATCCAGAACATGGCGACACAGTCTCAGGATAAGGGATCAATCAGAACTGAGATGAGGGGAAATTTCTTCAGCTAAAAGGTTGTGAATGTTTGGAATTCTCCACCCCAGAGTTTTGTGGATCTTCCAATGTTGACTATATTATGGCTGAGATAGACATTTTTTTGGTCTCTATATAGGAAGCAGGCAGGAATGTGAAGTATTGAATACATAATGGCAGAGCAGGCTCAATGGGCCATATGGTCTACTGCTCTTCTTGTGTTCTGCGGTTGTCATTTACACATCTTCCAGACCCACTTTTTGTTTCTTGACTCATTACCACTTCCCTTTCTCCTGCATCATTTTCTTTTTTGTCATTTAATCATTCGTGTTGTCTACACCATCATAGACCTTTTTGTTTATTTCTCCACTTTTCCCTGCCTACATGCTTGCTTAAAACCTGTAATATCTTTAACTTTTACCAGTCCTGATAAAAGGTTGACTGTTTCTCTCTATACAAATGCTGCCTGACCACCTGCTTTTTTCCAATATATCCTAATTTTATTTCAGATTTCCACCCTCTACAGTATTTTCCATTTGTATTCCTACTGTCTGCTGTATCTACAAAATAGGAGCAGAGGTAGGCCATTTGGCCTAAACTCTGGTGGAAACAAGCTAACTTTTCCTCATAAGACGACCTGCTCATTCCAGGTATCAATCTAATAACATTCCGTTGAACTGCTTCCAATGCATTTGCATCCATCCTTAAATAAGGAAACCAAAACTGTACTCAATGTTCCTTATACAACTGAAGCATAACATCCTGTTATGTTCAATTCCTCTCATGATAAAGAGATTGGCCTTCGGAATGCTGTGCCTATGGAATTGTACAGCCTGTTCACCTGCTTCCTCATCCACACTGACAATTGCAGAGGGTGGGTGCACATTTACAGGTGACCTCATCATTCTCCAATCGATTCGAGTGTTAATGATTGATAAGGAAGAACAGCCATTCAGCAGCAAGGAGGGTGGGAAAACAGTTCAGGTGTGGGTGGGAAACCAATCAGCGGCTGGACCTGGATGATTGGCAGAAAGCTGAAGCCAATTGCTGAGAGAAGAGGCGGGAACAATAGAATTGACGGTTGATTGATCCAATCAGCTTGGGAGGCAATGAGAACCATGGAAAACAATCCAATCAGATTTGACTTCAGTCTGATTGACGTGAGTGAAGTCCAGGCGGTCCTTTGGGGAAACTAAGGTATGATTGGTTGTATATGGATGATTGACGGCTGCGTTAGCGAATGGGCAGAGGGTCAGTACAGTCCTGGCCCAGGGTGGGAGCGGAAGCGCAGGCCGCAGGCCCTGGGAGGGAGTGAATCCCGGAGCCGCAACATGGGGAACCGGGGGATGGAGGATCTCATCCCGCTCGTCAACAAACTGCAAGACGCTTTCAGCTCGATCGGCCAGAGCTGCAACCTCGACCTGCCGCAGATCGCAGTGGTGGGCGGGCAGAGCGCCGGCAAAAGCTCGGTGCTGGAGAACTTCGTCGGCAGGTGGGAGGCCGGAGAGAGGACAGGGCCTGAGGAGAGACAGACAGACAGGGCCTGGGGGTGAGAGAGAGAGAGAGACTGGGGGGGGGGTGAGAGAGAGACTGGGGGGGGGGTGAGAGAGAGACTGGGGGGGGGGGGTGAGAGAGAGACTTGGGGGGGGGGGTGAGAGAGAGACTTGGGGGGGGGGCGGGTGAGAGAGAGACTGGGGGGGGGTGAGAGAGAGACTGGGGGGGGGGTGAGAGAGAGACTGGGGGGGGGGTGAGAGAGAGACTGGGGGGGGGGGTGAGAGAGAGACTGGGGGGGGGGGGGGTAGAGAGAGACTTGGGGGGGGGGTGAGAGAGAGACTGGGGGGGGGGTGAGAGAGAGACTGGGGGGGGGGTGAGAGAGAGACTGGGGGCGGGGTGAGAGAGAGACTGGGGGGGGGTGAGAGAGAGACTGGGGGGGGGTGAGAGAGAGACTGGGGGGGGGGTGAGAGAGAGAGACTGGGGGGGGTGAGAGAGAGAGACTGGGGGGGGGTGAGAGAGAGAGACTGGGGGGGGTGAGAGAGAGACTGGGGGTGGGTGAGAGAGACGGGGTGGTGAGAGAGAGACTGGGGGTGGGGGGGGGTGAGAGAGAGACTGGGGGTGGGCGGGGTGGTGAGAGAGAGACTGGGGGTGGGGGGGGTGAGAGAGAGACTGGGGGTGGGGGGGGGTGAGAGAGAGACTGGGGGTGGGGGGGGTGAGAGACTGGGGGTGGGGGGGGGTGAGAGACTGAGGGTGGGGTGAGAGAGGGGGTGGGGGTGGGTGAGAGAGAGACTGGGGGTGGGGGGGGTGAGAGAGAGACTGGGGGTGGGGGGGGTGAGAGAGAGACTGGGGGTGGGGGGGGTGAGAGAGAGACTGGGGGTGGGGCGGGTGAGAGAGAGACTGGGGGTGGGGGGGGGTGAGAGACTGGGGGTGGGGGGTGGGGGAGGTGAGAGACTGGGGGTGGGGGGGGTGAGAGACTGGGGGTGGGGGGTGGGGGGGGTGAGAGACTGGGGGTGGGGGGTGGGGGGGGTGAGAGACTGGGGGTGGGGGGTGGGGGGGGTGAGAGACTGGGGGTGGGGTGAGAGAGAGTGGGGGTGGGGGGTGGGGGGGTTGAGAGACTGGGGGTGGGGTGAGAGAGAGTGGGGGTGGGTGAGAGAGAGACTGGGGGTGGGTGGGGTGAGAGAGAGAGTGGGGGTGGGTGAGAGAGAGACTGGGGGTGGGGGGGGTGAGAGAGAGACTGGGGGTTGGGGGGGGTGAGAGATAGACAGGGGTTGGGGGGGGGTGGAGAGAGAGATAGACAGGGGTTGGGGGGGGTGGAGAGAGAGACAGACAGGGGTTGGGGGGGGTGGAGAGAGAGACAGACAGGGGTGGGGGGGTGGGTGGAGTGAGAGACAGACAAGGGGTGGGGGGGGGGAGAGAGAGAGACAGACAGGGGGTGGTGGGGGGGGAGAGAGAGAGACAGACAGGGGGTGGGGAGAGAGACAGACAGGGCCTGGGGGGCGGGGGCGAGAGACAGACAGGGCCTGAGAGGGGGGTGGGGGGGGTGGAGAGAGAGAGAGAGAGACAGACAGGGCCTGGGGGTGGGGGGAGAGAGAGAGAGAGACAGGACCTGGGGGTGGGGAGAGAGAGAGAGAGAGAAAGAGACAGGGCCTGGGGGTGGGAGAGAGAAAGAGACAGGGCCTGGGGGTGGGAGAGAGAGAGAAAGAGACAGGGCCTGGGGGTGGGAGAGAGAGAGAGAGAGAAAGAGACAGGGCCTGGGGGTGGGAGAGAGAGAGAGAGAGAGAGAGAGAAAGAGACAGGGCCTGGGGGTGGGAGAGAGAGAGAGAGAGAGAGAGAAAGAGACAGGGCTTGGGGGTGGGAGAGAGAGAGAGAGAGAGAGAAAGAGACAGGGCCTGGGGGTGGGAGAGAGAGAGAGAGAGAGAAAGAGACAGGGCCTGGGGGTGGGAGAGAGAGAGAGAGAGAAAGACACAGGGCCTGGGGGTGGGGGAGAGAGAGAGAGAGAGAAAGAGACAGGGCCTGGGGGCAGAGAGAGAAAGAGACAGGGCCTGGGGGTGGGAGAGAGAGAGAGAGAGAGAGAAAGAGATAGGGCCTGGGGGCAGAGAAAGAGAGAGACAGGGCCTGGGGGCGGAAAGAGAGAGAGAGAGCGAGTGAATGACAGGGCCTGGGGGCGGAGAGAGGGAGAGAGAGAGAGACAGGGCCTGGGGGCGGAGAGAGAGAGAAGACAGGGCCTGGGGGCGGAGAGAGAGAGAGAGAGACAGGGCCTGGGGGCGGAGAGAGAGAGAGAGAGACAGGGCCTGGGGGCGGAGAGAGAGAGAGAGGGCATGGGGAGAGAGAGTGGGTGCTACAGGGTTGGGTCCTTGGGCCCCAACTATTAACAATCTATTCGAATGACTTGGATTCAGGGATAGAAGGTACTATAGCTAAATTTGTAGATGACACTAAAATAGGTGGGAAAGTAAGTTGCAATGAAGAAATATGAAATTTACAACTGGATATGGACAGGTTAGGCGAGTTGGCCAAAATCTGGCAGATGGAGCACTGCACAGTTTTGGTCCTCTTACTGGAGGAAGGATGTAGTTGTATTAGAGGGGTTCAGAGGAGGTTCACTAGATTGATTTTCACTAGATTGATTCCAGGGATGCGGGGCTTGTCTTATGAGGAGAGATTGAGTAGTTTAGGCCTATACTCACTAGGGTTTAGAAGGATGAGAGGAGATCTAATTGAGATATATAAGATGCTAAAGGGGATAGACAAAGTAGACGTGAAGCGGATGTTTCCCCTTGTGGGGCATTCTAGAACGAGAGGCCATAGTTTTAGGCTAAGGGGTGGTAGATTGAAATCAGAGATGAGGAGGAATTACTTTTCTCATAGGGTCGTGAATCTGTGGAATTCACTACCTCAGAGTGCAGTGGTTGCCGGGACGCTGAATAAATTTGAGGAGATAGACAGATTTTTAATTAGAAACGGGTTGAAAGGTTATGGGGAGAAGTCGGGAAATTAGAGTTGAGGCCGAAATGAGATCAGCCATGATCGTATTGAATGGCGGGGCAGGCTCGAGGGGCTGAATTGCCTACTCCTGCCCCTAGTTCTTATGAGAGAGAGAGACAGACAGACAGGGCCTGGGGGGGAGAGAGAGGGAGGTAGGGAGAGACAGACAGACAGGGCCTGGGGGGGAGGGGGAGGGAGGGAGAGACAGACAGACAGGGCCTGGGGAGAGGGAGGGAGAGAGAGTCAGAGCCCCAGGAGAGGGTGACACAGGGTCCCAGGAGTCGAGGAAGTGAGAAAGAGAGTGAGAGAGAGACGGGGCGGTGGGAGGGGAGAGTGATTGTGACAGACAAGGCGGGGGCGAGCGAGCCTGGGCCTGGGGTGAAGGAGAGAGAGATACAATAAGTATCATAAGAGAGGAAGCACTGGAGAGACCGACATCCTTGAAGGCGGATAAATCACCAGGGCCAGATGGATTATATCCTTGGATGTTTAAGGAGGCCCGGGAGGAAATAAGAGAATGCTCTGAGGATGCTTTTCCAATCCTCACTAGATGCAGGCAGGGTACCAGAGGATTGGAGGTCTGTGAACGTTGTACAATATTTAAAAAGGGTGCAAGGGATAGGCCAGAAAGTTATGGGCCGGTCAGTCTGACTTCAGTTGTGGACAAATTATTGGAATTAATTCTGAGACAGGATAAACTGTCACTTAGAAAGGCACGGATTAATCAGAGATAGTCAGCATGGTTTTGTTAGGGGAAGATCGTGTTTTACTAATTTAATAGAATTTTTTGAGGAAGTAACAAGGAGGATTGATGAGGGCAGTGTAGTGGATGTGGTCTACGTGGATTTCAGAAAGACATTTGATAAAGTCCCACATGGCAGACTGGTCAGGAAAGTGAAATCTCTTGGGATACAGGGTAAGGTGGTGAGTTGGATCCAAAATTGGCTCAGCGACAGGAAACAAAGGGTAATGATTGATGGATGTTTTTACGAATGGAAAACTATTTCCAGTGGCATTCCACAGGGGCTCAGTGTTAGGGCCTTTGCTGTTTGTTATATATATTAATGACTTGGACTAAAATATGGGAGGTATGATTGGGAAATTTGCAGATGACACCAAACATTGGCCGTGTAGTTGGATAGTGAAGTGGATAGTTGTTGTCTCCAGAATGATATCAATGGTTTGGTTGAGTGGGTGGAAAAGTGGCAGATGGAATTCAATCTGTAGAAGTGTGAGGTAATGCATTTGGGGAGGACAAACAAAGCAAGGGAATGCACAATAAATGGGAAGGGTAGAGGAAGTGAGAGACGTTGGAGTGCATGTCAACAGGTCCCTGCAGATGGCAGGACAGGTGAATTAGGTGGTAAAGAAAGCATATGGAGTGCTTTCCTTTACTGAACGAGGTATTGAATACAAAAGCAGGGATGTAATGCTGGAACTGTATAAAATGCTGGGTAGGCCACAGCTGGAGTTTTGTGTACAGTTCTGGTCACCACATTACAGAAAGGGCATAATTGCTCTGGAGAGAGTGCAGAGGAGATTTACAAGAATGTTGCCAGGGCTTGAAAATTGCAGCTGTGAGGAGAGATTGGATAGGCTGGGGTTGTTTTCCTTAGAACAGAGGAGGCTGAGGGGTGACCTAATTGAGGTGTACAAAATTGAGGGGCTTAAATAGGGTAGGCAGGAAAGGCCTGTTTCTGCTAACTGAGGGGTCAATTACCAGGGGGCATAGATTGAGGGTGATTGGTAGAAAGATTAGAGGGGACGTGAGGAAAAACCTTTTCACCCAGAGGGTGGTGGGTGTCTGGAATTCACTGCCTAAGTTGGTGGTTGAGGCTGAATCGCTCAACCCATTTAAAAGGATCTGCACCTGAAGTGCTGTAACCTGCAGGGTTAGGACCAGGTGCTGGAAAGTGGGATTAAAAATGAGCAGCTAGTTAGTTCCTCTTCCCTTTTTTGGCTGCCACAGACACAATGGGCTGAATGGTCTCTCTGCAACGTAACTTTTCTATGGTTCTAGGAGCTGTCAGCTCAGCTGGCCCACTGCTGCCTTGCATGTATCCTTACTTAACACTGGGGTCAATGGTGCTTTTGAGCAGTGCCCAGGTTTGGAACAGATTCTGTTAATATTGAAAGGAGGCTTAATTTCTGGTTGAGAATAAGAGACTTGCAGTGGAGGATCGAGTGTTTGAGCAAGGTCTAGGGAAGGTACCGCTGAGGAGGAAGTGGTGAAAAGAACTGTACTCCAGTAGAGCTCACTCAGCATGAGTTGTTTTCTCCCACTGGTGCAACTTGTTCCCTGTGCTGTGTTTGCTTGAAATAGGCTTGGGGATTGGATTAGGCAAGAGTGACAGGTGCTGCATAAAGGCTTACAATGAGGTTCACATGGGTCTGATTTAGGTATGACGCAAGGGAGGGGGTGACGGAGTGTGTGGTGGGGAGGGAGGAGTGTGTGGGGGGGAGGTGAGGAAGGGGTTGGAGTGACGGGAGGGATTTTGGCAGTGGGGGGGGTGGATCTGCGCTGGGGAGGAAGGGGCCGGCGGGGAGAGGGGTGGAAGGGGCCGGCGGGGAGAAAGGGGGAGGAAGGGGCCGGCGGGGAGAAAGGGGGAGGAAGGGGCCGGCGGGGAGAAAGGGGCCGGTGGGGAGAAAGGGGGAGGAAGGGGCCGGCGGGGAGAAAGGGGGAGGACGGGGCCGGCGGGGAGAAAGGGGCCGGCGGGGAGAAAGGGGGAGGAAGGGGCCGGCGGGGAGAAAGGGGGAGGAAGGGGCCGGCGGGGAGAAAGGGGGAGGAAGGGGCCGGCGGGGAGAAAGGGGCCGGCGGGGAGAAAGGGGGAGGAAGGGGCCGGCGGGGAGAAAGGGGGAGGAAGGGGCCGGCGGGGAGAAAGGGGGAGGAAGGGGCCGGCGGGGAGAAAGGGGGAGGAAGGGGCCGGCGGGGAGAAAGGGGGAGGAAGGGGCCGGCGGGGAGAAAGGGGGAGGGGGACAGCTTAGTGCCAGTCCTGCTCGGAGCAATAGGCTCATTTGCTCATTGTGAATATCCATTACGCGTCCGAGTGGTTTGTGATTGGCCAACAACAGCTGTGCCAAATGTTACAACACATTCTGAGCACCCTGTTGGTTATACACTGTCCATTGGTGAATGGATCCATGTAATAATGTGTACAGGGCTCAAGTTGTACCCCCCCTCCACCATCCACAGCTTCACTCCCTTCTGCCCCAGCCCCTCCCATCTACTCTCAATTCCTCCCCACATCATTAAGCTTCTACAGTTGGTGAAGAGCAGTATAAACTGTTCTGCTCAATTCTGCTTTCTCCTTTCAATCTGTTAACTGCTGCTTTGTAGCTTCTGAGGTCTAGTTTGAATGAAAACTCCCTGTGTACAGTATGAATGTCCTCCTGATTCTGTACTATATACAGAGTGTTATCAGAAACGTAGTGGTATTGTACTGCTTATTCTGTACTGTATCAGGGAGTATTTTCAAGTCTCCCTGCTGCTTTCTGCAGATGTCCTATCGCTTCTGAGTGGTGATTCTTGGTGGTCACTAATCAGTGCAAGAAATGCTCATTGCTGTCTTTATTTTCAGGGATTTCCTTCCTCGTGGCTCTGGAATTGTCACTCGCCGGCCACTCGTCCTGCAGCTCATCAATGCAAAAACGGGTAAGTGTACCTCTGGGTGTTGCCATGGTTTGGAGACAGCAGTGCATGCAACTGGTCAGTGACTTACAACTAACTAGATGTTTAAAGTCCAGCTGGCCCTCTCAAATAGCCGACCCCTTCCTTCCTCCCCCCTCCCCACCGCCGCCGCCGACCCCTTCCTCCCCCCTCCCCACCGCCGCCGACCCCTTCCTCCCCACCCCTCCCCACCGCCGCCGACCCCTTCCTCCCCCCTCCCCACCGCCGCCGACCCCTTCCTCCCCCCTCCCCACCGCCGCCGACCCCTTCCTCCCCCCTCCCCACTGCCGCCGACCCCTTCCTCCCCCCTCCCCACCGCTGCCGACCCCTTCCTCCCCCCTCCCCACCGCCGCCGACCCCTTCCTCCCCCCTCCCCACCGCCGCCGACCCCTTCCTCCCCCCTCCCCACCGCCACCGACCCCTTCCTCCCCACCGCCGCCGACCCCTTCCTCCCCCCTCCCCACCGCCGCCGACCCCTTCCTCCCCCCTCCCCACCGCCGCCGACCCCTTCCTCCCCCCTCCCCACCGCCGCCGACCCCTTCCTCCCCCCTCCCCACCGCCGCCGACCCCTTCCTCCCCCCTCCCCACCGCCGCCGACCCCTTCCTCCCCCCCCCTCCCCACCGCCGCCGACCCCTTCCTCCCCACCCCTCCCCACCGCCGCCGACCCCTTCCGAACACACCTCCGTCTTAACACAATCGATGCTGTGGTCACCGTGTACTGTTTAAATTCTTTCATAGGATGTGGGTATCGCTGGAAAATCCAGCATTTGTTGCCCATCCCTAATTGCGTGGCCATTTTAGAGGGCAGTTAAAAGTCAGCTAGATTGCTGGGGGTCTGGAGTCACGTGTAGGTCAGACCAGGTAAGGATGGCAGGTTTCTGTCCATAAAGGGCAAACAATGAAGTTTCAGAGTCACCATCACTGAGAGGTGCTCACAATTTCAGCTGCCCTAGTGGGATTTGAACCCATGTCCCCATAGCGTTAGCCTGGGCCTCTAGAGTTTTGGTCATGTTGTTACCACTATGCCATTGTCTCTCTCTTTGTTCCTTCCCCCCCCAGGTGTTTCTGATAAGATCATAAGGAATAGGAGCAGCAGTTGGTTGTTCAGCTCCTTGGGCCTGCTCTACAATTCAGTAAGATCATGGCTGATCTGATTGTGGCCTTAACTTCCAGTCTCCCTCTCAGACTTGCTCTTTATCCTCTCTCCGCAGTCTCCCTGCTCTCTCTCAGACTTGTTCTTTATCCTCTCTCCGCAGCCTTCCCCTCAGAATGGTTCTTTATTTTCTCGCCGCTGCCTCCCTCTCAGAATCGCTCTTTATCCTCTCTCCGCAGTCTCCCCCTCAGGCTCGCTCTTTATCCTCTCTCCGCAGTCTCCCCCTCAGGCTCGCTCTTTATCCTCTCTCCGCAGTCTCCCCCTCAGGCTCGCTCTTTATCCTCTCTCTACAGTCTCCCCCTCAGGCTTGCTCTTTATCCTCTCTCCGCAGTCTCCCCCTCAGGCTCACTCTTTATCCTCTCTCCGCAGTCTCCCCCTCAGGCTCGCTCTTTATCCTCTCTCCACAGTCTCCCCCTCAGGCTTGCTCTTTATCCTCTCTCCGCAGTCTCCCCCTCAGGCTCGCTCTTTATCCTCTCTCCGCAGTCTCCCCCTCAGGCTCGCTCTTTATCCTCTCTCCGCAGTCTCCCCCTCAGGCTCGCTCTTTATCCTCTCTCCACAGTCTCCCCCTCAGGCTCACTCTTTATCCTCTCTCCGCAGTCTTCCCCTCAGGCTTGCTCTTTATCCTCTCTTCGCAGTCTCCCTGTGGCCTCTTGGGTCCTGTGTTTTAACTCGTGCCGCTCTCTGCTAAACAATGGTTTGAATGCAATTTGAACCCAGGAAATCTTGTGTGTTCCTACTAGCAACCCAAAGTGTGAATCATACCGCTGGACCAATGAGTGCACTAAGGATGTAATTTTGGTTTGAAGGGATTTTGGTTGGTGGGATTTTAATAGTAATTTTTGAAAAGACTGTAATCCTCCTGTTTATCTGAAGGGTCCTTAATTGTGTTTGAGTGCTCATGGTACTAGATCTCTGACTACACCTATGTAATGGTTTGTTTCCTCTTGCAGAGCATGCCGAGTTTCTGCACTGCAAAGGGAAGAAATTTACAGATTTTGATGAGGTTCGGCAGGAGATTGAAGCTGAGACGGACAGAGTTACTGGGAGCAATAAAGGGATCTCGTCAATTCCCATCAACCTGAGGGTGCATTCCCCACATGGTGAGTGGGGCCTTCAAACTGCTTGACCAGATCTAGGCGACGAGGGTTATTTGAGATCTTGCAGAATACGAGTGGTGCTTGTAAGCTGTGATCCCCTCTGTTTATTGTGCATTCACAAACTACTCAAAGAGAGGAGGTATAATCACCAGAACTACAATAAGCCCTGAGGGAGCAATATCAACAGATACTCGCAGCTGTAACTAAGCTACATTCTCGAGTCCCAGTGACTGCAGCCTTGATGGTTCAGGTCTTGTGGCCCTTTGGATAGGGTGTGTCACTCTGCTGTCACCTGGTCCCAGCTCCTGTCATTCCATGAACAACACACAGCTTTCCAGGGGCTCACGCAGATCTGCCTGTAATTCAAACCTGCAGTTGCTGAGCAAGAAACACACTGAATTATTTTGATTTAAGGTGAGGGCAGCGGGCCGGGCGGGGGGTGGGGTGGGGGGGGTGGGTTCAGTATTTTGCAGGAATACGTTTTCCTCACTTTGCTTGGTTTTTCTATAATTGTTGGTCCTAATTCAGTCTTTTCACTTGCCTTTTTTTTGCTAGTTTTAAATCTGACATTGATTGATTTACCGGGTATCACCAAGGTGCCGGTCGGTGATCAGCCAGCTGATATAGAGCACCAGATCAAAGAAATGATCATGCAGTTTATCAGCAAAGAGAACTGCCTCATCCTGGCTGTCACTCCAGCAAACTCTGACCTCGCCAACTCAGATGCACTCAAGATTGCCAAGGAGGTTGACCCACAAGGTAAGTCTGTTTGTCTTCTGGTTCCAACATTCCTGTTCCCACAGGATAGGGAATGGCATTGGATAGACAATCATCACTTCTGGAAAAACATTGGTGTTCTTGAAGTTCTTTGAAGTGACTGTAAAACTTGCAGACTTGCCATCACACCAGGCCTAGATTTACCCTGTGTCTGTCTCTCCTGAGCAAACATTAAGCGTGTCGGAAGAAATTCCAAGTTCTAACAGAGCAGAATCATCTCATCCTCAGGAATATGGAGCAGTTTATTCATGGTCCTATGGCTGGATTAGCTGAGACAAGTATTCTGAGGCTCCAGTCACTTTCTTACCTAAGTGCTAAGCTGACTGGTGACTTCTGTGTCTTTACTGTCATTGTACCTGAGCTTATAATCTAAAATCTACAAGTGGCTATTGATTGTAGAACTGAAAATGATGTTTAAACAGCACTGAGAGGAAGTTGCTTTTTAACGTTGGTTCATAGATGCAAAAAGTTAATTGTTTGCATTTTTAACTTCAATTAGTGGGACTGATTCCCTTATTCTATGTTGTCTGGATCATCAACTCTCTAAACCTCTCCTCTCTGCACAGGTTTAAGGGTCATTGGTGTGATTACAAAGTTGGATCTGATGGATGAAGGGACTGATGCCCGCGACATACTGGAAAACCGGCTCCTTCCTCTTCGCAGGGGTAAGTTCAGCACAGGCCATCAGCTCATTTGGATTATGCCAGAGTTTATAATCCACACAAACCTCCTCTCTAGCCCCATCATTATAACCTTCTGTTCCTTTCTCCCTCATGTACATTTCCTTAGGTGTCTACGCTGCTCCCTATGGTAACAAGTTCCACATTCTCGCCACCTCCTGGTGAGGAACTTTCTCCTGAATTCGTTCTTGGATTTATTAGTGACTCTAATATTTAAGGCCCCTGGTTCTGGTCTTGGCTTCAAGTGGAAGCATCATCTCTACATCTACTCAATCAATCCCTTTCATAATCTTAAACACCTCTATCAGTCTTCTCTTTTGAAAAGAAATTAATTCCAGCCTTTTCAATTCTTCCTGATGTCCATAATCTCTCAGTTCTTTTAAATCTTTTTTGCACCTTCTCTAGTGCCTCAATAACCAAAATATATAAATCCTTCTCCGTGTCAATGACATTTACCAACAGTCGCTCGGTAGTACAGAACTTGAATCTTGCTGAAGAGAGCTATTTTGCTGAAGCTTTTCATCGTGCACTCATCAGCACAAACACGAGTGCCAAATTTCAGATGATCACAGTTCATACTACAGGAGAGAAGGGTGCTGATTGGTTGACAAGTCAGCTCTGGTCAAGGCGTTGCCATGGGCAAAGCAACAGGGAACTATAGGCTCCCCCAACACCTGAGTAATTCAAAAAGAGGCGCAAGGCTTGGACATATTCCTTTTTGCATACATGAATGGTGGTGGACAATTAAACAGCTCACTGGAGGAGGAGGCTGCACAAATACCCCCATCCTCAAATGATGGGGGAGCCGAGTGCATCAGTGCAAAAGATAAGGCTGAAACATTCACAACAATCTTCAGCCAGAGGTGCCAAATGGATAATCCATCTTGGTCTCTTCCAGAGGCCCCCTGCATCACAGGTGCCAGTCTTCAGCCAATTCAGTTCACTCCACATGATATCAAGAAGCGGCTTAAGGCACTGGATACTGCAAAGGCTATGGTCCATGACAATATTCCGGCAGTAGTACTGAAGATCTTTGCTCCAGAGCTAGCCACACCAAGAACTAGCCAAGCTGTTCAGGTACACTTATAACACTAGCATCTACCAGGCAATGTGGAAAATTGCCCAGGCATGTTCTCCACACAAAAACCACAACAGATCCAACATGGCCAATTACTGCCCCATCAGTCTGCTCTCAATCATTAGCAAATTAATGGAAGGGGTCGTCGGCAGCGCTATCAAGTGACGCTTAGCAATAAACTGCTGACTGATGCTCAGTTTGGGCCCTGCCAGTGTCACTCAGCTTATTACCTCAATACAGCCTTGGTTCAAATATGGGCAAAAGGGCTAAACTCCCGAGGTGAGGTGAGAGTGACTACCCTTGACATCAAGACAGCATTTGACCGAATATGGCATCAAGGAGCCCTAGCAAAACTGGAGTCAATGGGAATCGGGGAAAATTCTTCATGGGTTGGAGTCATACCTAGCACAAAGGAAGATGGTTGTGGTTGTTGGAGGTCAATCATCTTGGTCCCCGGAAGTCGCTGCAGGAGTTCCTCAGGTAGTGTCCTGGGCCTAACCATCTTCCGCTTCTTCATCAATGACTTTCTCTTCTTCATAAGGTCAGAAGTGGGGATGTTCACAGATTGTGCAATGTTGAGCACCATTCATGACTCTTCAGCTATTGAAGCAGTCCGTATCCATATTCAGCAATGCTCAGGCTTGAGATAATAAGTGGCAAGTAACTTCATGCCAGGGCAGTGATCATCTCCAACAAGAGAGAATCTAACCATGGCCCCTTTGACATTCAGTGGCATTACCGTCACTGAATCCCTCAATATCAACATCCAAGGGGTTGCCATTGACCATAAATTGAACTGGATTTGCCGTATAAACACTGTGGCTACAAGAGCAGGTCAGAGGCTAGGAATCCTGTGGCGAGTAACTCACCACCTGACTCCCCAGAACCTGTCCACTATCTACAGGGCACAAGTCAGGAGTGTGATAGAATAATCTCCAGTTGTCTGGATGAGTGCAGACAACAACAAAAGCTGGGCACCATCCAGGTCGAAGCAGCTCGCTTGATTGGCACCCCATCCACAAACATTCACTCCCTCCATACTGATGCACAGTAGCAGCAGTGTGTACCATCTACAAGATGCACAGCGGCATCTCACCAAGGCTCCTTTGACAGCACCTTCCAAACCTGTGACCTCTACCACCTAGAAGGGCAAGGGCAGCAGACGAATGGGAACAGCACCACCTGCAAGTTCCCCTCAAGCTGATAAGCATGTCTACACGGGCTTTCTTGAAAGCAAGTTACAAAAGTGTTTGTTAGACTTGCTTAATAGTAACACGCTGCTTTGTGATGTATATGATCAGATTCATCCTTATGGCTCGTTACATCCATGCATGTATGGGCTGCTGAAGACTCAAGTCATGTCCCATTATTATGAATGACCAGCTGTACGCAGATGAACCGACCAAACACTTGACTTGAATTACTACAGCCAGGTCTTAGTGAGTTTTCCCAAATATACAGTGAATGATTCCTTTACCTTCGTGAAGACTAATTGTGACCTACATATTGTTAGCGAACATACTTCTGAAGGAAACCATTGATATTAGCATCATGTTTTTATATCACGGCAATATATAGACGCAGTGCCATTTTCTGAATCTGGATTCATTGAACTTATGAACTTAGCAACTCACGCAGTCAGGTTCTGTTTTGATAGCACCATGTACGGCAAATAAATGGTGTCGCCATTAGATCCCCTCGCTAACACTTTTGTTGGTTTCCACGAAAAACTTGCTTTTGACAGAATGAGCCCTAACCACCTACCTTGTGCATATTTCTGATATGCAGATAATACGTTTGATTTGTGAATCTGCAGCTACATGTAAGGATTTCCTTACACACTTTAATATACTCCATCCCACATTTCAATTTACTTTTGAGATGGAACAGTCTAATACGTTCCATTTCCTCAACGTGCTAATGGGTTCTCCACTACAACCTACTGCAATCTTGCCTTCACCGACCAATATAACATCAGGATTCGTATAGCTTCACGTGCTATAAGATTGGCCCTATTAGTAATTTTGTAAATGGGGCTCTAGCCCTAGCTCATCTTGCAAGCTTGGAGTGTTTGATATTGGCAATGAGTGTCTGAAATAGGAAGTGTTTCAATTCTCAGCACCAGCAACCTGTATTTAATGATTACAAATGCCAAAAAAGGTTTTAACTAAAATGGTAATCTGTTCACCTATATCTGTATCTAGGCTGTAACCATCATATTCCATTCCTTGCAGGCTACATTGGCGTGGTGAACAGAAGCCAGAAAGATATTGATGGTAAGAAGGATATCCGTGCAGCCCTGGCGGCTGAGAGGAAGTTTTTCCTGTCTCACCCCTCATACCGGCACATGGCTGATCGCATGGGGACCCCACACTTGCAGAAAATACTGAATCAGGTGAGGGACTGGGCAAAGCTGTGTGTTTCCCAGCACGTGTGCTCTTGTCTGGGGGCATGGAAGGGTACACTGACTATGCTCATCTATTATTGGCACATGAGCACCTGAATTTTTTGATAACTTCTTCCTTGAAGGTGCTGACTGTACGAGCCAGGATAAAGTTCCATAGTTGCAAACCTGCTGACAAGGGTGGTGCTGTTGTTGTCTGGCATACTGACCTCAACCTCACAGAGGCTGAGTGCCAACTCTCAGACACTTCCTCCTACCTCCTCCTGGACCATGACCCCACCACCAAACATCAAGCCATTATTTCCAGGACTGTCACTAACCTCATCTCCTCTGGAGATCTTCCCTCCACAGCTTCCAAGCTCATAGACTCTCAAGCCCGGACAGCCCACTTCTCCCCAAAATCCACAAACAGGACTGTCCCGGCAGACCGATCGTGTCAGCCTGTTCCTGCCCAACAGAACTCGTTTCTTCCTATCTTGACTCCATCTCTCTCCCCTTTTCCTGTCTCTTCCCACCTACATCCACAATTCCTCTGATGCCCTACATCATATCAACAATTCCGGTTCCCTGGCCCTGGCCCCCTCCTCTTCAGTATGGATGTCCAACACCTCCATCCCCCACCAGGATGGTCTGAGGGCTCTCCGCTTCCTTAAACAGAGGCCCGAGCAATCCCCGTCCATCACCACTCTCCTCTGTCTGGCTGAACTTGTTCTGTCTCTAAACAATTTCTTCTTAAATTTGTCTCACTTCCTCCAAATAAAAGGTGTGGCTATGGGTACCCACATGGGCCCCAGTTATGCCTGTCTCTTTATGGGGTATGTGGAACATTCCTTGTTCCAGTCCTGCTCAGGCCCCCTCCCACAACTCTATCTTTTTTGGGTACATTGATGACTGTTTCGGTGCTGCTTCATGCTTTCGTCTGGACCTGGAAAAATTTATCAATTTTGCTTCCAATTTCCACCTGTCTCACCTTCACATGGTCCATCTCCGACACTTCCCTTCCTTTCCTTGACCTCAGTCTCCATTTCTGGTGATAGACTGTCCACCTATATTCATTACAAACCCACCGACTCCCACAGCTACCTCGATTACAGCTCCTCACACCCCGCTTCCTGTAAGGACTCCATCCCATTCTCTCAGTTCCTTCGCCTCCGTCGCATCTGTTCCGATGATGACACTTCCAAAATGGTGCTTCTGGCAAGCCTTCCATCCTTCCTTAAGCGGGGTTTCCCACCCACAGTGGTTGACAGGGCCCTTAGCCGTATTCAACCCATCTCCTGCGCCTCTGCTCTCACACCTTCCCCTCCCTCCCAGAACCATGATAGAGTCCCCCTTGTCCAAACTTTTCACCCCACCAGCTTCCACATTCAAAGGATCATCTTCCGCTATTTCTGCGAACTCCAGCATGATGCCACCACCAAACACATCTTCCCCTCAACCTCCCCCCCGCCCCCTGTCGGCATTCCGTAGGGACTGTTCCCTCCGGGACACCCTGGTCCACTCCTCCATCACCCCCAACACCTCATCCCCCTCTCACGGCACCTTCGCATTGCAATCGCAGAAGGTGCAACACCTACCCCTTTACCTTTTCCCTCCTCACCGTCCAAGGGCCCAAACACTCCTTTCAGGTGAAGCAGCGCTTGACTTGCACTTCCTTCAATTTGGTCTACTGCATTCGCTGCTCCCATTGTGGTCTCCTCTACATTGGAAAGACCAAATGCAGACTGGATGACCGCTTTGTGGTACACCTTTGGTCTGTCTGCAAGCATGACCCAGGCCTTCCTGTCACTTGCCATTTCAACACTCCACCCTGCTCTCATGCCCACATGTCCGTCCTTGGCCTGCTGCAATGTTCCGGTGAAGCCCAACGCAAACTGGAGGAGCAACACCTCATCTTCCGATTAGGCGCTTTACAGCCTTCCGGACTTAACATTGAATTCAACAACTTCAGACCGTTAACACTCTCTCTTCACCGCTTTCTTAATCCCTTTTTTTAAAATGTATTTTTATTTTCTATTTTTTTAATTCATTTATTCATTGTTTTATCCCTTTTTTCTATCCTTTTTCCCCAACCACTGCCCCCTCCCCCCGCCCCACCCCCTACAGGGCCATCTGTTACTTGTTCCATGTTGTTCTTTCACAGAGTGCTGACCCTTGTTCTGTTGTTATCAAATTCTGCTTTCTTACCTTTATGCCACTATCAGCACCTTCTTTAGCCCTTACCAGTACTATTAACGCTCCCTTTGTCTTATGTTGATGACATCTTTGTCCATCTCTTCTTAGCCCCCACCTACCGCTGACCTTCTATCTTGCTTTACTTGCTCCACCCCCCTTAAACTGTATGAATTCCATCACATTCCTACTTCTCTTTAGCTCTGAAGAAGAGTCTTACAGACTCTGAATGTTACCTCTTTCTCTTTCCACAGATGCTGTCAGACCTGCTGAGTTATTCCAGCATTTTCTGTTTTTATTCCTTAGTTCGTACCTTGTTCAAAGGCCCAAACTTGCATGGTAAGCCTGTGCAGTGAATGACAATGGTCTTTAGTAACTATTTTTGCTGTACCTGACCCACATACCAGCAATGTCCTGTTAGAGTTACTGCATAGTGATCAGGTGCTGGGACCCTGACTTCTGTTTCTGTCTGCTTCACTAACTGAGCTGATGCTACACTGGGATCTCATTGTCCGCCTACCCCAGAACTGAGCCTTAATGAGTTTGTACTGAAGACGGTGAATGGCCAATGTTTAAACCCTGCTTTTTGATACGTTCCTGAGTTTGTGTTCTGAAGCTGTTGGGCCCACCTTTGGTCACTCCTGTGGGGAAGAAGCCCTACATAGTTGAATAGTGTTGGCATGTTGTGAAGTGATATTAATGTCTGAGGTGTCACAATCCAATCACAGCAGGAGGTTGCAATTACAAGCAGAAAGTTATTACGTTTTTGGAGGGGGTGGGTGTTCACTGCGCTGTGTCATTAGTTGGCATGGGCATGCACACTGGTCACTCATGGGCAGTGTGGGCACATGTATCAGTAGACAACGTCAGCGTGATCTTCCAGTTTGTGCTGCTGCTGCAGTTTGTTTTTTCATTGTATTTTTATTTGTAACCCAGCAACTGACGAACCACATCCGTGAAACCTTGCCTGCGTTGAGGAACAAGTTACAGAGTCAGATGCTGTCCCTGGAGAAGGAGGTTGAGGAATATAAAAACTTCCGGCCAGATGATCCCACCAGGAAAACCAAAGCACTCCTCCAGTAAGTGGGGCAAGCACAAGCTAGGGCTGCACGGAGTTTTGCACTGAAGGGCAGTCAGCTGCTGCATGGTTTCCTGTCATCTCGTGTGACCTGCCCATCTCGTGTGTCTCCCCCTCCCCACCCTGCTGCTGTTGCCTGTGGATTGACCCTTTTGGGAAACTGTGTGTCCCAGAATTATGAGCGATATTCAGGATTCAGTTTGGTGCTGGAATGAGTGTAGTTAAGCAGCTGCCGACACTTGCTCACTATCCAGCTGATAAACACATGTTACAATTACTTGGTAAATTTGGATGCTGTGCACCCACAATTGATTGTTCTTCTCATTTCATCAGTCTCTTTAGTTTCCTGATGCACCTATCCACACCTAAACATCTCTAATGGGAGCTTGTAGCATGAAGGCCATGGGCTGGGCGGCCTCTCTGTGCACTGATCTTTCTATGTTTCTGTTTTTCATTGTGTCAGTTCAGTGATAACACTCTTGCCTCTGAGCCAGGAGGTTGTAGGTTCAAGCCCAGAATAATCTAGACTAACAGTTGCATCGTTGGATTGAGGTGCTGGCCTTTTGGGTAAGCCATTTGATTAAGACCCTGTCTGCCTGTTCATACAGACATTGAAGATTCCATGGCACTATTGTTGGAGCAGCAAGTGTCCTGGTCAACATTCCTCCTTTAACACTCTACACCACCAAAAATAGCTTCATAACCTTATTGGTGTTAATGGGATCAGGCTGTGGAAAACGGTTTATTGTATTTGCCCACATACGATCTCACTACTGTGCGGGAACAGAAGTCTCTCTTTCACTGCTCATTTTCTGGCCCTCAGGATGGTGCAACAGTTTGGGGTGGATTTTGAGAAGAGAATTGAAGGCTCAGGTGACCAGGTGGATACAGTGGAACTGTCTGGAGGTGCAAGAATTAACCGCATCTTCCATGAACGATTCCCGTTTGAGCTGGTGAAGGTAAGGCACTGCTGGGGGGAAACTAATGGCTATTTGAAGCGTCTTCGATCAACGTCGGCCTGATTCTGAATTTTCCCTCCATCCCTTTATCTCCCGTCATAGCTGCTCAGCATTGTAATTGTAATTTGTATTCTCTATGCAGATGGAGTTTGATGAGAAGGAGCTGAGAAGAGAGATCAGCTATGCAATCAAAAATATCCATGGTGTCAGGCAAGTATTGTTGGCCACATGAACGTTGATAGCTGAAGGAGTACAGTTAGAATTAAACTCACTTTGGTGTGGGGAGAGGGAGAAGGTAAAAGGAACAAACTCTACATTGCAAGAGTCCAGAACTGTCCGGACCAGTGCATTGTCCACATAGCAAATGGTGCAGCGTTCCCTTTAAAAAGTTGATCTTTATGTGTGGCTGTTTATTTTTCAGTGCACTATCCCATTAAATGTGGTTTCACAGTATGTAACATCAGATATAGCCTGTGCACCCAAACAGCTTAAAGGAATGTTGATGATGGCCCATTTAACAGTGTATGGTGTAGTGTGATTTGAACAGGGCGCAGCTCGATCAGTTGCTTAATGGTGCAGGATTTATTTGTAGCAACTGAGTCATACTTATCTAGGGTTCAACTAAAAACCCCTAGATCAAGTTCTCAGTCATAGTAAATGTGTTTGTAAAATGCCTCATACAACATTCTCTATAAACACGGTACAGGTGAAGGTGGGTGCAGTAAGGGCAAAATAATCTTTTCCTCTTGAGTTGCACAGGTTTGGGTTGGGAATGTTGCTCTAATCAATAGTTACTGATCTTTCAGTCGGGTTTGTGGACAAGTAATCTAACGAAGCTTTCCCGCCTCGCCTGTCTTCCCTGTTTAACACCTTTTTTATATTTGCACTGTTTTTGTGAGCCTTGTTTGTTTAGCTTCATTCATTCGAATGTGATGCAAGCCTGCGGGGGAGGGGGCAGTGTGTGTGTGTGAGACTGCGGAGGGGGGGAGGGGGTTGTGTGCCTGCGGCGGTGGGGGGGGGTCGTGTGCATCTGTGGTGGGGGGAGGGGGCGGGGGGGGGTGCAGTGTGCGGGGGGAGGGAGGGCGGTGTGTTGGGGGGCGAGGGGGGCGTGTGTTGGGGGGGAGGGGCAGGGGCAGTGTGCGGAGGGGAGGGGCAGTGTGCGGAGGGAGGGTGGTCTGTGGAGGGGGCGTGTGCTCCCACAGAGTTAGGGAGACGTTGTGTTGTTCGTCTTGGTCCTTAAATCCAGTTAAACGTCTTAATTGCCTTAAATTCCCATGGGTAAATGTAACATGCTGTATATAATTAAAGACCCGGATGGTCCCAGTTACTCTCTCTGCTGAGTGAGTTGATGGTTGGAGGTGAAGGGTTCTTCCTGATTGCGATCTGAACGATGAGCTGTGTGTGGTAGTGCAATAACATTCCTGCAATCTCCTGAAGACTGACCCACCTGCGGAACCAAAACCCAGCACATTTGGGGAATCAAATCAAAGTCCAACTAAATGCTTTGTAGAGACTTCGCTGGTCTTGTGTTCTTCCTCGTGTTGTGTTGACTTGCTTTTCCTTTTTGTTTTGCTTTTTATCTCTCCCTCCCCCTGGCTGTAGAACGGGGCTCTTCACCCCGGACTTGGCGTTTGAAGCAATAGTGAAAAAGCAGGTGGTGAAGCTGAAAGCACCGTGTTTGAAGTGTGTGGACATGGTTATCCAGGAGTTGGTAAACACAGTCAGACAGTGCACACTCAAGGTATCTCTGCCTTAGAGGCTCGCCTTGCCTTGCCTCGCACCAGCAGCTTATACTGTGTCATTGTGTGTGCATGATCTAACATTTAAACTGTCTGCTGTGCCTGAGGAGCAACCGGGTCACAGGGAACCAGGAACATATTGTGCCTGGATTAACCCATAGCCTCAGCTACCAGCCCCAGCACAGTGTGGAGAGCACTTGGTTGGAGAGTGCAAAGGACATGAGTCAATGATTCCTTTCTGAGTAACATCTTTGAGAGATGGAGAGAGACAGAGATGGGGGACCTGGCTGTTAATTGCAAATTGCACAGTCCTGGTCCCTCCCACCAGTCCCTCCCTACCCCTGTCTGCTCCTGCTCTCCCCCCCCCCCCCCCCCCCACCCGCCCCTGGGTCCCTCCTCCTTGGTCCCCCTCTCCTCTCCCTGGGTCCCCATCTCCTCTCCCGTCCCTCCCCCGGATCCCTGTCCCCGTCGTCCCGTTACCACCCGCCACCCCCCGGGTCCCCCTCTCCTCTCCTGTCCCTCCCCCTTGGTCCCCTTCTCCTGTCCCTCCCCCCCACCCCATTCTCTCTCCGCCCCCCTCCCCCTCCTAAAACTGGGTCCCCCTCCTCTCCTTTCTTCCGTCCCTCTTTCCCCACCCCCACCGCCCCCGGTGCATGAGTGCACTGAGGCAATGAATTGTGACGTCAGACACAGCCCTTATAGGTTTACTGATGTTCCCTTCGTCCGCTTAAGTGCCTGGAGATGTAGAACAGTTTAAATGTGTGCTTTACTGTAGAAACATAGTCCAAGAGAGAGAGAGAGAGTCTTCCTGAGTGTCGATGGAGGCTGTGTATTTTTGTGTGTTGGGTTGATGCTAATTCACTAAGTTGACTCTCCCAAGTGTTTGAGCCCTGGTGCAGATATCTGAATTGCGTAAACAGTAATGCATTAGACTTGCTGCGTGTTCCTTCAGCTGCCCCAGGGTATCATTCAGAATCCGGCCTCTTTCCTAGAATGGCCCAGGTAATGAACAGGTCACAATGTGGCCCTCTACCTGAGAAATGATTTAACTCGTGCCGTTACATTTGGATAAATGAATTTATCTGAAGGTTTGTATTTGGGGGGGTGTAATGGGCTAGAGCTGCTCCTGCTCTGGTAATCTTTTGGTACATAGAATATTCAGGTCCGTTGAAACTAGTCTAACAGCTGTCGTCATTTAGTTTGAGTTAGTGACTTAAACCAGTTAATCCAGTCCTGAAGCAAATCTGGTGTCATGTTATTGGAGTGACCAGTTAAAGACACTGTCTTTTCAATATTTAGACAACTGGTGTCACAGGTTCTGAGCTATTTAGTCCCGGCACCAGCACTGAGAAAATTCTCCCTTCCTACGTAGGTCCTGTTTTTGTTATATTTGCAATAGGTTGAATTTATTGTTTCAGTTGATTTACTAAAAGGACCCCCCCCCCAAAAAAAAACAAACAAACTTCAAGCTAAAGGAACACAAAGCAGGTATAGTGGTTTGTGAGAAGTAATGGTGCATGCATTACTAAGCAGGGATAAGCAAACTGAGCAGACTGTGTCCTGTGCGAGTGCTGTGAGCTGGGAGGAGGATCACGTACTTGGTTTTCTGTAACACATCCTGTATTTGAACCAGTCATACTGATACTGGAGGGTCACTGAGCTAAACAGCCTATCTGATGGTAGGAGGCTCCACTGAGCAGCCAGTGGTTGGACAGTTGGCTGAGGGTGCAGCATGCCTCCATGGCTCTCCCCACTCCAGGCTCTGTATTACGTAGACAGTTGGAGCTGAAGGCAATATGTATCTATTTATAATTTCCCCCTCTCTCCCACCCCAGGGGCACAGTTTGTGGCTGGTTTGTGTCCTTTAGTTATGCACTTGAGCCACTGAAGAAATGTTAATGGTGAGAAGTGAGTTCAGCATTTAAGTGCCGAGTTGCTCCTTGCTCCAGAAGCCTGGAAAATGACTCTTCCTCACTGGCCCCATAGTGCCTACACGGCCTGTCTTGGTTCAGTTTGCTGATCTTGATGATGGACATGCTAACTCTCTTGCATTCTGTCTATTTTTGTTTTCTTCCCCCTTCTATGTTCTCTTGCTCGCTCTCTCTTGGTGTCTCTGTTTCCACATTGCCCCGATCCTGCCCCTGTTTTCTCCGTTCTGTGCTTGCTGTGTGTAGGACGGGGCTCTTCACCCCAGACATGGCATTCGAAGCCATAGTGAAAAAGCAGGTGCACAAGTTGAAGGAGCCGTGCCTGAAGTGCATTGATATGGTGGTCTCCGAACTGGCGACTGTCATCAGAAAGTGTAGCGACAAGGTAACCTTAGTGCTGAAACTTATAAATTACTGAGCTGTTTAAAGTGAGGCTGCCTTTAGGGGCACTCAATCTCATTCATTCCAACTCTAACCACCTTCAGGGAGATGAGGGGACCAAATCCAGTGGGCAGATAGAGCAATTTAGCTGACTACACTGTTTAATAGCGGGCAATCCACATCTCAGTCAATACACACCTGGAGAAGCTGACTTCACATCCCAGAAGTGGCAGAGAGTCAGTAACAGCATATTCTTGCAGCACGGAGGGAAGGGGGGGTAAGTTAGTGGGTGATAGGTATGTGCGAGGGGATAGTGAGCTGGGGCACAAGGGTGGGGCAGGTTGCAAGCCATGGGACAGGCGGTGGGGGGGGTTCATGAGAGCTGCTGGTGGGGGGGAAGGGTGGTGGGGGGGGTGGGGGTGTGGAGTGTGGTCACGAGAGCCAGGGGTGGGGAGGAGGCTGGGGTGTATCTGATATTTGACAGTAGTCATCTCTTTCTCTCTAGCCCTGGGACAAGGTTATTTCTATAACTTTAACTGAACCATAGAAATTTAATACTCAAAATTTTTAAAACTCTTAAATATTCCCATTTTGATAATTTGCCCAAATGTTAATTTTGAGTTTAGGACAGAGGTCTGGCAGTTCAGTGGGTGCCATAGGGCAGCTTCTGAGTTTATCATTTGAACCAGCCGTAGCACTTTATTTTGCCCCACCTTTACACTTCCTATCTCAACTGTTGTCCCTTTTTTTGTGGCCCTGAGCGACCATTTCCTGCTCTCCCGAGGAGGAACCTTGGGCTGTTTTAGGAGGGTCACTGTCCCAGCTCTGTGGTTAATTAAGAGCGAGGTTTCTGATTGGCCAGCTTGACACTCTGCATCCTCTTTCACTGGCCTGAGCACTTGCTGCTCCTCTGTGCTGCCAGTATACCTCCGATCAGTTTGGGCTATCTCATTTCTGCTGCTCACATCTCTTCTGATCCAGACTTTCCCATTTTGACTATTCATGTAGTTTGGGCTTGGGGGCACTCTTTCCAAGGTTGTTGCTGAACCTTTCCTTGATATTCTCTGTGCCACAGAGTGTGCCTGCTCAGTCTGTACTTGCTGTCCTTAATCCTTGTTTATCTCTCTGTCTTGTCTGACTGCTGTTTGTTTTGGTTGCGATGAAGCTTTGAATAAAGCTGGACCATTGCCCATACCAGGCCTTCTATTTAAATGTTCCACATTAACCCAGGTCCACTTATGTAGTGACTAGTTTGGTTTTAATCAAAGCATTCTCCCAACCCTGCTGGTTTCTGTTACCTGGTGATGTGTGATGGGAATGAGCTTGCTGTGTTTCTCAGTGAACCCGACCTGCTCCGGCCAGTCGGATTCCCTCTCATCCTCCTCCTCACTATACTGACCTGTTTGTGACTGTTGGTTTGAGTTAGACCCCAGCAAACTGCAGTGCTGTCTGCTTTCCTCTTCCTGCAGCTCAACTCCTTTCCCAGGTTACGAGAGGAGACGGAGAGAATTGTAACCACTCATGTCCGAGACCGGGAGGGAAAGACCAAGGACCAGGTCAGTGAGTGATGGACTGTGTAATCAGTACAATTTTGTGCATGGTTATTCCTGTAATAGTAATGTGTGCCCCAACTTAATATATTGTCATTGTGAACTGGTCACCAATTGGGCTGGATTAGTTATATGTGCACACCCTGAGGTCTTGTTTGCAGCAGCTCTCATCTGTACCTGATCTCTCCTAGATCCTCTTGTTGATTGACATCGAACTGTCCTACATCAACACAAACCACGAGGACTTCATCGGATTCGCAAAGTAAGTGTGGAAAGTCAGACATAAGAGAATAATAAATAGGAGCAGGAGTGGCCATACAGCCCCTTGAGCCTGCTGCACCATTCAATAAGATCATAGCTGATCTTCTACCTCAACTCCACTTTCCTATCCTTTACCTTCATTCCCTTAATGCCCAATAATCAGTCAATCTCAGCATTGAATATAATCATTGACTAAGCATCTACAGTCCTCTTTGTTAGAAAATTCCTAAGATTTACAACCCTCTGAGCTGTGTTTTTATCCTTTCACAGGATGTGAGCATTGCTGGCTGGGCCAGCATTTATTGCCCATCCCTAATTGCCCTTGAGAAAGTGCTGGTGAGCTGCTGCCTTGAACCGCTGCAAGTCCCTGTAATGTAGGCAACACCCACAGTGTTGTTTAGGGAGTTCCAGGATTTTAACCAGTGACAGTGAAGGAATGGTGATACATCAGGTTGGTGTATGACTTGTAGGGAATCTTGCAGGTGGTGGTGTTTCTATGCATCTGCCACCCAAGTCCTTTTAGGTGGTCAGTAACACAGAAGGTACTGTTAAAGGAGGCTTGGTGAATTGCTACAGTGCATCTGGTAGATGGTACATAGGGTAGCAACTGCACTGGTGGTGGATGAGGTGCCAATCAAGTGGGCTACTTTGTCCTGGAAGGTTTTCCTCATTTTAGTCCTAAGTGGCTGACCTCTTATCCTGAGACTACGCCCTCAGTTCTTGACTCTCCAGCCAGGCAAAACAACCTTTCAGTGTTTACCTGTGGAGCCCTGTAAGAATTTTTGATTCAATGAGATTACCTCTCATTCTTCTAAACTCTGGACAATATAGGCCTGTTCCTACCTTCCTGTTTCATGAACTGAAGACTAGACTCGTTTGATGTCCCAGTTTTACCCCTGAACTGGAGTTAAATCACAGATCAGCCATGATCTCATTGGAGAGCAGAACAGGCTCGTGGGGCTGCATAGACTACTGTTCCTAATCAAGGCAGCGACTAACTAGATCCAGAGACCCAAGACTGACTGACTCTTAGTTTCTGTTCTTTTTCATGTGAGCTGGATTTACAGTCCCTGTAAAATGCCATTGGCCTGTTGGTAGAGTTCCCCTTTGTCCATACTCTGTATCCACTGAGGATTGATTGAACTTGTGTTATTAGAAATTTGTTAGGGGTTTTCTACATTCAGTCAGTGAATGTTACAGTTGATGGGATTCAGATTAGAGAAATCCCAACTTCAGTTCTCCTTCCCCAGCTCATCTGCTGCTGAAACCCTCATCCGTGTGTTTGTTAACTAGACTTGAATATTCCAATGCACTCCTAGCCCATCTTCCATCCTCCATAAACTTGAGGTCATCAAAAACTCTGCTATCCATATGCTAATTTTCACCAAGTCTGTTCACCCATCTCGCTGCTATACTGTGGCTCCTGGTTAACCAATGCTTTGGCTTTAAAATTCTTATGGTTTTCAAATCCCTCTCTTCTAGCTGCTCAATGCTCTGTGATATCTGTGCTGCTTTAATTCTGGCTTCTTGAACATCCCTGATTTTAGTCACTCCACTGTTGTTGCCTGTGCTTTTGGCTACCAAGGCCCTAAACTCTGGAATTCTCTCCCCACAACCTTTATACCTCGACCTCTCTTTCCTCCTCTCAGACCCCCGCTCCTTAAAATCTACCTCTCAGAATCACAGAATTGTTACGATGTAGAAGGAGGCCCATTCGTGTCTGCACCGGCTCTGAGCATTTTAACTTGGTGCCAATCTCCTGCCTTTTCCCCATAACCCTGCACATTGTTTCTATTTAGATAATCATCCAATGCCGTCTTGAATGCCTCAATTAAACCTGCCTCCACTACACTTCCAGGCAGTGCATTCTAAACCCTAACTACTCGCTGTGTGAAAAAGTTTCTGATCAAAGCTGATCAATTGCCCTAACATCACCTTAGGTGGCTTGGCACAAATTTTGTTTGATAATGCTACTATGAAGTGTCTTGGGACAGAATTTGTTGAGGGTTGATTAATCTGATTGGGTTCCTTAATGAGTTAACCGAGTGGATTGATGAGGGTATTGGGGTTGATGTGGTGTACATGGTCTTCCAAAAGGCACTTGGTAAAGTGACACTTAGCAGACTTGTCAGTGAGGTTGAAGTCCATGGAATAAAAGAGACAGTGACAGCATGGATACGAAGTTGGCTGAGTGACAGGAAACAGAGTGATGGTTAACAGTTGTTTTTCGGACTGGAGGAAGGTGTATAGCGGGACTCCCCATGAATCTGTACTAGAACCACTGTTTTTCTTGATCTATATTAATGACTTGGACTTGTGTAGGGCATAATGTCAAACTTGAAAGCATTGTGAACTGAGGAGGACAGTGATCAACTTCAAGGACATAGGCTGGTGGAATGGGTGGAGGCATGGTAGATGAAAAAGTGATAGATTTGGGAGGAAAAATGAAGAGAGTCAATATAAAAAAAAGTAAAATTCCAAAGGGGATGTAGGAGCAGAAGACCCTGGGGGTATTTGTGCAGAAAATGAAGGTGGCAGGACAAGTTGAGAGAGCATTTAGAGGGGTATATGGGATCCTGGACTTCATAAATAGGGGCAGTGTGTGCAGAAGCAAGAAAGTTACGAAGGACCTTTTATAAAACATTAGTTTGGCCTCAGAGTATTGTGTTGAATTCTGGATACCACACTTGAAGGCTTTCGAGAGGGTTCCAAAAACAGGTTTACAAGGACGGTTCCATGGATGGGGGACTTCAGTTACATGGAGAGATTGGATTGCTCGATGATTCTAGGTGTGAGGCGATTATACAATTTGCTGTTCCTTCCTCCAGTGCACAACAGAGGAGCAGCCAGTTAACAAAGAAACGAGCGGTTCCAAATCAGGTAAGGACATGGAGTCGAGTCCTGTTCTTTTTTGTGGGAGACAAACTGTGCACCAAAGTGGAAGCCTGTTGGAATAGTCTGACTTGCATGAGTAGTTTGTGTAACATTTGGACTGAGTCCATATGTTTCACTATTAGTCTGCACTTAGATTGCATCAGTTTAACCAGGTTTTGCTAAGTGTTTGAGTGGAGTTCACTGGCTAATCAGTTTCTGCATTTCTTAATGCAGGATTAAGATGGAGACCTGGAATCTTCTTGTGGCCTCTGACTCTGTGCCTTTTTTCCTTTACTCTGCACCCCCCGACACCCCCGCCCTCTCCCCCCCACCCTCGACACCCGCGCCCTCTGCCCCCCCAACACCCCCGCCCTCTCCCCCGCAGCCCCCAACGCCGCCCCCGCCCTCTGCCCCCCGGCGCCCCAGTGCCCCCGTCCTCTGCCCCCCTCGCCCCGGCGCCTCTGCCCCCCTCACCCCGGCGCCTCTGCCCCCGGCGCCCCGCCCTCTGCCCCCCGGCGCCCCAGTGCCTCTGCCCCCCTCACCCCGGCGCCTCTGCCCCCGGCGCCCCGCCCTCTGCCCCCCTCGCCCTGGTGCCCCCGCCCTCTGGGCCCCCCCCCCGACCCCTCTGCCCCCCTCCAGCGCCCCCGCCCTCGGCCCCCAGCGCCCCCGCCCTCTGCCCCCCTCGCCCCAGCACCCCTGCCCTCTGCCCCCTCGCCCCGGCACCCCTGCCCTCTGCCCCCTCGCCCCGGCGCCCCCGCCCTCTCTGAACAGCCAGTGAATGTTGATTGGAGAATGTGGCTGCGGGAACTGGTGTTTGGTTCTGATGGGGATTGTAGTAAAGGGGATATTTCAGCTGTTTGAAAGCCTTGGCTGAGCTGGGTGTGTAATAACTGCATGTCATTTTGTTTTCTCTTTTTACTGACTATTTGCTGTCACCTCTGCTCTCCATGCCCATTTACTCCAACCCTCCCACACTCAATGCACTTTTTCATCTGATATGCCTGCCTTCCTTAAACTATAATACTTCTAAAGGGTGAGATTCTGGTAAGTACCGTTTGTGTTGTGTGTCGCCTAGTTTAGTTCATTTGAATTTGTCTGATGGGGAGAGGGGGATTTAGATTGGGGGATCTTCAGGAAATGCTTCCTGCTGGCCTTCAGACCCGGGTAATATTATTTTCTTTTGTGTTTCAGTCTTTCTGTCTACTCCTCTGCTCAGATTCGATAATCCAAGTGCTCAAAATGAAAGCCCAGATCTATTTTAATCAGCTTGTTCTGCCTTGGCTCCTGTGTCTGCTCATGGTGTCGATTCCATTAATGGCAGTTCATTTATCGCCTGGCTCCAGCAGCCAGTCGCATGATGAACCTGTGATTGCTTCATGGGCAGCTTTCTGTCCATCCCTAAGTGACCTGCCTCCAGATTGGATGGCACGATGAAGTCCTACACTCAGCAGACTGGTTTCTGATTGGCTGTGTGTGTGTGGCTGTTAATTGAACAATTATAACATCAGTGAATTTTGTATCTGCTGCTGCTTCCATTTGATTCTCTTCAATCTTATAGCCTCTATCCCAAAAGACTCATTCCAAATGCAGTATCTTCGAAATTCATTTACTCTGAACAAAGCTGACGGAGATTGGAAGCTTCCCCTTTACTCTTCTTCCCCATCTCCTCCTCCTCCACCCGCCCCCCCCCCGCCAAACCTTCTCTTTCCCTCCCCCATCCCCCCATCTGTGTTTCAACACTTCATCACAGTGATGCTCTGAAATGAGGCAGATTGGAGATACCAGTGCAATGAAATGAAGGACTTGCAGGGCTGAAGGGGCTGTTCCAGAGGCAGTTACCTCCTGTGATTGTGTCTGAGATAGTTGACTAACCAAATTTGTTCCTAATTAACTTGTTTGTTTTGTGTAACTTGTCTCTAAAAATTATCCAACATCACACTGGCTTTTCACTAACCGGCTTTCACGGTGGAACTGCCTCTCTGAAATGTTTCAGCTGGTCCTGCAGCAGCTTGTTAGCAGCAGCCTGTCCACCTCATGCAGGGGCTTTGGTTCTAGCAGCAATGTGGCGAGTTTAAAACCTCCTCTAACTGTGATGTCTTGATGTTTTCTAATCAATTTATGAACGTACTGCATTTGTAGAATAAGAACCCCACCCCCTCCCTTACCCACCCCTGTCTCCGTGCCCGCCTTCGGGCGGCGGCCCCCTCCAATCTTGGCTGTGCCCCCGCCACCCTATCTTGGGCCTGGGTGGTGGTGTGAGGGGCTCGGTGCTGCTGGACTGTCTCTCACTCAGTATTCCACTGACTGTCTCCAGGTTATTCGCAGAGGTTGGATCACTATCAATAACATCAGCATCATGAAGGGTGGCTCCAAGGAATATTGGTTTGTGCTGACAGCGGAGTCACTGTCCTGGTACAAGGATGAAGAGGTGAGCAGATCTAACTATTCCTCATTAGTCCTCATTTGTAGTTTGAATTCAGTTTTGCATAAGCGGGTCAAAGGGCTCCTTGAATTTGGTTCCATATTATCTTGTGTATGAGCCTATTGGAATTGTAGACCATGCATGTGGATTAAGACACTGATTTCAGCTCTGGACAGTTATCATATTCATGCTCTGATGTGTTTGTGTTTACCGGCCTCTGGGTGTTGGGAGGGCATAGGAGTGAGGGGGGGTAGTGGTACAGTGTCTCCTGTCCCTCGTGTGCTCTGCATGTGAATCCCACTCCTTCCATCCCACTTAAGGCCCCCCTCACGCCCAGCTCGTTTGTTTAAGCTCTTGGTTTTCCTTCACCCCCCCGCCACCCGTACCCCTCAGTGTCCCTCGGGTCTTTAAAGAACCTGTGGACAATTCTCGATGAAGCTGTTATTTGGGTATGAACGGGGCTTGTAGCGGGAGCTGAATGCTGCGACGTGATGATCGTGTTTTCTGATGGTTGTGTGAATGTTACAGGAGAAGGAAAAGAAATACATGTTGCCGCTTGACAACCTGAAGCTGAAGGATGTGGAGAAAGGTTTCATGTCCACCAAGCATGTCTTTGCCATCTTTAACACAGAGCACAGGTTAGTGCAAACTGCAGCTGCCTATCTCCAACTCAGCATCCAGTGACTGAGTGGGGGAATACTGGGAGAGGGGAGAGTACATTAATTAGGTATTGCCAGGGATGGGTACATTAGCTGTTCGCGTTATAGTGTTATCCATGGACTCTAACTCCAAACCAGAAACTGTCTGCGATATGAGTTTTTTGGCTGAGATCTCATTGAGCCAATAATGTGATGATAAAGGAGCTGGAGGCACTTTCCTTTAGGCCTTGTGAGCGTTGCCCAGCTTTCTACTTACTGCTGTGTTGGGCGTGCATGTAGAGTCTGCATTGGAAATTCAAATAGGACAATTTGTAATCGACAGGTAGCCAGATCTTAAGCCCTAACCTTTTGCTGCCTTAAGCTTTTACCTCCTGTTAACGCAATACAATGAATTCTGTTCCCAGCATCTGTTGCTGGGGGAGTGATGAGTATTAACAATCTCCTCTTCTCTAGGAATGTTTATAAGGACTATCGGCAAATTGAATTGGCTTGTGAGTCCCAGGAGGATGTGGACAGTTGGAAAGCATCGTTCCTGAGGGCAGGGGTCTATCCAGAGAGGGAGAATGTAAGTTTCAGCTGTGGCTGTGACAGTCTCACCCCTGAGCCAGAAAACTGGGATTTCTTTCATGTCTCGCGTATGTGACAAAATTAGGTAATGTCTCATAGGACTGCATAGGATATACCACACAGAAACAGACCACTCAGCCCAACCCGTTACATGCTGGTGTTTATGCTTCACTCGAGCCTCCTCCCCTCTTTTCCTCATCTAAACCTACCATCATAACCCCTCTATTCTCTACTCCCTCGTGTTTATCTAGTTTACCCACTCTATCAATAATTTTAATTATTTTTAAGTCCTCTATTAGGTCACCCCTCAGTCAAGCATCTATTTTCAAGAGAAAAGCGTCTATCCTGTCAATCCTTTCCTGATATGTATACCCATCCATTTTCAGTATCATATTGCTGTTCCCTCGCTGACATTGGATCAAAATATTGGAACACTGTGGGGTGTACCTACACCACAAAGGCTGCAGTGGTTGAGGAATGCAGCTCACCACCACCTTTTTAAGGACAATTAGGGATGGGCAGCGAATGCTGGCCCTGCCAGTGACACCCACATCCCATGAAAGAATTTTTTTAAAAATTACCCTTGTAAATCTATTCTGCATCATCTCCAGTGTCTCCCTGTCCCTTTTATAATATGGTGTCCAGAACGGCGCACAGGACTCTGAAGTGTGCTCTAAACAATGTTCTATACAGGTTTAGCATAACTTTTTAATTCTGTCCTTCCAGAAATAAAACCCAGTGTTTGATATTTTTTTTGTATGGCCTTGCTAACCTGTAGCGCAACCTTTGTATTTGTTCTCCCAGTTCCCTTTGTTGCTCTTCTCCACAAAGACTTGCACCTTCCAAGTAATAAGCGACGTCCCTATTCCTCCTACCAAAATGTACTAACTCACATTGTTGAACTTCATTTGTCAATTATTTGTCCATTTTGTAAGTTTACTAATGTCCTCCTGTAATTTGCAGTCTTCCTCAGTATTAGCTATTAAGAACGTAAGAAGTAGGAGCAGAGTAGACCACATGATCCGTCTCCACCATTCGATATGATCATGGCTGATCTTGGTTTTCAACCCCGCTTTTCCCGCCTGCCGCCCATATCCCTTGATTCCCTGAGAGACAAAAAATCTGTCTATCCCAGCCTTAAATATATTCAACAATGGAGCATCCACAATTCTCTGGGGTAGTGAATTCCAAAGATTGACAACCCTTTGAGTGCAGAAATTTCTCCTTATCAGTCCTAGATGATCGACCCCTTATCCTGAGACTTTGTCCCTGTGTTCTAGATTCCCTAGTCAAGGGAAGCAACCTTTGTGTCTACCCTATCAAGCTCCTTTAGAATCTTGTGTGTTTCAATGAGATCGTGTCTCATTATTTGAAGCTCCAAAGAGTATAGGCCCAATTTAATTCAGCCTCTCATAGGACAATCCTCTCACCCGAGGGACCAATCTAGTGAACCTTCACCATGCCACCTCCAATGCAGATATATCTGTCTGTAATAATGGAGACCAAAACTGTACACAATATTTCAGATGTGGTCTCGCCAAAGTGCTGGACAATTGTAGCTCGACTTCTCTTGTACCCCGATCCCCTCGCAATAAAGGCCACTGCCATTTGCTTTCCTAATTGCTTGTTATACCTACTTGCTAGCTTTGCGCTCTTTGTACGTGCACATCCAAGACATTCACAAGTTCCATGCATTTTTAAAAATATTCTGCTTTTCTATTCTTGCGACAAAAGTGAATAAGCTCAGCCCCACGTTATATTTCACCTGGCATCTTGTTGCCTGATTACTTAACCTGTCTATATTTCTTTGTCGTCTCCTCACAGCTTACATTCCCACCCACCCAACTATCTTTGTATTGTCAGCAAATTTAGAAGAGACAGAGAGTAATGTATCTAAGTCATTAATATAGATTGTAAATAGCTGAGGCCCCATATCTGATCCTTGTGGCACTCCAATAGTCACAGCCTGATGACATGAAAATTCCCCATTTATACTTACTCTTTGCTTCCTGTCCTGTTAACCAAACGTCTATCCATAATATATTACACCCAATTCCATGAACCCGTATCTTGTGTATTAACCTTTTGTGTGGCAGTTTAGTGAATGCCTTTTGGAAATCCTCTTTCCTGGTTCCTCTTTATCTACCTTACTAGTTACACACTCAAAAATTAATAAGTTTGTCAGACACAATTTTCCTTCCATAAAACCATATTGACCTTGTCTGATCATACAATGATTTCCTAAGTGCACTGTTCAGACTTCCGTGATAATCACTTCCAGCATTTTCCAGATGACTGCTCTCAGGCTAACTGGCCTGCAGAAGTGTTTTCTCTCTCCATCCTTTCTTCAATTGTGATGTTACGTTTGCTAATTTCCAATCTGCTGGGACCATTCCAGAATCTAGGGAATTTTGGAAAATTATAAAAAGCACATCCGCTGTCTCTGCAGTTGTCTTTAGCACCCTACGGTGCAAGCCATCAGCTCCCAGTTGTCAGATTTTGGTCCCTCGAGCTTCTCCAATAGTCTTTCTCTGCTGATATTAATTATCTTAACTTCCTCACTCTTATCAGCTCCTAGGTTACCACCCATTTCTGGTATGTAACTTGTGTCGTCTTCTGTGAGGACAAAATATTTGTTCATTCTCTACCATTTCCTCATTCCCCATGATAATTTCTTCTGTCTCTGCTTCTAAGGGACCAATGTTTGCTTTAGTTACTTTTTTAATATATACTCAGATTCTGTTTTTATATTTCTGGATAGTTTGCTCTCATTCTATTCTTTCAACTTTTTGGTGGCCTTTTGCTGGTTTCTGAATCATTGTTAATTCTCAGACTTGCTAGTATTCTTTGCAAGGTTATAAGCTTTTTCTTTTAAACTAATACAATCTTGAACCTCCTGAGTAAGCCTTTCTGGCTGAGTTTTTGTTTTTAAATGTATTTTTTGTCGAACATTTTGAATAGTTTATTTAAATGTTTCCCACCGTTCATTTACCTCCATACATTTTAGCCTATTTACCCAATTAACCTCAGCCATTTCTCCCCTTATACTTAGGTAATTGACTTTATTTAAGTTTAAGATACTTGTTTGAGACTCATATGTCGCTCTCAAACTTAATTTTCCTCCTCGCTCCCCAAATTTGGTGTCACCTGTAAATTTAGAAATTGTGTCTTTGATTCCAAAGTCCAAATCTTTAATGTAAGTTGTGAGCAGCAGGTGGTCCCAGCACTGGTGCTTGTGGAACAACACTTCCCACCTTCCGCCACTGAGTAACTACCCTTTACTTCCATACTCTGTTTTCTGTCTTGAAGCCAGCTAGCAATCCATTCTGCCGCTTGTCTGTTGACTTGACGTTCTCTGATCTTATTTATTAGTCTATTATGGGTCTCCTTATCGAAGGCATTTTGAAAATCCAGATAAATTACACCACCTGCATTACTCAAAATTTAACAAGATTGGTCAAGCAAGATTTTCCTTTTTGAAATCCATGAATCACACTCAACTCAAATATGCACTGGAGGGTGACTGCCCATGAGCCAAAATCCCAGCAAGAGGTCAGCACTTTGAGGGGATGGAGAGTTTCAGCTTCTTTGGGCGATGTTGAGAGGTGTGTAGTGTGGAGTTACTCCTAACTGTTGACCATGCTCTTTAGGCTGAGAATGATGAGGGGGGCAGCAGTCCAGACACTTTCTCGATGGACCCCCAGCTAGAGCGACAGGTTGAGACGATCCGTAACCTGGTGGATTCCTACATGGGGATCGTCAATAAATCGATCAGGGATCTGATGCCAAAGACCATCATGCACCTCATGATCAACAATGTAAGTTTTGCTGCGGATGTTTGAGGGGGATGGAGAAGTCTGGGGTCAGTGGAAAATTTATCTCCGGTTTAATTTAAAATGTTCGTTTTCTTGTTGCCTTTGAGCCCATGGAGGGGATGCCCCACAGTTTATGGAGGGTAGAATGTGGTTGCTGGTCAACAGCATTGGAATTGCCAAGTCTACAAGTGGCAAAGGGATGGATGGGGGTTTTAGCAGACAGACTCGATTAGCAGTTGAAATGGGTGATATTACAGAGCTTGGAAGCAGGTGGTCTTGCTGGAGAGGATTTTCATGTCAGAAGCTTAGCTCGGAGGGAGGTAATGATGTAGTGGTATTGTTGCTGGGCTAGTAATCCAGAGACCCAGGGTAATGCTCTGGGGACCTGGGTTCGAACCCTGCCACGGCAGGAAAAAATCTGGAATTAAAAGTCTGATGATGACCATGAAACCATTGCCGATTGTTGTCAAAATCCATCTGGTTCACAAATGTCCTTTTAGGGAAGGAAATCTGCCATCCTTACCTGCTCTGGCCTATATGTGACTCCAGACCCACAGCAATGTGGTGGATTGTTAAATGCCTTCTGAATAAGGGCAATTAGGGATGGGTAATAAATGCTGGCCTAGCCACTGATGTCCACATCCCATGAATGAATAAAAAAAAACAAGATGCCAAGGTTGTGAATTCCAGTTCAACATCAGTCAGTGGGGGAGGGTTACAGAAGAAGGGCTAGTGAGGGGCAAGGGGGAGGAGGGAGGGCCAGGGGATGTAAAGGCACAGGAATCGTTTGGGGAAGGGGGAGGCAGGCGGGAGTTGCATTTATAATAGCGCCTTTCATGATTACCGTACCTCTTTGTTTTACAGCCAATGAAGTACTTTTGAAGTGTAGTCACTGTTGCAATGTAGGAAACATGGCAGCCAATTTGTGCATAGCAAGCTCCCACAAACATCAATGTGATAGTGACCAGATAATCTGTTTTTGTGATGTTGATTGAGGGATAAATATTAGGACACCGGGGATAACTCCCCTGCTCTATTCAAAATAATGCCCCGGGATCTTTTACATCTACCTGAGCAGATAGTTAGGTGTCTCAATTTAATCTTTCATCTGAAAGATGGCACCTCTGACAGTGTAACACTCAACTCGGTGCTGTACTGAGCGTCAGCCTTGATTTTTGTGCTCCAGCCCTAGAGTGCGACTTGAACCCGGAACTTTGTGACTCCGAGGTGCCATTGCTACCAACTGAGGAGAAGGATTAGGATGGAGTTGGTGTTGGGCCGAAAATGAAAGCCTGAGCTCATCCAACACTGGTCACCACAATGTTACTGATGGTGAAATAGTCCGTGAGCACACTCTGGCTATTACAGCTGTTGCAGCTATAGGTGGAGGGTTAGGGTGGGCAGATCCTATTCCCCAGTGAGGGAGGAACTACACACTGAGTTTAAGAGAACTACTTTGCCTGTGACAGACCAAGGACTTTATCCACTCGGAGCTACTCGCTTTCCTGTACTCATCCACTGACCAAAGCAGCTTAATGGAGGAGTCGGCTGAGCAGGCACAGAGACGAGATGAAATGTTGCGAATGTATCATGCCATCAAGGAAGCTCTCAGCATCATCGGGGACATCAGCACTACCACCATCACTGCACCCCTGCCTCCCCCAGTCGATGATTCCTGGCTCTCTGTTCAGTCAGGGGGGGGACACAGGTAGGCAAATGTGAAGGATGACAGGACTGAGAATCTGGAGGTAGGGGGTGAAGTGAGCAAATTCATCTGTTTATAGCTTTGGGCCCCTCTATTCACCCAGTGCTAGTATCTCACCAATCGTTGCTTCGTGCCTCTTCCTCACTCAGTGGTCACATACCTGGGGATGTCCTGTCCCACAGGCAGGACAGACTCACCAGTAGTATACAGTCAGGAGGGAGTTGTCTTGGGGCTCCTCAACATTCACTCTGGACCCCATGAAGTCTCATGGTATCGGGTCAAATATGGGCAAGGAAACCTCCTGCTGATTACCACCTACCATCTCTTCTCTCCCACCCAGCTGATGAATCAGCGCTCTTTCATGTTGAACAACACTTAGAAGAAGCACTGAGGTTAGCAAAGGCACAGAATATGTTCTGGGTTAGGGGATTTCAATGTCCATCACTGAGTGACTCAGCAACACCACTACTGAACAAGCTGGTCAAGGTGGGCTGGGGGGTGTGGAGTCAGGGTTACAGTGGGAGGGGTTAGGGGTGGTGGAGGTGTGGCGCAGTTGCAGGATGGGCTGGGGGTGTTTGTGGGGTTTGGGATCTGTGGATAATCTGTAACAGTGCTTTAGTTGAAAGGTCAGATTGTAATTGAAATTTATGCTTTGTTCCTCCCACAGTCCAACACCTCAACGTCGACCCCATTCTGCAGTGGGCCCACCAGGCCGACCTCCTGGGGTCCGGGGATCAAACCCGGGTCCCATGTTAATACCAACTCCTGTGGGGGGTTTTGGAGCTCCTCCTATTCCCTCCAGACCTGTTCCCACTAACGATGCCTTCGGGGCACCACCTCAGATTCCTTCTAGGCCAGCACGTATCCCACCTGGACCTCCCGGCCTACCCAGGTATGTCTCAACACTCCAAACTCACTGCTGGAATAGGCATGTATGGTGTGTGTGTGGGTTTGAGGCAGGTATGTGGACCTAAAAAGTCTGTGTGTGCCTACAAGTGTCCACGTCTCCCTCTGTCTTCTGACAATTGCCTGTTTTTTTAAGTCTACTCCCATTCTGTAACCTCCACCTTCACATCACAGTAAAATAAAGTTCACCTTTATCTGGGAGCCATTTCAGTCCCACTGATTCCTGAAACCTTTATGTATCTCATCCACCACCCCCCCACCCAATACTTGGAGATTTATACTGTTCTGCTTTTGTGGTCCCTGAGGTTTAATTATTGGGAATTCATTTACAGTGCCCTTCCTATCTTGTTTTTATGCTGAAACAAGGATTATCTTTTACATTTCTTCTTTTCCTTCAGGCCCTGAGATATGTGAAGCAGTTCAGGGGAAAGGAAGGTGGGGCAGTCAGTATTGGTCTTCTGCACAGGCTGGTGTATGTGTTTGTTTTGCTCCTGGGTGGTGGTTACTTAGAGCTTTGGAAGCTGTGGCCTGGGGATTTCCCATGTGCAAAATTGTGCTGGGGAAACAACCCAGGATTAGCAAATGCAGAAGGTTACCTGTTAATGAGGAATGAAAGAGCCAGTGTTCGTTTTGTGATTTTTCTGTTGTTCAGTTTGTGTTTTTCTCTATAATGTTACCTTTACATACGTCCTTACCCTCACTGCAACCTCAGCACATTTTTCAGTCCAATCAACCTCCTAACCCCAACATTTCAGCCACTGCTTTAACAGGTTCCATTCCTCAGTCCAATCTATTCATTCTGGGAGCTCAGTAAAAGCTGTGAAAAACTGATTTGAGTTAAGTGTCTTGTCTGTTTTACTGCATAACAAAAATAAAAGTACCTGGAAAAACTCAACAGGTCTGACAGCATCTGCGGAGAGGAACACAGTTAACGTTTCGAGTCCGTATAACTCTTCAACAGAACTAAGGAAAAATAGAAAAGAGGTGAAATATAAGCTGGTTTAAGTGGGGGGTGGGACAAGTAGAGCTGGATAGAGGGCCAGTGATAGGTGGAGATATCCAAAAGATGTCATAGACAAAAGGACAAAGAAGTGTTGAATGTGGTGATATTATCTAAGGAATGTGCTAATAGGATGAGCAAGGTACAGATCGCCCTAATGGGGGTGGGGTGGGGGGAAGGGATCGAAATAGGCTAAAAGGTAGAGATAAAACAATGGACGGAAATACATTTAAAAATAATAGAAATAGGTGGGAAAAGAAAAATCTATATAAATTATTGGGATCGGAAAGGAGGTGGGATGGAGGTCGAGAGTTCATGATCTAAAATTGTTGAACTCAATATTCAGTCCGGAAGGCTGTAAAGTGCCTAGTCGGAAGATGAGGTGCTGTTCCTCCAGTTTGCGTTGAGCTTCACTGGAACAATGCAGCAGGCCAAGGACGGACATGTGGGCATGAGAGCAGGGTGGAGTGTTGAAGTGGCAAGCGACAGGGAGGTCTGGGTCATGCTTGCGGACAGACCGAAGGTGTTCCTCAAAGCGGTCACCCAGTCTGCGTTTGGTCCCTCCAATGTAGAGGAAACCGCATTGGGAGCAGCGAATGCAGTAGACTAAATTGAGGGAAGTGCAAGTGAAATGCTGCTTCACTTGAAAGGAGTGTTTGGGCCCTTGGACGATTAGGAGAGGGGAAGTAAAGGGGCAGGTGCTGCACCTTCTGCGGTTGCATGGGAAGGTGCCGTGGGAGGGGGTTGAGGTGTAGGGGTTGATGGAGGAGTGGACCAGGGTGTCCTGGAGGGAACGATCCCTGTGGAATGCCACCAGGGAGGGTGAAGGGAAGATGTGTTTGGTGGTGGCATCATGCTGGAGTTGGCGGAAATGGCGGAGGATGATCCTTTGAATGCGGAGGCTGGTGGGGTGATAAGTGATGACAAGGGGGACCCTATCATGGTTCTGGAAGGGAGGGGAAGGTGTGAGGGCAGATGCGTGGGAGATGGGCCGGACACAGTTGAGGGCTCTGTCAAATACCGTGGGTGGAAAACCTCAGTTAAGGAAGAAGGAGGACATGTCAGAGGAACTGTTTGTGAAAGTGGCATCATTAGAACAGATGCGACGTAGGTGAAGGAACTGAGGGAATGGAATGGAGTCCTTACAGGAAGCGGGGTGTGAGGAGCTGTAGTCGAGGTAGCTGTGGGAGTTGGTGGGCTTGTAATGAATATTGGTGGACAGTCTATCACCAGAAATTGAGACAGAGAGGTCAAGGAAAGGAAGGGAAGTGTCAGAGATGGACCATGTGAAAATGATGGAGGGGTGGAAATTGGAAGCAAAATTAATAAATTTTTCCAGGTGCATATAAGAGCATGAAGCAGCACCGAAGCAACCATCGATGTACCAGAGAAAGAGTTATGGGAGGGGACCGGAGTAGGACTGGAACAAGGAATGTTCCACATACCCCATAAAGAGACAGGCATAACTGGGGCCCATGCGGGTACCCATAGCCACAGTTTTTATTTGGAGAAAGTGAGAGGAGTTTAAGGAGAAATTGTTCAGTGAGAGAACAAGTTCAGCCAGACGGAGGAGAGTAGTGGTGGATGGGGATTGTTCGGGCCTCTGTTCGAGGAAGAAGTGGAGAGCCCTCAGACCATCCCGGTGGGGGATGGAGGTGTAGAGGAATTGGACGTCCATGGTGAAGAGTAGTCGGTTGGGGCCAGGGAACTGGAAATTGTTGATATGATGTAGGGTGTCAGAGGAATCACGGATATAGGTGGGAAGGGGAGAGAGAATGGAGTCAAGATAGCAAGAAATGAGTTCCGTGGGGCAGGAACAGGTTGACACGATCGGTCTGCTGGGACAGTCCTGTTTGTGGATTTTGGGTACGAGGTTGGGAAACTGAGGTTGGAAGCTTTAGAAGGAAGATCTCCAGAGGAGATGAGGTCAGTAACAGTCCTGGAAACAATGGCTTGATGTTCAGTGGTGGGGTCATGGTCCAGGGGGAGGTAGGAGGAGTGTCTGCGAGTTGACGCTCAGCCTCTGCGAGGTAGAGGTCAGTGCGCCAGACAACAACAGCACCACCCTTGTCACCTCTTTTCTATTTTTCCTTAGTTCTGTTGAAGAGTCATACGGACTCGAAACGTTAACTATGTTCCTCTCCGCAGATGCTGTCAGACCTGCTGAGTTTTTCCAGGTATTTTTATTTTTGTTTTGGATTTCCAGCATCGGCAGTTTTTTGCTTTTGTCTTACTGTTTTACTGCATGTTGAACTGAGGATGGGGCAGGGGCTGGTATGAGAGGCAAGAAGAATCTGGGATCCAATCTGACAACTGCTGAACATAAAGTGAAAGCACAGACCTGCCCGTTCTGAGGTTTAGACTGATGTTCTAAGAAGGGGGAAAAGTTGGGCTTTATTTGGCTGTGATCACACTGGGCTGGAGAAGGGAAATAATTGAGCCAGGATTCTGTCGGTACCCGGTGCTTACACTCTCAATCTCAGTTCTCCTTCATACTGAACTGTTAATATTTCACACATGATAAAGGACCATTCTGATAATGAGTCTTTCTGCTGGGGTGGTCTGATGGTGGGGGTGGGGTGGGGTGGAGTATGGGTGAGACATTCCAAATCTCTTTCTAAAACTGAGCCACGGGGGGAGTTCTGCAGCTCTGACGATGTCCAGCTCCCTGAATTTTGGACTAATAGTTTGAACTGTGCTTCTGTGTTGTTATGGCTCTGACTCATTCTGGATAGTGGGGAGTGGCCCTGGGCTACATTATGGCCCTATCTGGTACGTATGCATAGTTCAGTTCCATTTCTTTTTATGTGAAATTATGGAACAATATGATTGGAGGAGAAGAAAGAAAGTGTAAAAGCAAATACCGGCTGTGTATTGACAACTGGCCAGCTGTTGTTGAATTGAACCCTGGCTTGCTCCTGTTTCTTTCCCCATTATATTGACCCCCATTTTGTTTTGTCTCCCTTCAGCAGAAGACCACCCGCTGCTCCGACCCGGCCCACAATTATCCGAACAGCCGAGCATTCCCTACTGGATTAAACAGTGGGATTTATCCTGTGAAGCATTTTATTGTAGGCTATAGTTGGTGATTAGCCTGACCTTATCCTCACGCATTTAATCCACTGAGGGGCAGTAGTGGTGTGAAGGGCAGGACCCACATTTACCAGAGTGTTATCCAGACCTCTTGGCTTTTCACACTAGCTGGGAGCACCAAGCTGTTCTTAACTGAACTTTATTTAAACAAGAATTTACAAATTTGGTTGTTTGTTCCCCGAGTACTAGAATTGGAGACAGTTTCTCTCACTCACTGCTCCCTTGATGTTCCTGATTGAGAAACTTTGCACTCCCTAAATAAACAGCAAAATCGTCTTAGTGCCTTTTTTTCAATTGTTGGGATCATTGTTCCCAGCAGTTTTGCATAAATGAGAGTTATAACTATGTTAACTTGTCCTGTCTCCAAGCATCTACTTACATTTTTTTGGGGGGTGGGAGGAAGTAGTAAACATCCAAGATTTTACACTCTCTGATGCCACAAATAATCGGAGCAGTGTGTGTTGGGATTTTTGAACAAGTCCTGCTCCCTCTCACCCTGTGGCCTTTAATACACTGGAGATGGTGAGGGTACAGAGTGGAGCTGGGAGAGAGGAGTTGTTACATTACAATGAAGTCAGCAGGCTGTGTCAGGATGTGAAAGAGGAATCAATGGAATTAGGGAGTGCAACAGCAAACTGTCCCCTCAGGAGAGGGTAATTGGAGTGATACAAAGAAGAGGAGTTAGAGAGAATCCGTTCTAATGGGGTATTAGAGTGGGGAGGGGCGGTGAGGTATAAAGGTGTGAAAACCTAAATGAAGTAGTCTGAGAGATCGATCCCAGGCAGAAAGGTATTCTGGAAGAGATCCTTGGTTAGGAGGCTGGTATTGAGGAGAGCAAATCCTGGAGGTGTGCTGGACTGTGGGAGATGCACTGAATCATGCACTGACTGCAAGAGGTTTATTTTGTGGCTAATGAGTTGTTTTGTGGAAATACAGTGGCTTGAAGAATCTGATTGTGATTTTTGAACTTTTTTTCTTAAAGCCCAATGACCAGGAGTTTATACTCCATCCAGTGACTGCGGGTTGGAAGGTTCAGAAATGTCGATGATTTTTGGGTCAGACGTAAAAGGCTGAGCTCAGCCAGTAATGCCCTGTTGGCCGCCTACAGATGTGTGCATCCGTCTATAGATGGATGTTTACCATTTATTCACCGCTGAATTTTGTACTTGTTCTTACCTGTGCCTAGCTGCCTTAACTGGGTCAGCTGCTTAACTGTTGACAATTACAAAATTAAACAGCCTTAAGACTCAACCATCTCCATTCATTATATGTTGTTGAATGGTTGTGATGGAGAGTTTATGGTTCTCTTTGTCCTAGTGACTTATGTTGTATGTTTCTGGCTGTTTGAGTTCCTGCAGCTCTTCCCCAAGCTCAGTTATCATTAGGTGTTATCCCTCACTGATCTGACACCAATGCTGCCAGATATCAGGCAATGTGAACTGGAGAACCAGCAGCATTGCATCTTGGGGATTGGTGCCTATGTAAGGTGGGTAGGGGGCTATTGTGGGACATTACTTGTTAATTTGTCTCTACATCAAACTGGTATGTGTTACTCACTCAGTTTCTTGCTTTTGTTGGGTTCAGAGTATCGTGACTAAGAGTCTGGGTGAAATCAGTATTCCTGGTGTGTATGCATGGCCCAGGAAATTCTTGTATTCAACAACCTCCAAATAAAGGAGTCTAGTAAATAATTTTTAAATGGACTTGAGTGCAGCCAGCACTACTCAATTCAAAGTGGAACTTTATTAACCTGCCTTCAGTCCTTGAGCTCCTTGGCCTGCTCCCCCATGGATTACCAGCTCCCACCTTGCCTGCCCTCCCTCTATTTTTTTTTGGTCCTTGCTCATCCTGCCTGGTACACAGTACCAGGTCTCTCTTGGGTTACTATCCTTTTGCACCTTGCCTTCAGTACCTGCAGTTATTTCTGTTTGAGCACTGTCTTAAGAGGAAGCAATTCAGATCAATCTCGAAGCACAGCCTGTATTAATTATACTCCCCATTCAGCTGTTGTGAGGAAACATGTGTCCGTGCTGAAAAATGAAATAAAAACAGAACATGTTGGAAATGCACAAAGTAGCACCTGGGAATGAGATGGCTAAACTTGGGCCGGTTCTGGTTAAACTTGTTCTGTATCAGATACTAATTAACTTGGTGTATTTCCAACATTTTCTGTGTTTTGTTCCACTTTTCCAGCACTGGTTTCAAAGCTGGAATCTGCTTCCCGATGGAAAATATAGTGATAACCACACATTCCTGATGTGTATAGCCTGTTCATCTTTTTGCTTAGAGGGTTGTATGCCCAAACTTGGGGAGGTGATGTCTGTGTGCCTGCTGGGTGCATCATGCTGCTGAACTCAGTTCCTGACCCAGAGGGAATTGGGCATGAATATTACGTAAATCAGTGCTTTGTCTGCCGGGGGAAGTTTGCTGCAGGAAATTCTTGCTTTACTCGGAGTTAAAATACAGTTTATTTAGATGAGGAAAGGGAAAAATCAGGAAAGAACAACATCGGACTCCTTTTACATGCACTCAAATCTTTCCCCCACCCCACCCTCTCCCCCCCCCCACCCTCTCCCCCCCCCCGGCTCTGTCCATCTCTCTCACCCGCTCCCCTCCCCCCTCCCTCTCACCCGCTCCCCCTGCTCTCTCTCTCACCCGCTCCCCCTGCTCTCTCTCTCACCCACTCCCCCTGCTCTCTCTCTCACCCGCTCCCCCCGCTCTCTCTCTCACCCGCTCTCTCTCTCTCTCACCCGCTCCCTCTCTCCCCCGCTCCCTCTCACCCGCTCCCCCTCTCACCCGCTCTCTCTCACCCGCTCCCCCCGCTCTCTCTCTCACCTGCTCCCTCTCTCTCTCACCTACTCCCCCCGCTCTCTCACCCGCTCCCCCACACTCTCTCTCTCAACCGCTCCCCTTCTCTCCAGGGTAAAATTGTCTGGAGCAGAATTGGCCAATAAAACAAATAGAACAACACTAGAGAGGGAGTTCTCTGTGCAGGTGGGTAGAAATGGGTTAAATATAGTATTCATCCAGCCCCACCTTAGAAACTATTCTCTGAAACACCCTAATGATTGTGTCTTGCTGTCCTACTGTTGGTGGGACCAGTTTTATATAAAATATATTAGTTGTTGAATCAAAACTAATTTCTCCAAGTTTGAGAGGAAGAATCTGTTGGAGGCACTTGGGTCTAATCCTTGATGCTTTATCACAATTGCAATAAAGAGAATGTAACTTGTGCATTTTTGGGCAGTATCTCGACGAAAGGATGCTGCACCAAATGTGGAAAATTAGCTCAAAGCTCCTGTTGGTTTTTGTAGCCACACAAATGGCAGAAATTGATCACGGATGCTGAAGATCTTTCTACAAACTCTGATTTCTAGAGAAAAATAACAATTAATTAATGATGTTTTACAATGTAACAACTGAATCCTTTTCCTATGATTACTTCATCAAATTCAGGGACCTGTTCCAGTCAGGGCTTTGCTCTCATTAACAGATACCTGAATGTTCTCACTCCTGGTGTGTGATTCTATTGACTGTTAACTGATTTGAAATGAAGTGCCTACATTCTGTACGGTAATGAGCTGAAATAAAGGGATCGACAGTAGAAGGAGCCTTCCTCTTGTGTCTTTGTCATCTGTTTCCCTGTTTTCTGGTTCTGGGAGAGAGGAAAAGCAGCGGTGAACAGGTGGAGGTATTGTGCTTGCCAGAGGCATGGGGGATAGCCCTTCGGGTGCTGCTGCTAAACACTGCGGGGATCGGTTTTCAAGCTTGATGTGATCTTGGGATGATGATGCTGTCCTGCACTTTGCTTCTCCAATCACCATTCAGTATATACAAAATATTTCTCTCATTGTAGAGGGGTGCTTGATGCTGTTTTACACTACAACAATGCAGCTGTTGATGCCCATTAGAGAACCTCGCAGCACAGAAGGCCAATTTTAAGTTATTTATCCAATTCCCTTTTAAAAGTTGCTACTGAGTCTGCTTCCACCTTTTTAAGCAGTGCATTCCAGATCAAAGCAACTGCGTTTAAAAAATAAAAATTCCCCTTCGTGTATCCTCTGATTATTAATTCTCCTGTTAGTGGAATGTTTCTCATTTCCTTTATCAACATCCTCACTTAAAAGTTACTGAAAAATGACCTGTTGTCATTGAGGCTGGGCTGCTCTCCAGCTGGCATTGGAGTACTGCGGGGCGGTGGGGGGGTACTGCAGAGCCTACAGCTAAGGGTAGGTTAAATTGGAGCTGGGGTGTACTTCAGAAGAGACTATTTTCTCTCTTCTGAATCTAATCACTGTTCATTTGTGCGCTGCCTGAATCAAGAATTGTGTCCACATGTTGCAGGTACAGGTTAGGTCCAGGCCACAGAAGTACACAATCTGAGCATCTCATAGTTGCACAGATTTGTACTCTTGATATAAATATAAAGCTGATATAAAGATCCCTGTGCTGAGAATTGGTATGGAAACTGCTTCTGACTCGTCAATTTACGTGAAGCAGCTCATCTACTTGAGTGAGGCCTCAGTTCAAAGGTAAGGAACAGATCGGATGTTCTCCATGTGTGTGCCTTTTGTTATATGTCTGGAAGAAAAATGTTTTCATGATCAGGGTGTTCTAAATGTTCTGCTTTTCTCTTGTATCTAGGCGTCCGCCTCCTGCAGTGCCTTCAAGACCTGGCTATTGAATGTGTCCCACTATTTTCTACCTGTTTTGGCAGACTATTTATCTATAATTACAGTTGCACGCCTTGCACGCCCAGGTTCTGCGTATACTCCCCCATCTCAGACTCTCACCTGCTGCTCCTGCACACAATGCTTCAGTGTGGATTCACTAACACAAACCCTTTCCAGTAGCCTGGGCACAATTTGCTAGTCTGATGGTCTGTCATTACTCTCCCCTCACTTTGTTTAAAGAAAATCTGTCCAGTTTGTGTGGGATTTTTTTGAAAACTGCGATTTTAATGGATCTGAACATTTATACAATATTTATTGACAATCAACTTGGGATTTGATCTAATTTATTTCGTACTTAAAAGTTGATAATTCTACATTGATGCTAATTTAAGGGTTTCAAACCCTTAATGCTGATGGTCACGGGACGAGGTCAGAGATGTTTTAAAATAAGGGTTAATTAAATTGGATGTGTGGGAAGGAACTAGAAAAATGAAGACAAAATAAATTGTAAAATCGCTCCTGGCATTTATTCTGCATTTTAAGTAGATCTTTGGCAGGATTTTGTGGGACGATGTCCTGATCTTTAAAGTGCTGTCTGCAGTACTGGAGATCTACTGATTGGGTAGAGGATTACAGGCTGGGTAACAGTATTCTGGAAGGTTAGTTGATGGGTGTAATGAGAGGCTGGAGGAATTGTATTGTGAACAGCTATAGTCAAATGTGTTTCCTGCAATGGGGCCAAGTGCTAAAAAAAAAATTCCATTGATCAAGCATTCCTGATTCACCACCAGCCCTTCCACTGGAAGGGAACAGGAAGTGTGAAATCTGCACAAATTATTCTACATAACACTACAGAATTTGTAAAGATTGAGATAGCCAATGATGACTAAAGTGGGGGAAGACACTTCGTGTACTTAGTCAGGAAAGCAGTTCCGACCCTTCACACTGGGTTGTAACTGGCTCTACACCTATGAATGATTTGCAAATACAAATGGAAATTTTTAAAAGCTTGCTGCCTTCTACCCAGGTTCTCACTATAAATGTTGAACACAATAGTACAATCCTAACCTCAATGCCCATGTGTACTTGCCAGTTTGGGTCACCAAGGCCCTGTGTAGCTCCAACTGCTGTATCTGGCCTCTGACTCTTATCCAAAGCAGTAATTTACCTACTATCAGGCAACGGCCCTAATTCTTTGCTTGGACGAGAGTCTGGGAACACAGTTGTGGCGAATGGTTGGTTGTTTGACTGGAGGAAGGTACGTAATGGGGTTCCCCAGGAATTATCAGGATTTTTTTCTTGAATCTATATTAATGACCTAGACTTGGGTGTGCAGGGCACAATTTCCAAATTTGTAGAGCAGCAAAGACACAATGGGTTGAATGGCCTCCTGTGTCCTAACCATTCTATGAATTCAGAATCGAGTAGCATTTTCTTTTAATGGCAATTTTTTACCTTCTGTATATATTTGTTTGTTGTAAATTACCTTGGGAATAAAATGATTTTGTACAGATTGGCCTGTGGGGAAGGCTGATGTATTCCTGGCTTTATGGTGTGTTTAATTTGTAGTTTAAAACCCACATTGAGCCTGAATTTGGAATTGATGCAAACTTTGACTGTCTCCTGTAGATTGGGGACTGTCAGCATTGAGGTGGTGGAGGGGTGGGGAGAGAGCTGTATTACTGGGCTTGAAGCTGTTGGATTCATGCTTGCTTTTCTCTCAGGTGATGTTGAATCAGTTCCTGGGAAGTGGGGAAAAGGTTGAAGCATCATGTTAACAAGCCAGCAGCTGGCATATGGGGAAGAGGAGGTGGGATTATGGCCAGCTATTTAATGTAGGATAAAGTGGAGGTAGGGCAGAAATATGGATGACAGCTGGCCAGCATGCATTGGTTTTTCAGTAGATAACATCTTAAGTGAATTAACACTGTACAATCAATGTAAAGTCCAGAGACATAGAAAATCATTGTTGAAATTCATCAAAAAGTCTGTAGCCAATGTCTTACCTCTAAGTCCTGTTCACCTGTCATCCTTGTGCTCGCTAACCTACACCGTCTTGCAGCTGACCAACATATTTTAAAATTTTCATCCTTGTTTAAATCCCTCTATGCCCACATCCTGAGATGTCTGTGCTCTGATTCTGGCCTCCTGAGTATCCTCAAGTTTAAATGTTCCATCATTGGTGGTTATGCCTTCAGTTGCTGAGGCCCTAAGCTCTGGAATTCCCTCCCAACACTTTTTCCTCTCTCCTCCTCTGAGACACTCCTTAAAACTACTTTGACCAAGCTTTGTGACCTGAACTCAAATCTCCTCGTGTCCCTGGCATGTTTTTTAATGCTCCTGTATGTTAAAGGTGCTTATATAAAGAAGTTGAGAGAAAAGCTGTTATGAGGTTTAGGCACTGTATCCAATGTTTTATCATCAGATTATGTTAGGTGCCTTCCTCTGATGACAGCACCAGAAATCCAGGAAGGGTTGTACGTCCAAAATAATCACTAAAGGGAAAATCAAATAATAGATTCTATGTGGAGGTCTAACTTATGCTTTATAAAGGTTTAGCATAACTTTCTTGCTTTTATACATGCAATGTCTATTAATAAAGCATACAGAACCTCTGGCTTTAACACGTGTCTCAACTTGTCTGAAATTGCCTCTCCTTCCTACCAAGTGTATCACTTGTGTTAAATTTCATCTGTGTTTGACCAATTCACTAGTCTATTCTCATAGTAAACAATGTTTAAGTTTTGTGTCATCTGCAAACTTTGAAATTATGTCCTGTATAACCAGGTCATTAATATATATCAAAAGAACAGTGAACCTAACACCTGGGATACGATGTCAGAAATGGGAAACACCAGTAAGTATGCAAGGACTACGCCAGATTAAAGCACTTTTAATAATAAAGTTGCTGTTTGCATAAACTAGTCTTGCAGTTTGGAAGAAGACATCAAGAAACCACCACTCAGTTCAGACCAGACCTGTGGATAGACACATTCACGTCCTCATTCCCTTTGTCTTCTGATAAAGCCATGTGCAGCTCAGCACTAGGTCAGAGTTTGAACCAATCCTGCCTTGCAGCTCAATAGGATACCATGTGAACAAGTGACCAGTAACGCCACAGTCCTGATCGTTGTACCTGCTTTAAAAACATTTCATCTCTCCTCCCCAGCCCTAACCAAGGGGAGACCTGCAGCCAACCTACTTACTGCAGGGAGTATTCCTACCCCGACTGCCAGCAGACAGGTTGGTAGTTGGTAGCTTGAAGTGCTGGGAATAGTGACAGCTGCAGCCTGCTATATGGATCATAATTAGAGATTAGCAATGGACTAACCCTTCCCAGACTTCATAAATAAATGTCTAATTTACTACCTTAATTACATGATTTAAAATCAGAGCTAAACTGCTTATTAAATGCTCTGATTCTCACGGGATGAAATTCTTGGCTTCCTGAACCTTTCCCCAGTTTATTAATAGTAAACATTGACCTTATAGGAGTACATATTTAACATTGAGGGTATTCTGTGCACCTATCCTTGTATATTCCATTTTGAACAATTCACTTGCCAGTCTTACTGTCAGCTTATCCCAAATCCTCACCTAACTCCAAAAGCAGCAACATCATAAACAGCCCCCCAAAACAAGCAAAAGGATCTGCAGCTACTTGAATACACCAGTTCACACCTCTGCTTCCGTTGTCATTTTCTTAAAAGTTCAGGTTTGTACTTTTCTGTGGTCATCAAAGAGACTTTTCAACAAGTAGACCTGGACGAGTGACACCACCAGCATCACCCCCAGATTGACAGCTGACCAAAAATTGACCCGTCCCAAGTTGCCCTCCTGCAGGTTGCGATCCCGTGCCTCGAAGGCTCGGAGGATGGCCTGGATCTGCACACTCTTTGTCAGTTTGGTGTTCATATTTCCAATTGACTCCTGAAAGAGTGATCAACAGTTATTTAGAGATATGGTAACTATAAACCAGCACTCCATCTCCTACATTCATTAATTGCTTCCCTGATAGATAACTGAGGACTGGAAATGACTGAAGAGGGAGGTAGTCAATTGGTGTTCGATGAATCTGGAGAAATGTGATGCAACATGTTTTGGAGAAAGAAAAAAATTAGGAAGTAGAAAAGTGTTCAGGCATCTCTTTTAAAGTGAGTTAGGTTGATAAAACTAAAAATAAAGCAGCGGGTGGTATGCTAGGTTTTAAAAACTGGGTTCTAAAGTACTTACAGAGGAATGCTAAGCCATGACCTCTGCTCAGCAGCAGAATATTCTATTCAGTTGTGGTCACTCCACTTTATAAAAGGCCATGGAGAAGGTACAAAAAAGATTGTCAGCATTTCAAAACCCTTAGTTATGAGGAGGGACTACAAAAATCAAATGGAGGAGACCTGAAAGAGGGGTTTGATATTTTGAGAGGTTTTCAGAAGTAGAAGAGGGAAAGGTCAGCATAAATGAGTATAAATTTAAAGATGGAAGGAGCTATTAGGAGACTCTTCCACTGAGGGTTGTTAGGACATGGAATTCCCTGCAAGAAACAAAGGAAAGTGGATAAATATTTGGAAAGAAACATAAATCTACGGGGAAAGGGCAGAGGAATGGAACTAATCAGATAACATTTTCAAACAGCCAGCACAGATGATGGACCGAAAGATTTCGATTTCAAAGTTGCGGAACTTCCTCAGACAGCCTTTCCTTCTGCAATGAAAAGGCTTTTAAAACCCAGGCTTACCTCCTAAAGTATCACCTCATCCAGACAAATGTATTATACATGATAAGCACACATGGATATTTCTCTATTTTCTCCTCATTTTCCACCCATTCCTCCCAGAAGTGTGCACAAGACACTATCCAGGAGATGGGAATTACAATCAAGCCCACAAGCCTAATTTCTAACATTCCTTTCCATTCTGACAGTCCTTGCATTTACACAACATCTGGTCAGTATGTCCAAGCTTCAGACAGGATGAGCTCTGACACAAGGTTGCTGGCTCACCTTGATATCATCAATTTTAATGTCCAGCAGCTCCTCTGGTTCCAAAATCTCTGACCAGTCCTCAGCATCATCAAAAATAACTTCAAAGAAGATAAGTTTCTCAGAAATGGTACTGAAGGAATTGTCAAAGCAGATTTTATAATCACCGATAATCGTAGGCTCGATCCTGTGGAGCAGATTGGACAAACATCAGTTATGGAGCTCTGAAGAAGTCATATAGACTCAAAACGTCAACTCTTTCTCTCGCCACAGATGCTGCTAGACCTGCTGAGTTTTTCCAGCATTTTGTTTTTGTTTGATTTCCAGCATCTGCAGTATTTTGCTTTTATTAGTAATGGAGCTCAGTTTGCCCAAGCAAATCAAAGCAACTAAGTTTTACTACAGCACCTGTAATGTAGTAAAAAATCCAAGGTATTTCACAGGAATAATTATCAGACAAAAATTTGACAGAGCCTCATCAAGAAATATTAGGGCAGATGACCAAAAGAGGTAGTAGGCTTTAAGGAGCATTTTGAAAAGAGGCAAGAGGGGCTTAAGGGGAATTCCAAAGCTTAGGGCTGCTGACTGCACGGCTAACAATGGTGGAGCATTTAAAATCAGGGATGTGTAAGAGGCCAGAATAGGAGGGGTGTAGAGATTTTGGAAGGTTGTAGGGGGAATGACTTAGATAGGAGCGAAGCCAGAGAGGAATTTGAAATGATGTGAATTTTAAAATTGACTCATTGCTGGACTTGGAGCCAACATGGGTCACCAAGCACAGAATTCCCAGAGGACAAGAATTAGGAGTAGACGACCATTTGGCCCTTCAAGCCTGTTCTGCCATTTGATAAGATCATGGCTGACTGGATTGTGGCCTTAACTCCACTTTCCTGTCTGCCCTCCATAATTCTTGACTCTTTTGTCAATCAAAAATCTATCTAACTTAGCCTTGAATATATTCAACGACCCAGCTTCTACCGGGGGTAGAGTTGGCCTTGTGGACTTGATTTAAACTGATCATCTGAACATTAAGAATTTGATTTATATTAGCATGGATCATGTTTCAATTCTTAATCCAAATGTTTCTGAAATCCATAAACAGGTCCAATTAAGGTACTACATGACGACTCAGGAAGCCATGAGTAGTGAGAGATTTACTTTGTAAAGGCAACCCTATGAATTCTGAAGGCCAAATACTATATCAGTTTGCAAATTGGAAAAAACAGGCAATAAAAGTGGACAAAAGCATTTTATTGCACTTAGCTCTATGGCAGAATTCCATGGCAAGCACTAGAATCTGCAGCAAAGGAATCCTGGTGCATTAGGGTCCTGGCTGTAGTAGGTGCTGCGATGCTACTGAGTTCTGCAGTGGTAGGAGAATCCCATAGTTGATCTCTACCTGTGTTGAGTTAGTTCACCGCAGTTAAAGTGACGGGGTAGTTACAGCTACAATTGACCTCCGCATCATATGAGTTACGAAAGGGAAATTCAACCAGGGATCCTGTCCTTTATGATTGACAGTGTTTGCACTCTGCACACATGGGTACCGCGTGATGACAGGATTGAGTTCTACTGTCATTCCCTTCACAATCAAATAGCTTGCCAACACAAAGCTGATACATGAAGAATGGCCATTCAGGCTGCCAGAAAATTGGTGAAGTGTAACACTTTCAGGTAGCACCTTTGAGAGAGGAAAACTGACAGGCACACAGCTATATTGGAGCAATGTCTGGGGAGTGGGGGGGGGGGGGGGGGGGGAAGGTGCTGACACTCACATATGGACACCATCGGACCTCCTTGACTCCATGACCAGACTTTCACCATTTGGACTAAACACGGCGAAATCGACATCCAGTCCGGCACCTCCAATAACCTGCAGGGAAAGCACAAGCCAAGCTCAGATACACTACTGGTTTACCCTCATCATTAAAGCTTAGCAGTGGCAACAAGCAACAGTTTTGTTTATTAAAGATATTTAAATTGTTTCTGACGAGAAGATCGAGGTCAAGGTCACGATTTAAGTTTAAGAAATCACAAAAGTAGTTTGAAGAAAATGACATTGCAGTTGAAGCACACTCAGAACTGTCAGTTTAACCCAGAGTCCATGTGGATCGCTGCTAAAACAGCAACACTACTGGATTAAAGAGGGGAAAACCACCAGTATTTGCACCAGCTACGCCTGCTCACTATTGATGAGGGAATGCATTATATTCCTACGGTTCAATATTGCACCTTCCGTGTTGGAAAGGGGGAAAGTCCCCACTCCAGGACAGCAAAGGGGCACCTTCCTTCTCGGGATAAAGAACCCCCTTCTATAAGAATAAGAACCCGGGGGGGGGGGGGGGAGACATGCTCCGTGCCCGAGGATTGTAGGAGAGGCTCCGGGACTGTGGCTTTTCCAACCAATTCCATGGGCAGTACGTAGCCCGGCCTCCAGCCCCACCTGGTACTCCAGCTCCATGCTGCTGTTGTGGCCGGCGCTCTGGTAAAAACATTCCTCTGTGCCGGGCGGGAGGACAAACGTGAACTCGGAGTCCGAAGGCTGCCCGAAGGACACGGCCCCGATGGAACGGAACAACACCAGAAGCAAAAGAAATGGCGCGGAAGCCCGGCTTAGGCTCAGACTCGGCCCCGACCCCAGCCCCATGTCCAGCCTCAAACTTCCACAAACTTTTCACTTCCGCACAATTTACAGCGTCGCTGATTGGTCTTCAGGTTCACAATGATTGGAGGCCAGTGTCCAATCGGAGAGCAGGTGGACTGCGAATGTCCAATCAGGAACAAACTAATCGTCAACAGGGAAATCTACACCAATCAAAACAAAGTGCACGTTTGGACCTGTACTGATAACGCCAATCACCACGTTGGAGCAGCAAATTCCGCCACTTCAGTTTATGAATATCTGACCTTCATTTATAGTTGCAACGATAGTACAAAACCTGAGCTTTGCAGAAAGAAGAGACGTGTTGTCCAAGATTTTCATTTGGCAGTCAGCAGGACAGATTTGCAAGAATACTAAATTTCAAAGAGAACAACAATTTATACTGCATGAGAAGAGGGTGCTGACTGTTGGCAAGTAGACTCTCATTAGCAGAGGCATTGACATGGAGATTGCACCAGGAACAGTTAAACTGCGAAGCCATCTTCCGCGGTCGATGATCGCTTCTCGGCCTTTTGGCTAAGATCAAGTGTTGCAGGGGCGACACCATGGTCCTGCCAAGGCAAGGTCGGGATGGAAGGGCGAAAACCAATCGCAATCCGAATTCATACCGTGGGTTACCTATCACTGTCCGAGTCACGGTGAACCACAGCGACGAAGGAGGATCACCTATGGATCGAGGCTTCTTCACCAGGAGGATCCTGTTGAAGGCGTGCGGCTTCCAAGCTACGGAGATCTTCACCCTGCACGACTCCCGCAAAGGTGGTTATTTCGACGTGACGTTCAAGCAAGTGGCAGACTGCGTCCGGCTCCTGAGGGTGTTCGAGGAGAAGAGAGACCTGCCGGAGATGAAGATCCTGACGGCGGAGCCGCACTTTTCTCTGCCGTTGCAACGGGAACGTGAGGTGATGGTGCATGTGTACAACCCCTTCGTCCCTGTCGCCGACGTGGTCACCTTCCTCACCAGGTACTTCGATAAGGTGGGGAGCGGCACCGAGATTCGAGACGACTTGGGGATCTGGACAGGCAAACGCCTGTTTAAGGTCACGCTAAAGACCGATGGTAAGGGAGCCATTTTCCACCCTCCTTCCAGTTTCGCAATCGGGGGAAACCGTGGCTACCTGGTCTACGCTGGGCAACCCAAGCATTGTCGCTCATGCGGCAAGGCTGGTCATGTGGCGGCCAACTGCAGCGCCTCCCTCTGCAAGATCTGCAAACAGGAAGGGCACCAGACAAAAGACTGCAAACAGGCCAAGTGCTGCAACCTGTGTGGCGAGGCAAGTCACCTCTACAGGACCTGCCCCAAACGCTGCCGTACTTACGCACAGGCAGCCAAAGCCGACCACGGGGAAGCAGAAGAAATGTTCCGTGTCACTCCAACCACCAAGGCCCCCAGGGAGCGCAACGGGACAAAGGAGGACACAGAGAGAGACAAGGTGGAGAAAGAGATTGAGGCAACAGAGAGCCAATCAACAGCACCACCCCCTGAACCTTCCAGTCCTCAGGACAGCGAATCAATGGAGGAGGAGGCAGCAGTGGAAAAGCAGCAGGGGGAGTGGCGGACGGTGAAGAACAAGAAAAGTAAGAGGGAGCGAAGAAGAAGCAAAGGCGTTTCCCAGAGAAGCGGCAAGAGGCGTCTCCCATCCGACACGGATGACAAGGGCAGCAGCTCTTCGGATGATGAAGTGCCAGAGCGGCACCGACAGAAGAGGCGGCAAAGCTCCAGGGCGTTGGAGGACGAGACACCCGAGCTCCAGAAAATTGGAGACAACAAGGAGACCAACGCACCCCAACTTTGCCTGCAACCTGAGGAGGCCAGTGCACCACAGCCCCTGGAATCTGGGAGCAGTGAGGCAATCATCGCACCCCAGCTCCAGGAAGCCGGGAACAGCAACCCCCCAGAGGGGGTGAGTTTTGGAGAAGCTTCTCCAGCAAAGGTCATCTCAAAATCCGCTCACTACGTGAACCTCCAGATGCCACCGGAGCAGAACACGGCCAAGGAGATCTACCTCAGCCCATCCAAAGTGAAGGAATTTGAGCTCACTACGGGTATGAAGGAGCAGACTAAAGGTCTGGGACTCTCAGAGACAGTGGGTTTGGTAGGAGAATAAATGCTTTAATATGGGTTTAAAGATTGTATCCATAAATGTGCGTAGCATTAAATCTACTACGCGATGTGTTGCGACCTTGGACTACCTAGCCAAGGTCAAAGCTGACCTGTTGTTTCTGCAGGAGTGTGCGATACCGCACCTCAGCTCCTACAGGCAATGGTCACGATGGTGGTCCCACGGGCCATCGATCTGGTCGGGCGGAAACGACTCTCGTTCCTCCGGCCTGGGTATTCTGCTGCGGGGAGGCAACTTCACCGTCTCCGAGGTCAAGGAGGTGGTGGGCGGGCGACTCCTGGTAGCAGACGTAATGTACAAGAACGCTCCACTCCGGTTAATTAACGTGTACGGCCCGGCACAAGGGGCTGAGCGGCTGGAGGTTTTTCAGCAGCTCCCACTGCTGCTGGCGACCTCCAGGCCGGTCATTCTGGGCGGGGACTTCAACTGCATCATCGATGCGGCTGGACGATCCGGCAGGGCCGGAAGCAGATTGGACGCTACGTCCAGATCCCTGATGGAAACAGTTAAGGATGCCAAGCTGCACGACGTCTTCAGCAACCCTGCAGACGGAGCGCAGCGTAGATACACCTGGTCGCGGCCAGACGGGTCCATTCGTTCCAGGATAGACTTCCTGTTTGTGTCCCGTGCATTCACAGTCAGATCCACCGACGTCAAGCCGGTGTTCTTCTCTGACCACTGCCTCCTACTGGCGGACTGCCACTTGGAGGAAGACCTGAGGGTGGGCAGGGGGGCATGGAAGCTAAATGTGCAACTGCTGACCCCAGAGAACATTGAGGAGCTCAAGAGGGATTACAAAGGTTGGAGAACCGTGAAACCCCTCTTTGAGTCCCTGACACACTGGTGGGAAGTGATCAAGGGAAGCATCAAGAGGTTTTTCATCCGCAAAGGCACCCAGAAAGCTAGAAAGGAACAGAGGGAAATGTCCCGACTCCAGGGAAAGATGCAGAATCTGCTCCGGCTGCGGTCGATGGGGGTCGATGTCAAGGAGGAGCTCCAAGAGGTGAAGGGCCAGCAAGCCTCGCACTTTGCCTCGGAGGCCTCCAAGATCATCTTCCGTTCCAGAGTCCGCTCCGTGGAGCAGGATGAGACGTGCTCACGTTTCTTCTTCCAAAAGGTACACAGAGAGCGCTCTGTGATCAGCAGCCTGAAGGAAGAAGACGGCTCAGTAAAGTCATCACGGTCCGACATTCTGAGGATCAGCAAATCCTTTTATGCCGGACTGTATGACGTGAAGCCCACGGACAGCACGGCCTCCCAGTCCTTCCTGTCCTCTATCACGGAGGTCCTAGACCACAGTACGCGGGAGAGCCTAGACAAACCGCTAACTCCTGACGAACTGACTAAGGCCCTCGAGTCCTTCGAGAAGAGTAAAACCCCCGGAAGCGACGGCCTGCCGGCGGAGTTGTATTCGGCTCTGTGGGACTTGATCGGCCCAGACCTGCTAGAAGTGTACGAGAGTATGCTCCTGGCCGGCAGCATGTCAGAATCCATGAGGAAAGGCATCATCACCCTCATCTACAAGCACAAGGGGGAAAGGGAGGAAATTAGAAATTGGCGACCCATTTCACTGTTGAATATGGACTATAAGATTCTGTCCAAGGTCATCGCCAACCGGGTCAAATCCGCTCTGGAATTGGTGATTCACCCTGACCAGACCTGCTCTGTGCCAGGCAGGAAGATCTCTGACAGCCTGGCGCTGCTCAGGGATACGATTGCCTATGTACAGGACAGGGGTGTGGATACCTGCCTCATCAGCTTGGATCAGGAGAAGGCCTTTGACAGAATATCGCACACCTACATGGGGGATGTGCTCTCCAAAATGGGCTTTGGGGAGGGAATTCGAAATTGGATCCAACTGCTCTACACTAACATCAGTAGCGCAGTCTCAATCAATGGGTGGGAAACAGATAGCTTCCCGATTAAATCTGGAGTCAGGCAGGGCTGCCCTCTCTCGCCTGTCCTTTTTGTGTGCTGCATAGAACCCTTTGCCGAGTCCATCAGGAAGGATCCGGGCATAAGAGGAGTGACGATCCCAGGCAGTGGAGGCACTCAGGTAAAAGCCTCCCTGTACATGGACGACGTCGCCGTCTTCTGCTCGGATCCGCTGTCGGTGCGCAGACTGATGCACGTCTGCGACCAGTTCGAACTGGCCTCGGGAGCCAAGGTAAATCGTGGGAAGAGCGAGGCCATGTTCTTTGGGAACTGGGCTGACCGATCCTTTGTCCCCTTCACTGTCAGGGCTGACGGCCTGAAGGTGCTGGGGATATGGTTCGGAGGGACCGGGGCATGCGTTAGAAACTGGAAGGAGCGAGTGGCTATGGTGAAAAGGAAACTGGGCATGTGGGAGCGACGCTCCCTCTCCATTGCGGGTAAGAACCTGGTCATCAGGTGTGAGGTACTCTCGCTGTTGCTGTACGTGGCGCAGGTCTGGCCCATTCCACACTCCTGCGCGATGGCGATCACTCGAGCCATCTTCCGCTTTATCTGGAGGTCGAAAATGGATCGTGTCCGCAGGGACGCGATGTACAAGCCTCTAGATAAAGGGGGAAAAAACGTGCCCAACATCGCCCTCATACTGATGGCCACCTTTGTGTGCGGCTGCATCAAGCGGTGCGTAGACCCTCAGTACGCAAACACCAAGTGTCACTACGTGCTGAGGTTCTACCTGTCCCCGGTGTTGCGAAGGATGGGTCTGGCCACGCTGCCGCGGAACGCTCCAAGTAGTTGGACCGTGCCGTACCACCTGTCCCTGGTGGAAAAATTTATGCAGAAAAACACCTTTGACCACAAGTCCATCAGGCAGTGGTCAGCACGTAACGTCCTAGAGGCCCTGAGGGATAAGGAGAGGGTGGACCCTGTGGGATGGTTCCCCGAGCAGACTGTCAAAGTCATTTGGCAGAATGCCTCATCGCCAGAACTTTCCAACAAGCACCAAGACGTAGCTTGGCTGGTGGTGAGAAAGGCCCTCCCCGTCAGATCCTTCCTACACGCCAGGAGTCTCACCCCCTCTGCACGATGCCCTCGAGGTGGCTGTGGCGGGGAAGAGACCGTTGTTCACCTCCTTGTGGATTGTGCCTTTGCAAAGAAAGTCTGGAGAGAGATGCAGTGGTTGCTGTCGAGGTTCATCCCGAGCAGTTCTGTGACACAGGACTCTGTGCTCTACGGGCTGTTCCCAGGGACACACACCGAGACAAACATCAACTGCAGCTGGAGGATCATCAACTCGGTGAAAGAAGCGCTTTGGTCTGCCCGTAACTTGTTGGTCTTCCAGCACAAAGAGTTGTCCCCGACCGATTGTTGCGGACTGGCACAATCCAAAGTCCAGGACTACGTGCTGAGGGACGCACTAAAGCTTGGGGCAGCTGCCGCAAAGGCGCAATGGGGAAGGGTCGCTGTCTAAGACCTTTCTACCACAGCGCACCGAGAGACTGGGAACTGTTTAGAGCCCCTCGGGCTGTACAGATCAAAATGAAAGGCTGTAAATGACTGTAATATTGTTTGTACTGATGCACCTGGTGATACATTTTGTAAAAGTTTAACCTGGATTGTACCCTTGTAATGTTGTTTTTGAAATGGTTTTGAATGTGATTGAAGATTTTTATGAATAAAGTATATTTTTACAAAAAAAAAAAAAAAAAAAAAAAAATCTTCCGCGGTCGATGATCGCTTCTCGGCCTTTTGGCTAAGATCAAGTGTTGCAGGGGCGACACCATGGTCCTGCCAAGGCAAGGTCGGGATGGAAGGGCGATAACCAATCGCAATCTGAATCCATATCGTGGGTTACCTATCACCGTCCGAGTCACGGTGAACCACAGCGACGAAGGAGGATCACCTATGGATCGGGGCTTCTTCACCAGGAGGATCCTGTTGAAGGCGTGCGGCTTCCAAGCTACGGAGATCTTCACCCTGCACGACTCCCGCAAAGGTGGTTATTTCGACGTGACGTTCAAGCAAGTGGCAGACTGCGTCCGGCTCCTGAGGGTGTTCGAGGAGAAGAGAGACCTGCCGGAGATGAAGATCCTGACGGCGGAGCCGCACTTTTCTCTGCCGTTGCAACGGGAACGTGAGGTGATGGTGCATGTGTACAACCCCTTCGTCCCTGTCGCCGACGTGGTCACCTTCCTCACCAGGTACTTCGATAAGGTGGGGAGCGGCACCGAGATTCGAGACGACTTGGGGATCTGGACAGGCAAACGCCTGTTTAAGGTCACGCTAAAGACCGATGGTAAGGGAGCCATTTTCCACCCTCCTTCCAGTTTCGCTATCGGGGGAAACCGTGGCTACCTGGTCTACGCTGGGCAACCCAAGCATTGTCGCTCATGCGGCAAGGCTGGTCATGTGGCGGCCAACTGCAGCGCCTCCCTCTGCAAGATCTGCAAACAGGAAGGGCACCAGACAAAAGACTGCAAACAGGCCAAGTGCTGCAACCTGTGTGGCGAGGCAAGTCACCTCTACAGGACCTGCCCCAAACGCTGCCGTACTTACGCACAGGCAGCCAAAGCCGACCAGGGGGAAGCAGAAGAAAGGTTTCGTGTCACTCCAACCACCAAGGCCCCCAGGGAGCCCAACGGGACAAAGGAGGACACAGAGAGAGACAAGGTGGAGAAAGAGATTGAGGCAACAGAGAGCCAATCAACAGCACTACCCCCTGAACCTTCCAGTCCTCAGGACAGCGAATCAATGGAGGAGGAGGCAGCAGTGGAAAAGCAGCAGGGGGAGTGGCGGACTGTGAAGAACAAGAAAAGTAAGAGGGAGCGAAGAAGAAGCAAAGGCGTTTCCCAGAGAAGCGGCAAGAGGCGTCTCCCATCCGACACGGATGACAAGGGCAGCAGCTCTTCGGATGATGAAGTGCCAGAGCGGCACCGACAGAAGAGGCGGCAAAGCTCCAGGGCGTTGGAGGACGAGACACCCGAGCTCCAGAAAATTGGAGACAACAAGGAGACCAACGCACCCCAACTTTGCCTGCAACCTGAGGAGGCCAGTGCACCACAGCCCCTGGAATCTGGGAGCAGTGAGGCAATCATCGCACCCCAGCTCCAGGAAGCCGGGAACAGCAACCCCCCAGAGGGGGTGAGTTTTGGAGAAGCTTCTCCAGCAAAGGTCATCTCAAAATCCGCTCACTACGTGAACCTCCAGATGCCACTGGAGCAGAACACGGCCAAGGAGATCTACCTCAGCCCATCCAAAGTGAAGGAATTTGAGCTCACTACGGGTATGAAGGAGCAGACTAAAGGTCTGGGACTCTCAGAGACAGTGGGTTTGGTAGGAGAATAAATGCTTTAATATGGGTTTAAAGATTGTATCCATAAATGTGCGTAGCATTAAATCTACTACGCGATGTGTTGCGACCTTGGACTACCTAGCCAAGGTCAAAGCTGACCTGTTGTTTCTGCAGGAGTGTGCGATACCGCACCTCAGCTCCTACAGGCAATGGTCACGATGGTGGTCCCACGGGCCATCGATCTGGTCGGGCGGAAACGACTCTCGTTCCTCCGGCCTGGGTATTCTGCTGCGGGGAGGCAACTTCACCGTCTCCGAGGTCAAGGAGGTGGTGGGCGGGCGACTCCTGGTAGCAGACGTAATGTACAAGAACGCTCCACTCCGGTTAATTAACGTGTACGGCCCGGCACAAGGGGCTGAGCGGCTGGAGGTTTTTCAGCAGCTCCCACTGCTGCTGGCGACCTCCAGGCCGGTCATTCTGGGCGGGGACTTCAACTGCATCATCGATGCGGCTGGACGATCCGGCAGGGCCGGAAGCAGATTGGACGCTACGTCCAGATCCCTGATGGAAACAGTTAAGGATGCCAAGCTGCACGACGTCTTCAGCAACCCTGCAGACGGAGCGCAGCGTAGATACACCTGGTCGCGGCCAGACGGGTCCATTCGTTCCAGGATAGACTTCCTGTTTGTGTCCCGTGCATTCACAGTCAGATCCACCGAGGTCAAGCCGGTGTTCTTCTCTGACCACTGCCTCCTACTGGCGGACTGCCACTTGGAGGAAGACCTGAGGGTGGGCAGGGGGGCATGGAAGCTAAATGTGCAACTGCTGACCCCAGAGAACATTGAGGAGCTCAAGAGGGATTACAAAGGTTGGAGAACCGTGAAACCCCTCTTTGAGTCCCTGACACACTGGTGGGAAGTGATCAAGGGAAGCATCAAGAGGTTTTTCATCCTCAAAGGCACCCAGAAAGCTAGAAAGGAACAGAGGGAAATGTCCCGACTCCAGGAAAAGATGCAGAATCTGCTCCGGCTGCAGTCGATGGGGGTCGATGTCAAGGAGGAGCTCCAAGAGGTGAAGGGCCAGCAAGCCTCGCACTTTGCCTCGGAGGCCTCCAAGATCATCTTCCGTTCCAGAGTCCGCTCCGTGGAGCAGGATGAGACGTGCTCACGTTTCTTCTTCCAAAAGGTACACAGAGAGCGCTCTGTGATCAGCAGCCTGAAGGAAGAAGACGGCTCAGTAAAGTCATCACGGTCCGACATTCTGAGGATCAGCAAATCCTTTTATGCCGGACTGTATGACGTGAAGCCCACGGACAGCACGGCCTCCCAGTCCTTCCTGTCCTCTATCACGGAGGTCCTAGACCACAGTACGCGGGAGAGCCTAGACAAACCGCTAACTCCTGACGAACTGACTAAGGCCCTCGAGTCCTTCGAGAAGAGTAAAACCCCCGGAAGCGACGGCCTGCCGGCGGAGTTGTATTCGGCTCTGTGGGACTTGATCGGCCCAGACCTGCTAGAAGTGTACGAGAGTATGCTCCTGGCCGGCAGCATGTCAGAATCCATGAGGAAAGGCATCATCACCCTCATCTACAAGCACAAGGGGGAAAGGGAGGAAATTAGAAATTGGCGACCCATTTCACTGTTGAATATGGACTATAAGATTCTGTCCAAGGTCATCGCCAACCGGGTCAAATCCGCTCTGGAATTGGTGATTCACCCTGACCAGACCTGCTCTGTGCCAGGCAGGAAGATCTCTGACAGCCTGGCGCTGCTCAGGGATACGATTGCCTATGTACAGGACAGGGGTGTGGATACCTGCCTCATCAGCTTGGATCAGGAGAAGGCCTTTGACAGAATATCGCACACCTACATGGGGGATGTGCTCTCCAAAATGGGCTTTGGGGAGGGAATTCGAAATTGGATCCAAATGCTCTACACTAACATCAGTAGCGCAGTCTCAATCAATGGGTGGGAAACAGATAGCTTTCCGATTAAATCTGGAGTCAGGCAGGGCTGCCCTCTCTCGCCTGTCCTTTTTGTGTGCTGCATAGAACCCTTTGCCGAGTCCATCAGGAAGGATCCGGGCATAAGAGGAGTGACGATCCCAGGCAGTGGAGGCACTCAGGTAAAAGCCTCCCTGTACATGGACGACGTCGCCGTCTTCTGCTCGGATCCGCTGTCGGTGCGCAGACTGATGCACGTCTGCGACCAGTTCGAACTGGCCTCGGGAGCCAAGGTAAATCGTGGGAAGAGCGAGGCCATGTTCTTTGGGAACTGGGCTGACCGATCCTTTGTCCCCTTCACTGTCAGGGCTGACGGCCTGAAGGTGCTGGGGATATGGTTCGGAGGGACCGGGGCATGCGTTAGAAACTGGAAGGAGCGAGTGGCTATGGTGAAAAGGAAACTGGGCATGTGGGAGCGACGCTCCCTCTCCATTGCGGGTAAGAACCTGGTCATCAGGTGTGAGGTACTCTCGCTGTTGCTGTACGTGGCGCAGGTCTGGCCCATTCCACACTCCTGCGCGATGGCGATCACTCGAGCCATCTTCCGCTTTATCTGGAGGTCGAAAATGGATCGTGTCTGCAGGGACGCGATGTACAAGCCTCTAGATAAAGGGGGAAAAAACGTGCCCAACAGCGCCCTCATACTGATGGCCACCTTTGTGTGCGGCTGCATCAAGCGGTGCGTAGACCCTCAGTACGCAAACACCAAGTGTCACTACGTGCTGAGGTTCTACCTGTCCCCGGTGTTGCGAAGGATGGGTCTGGCCACGCTGCCGCGGAACGCTCCAAGTAGTTGGACCGTGCCGTACCACCTGTCCCTGGTGGAAAAATTTATGCAGAAAAACACCTTTGACCACAAGTCCATCAGGCAGTGGTCAGCACGTAACGTCCTAGAGGCCCTGAGGGATAAGGAGAGGGTGGACCCTGTGGGATGGTTCCCCGAGCAGACTGTCAAAGTCATTTGGCAGAATGCCTCATCGCCAGAACTTTCCAACAAGCACCAAGACGTAGCTTGGCTGGTGGTGAGAAAGGCCCTCCCCGTCAGATCCTTCCTACACGCCAGGAGTCTCACCCCCTCTGCACGTTGCCCTCGAGGTGGCTGTGGTGGGGAAGAGACCGTTGTTCACCTCCTTGTGGATTGTGCCTTTGCAAAGAAAGTCTGGAGAGAGATGCAGTGGTTGCTGTCGAGGTTCATCCCGAGCAGTTCTGTGACACAGGACTCTGTGCTCTACGGGCTGTTCCCAGGGACACACACCGAGACAAACATCGACTGCAGCTGGAGGATCATCAACTCGGTGAAAGACGCGCTTTGGTCTGCCCGAAACTTGTTGGTCTTCCAGCACAAAGAGTTGTCCCCGACCGATTGTTGCGGACTGGCACAATCCAAAGTCCAGGACTACGTGCTGAGGGACGCACTAAAGCTTGGGGCAGCTGCCGCAAAGGCGCAATGGGGAAGGGTCGCTGTCTAAGACCTTTCTACCACAGCGCACCGAGAGACTGGGAACTGTTTAGAGCCCCTCGGGCTGTACAGATCAAAATGAAAGGCTGTAAATGATTGTAATATTGTTTGTACTGATGCACCTGGTGATACATTTTGTAAAAGTTTAACCTGGATTGTACCCTTGTAATGTTGTTTTTGAAATGGTTTTGAATGTGATTGAAGATTTTTTATGAATAAAGTATATTTTTACAATAAAAAAAAAAAAAATCTTCCGCGGTCGATGAAGAAACGTGAGCACGTCTCATCCTGCTCCACGGAGCGGACCCTGGAACGGAAGATGATCTTGGAGGCCTCCGAGGCAAAGTGCGAGGCTTGCTGGCCCTTCACCTCTTGGAGCTCCTCCTTGACATCGACCCCCATCGACTGCAGCCGGAGCAGATTCTGCATCTTTTTCTGGAGTCGGGACATTTCCCTCTGTTCCTTTCTAGCTTTCTGGGTGCCTTTGCGGATGAAAAACCTCTTGATGCTTCCCTTGATCACTTCCCACCAGTGTGTCAGGGACTCAAAGAGGGGTTTCACGGTTCTCCAACCTTTGTAATCCCTCTTGAGCTCCTCAATGTTCTCTGGGGTCAGCAGTTGCACATTTAGCTTCCATGCCCCCCTGCCCACCCTCAGGTCCGTCTCCAAGTGGCAGTCCGCCAGTAGGAGGCAGTGGTCAGAGAAGAACACCGGCTTGACGTCGGTGGATCTGACTGTGAATGCACGGGACACAAACAGGAAGTCTATCCTGGAACGAATGGACCCGTCTGGCCGCGACCAGGTGTATCTACGCTGCGCTCCGTCTGCAGGGTTGCTGAAGACGTCGTGCAGCTTGGCATCCTTAACTGTTTCCATCAGGGATCTGGACGTAGCGTCCAATCTGCTTCCGGCCCTGCCGGATCGTCCAGCCGCATCGATGATGCAGTTGAAGTCCCCGCCCAGAATGACCGGCCTGGAGGTCGCCAGCAGCAGTGGGAGCTGCTGAAAAACCTCCAGCCGCTCAGCCCCTTGTGCCGGGCCATACACGTTAATTAACCGGAGTGGAGCGTTCTTGTACATTACGTCTGCTACGAGGAGTCGCCCGCCCACCACCTCCTTAACCTCGGAGACGGTGAAGTTGCCTCCCCGCAGCAGAATACCCAGGCCGGAGGAACGAGAGTCGTTTCCGCCGGACCAGATCGATGGCCCGTGGGACCACCATCGTGACCATTGCCTGTAGGAGCTGAGGTGCGGTATCGCACACTCCTGCAGAAACAACAGGTCAGCTTTGACCTTGGCTAGGTAGTCCAACACATCGCGTAGTAGATTTAATGCTACGCACATTTATGGATACAATCTTTAAACCCATTTTAAAGCATTTTTAAAGCATTTAAAGGTACACAGAGAGCGCTCTGTGATCAGCAGCCTGAAGGAAGAAGACGGCTCAGTAAAGTCATCACGGTCCGACATTCTGAGGATCAGCAAATCCTTTTATGCCGGACTGTATGACGTGAAGCCCACGGACAGCACGGCCTCCCAGTCCTTCCTGTCCTCTATCACGGAGGTCTTAGACCACAGTACGCGGGAGAGCCTGGACAAACCGCTAACTCCTGATGAACTGACTAAGGCCCTCGAGTCCTTCGAGAAGAGTAAAACCCCCGGAAGCGACGGCTTGCCGGCGGAGTTGTATTCGGCTCTGTGGGACTTGATCGGCCCAGACCTGCTAGGAGTGTACGAGAGTATGCTCCTGGCCGGTAGTATGTCAGAATCCATGAGGAAAGGCATCATCACCCTCATCTACAAGCACAAGGGGGAAAGGGAGGAAATTAGAAATTGGCGACCCATTTCACTGTTGAATGTGGACTATAAGATTCTGTCCAAGGTCATCGCCAATCGGGTCAAATCCGCTCTGGAATTGGTGATTCACCCTGACCAGACCTGCTCTGTGCCAGGCAGGAAGATCTCTGACAGCCTGGCGCTGCTCAGGGATACGATTGCCTATGTACAGGACAGGGGTGTGGATACCTGCCTCATCAGCTTGGATCAGGAGAAGGCCTTTGACAGAATATCGCACACCTACATGGGGGATGTGCTCTCCAAAATGGGCTTTGGGGAGGGAATTCGAAATTGGATCCAACTGCTCTACACTAACATCAGTAGCGCAGTCTCAATCAATGGGTGGGAAACAGATAGCTTTCCGATTAAATCTGGAGTCAGGCAGGGCTGTCCTCTCTCGCCTGTCCTTTTCGTGTGTTGCATAGAACCCTTTGCCGAGTCCATCAGGAAGGATCCGGGCATAAGAGGAGTGACGATCCCAGGCAGTGGAGGCACTCAGGTAAAAGCCTCCCTGTACATGGACGACGTCGCCGTCTTCTGCTCGGATCCGCTGTCGGTGCGCAGACTGATGCACATCTGCGACCAGTTCGAACTGGCCTCGGGAGCCAAGGTAAATCGTGGGAAGAGCGAGGCCATGTTCTTTGGGAACTGGGCTGACCGATCCTTTGTCCCCTTCACTGTCAGGGCTGACGGCCTGAAGGTGCTGGGGATATGGTTCGGAGGGACCGGGGCATGCGTTAGAAACTGGAAGGAGCGAGTGGCTATGGTGAAAAGGAAACTGGGCATGTGGGAGCGACGCTCCCTCTCCATTGCGGGTAAGAACCTGGTCATCAGGTGTGAGGTACTCTCGCTGTTGTTGTACGTGGCGCAGGTCTGGCCCATTCCAAACTCCTGCGCGACGGCGATCACTCGAGCCATCTTCCGCTTTATCTGGAGGTCGAAAATGGATCGTGTCCGCAGGGACGCGATGTACAAGCCCCTAGATAAAGGGGGAAAAAACGTGCCCAACATCGCCCTCATACTGATGGCCACCTTTGTGTGCGGCTGCATCAAGCGGTGCGTAGACCCTCAGTACGCAAACACCAAGTGTCACTACGTGCTGAGGTTCTACCTGTCCCCGGTGTTGCGAAGGATGGGTCTGGCCACGCTGCCGCGGAACGCTCCAAGTAGTTGGACCGTGCCGTACCACCTGTCCCTGGTGGAAAAATTTATGCAGAAAAACACCTTTGACCACAAGTCCATCAGGCAGTGGTCAGCACGTAACGTCCTAGAGGCCCTGAGGGATAAGGAGAGGGTGGACCCCGTGGGATGGTTCCCCGAGCAGACTGTCAAAGTCATTTGGCAGAATGCCTCATCGCCAGAACTTTCCAACAAGCACCAAGACGTAGCTTGGCTGGTGGTGAGAAAGGCCCTCCCCGTCAGATCCTTCCTACACGCCAGGAGTCTCACCCCCTCTGCACGTTGCCCTCGAGGTGGCTGTGGTGGGGAAGAGACCGTTGTCCACCTCCTTGAGGATTGTGCCTTTGCAAAGAAAGTCTGGAGAGAGATGCAGTGGTTGCTGTCGAGGTTCATCCCGAGCAGTTCTGTGACACAGGACTCTGTGCTCTACGGGCTGTTCCCAGGGACACACACCGAGACAAACACCAACTGCAGCTGGAGGATCATCAACTCGGTGAAAGAGGCGCTTTGGTCTGCCCGAAACTTGTTGGTCTTCCAGCACAAAGAGTTGTCCCCGACCGATTGTTGCGGACTGGCACAATCCAAAGTCCAGGACTACGTGCTGAGGGACGCACTAAAGCTTGGGGCAGCTGCCGCAAAGGCGCAATGGGGAAGGGTCGCTGTCTAAGACCTTTCTACCACAGCGCACCGAGAGACTGGGAACTGTTTAGAGCCCCTCGGGCTGTACAGATCAAAATGAAAGGCTGTAAATGACTGTAATATTGTTTGTACTGATGCACCTGGTGATACATTTTGTAAAAGTTTAACCTGGATTGTACCCTTGTAATGTTGTTTTTGAAATGGTTTTGAATGTGATTGAAGATAATTTATGAATAAAGTATATTTTTACAAAAAAAAAAAATCTTCCGCGGTCGATCGCTTCTCGGCCTTTTGGCTAAGATCAAGGGTTGCAGGGGCGACACCATGGTCCTGCCAAGGCAAGGTCGGGATGGAAGGGCGATAACCAATCGCAATCCAAATCCATACCGTGGGTTACCTATCACCGTCCGAGTCACGGTGAACCACAGCGAAGGAGGATCACCTATGGATCGGGGCTTCTTCACCAGGAGGATCCTGTTGAAGGCGTGCGGCTTCCAAGCTACGGAGATCTTCACCCTGCATGACTCCCGCAAAGGCGGTTATTTTGACGTGACGTTCAAGCGGGTGGCAGACTGCGTCCGGCTCCTGAGGGTGTTCGAGGAGAAGAGAGACCTGCCGGAGATGAAGATCCTGACGGCGGAGCCGCACTTTTCTCTGCTGTTGCAACGGGAACGTGAGGTGATGGTGCATGTGTACAACCCCTTCGTCCCTGTCGCCGACGTGGTCACCTTCCTCACCAGGTACTTCGATAAGGTGGGGAGCGGCACCGAGATTCGAGACGACTTGGGGATCTGGACAGGCAAACGCCTGTTTAAGGTCACGCTAAAGACCGATGGTAAGGGAGCCATTTTCCACCCTCCCTCCAGTTTCGCTATCGGGGGAAACCGGGGCTACCTGGTCTACGCTGGGCAACCCAAGCATTGTCGCTCATGCGGCAAGGCTGGTCATGTGGCGGCCAACTGCAGCGCCTCCCTCTGCAAGATCTGCAAACAGGAAGGGCACCAGACAAAAGACTGCAAACAGGCCAAGTGCTGCAACCTGTGTGGCGAGGCAAGTCACCTCTACAGGACCTGCCCCAAACGCTGCCGTACTTACGCACAGGCAGCCAAAGCCGACCAGGGGGAAGCAGAAGAAATGTTTCGTGTCACTCCAACCACCAAGGCCCCCAGGGAGCTCAACGGGACAAAGGAGGACACAGAGAGAGACAAGGTGGAGAAAGAGATTGAGGCAACAGAGAGCCAATCAACAGCACTACCCCCTGAACCTCCCAGTCCTCAGGACAGCGAATCAATGGAGGAGGAGGCAGCAGTGGAAAAGCAGCAGGGGGAGTGGTGGACGGTGAAGAACAAGAAAAGTAAGAGGGAGCGAAGAAGAAGCAAAGGCGTTTCCCAGAGAAGCGGCAAGAGGCGTCTCCCATCTGACACGGATGACAAGGGCAGCAGCTCTTCGGATGATGAAGTGCCAGAGCGGCACCGACAGAAGAGGCGGCAAAGCTCCAGGGCGTTGGAGGACGAGACACCCGAGCTCCAGAAAATTGGAGACAACAAGGAGACCAGCGCACCCCAACTTTGCCTGCAACCTGAGGAGGCCAGTGCACCACAGCCCCTGGAATCTGGGAGCAGTGAGGCAATCATCGCACCCCAGCTCCAGGAAGCCGGGAACAGCAACACCCCAGAGGGGGTGAGTTTTGGAGAAGCTTCTCCAGCAAAGGTCATCTCAAAACCCGCTCTCTACGTGAACCTCCAGATGCCACCGGAGCAGAACACGGCCAAGGAGGTCTACCTCAGCCCATCCAAAGTGAAGGAATTTGAGCTCACTACGGGTATGAAGGAGCAGACTAAAGGTCTGGGACTCTCAGAGACAGTGGGTTTGGTAGGAGAATAAATGCTTTAAAATGGGTTTAAAGATTGTATCCATAAATGTGCGTAGCATTAAATCTACTACGCGATGTGTTGCGACCTTGGACTACCTAGCCAAGGTCAAAGCTGACCTGTTGTTTCTGCAGGAGTGTGCGATACCGCACCTCAGCTCCTACAGGCAATGGTCACGATGGTGGTCCCACGGGCCATCGATCTGGTCCGGCGGAAACGACTCTCGTTCCTCCGGCCTGGGTATTCTGCCGCGGGGAGGCAACTTCACCGTCTCCGAGGTCAAGGAGGTGGTGGGCGGGCGACTCCTCGTAGCAGACGTAATGTACAAGAACGCTCCACTCCGGTTAATTAACGTGTACGGCCCGGCACAAGGGGCTGAGCGGCTGGAGGTTTTTCAGCAGCTCCCACTGCTGCTGGCGACCTCCAGGCCGGTCATTCTGGGCGGTGACTTCAACTGCATCATCGATGCGGCTGGACGATCCGGCAGGGCCGGCAGCAGATTGGACGCTACGTCCAGATCCCTGATGGAAACAGTTAAGGATGCCAAGCTGCACGACGTCTTCAGCAACCCTGCGGACGGAGCGCAGCGTAGATACACCTGGTCGCGGCCAGACGGGTCCATTCGTTCCAGGATAGACTTCCTGTTTGTGTCCCGTGCATTCACAGTCAGATCCACCGACGTCAAGCCGGTGTTCTTCTCTGACCACTGCCTCCTACTGGCGGACTGCCACTTGGAGAAGGACCTGAGGGTGGGCAGGGGGGCATGGAAGCTAAATGTGCAACTGCTGACCCCAGAGAACATTGAGGAGCTCAAGAGGGATTACAAAGGTTGGAGAACCGTGAAACCCCTCTTTGAGTCCCTGACACACTGGTGGGAAGTGATCAAGGGAAGCATCAAGAGGTTTTTCATCCGCAAAGGCACCCAGAAAGCTAGAAAGGAACAGAGGGAAACGTCCCGACTCCAGAAAAAGATGCAGAATCTGCTCCGGCTGCAGTCGATGGGGGTCGATGTCAAGGAGGAGCTCCAAGAGGTGAAGGGCCAGCAAGCCTCGCACTTTGCCTCGGAGGCCTCCAAGATCATCTTCCGTTCCAGGGTCCGCTCCGTGGAGCAGGATGAGACGTGCTCACGTTTCTTCTTCCAAAAGGTACACAGAGAGCGCTCTGTGATCAGCAGCCTGAAGGAAGAAGACGGCTCAGTAAAGTCATCACGGTCCGACATTCTGAGGATCAGCAAATCCTTTTATGCCGGACTGTATGACGTGAAGCCCACGGACAGCACGGCCTCCCAGTCCTTCCTGTCCTCTATCACGGAGGTCTTAGACCACAGTACGCGGGAGAGCCTGGACAAACCGCTAACTCCTGATGAACTGACTAAGGCCCTCGAGTCCTTCGAGAAGAGTAAAACCCCCGGAAGCGACGGCTTGCCGGCGGAGTTGTATTCGGCTCTGTGGGACTTGATCGGCCCAGACCTGCTAGAAGTGTACGAGAGTATGCTCCTGGCCGGCAGCATGTCAGAATCCATGAGGAAAGGCATCATCACCCTCATCTACAAGCACAAGGGGGAAAGGGAGGAAATTAGAAATTGGCGACCCATTTCACTGTTGAATATGGACTATAAGATTCTGTCCAAGGTCATCGCCAATCGGGTCAAATCCGCTCTGGAATTGGTGATTCACCCTGACCAGACCTGCTCTGTGCCAGGCAGGAAGATCTCTGACAGCCTGGCGCTGCTCAGGGATACGATTGCCTATGTACAGGACAGGGGTGTGGATACCTGCCTCATCAGCTTGGATCAGGAGCAGGCCTTTGACAGAATATCGCACACCTACATGGGGGATGTGCTCTCCAAAATGGGGTTTGGGGAGGGAATTCGAAACTGGATCCAACTGCTCTACACTAACATCAGTAGCGCAGTCTCAATCAATGGGTGGGAAACAGATAGCTTTCCGATTAAATCTGGAGTCAGGCAGGGCTGTCCTCTCTCGCCTGTCCTTTTCGTGTGCTGCATAGAACCCTTTGCCGAGTCCATCAGGAAGGATCCGGGCATAAGAGGAGTGACGATCCCAGGCAGTGGAGGCACTCAGGTAAAAGCCTCCCTGTACATGGACGACGTCGCCGTCTTCTGCTCGGATCCGCTGTCGGTGCGCAGACTGATGCACATCTGCGACCAGTTCGAACTGGCCTCGGGAGCCAAGGTAAATCGTGGGAAGAGCGAGGCCATGTTCTTTGGGAACTGGGCTGACCGATCCTTTGTCCCCTTCACTGTCAGGGCTGACGGCCTGAAGGTGCTGGGGATATGGTTCGGAGGGTTCGGAGGGACCGGGGCATGCGTTAGAAACTGGAAGGAGCGAGTGGCTATGGTGAAGAGGAAACTGGGCATGTGGGAGCGACGCTCCCTCTCCATTGCGGGTAAGAACCTGGTCATCAGGTGTGAGGTACTCTCGCTGTTGCTGTACGTGGCGCAGGTCTGGCCCATTCCAGACTCCTGCGCGACGGCGATCACTCGAGCCATCTTCCGCTTTATCTGGAGGTCGAAAATGGATCGTGTCCGCAGGGACGCGATGTACAAGCCTCTAGATAAAGGGGGAAAAAACGTGCCCAACATCGCCCTCATACTGATGGCCACCTTTGTGTGCGGCTGCATCAAGCGGTGCGTAGACCCTCAGTACGCAAACACCAAGTGTCACTACGTGCTGAGGTTCTACCTGTCCCCGGTGTTGCGAAGGATGGGTCTGGCCACGCTGCCGCGGAACGCTCCAAGTAGTTGGACCGTGCCGTACCACCTGTCCCTGGTGGAAAAATTTATGCAGAAAAACACCTTTGACCACAAGTCCATCAGGCAGTGGTCAGCACGTAACGTCCTAGAGGCCCTGAGGGATAAGGAGAGGGTGGACCCTGTGGGATGGTTCCCCGAGCAGACTGTCAAAGTCATTTGGCAGAATGCCTCATCGCCAGAACTTTCCAACAAGCACCAAGACGTAGCTTGGCTGGTGGTGAGAAAGGCCCTCCCCGTCAGATCCTTCCTACACGCCAGGAAGCTCACCCCCTCTGCACGTTGCCCTCGAGGTGGCTGTGGTGGGGAAGAGACCGTTGTCCACCTCCTTGTGGATTGTGCCTTTGCAAAGAAAGTCTGGAGAGAGATGCAGTGGTTGCTGTCGAGGTTCATCCCGAGCAGTTCTGTGACACAGGACTCTGTGCTCTACGGGCTGTTCCCAGGGACACACACCGAGACAAACATCAACTGCAGCTGGAGGATCATCAACTCGGTGAAAGAGGCGCTTTGGTCTGCCCGAAACTTGTTGGTCTTCCAGCACAAAGAGTTGTCCCCGACCGATTGTTGCGGACTGGCACAATCCAAAGTCCAGGACTACGTGCTGAGGGACGCACTAAAGCTTGGGGCAGCTGCCGCAAAGGCGCAATGGGGAAGGGTCGCTGTCTAAGACCTTTCTACCACAGCGCACCGAGAGACTGGGAACTGTTTAGAGCCCCTCGGGCTTTACAGATCAAAATGAAAGGCTGTAAATGATTGTAATATTGTTTGTACTGATGCACCTGGTGATACATTTTGTAAAAGTTTAACCTGGATTGTACCCTTGTAATGTTGTTTTTGAAATGGTTTTGAATGTGATTGAAGATATTTTGTGAATAAAGTATATTTTTACAAAAAAAAAAAAATCTTCCGCGGTCAAATCCGCTCTGGAATTGGTGATTCACCCTGACCAGACCTGCTCTGTGCCAGGCAGGAAGATCTCTGACAGCCTGGTGCTGCTCAGGGATACGATTGCCTATGTACAGGACAGGGGTGTGGATACCTGCCTCATCAGCTTGGATCAGGAGAAGGCCTTTGACAGAATATCGCACACCTACATGGGGGATGTGCTCTCCAAAATGGGGTTTGGGGAGGGAATTCGAAACTGGATCCAACTGCTCTACACTAACATCAGTAGCGCAGTCTCAATCAATGGGTGGGAAACAGATAGCTTTCCGATTAAATCTGGAGTCAGGCAGGGCTGTCCTCTCTCGCCTGTCCTTTTCGTGTGTTGCATAGAACCCTTTGCCGAGTCCATCAGGAAGGATCCGGGCATAAGAGGAGTGACGATCCCAGGCAGTGGAGGCACTCAGGTAAAAGCCTCCCTGTACATGGACGACGTCGCCGTCTTCTGCTCGGATCCGCTGTCGGTGCGCAGACTGATGCACATCTGCGACCAGTTCGAACTGGCCTCGGGAGCCAAGGTAAATCGTGGGAAGAGCGAGGCCATGTTCTTTGGGAACTGGGCTGACCGATCCTTTGTCCCCTTCACTGTCAGGGCTGACGGCCTGAAGGTGCTGGGGATATGGTTCGGAGGGACCGAGGCATGCGTTAGAAACTGGAAGGAGCGAGTGGCTATGGTGAAAAGGAAACTGGGCATGTGGGAGCGACGCTCCCTCTCCATTGCGGGTAAGAACCTGGTCATCAGGTGTGAGGTACTCTCGCTGTTGTTGTACGTGGCGCAGGTCTGGCCCATTCCAGACTCCTGCGCGATGGCGATCACTCGAGCCATCTTCCGCTTTATCTGGAGGTCGAAAATGGATCGTGTCCGCAGGGACGCGATGTACAAGCCTCTAGATAAAGGGGGAAAAAACGTGCCCAACATCGCCCTCATACTGATGGCCACCTTTGTGTGTGGCTGCATCAAGCGGTGCGTAGACCTTCAGTACGCAAACACCAAGTGTCACTACGTGCTGAGGTTCTACCTGTCCCCGGTGTTGCGAAGGATGGGTCTGGCCACGCTGCCGCGGAACGCTCCAAGTAGTTGGACCGTGCCGTACCACCTGTCCCTGGTGGAAAAATTTATGCAGAAAAACACCTTTGACCACAAGTCCATCAGGCAGTGGTCAGCACGTAACGTCCTAGAGGCCCTGAGGGAAAAGGAGAGGGTGGACCCCGTGGGATGGTTCCCCGAGCAGACTGTCAAAGTCATTTGGCAGAATGCCTCATCGCCAGAACTTTCCAACAAGCACCAAGACGTAACTTGGCTGGTGGTGAGAAAGGCCCTCCCCGTCAGATCCTTCCTACACGCCAGGAGTCTCACCCCCTCTGCACGTTGCCCTCGAGGTGGCTGTGGTGGGGAAGAGACCGTTGTTCACCTCCTTGTGGATTGTGCCTTTGCAAAGAAAGTCTGGAGAGAGATGCAGTGGTTGCTGTCGAGGTTCATCCCGAGCAGTTCTGTGACACAGGACTCTGTGCTCTACGGGCTGTTCCCAGGGACACACACCGAGACAAACATCAACTGCAGCTGGAGGATCATCAACTCGGTGAAAGAGGCGCTTTGGTCTGCCCGAAACTTGTTGGTCCTCCAGCACAAAGAGTTGTCCCCGACCAATTGTTGCGGACTGGCACAATCCAAAGTCCAGGACTACGTGCTGAGGGACGCACTAAAGCTTGGGGCAGCTGCCGCAAAGGCGCAATGGGGAAGGGTCGCTGTCTAAGACCTTTCTACCACAGCGCACCAAGAGACTGGGAACTGTTTAGAGCCCCTCGGGCTGTACAGATCAAAATGAAAGGCTGTAAATGACTGTAATATTGTTTGTACTGATGCACCTGGTGATACATTTTGTAAAAGTTTAACCTGGATTGTACCCTTGTAATGTTGTTATTGAAATGGTTTGGAATGTGATTGAAGATATTTTATGAATAAAGTATATTTTTACAAAAAAAAAAAAATCTTCCGCTTTATCTGGAGGTCGAAAATGGATCGTGTCCGCAGGGACACGATGTACAAGCGTCTAGATAAAGGGGGAAAAAACGCGCCTCAACAAGAAACTTTTTCTCTTTCTCTCAAGTGCTGAGGAACGCAAGCTCCAACAACTCATCGACTCCAACACCCATCGGGGACCCTCCACCCCTGCTTGTCCCTCCGTCCTCACCCCATCTTCCAATCCCAGCCCCAGCCGCGTATTCACTATACCCCCTGACCTTCCCCTCTCCGATGCTGAACGTTCAGTGCTCAGCAAAGGACTTAGTTTCATACCCTTACGCCCTCATCTCAATGAATTTCGGGCTCGGCATGATGCTGAACTCTTCTTCCGCCGTCTTCGTCTCCGTGCTCACTTCTTTGGGCAGGAGTCCTCTCCCCGTTCAACGGATCCTTTTACCCACCTCCAATATTCTCCCTCCACTTGGACCCCTCCCTCTGGATTCTTACCTTCTCTTGATCTTTTCATTGAGAACTGTCGGCGTGACATTAGCCGTCTCAATTTCTCTGCTCCTCTCACCCATTCTAATCTGTCTCTCTCTCAACTCACTGCACTCCGTTCTCTCAGGTCCAACCCCAACATTGTCATCAAACCCGCTGACAAGGGTGGTACTGTTGTTGTCTGGCGCATTGACCTCTACCTCGCGGAGGCTGAGCGTCAACTCGCAGACACTTCCTCCTACCTCTCCCTGGACCATGACCCCACCACAGAACATCAAGCCATTGTTTCCAGGACTGTCACTGACCTCATCTCCTCTGGAGATCTTCCTCCCACAGCTTCCAACTTGATAGTCGCCCAACCTCGGACGGCCCGCTTCTACCTCCTACCCAAAATCCACAAACAGAACTGTCCTGGCAGACCGATCGTGTCAGCCTGTTCCTGCCCCACGGAACTCATTTCTCGTTATCTTGACTCCCTTCTCTCTCCCCTTGTCCAGTCCCTTCCCACCTACATCCGTGATTCCTCTGACACCTTACGTCACATCAACAATTTCCAGTTCCCTGGCCCCAACCGCTTCCTCTTCACCATGGATGTCCAATCCCTCTACACCTCCATCCCCCACCAGGATGGTCTGAGGGCTCTTAGCTTCTTCCTTGAACAGAGGCCCCAACAATCCCCATCCACCACTACTCTCCTCCGTCTGGCTGAACTTGTTCTCACACTGAACAATTTCTCCTTTAACTCCTCTCACTTCCTCCAAATAAAAGGTGTGGCTATGGGTACCCGCATGGGCCCCAGCTATGCCTGTCTCTTTATGGGGTATGTGGAACATTCCTTGTTCCAGTCCTACTCCGGCCCCCTCCCACAACTCTTTCTCCGGTACATCGATGATTACTTCGGCGCTGCTTCATGCTCTCGTCGGGACCTGGAAAAATTTATTAATTTTGCTTCCAATCTCCACCCCTCCATCATCTTCACATGGTCCATCTCTGACACTTCTCTTCCCTTCCTTGACCTCTCTGTCTCAATTTCTGATGATAGACTGTCCACCAATATCCATTACAAGCCTACCGACTCCCACAGCTACCTCGACTACAGCTCCTCACACCCCGCTTCCTGTAAAGACTCCATCCCATTCTCTCAGTTCCTTCGCCTCCGTCGCATCTGTTCTGATGACGCTACCTTCAAAAACAGCTCCTCGGACATGTCCTCCTTCTTCCTTAACCGAGGTTTTCCATCCACGGTCGTTGACAGGGCCCTCAACCGTGTCCGGCCCATATCCCGCGCATCCTCCCTCACGCCTTCTCCTCCTTCCCAGAAACATGATAGGGTCCCCCTTGTCCTCACTTATCACCCCACCAGCCTCCGCATTCAAAGGATCATCCTCCGCCATTTCCGCCAACTCCAGCATGATGCCACCACCAAACACATCTTCCCTTCACCCCCCTTGACGGCATTCCGTAGGGATCGTTCCCTCCGGGACACCCTGGTCCACTCCTCCATCACCCCCTACTCCTCAACCCCCACTTATGGCACCTCCCCATGCCCACGCAGAAGATGCAACACCTGCCCCTTCACTTCCTCTCTCCTCACCGTCCAAGGGCCCAAACACTCCTTTCAAGTGAAACAGCATTTCACTTGCATTTCTCCTAACTTAGTCTACTGCATTCGTTGCTCCCAATGCGGTCTCCTCTACATTGGAGAGACCAAACGCAAACTGGGCGACCGTTTTGCGGAACACCTGCGGTCTGTCCGCAAGAAAGACCCAAACCTCCCTGTCGCTTGCCATTTTAACACTCCACCCTGTTCTCTTGCCCACATGTCTGTCCTTGGCTTGCTGCATTGTTCCAGTGAAGCCCAACGCAAACTGGAGGAACAGCACCTCATCTTCCGACTAGGCACTTTACAGCCTTCTGGGCTGAATATTGAATTCAACAACTTTAGATCTTAAACTCCCCCTCCCCCCATCCCCACCCCGTTTCTTTCACCCCCCCACCCGCCTTTTTTTTCAATAATTTATATAGATTCTTCTTTCCCCACCTATTTCCATTATTTTTAAATCTAAAACTAAAACCTTTAGTCTTTCCACCCCACCCCCACTAGAGCTGTACTTTGAATATCCTGTCTTGCATTCTTAATTAGCACTTTTCTCAGACAAAGACCACCACCTTCAACACCTCTTTGACCCTTTTGTCTCTGACATCTTTTGATTATCTGCTCACACCACACCCTCAATGTGTCTCTTCCCCCCCACCCACCTTAAACCAATTTATATTTCTCCCTTGTTGAAACTATGCTTCAGTTCTGCTGAAGGGCCATGAGGGCTCGAAACGTTGACTGATTTTTTCTCCGCCGATGCTGCCAGACTTGCTGAGTTTTTCCAGGTAATTCTGTTTTTATTTTGTTTTGGATCGCCCTCATACTGACGGCCACCTTTGTGTGTGGCTGCATCAAGCGGTGCGTAGACCCTCAGTATGCAAACACCAAGTGTCACTACGGGCTGAGGTTCTACCTGTCCCCGGTGTTGCAAAAGATGGGTCTGGCCACGCTGCCGCGGAACGCTCCAAGTAGTTGGACCGTGCCGTACCACCTGTCCCTCGTGGAAAAATTTATGCAGAGAAACACCTTTGACCACAAGTCCATCAGGCAGTGGTCGGCACATAACGTCTTAGAGGCCCTATGGGAAAAGGAGAGGGTGGATCCTGTGGGATGGTTCCCCGAGCAGACTGTCAAAGTCATTTGGCAGAATGCCTCATCTCCAGAACTTTCCAACAAGCACCAAGACGTAGCTTGGCTGGTGGTGAGAAAGGCCCTCCCCGTCAGATCCTTCCTACATGCCAGGAGTCTCACCCCCTCGGCACGTTGCCCTCAAGATGGCTGTGGTGGGGAAGAGACCGTTGTTCACCTCCTTGTAGATTGTGCCTTTGCAAAGAAGGTCTGGAGAGAGATGCAGTGGTTTCTGTCGAGGTTCATCCCGAGCAGTTCTGTGACACAGGACTCTGTGCTCTACGGGCTGTTCTCAGGGGGACACACCGAGACAAACATCGACTGCAGCTGAAGGATCATCAACTCGGTGAAAGACGCTCTTTGGTCTGCCCGAAACTTGTTGGTCTTCCAACGCAAAGAGTTGTCCCCGACCGAGTGTTGCAGACTGGCACATTCCAAAGTCCAGGACTACATGCTGAGGGACGCACTAAAGCTTGGGGCAGCTGCCGCAAAGGCGCAATTGGGAAGGGTCGCTGCCTAAGACCTTTCTGCCACAGCGCACCGAGGGGCTGGGAACTGTGTAGAGCCCCTCGGGCTGTACAGCTCAAAATGAATGTCTGAAAATGATTGTAATATTCATTGTTTATACTGATGCACCTTGTGATACATGTTGTAAAAGTTGAACCTGATTGTACCTTTGTGATGGTGATTTTGGAATGTGGTTGAAGATATTTTATGAATAAAGTATATTTTTGCAAAAAAAAAGCTTTTCTGTAAATTCAAACCAGGCAGGTCAACTTACTTCCTCCAAATAAAAGGTGTGGCTATGGGTACCCGTACGGGCCCCAGTTATGCCTGTCTCTTTATGGGGTATGTGGAACATTCCTTTTTCCAGTCCTACTCCGGCCCCCTCCCACAATTCTTTCTCTGGTATATCAATGATTGCTTCGGTGCTGCTTCATGCTCTCGTCTGGACCTGGAAAAATTTATTAATTTTGCTTCCAATTTCCACCCCTCCATCATTTTCACGTGGTCCATCTCTGACACTTCCCTTCCCTTCCTTGACCTCTCTGTCTCAATTTCTGGTGATAGACTGTCCACCAATATTCATTACAAGCCTACCGACTCCCACATCTACCTCGAATACAGCTCCTCACACCCCGCTTCCTATAAGGAGTCCATCCCATTCTCTCAGTTCCTTCGCATCTGTTCTGATGATGCCACTTTCAAAAACAGTTCCTCTGACATGTCTTCCTTCTTCCTTAACCGAGGTTTTCCACCCACGGTGGTTGACAGGGCCCTCAACCGTGTCCGGCCCATCTCCCGTGCATCCGTCCTCACACCTTCCTCTCCCTCCCAGAAACATGATAGGGTCCCCCCTGTCCTCACTTATCACCCCACCAGCCTCTGCATTCAAAGGATCATCCTCCGCCATTTCCGCCAACTCCAGCATGATGCCACCAGCAAACACATCTTCCCTTCACCCCCGCCAGTGGCATTCCGCAGGGATCGTTCCCTCCAGGACACCCTGGTCCACACCTCCATCAACCCCTACACCTCAACCCCCTCCCACAAAACCTTCCCATGCAACCGCAGAAGGTGCAACACCTGCCCCTTTACTTCCCCTCTCCTCACCATCCAAGGGCCCAAACACTCCTTTCAAGTGAAGCAGCATTTCACTTGCACTTCCCTCAATTTAGTCTACTGCATTCGCTGCTCCCAATGCGGTTTCCTCTACATTAGAGACCAAATAGACTGGGTGACCGTTTTGCGGAACACCTTTGGTCTGTCCGCAAGCATGACCCAGACCTCCCTGTTGCTTGCCATTTCAACACTCCACCCTGCTCTCACGCCCACATATCCGTCCTTGGCCTGCTGCATTGTTCCAGTGAAGCTCAACGCAAACTGGAGGAACAGCACCTCATCTTCCAATAGGCACTTTACAGCCTTCCGGACTGAATATTGAGTTCAACAATTTTAGTTCATGAACTCTCTCCTCCATCCCCACCCCCTCTCCGATCCCTCTTTTTTCCAATAATTTATATAGATTTTTCTTTTCCCACCTATTTCCATTATTTTTAAATGTATTTCCATCCATTATTTTATCTCTGCCTTTTAGCCTATTTCGCTCCCTTCCCCCCACCCCACCCCCACTAGGGCTATCTGTACCTTTATTATCACATTCCTTAGATAATATCACCAGCTTCAACACCTCTTTGTCCTTTTGTCTATGACATTTTTTGGCTATCTCCACCTATCACTGGCCCTCTATCCAGCTCTACCAGTCCCACCACCCCCCCTTAAACCAGCTTATATTTCACCTCTTTTCTATTTTTCCTTAGTTCTGTTGAAGAGTCATACGGACTCGAAACGTTAACTGTGTTCCTCTCCGCAGATGCTGTCAGACCTGCTGAGTTTTTCCAGGTATTTTTGTTCTTGTTTTGGATTTCCAGCATCCACAGTTTTTTTCTTTTATCTTAGAGGTCAACTCCAATATTGGTCAAGCATTGCCATGGGGAATGGCTGTCCCCCAAGCTTTTGTTTAGTTGAAGAAGGCTCAATGCCTATACAATTTCCTTCTGTTTGCAGAGGGCAGGGTCCTGTGTGTGAATATATGTAGCTTCTAGCACGTGTAAGCCATACTGCAAGCCCAACTGCTAATCTTACATTGGTTGTTAGTGTAATTCTTAGCACAATCAGGATTGATTAGTAATTCTTGTCAAATCATGGAATCACATCTGATGCTGGACAGTACGTTCTGAGTTTTGCAAGCACGGGCTGGTTGAGTATGTCAGTACTTTGCCTATTGCAAACAGCTGAAGGGATGTGCTTTTTGATACAATCCATCAGTTGTTGGGACATATGACCTATATACCTGGCATCACACTGGCACCTGAAATTCATATGTCACGTTTCTCATTTGTGTAGTAGACAGAACAACTTGTTGGCTTGGCGGCAGCATCCTGTTAGTGGAGAATACCACTCATGTTGCTACTGCATAGTAGCAGCATGAAATGGCTCGCTTTTTTCAACCGTTTCATTTCTGCTCCAGTCACTCTCGTTAAGATCATACAAAATAGGAGCAGGAGTAGGCCAAAAATAAAAGCAAAGTACTACGAATGCTGGAAATCTGAAACAAAGACAGAAATTGCTGAAAAAACTCAGCAGGTCTAACAGCATCTGTGAAGAGAAAAACAGAGTTAACGTTTCGAGTCCATACATACGCACTCGAAATGTTAACTGTTTTTCTCTCCACAGATGCTGTTAGACCTGCTGAGTTTTTCCAGCATTTTCTGTCTTTGTTGCAGGAGTAGGCCATTTGGCCCCTTGAGTCCGCTCCACCATTCAATAAGGTCATGGCTGATCTGATTGTGGCCTCAACTCCTCTTTCCTGCACCCTCCCCTCCAACCTCTGACTCCCTTGTCAATCAAAAATCTATCTAACTTAACCCTATATAGGCCTATATAGCCCTATATATTCAATGACCCAGTCTCCGCTGCTCTCTGGGAAGAAAATTCCAAACACTAACAGTCCTCTGAGATAAGCAATTCCTCCCCATCTTCATCTTACATGGGAGACCCCCTAGTTTGAAACTGTGCCCCAGTTCTAGATTCCCCCATGAGGGGAAACATCCTCTCAGCATCTACCCTGTCAAGCCCCCTCAGAATCTTATGCGTTTCAATAAGATCACCTCTCATTCTTCTAAACTCCAGTGAGTATAGGCCCAACCTGCTCAACCTTTCCACATAAAACATTTTATCCCAAGAATCAGCCAAGGGAACCTTCTTTGAATTTCTTCCAATGCAAGTACGCCTCTCCAGGTGCAGTCTCGCCAATGGCCAGCACAGTTGTAGGAAGACTTCCTGCTTTTTATACTCCAGCCCCCCTTGCCATAAAGGCCAAACTTCCATTTGCCTTCCTAATGACTTGCAGTACCTGCATGCTAACTTTTTGTAATTCATGTACAAGGACACCCAGATACCACAGCTTTCTGCAGTCTGTCTCATTTAAATAATATTCTGCTTTTCAATTCTTCATGCCAAAGTGATCAACCTCACATTATACTCTGTCTGCCAAACTTTTGCCCACCCACTTAATCCATCTATATCCCTTTGCAGATTTTTTGTATCCTCATCTCAACTTGCTTTCCTACCATTGTATCGTCAGTACTTGATCTCCTCATCCAAGTTATTAATATGGATTGTAGATAGTTGAGACCCGAACACTGATCCCTATGGCACTCGACTATTTACAGTTTGCCAGTGGCCCATTTATCCTGACTCTCTGTTTCCTGTTCATTACCCAATCCTCTATCCATGTTAACACATTAGCCCCAAGACCATGAGCTCTTATACTGTGTAACCTTTTATTATGTGGGTAGAGAGAACGCTCACGCATCCTGTTTGTTTACAGATTCCCATAAACACTTGTTTTTGGTTTTACCCCTAGTTAATTCTGGTTTGAGACTCACAAGGTTTGTTCCACCTCTGACTAAAATGAAGTTTTCACATTTACAAGTTCTCACCTTGACTGGAGCCTGTGGTTTGATTGTAACGATAAGAGCCTGAATGAAGCAGTTTCAGACTCATGGGAGGAAACACTGAGCATTGTTGCTAACTTGTCCCCACTAAGGCAGCCATTGTCCACCAGAATTAGGAGGTGGGGGAATAGCGAGTGTAGCTGTTTCTTCAGTTTCAAGGAAATGAAAGAAAATACCGTTCAAACAAATTAATTAAACACACAGTGACCTCTGGTCAAATATACTGGAACTTCCTTGGAGGTGGAGAGATAGTTTGTTTTACTCACCCACATCCAAATAACTCTGCCCACTCACAAGCAGAGAAGACATTGTTGAACTCATCCTGTTTGATGGACCTGCTGCTACCCTTTTGATTAGGACAATACGGAGACACTGTGTTACCTCAGTGTCATCTAGCAAAAGATCTAACAAAAGGGACACAATTAACAAACTAATAAACACCCAAATCATGAAAGAAACCTTACCAAATTAAATCATTATGTTATTGCCTATGTCTACTACACACTTTACCTTATGATGCCCCAGGCCACAGAAGCCCTCAAGCATATTGGTGCACATCGCATTCTCTCTATCCAAAAACACCCAGTCGCAGACAAGGTTGCACAAGAGAGTCAAGTAGTCAGAGCAAACACCCCCACAGGCCATGTCCAAACTAGACCTGTGAATGGCAGCCTTTGCCAGGCCCAGGAGCAGACACACAAGGTCCTGCAGCTTGCCTATCATCCCCACGCCCTCCGCACCAGGTGGCCAAATATCAGGAGCATGGGACCAGCCAGAAATCGAGGAGCATCCACTTCAGAGAGTGGAAGAGGAGAGGGACTGTATCCTCTCAGGTTCCTCTGGTCATGCAACACCAATTTATCCAGGCTGCAAAAGTTTGGAACAGGTTCTCCATTCCTGCGTGTAGCAAATAATCAGAAAGGAACAGGCTGGGCTCAGTTCTTGTGAATTAGATTGCTTCCATTCATTTTTTTAACTTCTCATTTTGTGTCTACATTAGTTAACTGGTTACATTCGGGCAGTATATCTTGCACACTTAGTGGGTCTGAAGCTTTATTGTGCCTACCTGCACTTGATCTCTGCAGAAAGGCAAACAGGGTGTGGCCATGTGGTAAATGCCTGTACTCTCTGCATTGAACAGACACTTCTCAGTCGATTGATTGGGAGACTTTTTTATTCGTTCATGGGGTGTGGACAAGGCTGATAAAGCCAGTATTTATTGTCTATCCCTAGTTGCCCTTGAGAAGGTGTTGGTTAAACGCTATCTTGAACCACTGCAGTCCATGTGGAAAGAGAGCTCCAGGATTTTGATCCAGTGACAGTGAACAACATTGATATATACCCAATTCAGGATGTTGTCCTTTATTGCAAGGGGATTTGAGTACAGGAGTAAGGAAATCTTGCTGCAGTTGCATAGAGCCTTAGTAAGACCGCACCTGGAGTATTGTGTGCAGTTTTGATCTCCCTACCTAAGGAAGGATATACTTGCCATAGAGGGAATGCGATGAAGGTTCACCAGACAAATCCCTGGAATGGCGGGACTGTCCTATGAGAAGAGATTGAGGAGACTGGGCCTATATTCACTGGAGTTTAGAAGAATGAGGGGTGATCTCATTGAAGCATACAAAATTCTGACAGGGCTCAACATTGTAGGTTGGGAGGAGGTGTCTAAAACCAGAGGACACAGTTTCAGAATAAGGGGTAGGCCACTTAGGACTGAGATGAAGAGGAATTTCTTCAGAGGGTTGTGAATCTTTGAAATTCTCTACTGCAGAGGGCTATGGAGACTCAGTCATCGAGTATGTTCAAGACAGAGATGGATAGATTTCTAGTTATTGATGATATCAAGGGAAATGGGGATAGTGTAGGAAAATGGCATTGAGGTAGAAGATCAACAACGACCTAGTTGAATGGTGGAGCAGGCTTGAGGGGCTGAATGGCCTACTCCTGCTCCTATTTCCTATGTTCGGATGTGTGTGACTTGGTGGGGATCTTGCAGGTAGTGGTGTTCCCATGTGTCTGCTGCCCCTGTTCTTCTAGAGGTTGCAGTTTTGGAAGTAGCTGTCAATGAAGCCTTAGAAAATTGCTCCATGTATCTTGTAGATGTATGCACTGCTGCCATGGTGCATCGCTGGAGGGAATGAATGTTGAAGGTGGTGGATGGGTTGCCAGTCAAGTGGGCTGCTTTGTCCTGGATGGTTTTGAGCCTCTTGTGTATTTCTGGAGCTGCACTCATCTAACATGTGGGGAATATTCCACCACACTCCTGACTTGTGCCTTGTAGATCGTGGACAGACTTTAGGGAGTCAGGAGGTGAGTTACTCTCTGCAGAATTCCAGCCTCTGACCTGTTCTTGTATTTATGACCTGTTTTTGTATTTATGTAGCTCATTTAGTTAAGTTTCTGTCGATAGTGACCCCAAGGGGGATTCAGCAAATCATAATGCCATTGAATGTCAAGGTGTGGTGGTTAGATTCTCTTTTGCTTGAGATGGTCATTGCCTGGCACTTCAGGCCCAAGCCTTAATGTTGTCCAAGTCTTGATGCATGCAGGCGTAGACTACTGCTTCATTATCTGAGGAGTTGCAAATGATGCTGAACATTGTGCAATTGTCAGTGAGCATCTCCATTTCTGACCTTATGATGGAAGGCAGGTCATTGATGAAGCAGCTGAAGATGTTTGGGCCGAGGACACTATCCTGAGGAACTCCTGTGGTGATGTCCTGATGTCCTGATTGACCTTCAACAGCCGCAACAGTTTTCCTTTATGCTAGGTATGACTCCAAGTAGTGGAGAGTGCCCCCAATTCTTATTGACTTCAGTTTTGCTCAGTCTACATGATTCCACATTCAGTTAAATGCTGCCTTGATATCAAGGGAAGTCACTTTCACCTCACCTCTTCAATTCATGTTTTGACCCAGGCTGTAATAAGATCTGGAGCTGAGTGTTCCTGTAGGAACCCAAACTGAGCATTAGTGAGCAGGTTATTGGTAAGTGCTGCTTGATAGCACTGTCAACAATCTTTTCCATCACTTTGCCAATGATTGAGAGTAAACTGATTGGTGATAATTGGCCAGATTAGAGTTTTTCATGCTTTTTCAGGAGGGGACATACATGGACAATTTTCCACATTGTCAGGTAGATCTCAGTGTTGTAGCTATACTTGGAACAGCTTGACTAGGAACTAGATCTGGAGCACAAGACTTCAGCTGGGATGTTGGGGCCCACAACCTTTGCTGTATCCAGTCATTTCTTGATATCATGTGGAGTGAATCTAATTGGCTGAAGTCTAGCACCTATGATGGTGGGGACCTCAGGAGTAGGCTGAGATGGATCATCCACTTGCCACTTCTGGCTGACGATGGTTGCAAATGCTTCAGTCTTGTCTTTTGCACTGACATTTAGGGCTCTGCCATCGTTGAGGATAGCTATGTTCATGAATCCTCCTCTTCTGGTAAATTATTTAATTGCCTATCACCATTCATGACTGGATGTGCCAGGACTGTAGATCTGATGTGTTCATTGTAGGACGCTTGGCTCTGTCTCCAGGATGCTGCTTCTGCTGATTGGCCTGCATGTAGTTCCAGGATGTAACTCCACCAGATGGCGCTTCAATATTAAATATGATGTTGCCCCTGGCATACTGTCCAACACACCCTAGGGCAATATTACGGAGCCTGCAATAGTGGCAAATGTGGCAGCGGGGTGACTTAATCAGGCAGGAGCCAAAATTTCACTTTCCCAACGGTGGGTTCAAATTTAGAGGTTAACTCAGTGGTATGTTTGTGGTGGATCGGGCCTCACGCCCGATGCATATATATTCATTATCTTAAATTTTTTTGTAATTACATCCTACTTTCAAGATAAAGTCAGTGGCACACAGGACTCTCGGGGTACTCAGTTCATGTTCATTTAAAGGTCGTGCGCAAGTCAGCTTTGTGCAGTTATATCTGAAGTCAGTAGTTTTGCTTGTTGAACTCTGCAGCACAAGGCAGGGAGCTTGCATGGAGGCTCGAAACTGGCAAAGGTGGTGGGGCATTGTGGAGTGGGCTTGGGGGCATTGAGTAGAGGAAGAGGGATCCAAGGGAGGACAGAGATTGGGGTCGGAACATGGAAGAGTGAAGTGGGAAAGAAAGGCCTGGTGTCCTGTGTGTGAAGGGGGGGTTGGGGTTGATGGGGACGGTCAGTCAAGGTAAGAAAATGAGAGGCCTAAAGGGTCTGCACTGTCCACGTGTTGACCTCAGAGTGCTGGCTGGTAGAGGGGGGTTTTCAGTCATGGGGGAGGGGTGCGAGAGGTCAATTCGGTAGGGGGCAGGACAAGTATGAGGTTGGGATAATCAAAGGTCTCATAGGCTGTGTTATGGGATTGAAGAAAGACTCTTAAGGATGATGAGGGGAAGGCCTAGGGTCAGAGGATGAATGCTGATGAGGACAGGTGTAGGCTAATGGGGGAGAGGTGGGACTTACAATTGGAGAGTGATAAGGTGTAAAGTTGGGAGGGTCAAAGGTGATGGGGTCAAGTGTGAAGGTGGCAGGAGGAGTTTGGAGGGTAACGGCCACAATCACAAATCCTACAATGACCATTTTTTCAAAAATGTCTCCAAACTCACATTTGGCTGCCTTGAGTGGAGATCAAAGTGGGAGGAACCCAGTGTGGGGGGTGGCGTGGAGTTTTAGTTGTGGACAATGTAATGATTTGAAATTCTCACTGTTTATCAATTTTATAGACAAAATCCATGGGCACATACATTTTCATCTCAGTCTGTCTTCCTCACACAGCTCAGTTGCTAAAATAGCCATGTGTCTCATATGCCCAATCTTCCCACAACCTCGGGAGCAGGAGGTGAGGATGCATCAAAGGAAGCTCTTGTCAATCAACAACAGAGGCTGGTCAGGATGCAGCCATTGAGGGGAGGCATTCTTGAAGACGATGCTGGAACAGAACTAACTCAGAGAGGCAATGTCAGAGACAACTAAGGATGTCCCAGGAAATGGTTGCTGAGATATGTGACATCATTCAGCAAGACCTGCAGCCATGTGGCTTTGGTGGGAACTCCATGCCTGTGGCCCTCAAGGTGACTGTGGCACTCCATTTTTTTGCAAGCAGTGGATTCCAGATGACACACGTTAATGAGGCTGGACTCATGTGGCCATTAGAGGTTGCTGGGACCAGCCAGCTACACTTATAAATCACAAAAGGTTTTACACTTTAAACTTGCAACTGGTCTGTGACCACACGTTGCATGGTTCCCAGGGAGACGTCACAACGCACACATCTTGTTCAACTCGCAGCTCCTGGAGCTTTTTGAGGCCCCAGCTGGATCGTGGGTGATAAGAGCTATTCCCTGCAGTCATTGTTTATGACATCAGTGAGGCATCCTCAGAGTGCAGCAGAAGAGCAGTACAATCAAGCTCACACTTCCACTACAGCCATCATTGAATACGCAATTGGCTTGCTCAAAATGCACTTCCACTGCCTTGACCATTCTGGAGGGCCTCTGCAATACACAGGGTAACATGGGAATAGTTGTGATCTATTGTGCTTTGCACAAACTGGCCATGCAACACAGACATCCAACAGGACAAGCAGCAGCAGCATCACTCCTCCTCAGATGAGCACGAATTATATGCCTGAGGAGGAGGCCATGAATGTGAATGACCCTTTAGTGAATGCTAGGGCCATGGAGAGATGTGCACATAATACCAGGGACAAAGTTCATGTGTGAGACCTGTACATCACCATTGTCCCATTACCAGGCCTCCACTGTCTTCTTGGGGTGTAGACCTACCCCCGTGTAAGGCGGAGTGTACTTTTACATAATTTTTTTTCAACTTGTTACTTGTAACAGTTATGCTGAATTTCAGCTTGAGGTTTAACCGTTTTATCAAATTGCAAAATGTGCTTGTTACAAATGTAAACTAGGAACTTGGTGATTTTGTGTGCAGAATTTGCAGAGGCTTTTGGAAGATAACAGACCCAAGAGACTACTAAAGCACGAAAAGAAAATGGACAATATTGTAAAGGTGCAGAGTGAACTGGTTCTGCAAAAGCTTAAAGGGTGACCTTTGACTGCACAGCCTTGTGGCACAAGGACTGTAGAAGTGATAAACAGTTCAGCAGAGTGTGACAAGGAATTGTCCTGTGACTGGAGAAAGGGAAGGTGATTAACTTTAATTTATTAAAGCAATTGAAATTGAGGAGCACAATCACCAGGAGTTTGACCTTTGGCTCGAAATATGATTTTGACCACTAACGTGTCAAGATAAATGTGTGGAGAAACCACAGTGAAGACACAAGGTAGTGTTAACTATGTCAGCTAAAATAATGACATCTTGAAGAATACACATGCTAGCTGATGAGATAATGAACTCGCTTACTACACCTACAACCAAACTGTATAAAAGTGTGCACTTGAAGACAACAGACACTACAGTCAGGAAGAGAGTGAACTGGTCACTCACTGAAGTCATGAAGAGAACTTGTTTGGTCGACTGACCACCTGTGGATAAATTAGAAACATAGAAAATAGGAGCAGGAGTAGGTCATTCGGCCCTTCGAGCCTGATCTGCCCTTCAATGTGATCATGGCTGATCCTCTATCTCAACACCATACTCCCGCTCTCTCCCCATACCTCTTGATGCCTTTAGAGTCTAGGAATCTATTTCTTTCTTAAATATATTCAGTGACTTGGCCTCCACAGCCTTTTGTGATACAGAATTCCACAGGTTCACCACCCTCTGAGTGAAGAAGTTTCTCCTCATCTCAGTCCTAAATGGTCTACCCCATATCCTGAAACTGTGACCCCTTGTTCTAGACCCCCAAGCCAAGGGAAACATCATCCCTGCATCCAGTCTGTCCATTCCTGTCAGAATTTTATATGTTTCGATGAGATCTCCTCTCGTTCTTTGAAACTCCAGTGAATACAGGCCTAGTCGGCCAATCTCTCCTCATATGATAATCCTGCCATCCCAGGAATCAGTCTGGTGAACCTTTGTGGCACTCCCTCTATGGCAAGTATATCCTTTCTGAGGTAAGGAGACCAAAACTGCACACAATACTCCAGGTGTGGTCTCACCAAGGCCCTGTACAGCTGCAGTAAGACATCCTTGCTCCTATTCTCATGTCTTCTTGCAATGAAAGCCAAAGTACCATTTGCCTTTGTAACTGCTTGCTGCACCTGCATGCTTGCTTTCAGTGATTGGTGTACAAGGACACCCAGGTCCCTTTGTACATCAACATTTCCCAATCTATCACCATTTAAATAATACTCTGCCATTCTGTTTTTCCTACCAAAGTGGATAATTCTTGCAGGGTTCCCAACTACCAGGATAGTGAGTATCTCTGTAGCTTGGGAATAGGGTAAATAAACCAGTCTGTGAGAACAAATACTTGTTATTTGTCATTGATATCAAGAGTAAGGCAAGATCTTGCAGTATCTGGGAAGTTACCTGGGGTAAAGGGGTGACGGAGCTACAGCTGCTATCCTCCCTGCAGAGTAATTTATAAACCAGCATCCTCTGCCAACTAGAACAGCATGGGGAGCGGAGCTTTGTCACACACACTTGCTAGTAAATGTCGGTACAGAGGACATCTGTACAGCTCTTGGACATACGTATATCAACCTACCATGAGTAATGAATGTGATCCATCTCCATCCTTACAGTGCTTTGAATGCACCTACACCATTTTAATTATTCCTGTTGAGAGTAATGTCGGATAATCTCTTTTACTGAAGGGAGGGCCAGCATGTTAAACCATGTCCCACAGACTGGCAAGTACGAAACTGGAAACTCACACAAACGCAAAACATTTTCCACAATAAAGGCAATGTCCATATGTCCATCAATGAATGCAAACCATGAGGCATGCCATTACATTTAGTTCTTTGACTAAGCTAGTTCCCAAAAATGATTATATACACATGAATATAACAAAAATAATGCACTCTGCAGCTCTGACATGTGATGTATATTTTTATGAAACAGCCTTGTCACTTTGTGCTCACAATGCTGTGAATTTTCATTTCCGACCGCTCTGTTGAGGTGCAGACCTGATATCACTAGCTGAAATGGAGGCAGCTTGCTCAGTGTTGTTCCCCATTGCCTCGGATAACCATGGCCCGTGTCCTTTGGAGGAAGGAATGGGGCTTTGAGGGCTCCAGCCTACTAGGGGTCTCCTGCACTGCTTTGGGGGCATCCCACTTGGCCTTGCCTGGTGGAGCTGATGGGGTTGATGTTGGAGGGGATGAGGAGCTGCTGTTAACCTGGGGGTGCTCTGAGAGGAAGCCCCTGTGCAGTTGTCATGTTTCCTCCTCCATCTGGGTGCGCAATGGCACTTCCCTGTTTCCCTGAAGGGAAGGACCATCTGGAGGGGGGTCCAGGTGCCTTGCCCCCTCTCGCCTAGCCACTGCTGTACTGAGCCCACGGCTACAGTGGCGGAATGTAGTTCCAAGAGCTCAACCACCCTCTCGACGGCGATCACCACCCTCTCGACGGCGATCACCACCCTCTCCATGGCAGTCACCACCCTCTTCACGGCGATCACCACCCTCTCCATGGCAATCACCACCCTCTTCACGGCTGTCACCGCCCTCTCCATGGAGGAAGCCAAGAGCTTATATGCTGGGTCATTGCAGATTTCATGGCTTGAATGGGCTTCTCCATCGCATGTGCAAAGCTGCGCATGACCCCTGGCATCTCCAACAAATTTTCCCCTAATGTTTGCTGTACATCCAGCGACCAGAGGCCCATTATCAGCTTCCCCGTCTGTGCAGCGGAACCTGGTCTCAATCGTCTCAGCTATCCCTGCCATTGGACAAAGAACTTGCTCTGTCTGGACATTGTGGTCATTGGTACGTAACAGCTACCCCACATTAAAAGAACTCACGCATAGGCATCTTCATCTTCCATCTTTAAGCTATCAGCTTGGGCCTCAGCAGTCTTTCAAGTGTCAGGGCTGTCACTGACTCCTTTAGCTCCTGGGACTTCTGTGTTCAATGTAATCACCAGATTATGACCCTGATTCAGATCATCTGGATGTAGCTGCATTGGCGAGGTTACTGATGAGACAGGTCATCAGAATGCATCCTTCAGAGCATTGCCCTCAGTGTCCTCAGAGGTGGAGTCTTCTGGCTCCTGCCTTGGGTGGAGATGTTCAGTGGTGGAGAACAAAGAGAACCACATTAAGCATTATCACAGCCTGAGAGCATCACATTTTCTCGTGTGTCATCCGTACATCCATATGCCTCTTCCTCCCAATGCCTGTCTGTTTCAGTCTCACTGTCTGTGATTGCTCTATCGCCCTCCTCTCCTGTGAGATGGATAACCTCCTCCTCCTCTGCTGGGGTGAGTATTTTTAGGTTGGCCACTCCATCCCCTGCCTTGGCTCTCTCATGGGCATCATACATCTGTTTGTCCTGCATGACAATGTGCAGAGTTAGTGATGTCAAGCGACATTTAACCCCCTTGTCTGCATGCAACCCCATCACACATACAGGACTGTCATTCACACATTGCATCCAAGCGCAAACATTAGCCGAACTTCCACAGGCTTTGGCCTCAAATGTCATCGGGCACTAAGGCTGATCATGTGTTCACCCTCCTGACATAGCCACCCACTCACAGATAGAAATTATTGATGACCACATGAGAGGCACTTTGTTAAGATACAACTCTGGCACTGATCATGGTGGATCAGAGCAGGTGCATCCACATTTGCTACAGACTCCACGGTTGCTCATCTCCTCTGCCACCTCCATCCAGGCCGCCTTGGGCAGGCAGGAGGGATTTTGATGCCATCTGCAGGAAAGAGTGCTTCCAGCCTTTCCCTGATAGCCTGGAGGAGAACCTGCAAGGAGGCATCGCAGTACCATGGGGCTGGTCTCTGTCTAGGCTTGGGAGTGTGTATAGCTGATGGGGCTTGGACTTGCTGGGGGTGTCCCAGGACAAAAAAGAATAACGATGGGGGAGGAGTCTGAGGGAGGCTGAGGTTGATGAGGGGGTGCAGCAAGAAATGGAACTCAGCACTGATCAAGAAAGTTGTAGCTGTGATGAGGAGCCTCTTCCTGTTTGTGTAGGAGGCCCTTTTATAGCCCGCCTGTACCTGCTGTGGTTTCACCAGCTTCTCCACCAATGGGATTGCATGTGTCTCCTGTGCACACTGCCGACACTCTAAATTTTAATTGAAGTTGTGTGGAAACTGCCAAAATGCAAGAGGGCAGAAGAGTTAGCCATTTTCTGTTCCGCTGTTGGGAACAGTGCCCCACGATTAAAATTCCGCACCTTATTTAAACAAAGTTAATTCTCTTACTTGATAGCAATGGTACAGTAAGAGATATGTTGGGCCATGAGGTTACAGGTTGTGGTGGAATACAATTCTGCTGCTGCTGATGCCCAACAGCACCTCAAAATACTGAGATGCTGGAAATCTGAAACAAAAACAGAAATGCTGGAAATACTCAGTAGATCAGACAGCATCTATAGAGGGAGAACCAGAGTTATGTTTCAGACTTATGATCTTTCATCAGAACCCAATTCAGAATTTTCAGCATGGTCTGTATTTATTATAGCACTGCTGTTTTGGGTTGCTAGATCTGTTCTACATCTATCCCATTTAGCACCATGGTAGTGCCACACAGCGCAAGTGTGAAGGTAGGATTTTATTTCCACAAGGACTATGCCGTGCTCACTAACAGTACGTCCTGGATAGATGCATCTGCAACACTAGGTCGGTGATGAGGTGAAGTATGTTTGTCCCTCATTTTGGTTCTCTCACCACGAGTCAGATGCCAGTTTGACAGATATATATCCTTCAGGGCTTAGCCAGTTTGGTCAGTGTTGGTGCTACTGAATGACTCTTGGTGATGGACATTGAAGTCCCTGCCCAGAGTACATGGGCATTTGCTTCTTCCAAGTGGTGTTCAACATGGAGGTCTACTGAGCTGAGGAAGGGTGGTGAGTGATAATCAGCAGGGGATTTCCTTGTCTATGTTTAACCTGGTGCCATAAGACGTCATGGGGTTTGGAGTTAATGTTCAGAACTCCCAAAACCACACCCTCCTGACTGCATGTCACTGTTGCTGCCACCTCTGCTGGGTCTGTCCTGCCCGTGGCGATGGTGATGGAGGTGTTGGTTGAAAGATATTAGTCTGTCAGACTAATGTTTAACAAATCTGTGGGTCAGCACTCCCAATTGTGCTATATCCCCAGATGTTTATGAGGAGGACTTTGAAGGGTTGACTGAGCTGGATATTCCTTTGTCATATCAGTGCCTATGTCTATGGCAGGTGGTACATCGCTTTTATTCTTATTCAGCTCTTTTGCATTAGCTTGATACAACTGAGTGGCTTACTAGGCTAATTCAGAGGGTAGTTAATAGTCAACACCTTGTGTGGATCCAGAGTCATATATAGACCAGACTGGATAAGGAAGGTAAAGCAATGCAGCAGTTTCTTGATCACCATTACTGATACTAGCTCTTTAATTACATTTATGTTCACCAGCTGCTGAACTGAAATTTTAATCTATATCACTAGAATATTAGTTCTATAATATTCTCGATTACTAACCCAGTAACATTAGTCCGGGCTTCTCGATTACTAACCCAGTAACATTAGTCCGGGCTTCTTGATTACTAACCCAGTAACATTAGCCCAGGCCTTTGGGTTACTAATCCAGTAACATTAGTCCGGTCCTCTTGATTACTAACCCAGTAACATTAGTCTGGGCCTCTCGATTACTAACCCAGTAACATTAGTCTGGGCTTCTCGATTACTAACCCAGTAACATTAGTCCGGGCCTTTGGATTACTAACCCAGTAACATTAGCCAGGGCCTTTGGGTTACTAATCCAGTAACATTAGTCCGGTCCTCTCGATTACTAACCCAGTAACATTAGTCCGGGCTTCGCGATTACTAACCCAGTAACATTAGTCTGGGCTTCTCGATTACTAACCCAGTGACACTAGTCCGGGCTTCTCGATTACTAACCCAGTAACATTAGTCTGGGCTTCTCGATTACTAACCCAGTGATATTAGCCAGGGCCTTTGGGTTACTAATCCAGTAACATTAGTTGGTTGAGGAGGGAGAGAGACTGTGTTAGTTTAATTATTACTACTGATGGAACTTGTAATCGAGTTTAGAATTACAACTACTGGATGAGATTTTAACTTGAATAGTAAATGCATAAGATTTAGAAAAAGGGACTAGAATGAACATCAACACAGTTAGAACAAACAGCTATAAATATTGCTAGGTAAAGAATTGGAAGTAGCTGACTTGGTCAGGATCATACCCACTCCCCTTTACTGGTCTCCATTACTGGGGCTATATTTAATTGACACACGCACAGAATCTGAACTGCAGCCTATCAGTTGCTGCTCTGTATCTAGCCAGTAGAAGCTCAATGGCCTGCCTCTGTGCTGAGCCATTTGCTGACCACTCTGCAGCTGTTCACTGTGGGGCAGTGCCCATTGACTGCACAGCATCATCCCATCCTTGTCCAAATCCTTCAGCTCAATAGAAGTGCCTGCACCCAAGGGCCAAAGAATCCCTGTGAGTTGCTCACTAACCACCTCTGTTTTGACACACTCGTGTCATGTATCTCATTAAAGAATAACTGTCTGAAGAATATTTCTTTGAAAGGGATATTCAGAAGTGATTCACTCTGTGTAAGATGATTATTTTAATAAGAAATTATTTTGTTGAAATAGTTACTCGCATCTCTAGGTTAATAGTTAAAAATTGAGTGAATCAGAATTACAGAGTGAGGTAAATGCCAAGTTTGTGTGTGTGGTTTTTGGTATTGGCTAGTGACTGTGACAATATAATTTTTTTCACTGAATGAAAGTGTTTAAAAATGGTTGAGGGGTCTGAACACCCCAAACCACATGCTCATTGATCCCTATCACATGGGTCATTTTGTCAAACTGAAGAGAATAAAAAGGGCACAGCCTAACTCTGTGGCTTGTGAGAGCAGACAGTTGAGGTTGGAGATGCTGCAGAGATGCAAGCAGTCAGAAACAGACCCAGCACAGTTCTCAGTATGAATAGTTTACACTGAGGGGCAGGACCTGCTTGGCTACGGTGCTACAGTGTGCAGTACTGTATATACTTCCTGACACTTCACATTTGCATATTTCAGCTCAATGATTTTGCAGGATCATTCTTACAGGTTGCACAATCTTCTGTGAGTCATCAGTATTCAGGACAACTTTTCACATTCTTTTCACAATCCCAAACATCGTACTGAGTGTGTGTCACTAGACAAGCACTTTAAAATAAATTGTCCTCAGGTTGTGAGCAACACTGCAAATGCATATCATGAGTAAACCTTCCTTGCACAAGTTTACTCAGAGAGAAATAACATTATAGATGGACTAGGACATACTAGGCCATGTTCTAACTAATACCTGTTGAGTAATTGCAATAGTTTCTGTTTAAAGGTCTTACTAAGGTACCTTTCCCTGAAGGACATTAGTAAACCAGTTGGTTTAATGGTCAAATTAAGAGATTTACTAAATTCAGTTTCAAACTTGGCATGGTGGGACTTGAACTCATGTTTGCTAGTCCAGAACCATTACAATATGTACCCAGGAAATATCCTGCTTGAAGTATCCAGAGAGGTAGTAATCCCACTTCAAAATACCAAGGAAGGTAAGGATAAGCCCACCAACTACAGACCAGTCAGTTTAACTTGGGTGGTGGGGAAACTTCTAGAAACTGTAATTCAGGACAGAATTAATAGTCACGTGGACAAATGCAGGTTAATTAAGTGAAGTTAGCTGTATTTCTTAAGGAAAAATTATGGTTAACTAACTTGCTGGAGCTTTTCAAAGAGGTAACAGAGAGGGTTGATATGGGCAATGCTGTTGATGTGGTGTACATGGACTTCCAAAAGGCATTTGATAAAGTGCCGCACAATAGACTTGTGAGAAAATTTATAGCTCATGGAATGAAAGGGACAGTGGCAACGTGGATACAAAATTGGCTGAGTGACAGGAAACAGAAGAAGGATCAGAAGAGTCATGCAGACTTGAAATATTAACTCTGTTTCTCTCTCCACAGATGCTGTCAGACCTGCTAAGTTTTTTCAGCGTTTTCTGTTTTTATTTCATATTTCCAGCATCCACAGTATTTTTCTTTCATCAGAGAGTAATGGTTAACGGATGTTTTTTGGGCTGGAGAAAGGTTTGTAGTGGAGTTCCCCAGGGGTTGGTATTGGGACCGTTGCTTTTCCTGATGGAAGCATTGTAAACTGTGAGGAGGAGAGTGTAGAACTTCAAAAGGACATAGGCAAATTGGTGGAATGGGCGGATTGTGACAGATGAAGATCAATGTGGAGAAATGTGAGGTGATATACTTTGGTAGGAAGAACATGGAGAGACAATATAAATTGAAGGGTGCAACTCTAAAGGAGGTGCTGGAGCAGAGGGACCTGGGTGTTGATGTACCTGAGTCATTAAAAGTGGCAGGAAAGGTAGAGAGAGCTGTTTCTAAAGCATACAGTAATCTCACTGCCTGATATATTCCTCACTCAACTATTATCATCAAGCCAGAGAACCAACCCTGATTCAATGAGGAGGGTAGAACAGGATTGAAACAGCAGTAGATGTATCAAAAAATAATCTGTCAACCTTGTGAATCTATATCACAGGACTACATGCATGCTAATCAGTAATAGCAGAATGTTATAGACAGAACGAAACGATTCCACAACCAACAGATTAGATCAAAGCTCTGCAGTCTTGCCACATCCAGTTATGAACGATAATGGACAATTAAACTACTCGTGGGAAGAGAAGGTTCCATGAATTTCTTCATCTTTAATAACGGAAAGCCTAGCAAAAGACAAGGTTGAAGTTTTTGCAACAATCTTCAGCCAGAAGTACAGACCATAACCATAAGACCATAACCATAAGACCATAAGACATAGGAGCAGAAATTAGGCCATTTGGCCCATCGAGTCTGCTCCACCATTCAATCATGGCTGATAAGTTTCTCAACCCCATTCTCCCGCCTTCTCCACGTAACCTTTGATCCCCTTACCAATCAAGAACCTATCTATCTCCGTCTTAAATACACTCAATGACCTGGCCTCCACAGCCTTCTGTGGCAATGAATTCCATAGATTCACCACTCTCTGGCTAAAGAAGTTTCTCCTCATCTCTGTTCTAAAAGGTCTTCCCTTTACTCTGAGGCTGTGCCCTCGGGTCCTAGTCCCTCCTACTAATGGAAACATCTTCCCCACGTCCAGTCTATCCAGGCCTTTCAGTATTCTGTAAGTTTCAATCAGATCCCCGCTCATCCTTCTAAACTCCATCGAGTATAGACCCAGAGTCCTCAAACGTTCCTCATATGTTAAACCTTTCATTCCTGGGATCATTCTCGTGAACCTCCTCTGGACCCTCTCCAGGGCCAGCACATCCTTCCTGAGATACGGGGCCCAAAATTGCTCACAATATTCTAAATGTGGTCTGACCAGAGCCTTATAAAGCCTCAGCAGCACATCCCTGCTTTTATAGTCTAGTCCTCTCGAAATAAATACCAACATTGCATTTGCCTTCCTAACTACCGACTCAACCTGCAAGTTAACCTTAAGAGAATCCTGGACTAGGACTCCCAAGTCCCTTTGCACTCCAGATTTCTGAATTCTCTCCCCATTTAAAAAATAGTCTATGCCTCTATTCTTCCTACCAAAGTGCATGACCTCACACTTCCCCACGTTGTATTCCATCTGCCACTTCTTTGCCCATTCTCCTAACCTGTCCAAATCCTTCTGCAGCCTCCCCGCCTCCTCAATACTACCTGTCCCTCCACCTATCTTTGTATCATCTGCAAACTTAGCCAGGGTGCCCTCAGTTCCTTCATCTAGATCATTAATGTATAAAGTGAAAAGTTGTGGTCCCAACACTGACCCCTGTGGAACTCCACTAGTCACCGGCCGCCATCCTGAGAAGGACCCCCTTATCCCCACTCTCTGCCTCCTGCCAGACAGCCAATCTTCTATCCACGCTAGTACCTTGCCTCTAACACCATGGGCTCTTATCTTACTGAGCAGCCTCCTGTGCGGCACCTTGTCAAAGGCCTTCTGGAAGTCCAAGTAGATAACATCCATTGGCTCTCCTTTGTTTAACCTACTCATTACCTCCTCAAAGAATTATAACAAATTTGTAAGGCACGACCTCCCCTTGATGAAACCATGCTGACTTTGCCCTATTTTATCATGCACTTTCAAGTATTCTGAAATCTCATCCTTAATAATGGACTCTAAAATCTTACCAACGACCGAGGTCAGGCTAATCGGCCTGTAATTTCCCGTCTTTTGTCTCACTCCCTTCTTAAACAGTGGGGTTACATTAGCAATTTTCCAGTCCTCTGGGACCCTCCTCGACTCCAGTGATTCCTGAAAGATCACCACTAATGCCTCCACTATCTCTTCAGCTATCTCCTTCAGAACTCTGGGGTGTAAGCCGTCTGGTCCAAGTGATTTATCCACCTTCAGACCTTTCAGTTTTCCTAGCACCTTCTCCTTGGTAATGGCCACCATACTCACCTCTGCCCCCCGACTCTCTTGAACTTTGGGGATGTTACTCGTGTCTTCCACCGTGAAGACTGATGCAAAGTACCTATTCAGTTCCTCCGCCATTTCTTTCTTCCCCAATACTACTTCTCCAGCAGCCCAATGTCCACTTTTGCCTCTCTCTTACCCTTTATATATCTAAAAAAACTCTTGCAATCTTCTTTTATATTACTGGCTAATTTACCCTCATATTTAATCTTCTCCCTCCTTATTTCTTTTTCAGTTGTCCTCTGTTGGTCTTTGTAGGCTTCCCAATCCCCTGGTTTCCCACTGCTCTTCGCCGCATTGTATGCTTTCTCTTTAGCTTTTATGCTGTCCCTGACTTCCCTTGTCAGCCATGGTTGCCTCGTCCCCCCTTTAGTATGCTTCTTCTTCCTAGGAATGAACTTTTGCTGTGTCTCCCAAACTACTCCCAGAAACTCCTGCCATTGCTGTTCCACTGTCTTTCCTGCTAGGCTCATCTCCCAGTCAATTCTGGCCAGCTCCTCCCTCATGCCTCTGTAGTTGCCTTTATTCAACTGTAATACCGTTACATCTGATTCCAGCTTTTTCCTCTCAAATTGCAGGGTAAATTCTATCATATTATGGTCACTTCCTCCTAAGGGTTACTTCACCTTAAGCTCCCTTATCAAATCTGCCTCATTACACATCACTAAATCTAGAAATGCCTGTTCCCTCGTGGGCTCCACCACATGCTGCTCCAAAAAGCCATCTCGTAGACATTCCACAAATTCCTTTTCTTGGGATCTACTACCAACCTGATTTTCCCAGTCTACCTGCATATTGAAATCCCCCATGATCACTGTAACCTTGCCTTTTCTATCTCCTGGTTTATCTTGTGCCCCACATCCTGACTACTGTTCGGAGGCCCGTATATAACTCCCATTATGGTTTTTTTACCTTTGCGGTTCCTCAACTCTAAGTACAGTGAGTGATCCATCCCTGCCTCTTCCTGAGGTTACCACTATCACAGATGCCAATTTTCTGCCAATTAGATTCACTCCATGTGACATCAAGAGATGGCTGAGGGCACTGGATATGACAAAAGCTATGGGTCCAAAATAACACCTCGGCTGTAGTGCTCAAGACCTGTCCTGCAGAACCAGCCACTTCCCTAGCCAAGCTGCTCTAGCAAAAGCTACAGCATTGGCATCACACCAAAAAAGTGGAAAATTGCCCAATTATATTTTGTCCACAAAATATCAGGGCAAATCCAATCTGGCAATTACCACTCCATCAGTCCACTCTCAATCATCAGCAAACTTATGGAAAGAGTCATTGACAGTGCTATCCAGCGATACTCATTCACCAATAATCTGTTCACCATTGCTCAGTTTGAGTGCTACCAGGGCCACTCGGCTCCAGACCTCGTTATAGCCTTGACTCAAACATGGATAGAAGAGCTGAACTCCAGAGGTGAGGTGGCAGTGACTGACTTTGACATCAAGGCAATGATTGCCAAATCTGACACAGGGAGCCCTGCCAAAACTGATGTTAACAGTAATCAGGGAAAACTCTCCACTGGTTGGAGTCTAACTTAGCACAAAGGAGGATGGCTGTGGTTGTTGGGGGCCAATCCTCTCAAACCCAAGACTTTGCTGCAGGAGTTCCTCAGGACAGTGTTCTAGGCATAACTATCTTCAGCTGCTTCATCAATGGCCTTCCCTCCATCATAAGATCAGAAGCGGGGATGTTCGCTGAGGATTTCTCAGTGTACAGTTCTATTTGCAACTCCTTAGATAATGAAGTAGTCCATGTTGATATTTAACAAGAGATGGACAGCATTTAGGTAAGTGGAAAGTAACATTCGTGCCACACAAATGCCAGGGAATGATCATCTCCAACAGGAAAATCTAACTACCTCCCCTTGACATTGAATGGCACCATTGAACTCAAAATTAACTGGATCACTGATATAAATACTGTGGCTACAAGAGCAGGTCAGAGGCTAGGAATCCTGCAGCGAGTCCCCAAAGCCTGTCCACCATCTACAAGGCACAAGTCAAGAGTGTGATGGAATACTCTTCACTTGTCTGGATGGGTGCAGCTCCAACTCAAGAAGCTCAAGGCCATTTAGGACAAAGCAGCCTGCTAGATCAACACCCTATCCACCACCTTAAACATTCACTTCCTCCACCACCAGCAAAACATGGCTGCAGTGTGTACCATCTACAAAATGCACTGCAACGACTTGTTAAGCTGTACTTTGATGGCACCTTTCAAACCCTTGACCACCTAAAAGGACAAGGGAAGCAGGCACAAACGCAGGGTAAACCATGTCCTCCACAGAATCATGGAATGGTTACAACACAGGAGGAGGCCATTTGGCCAGTCATGGCCATGCCGCCTCTCTGCAAGAGCAACTCAGATAGTGCCACTCCTGCAGCCCTTTGAGACCTGCAATGGGGTCAAACAGGGTTGTGTTCTGGCACTGGCACTCCTTGGCATCTCTTTGCTGCTGTCATATGCCTTCAGAGGTTGTCTACTTACATACCAGAACTGACGGAAAGCTGTTTAGCTTTGCTCACCTGTGATCTAAGACAAAGGTTCAACAAGTCCCCATCAGAGAGTTGCTGTACGCTGATGATGCTGCACTAACATTCCACACTGAGGAACACCTTCAGCGGCAAATGGACAGAGTCTGTTATGTCTGTAAAGAGTTTGGTTTGACCATCAGCATCAGGAAGATAAATGTCATGGTCCAGGTGTTGCCATACCGCCATCTGTGAGCATTGACAATGTGATGCTGGAGGTTGTTGATAGCTTCACATATCCAGGTTCCATCCAGAAATCTGTCTTTTGATGCTGAAATCAGCACGCACATTGCAAAAACTGCAGTTGTTCTGTCCAAGCTGAGTAAGAGACTGTGGAATAGCAGCAACCTGACTGAGAACACCAAACTGAGAACCTACCAAGCCAGTGTCCTCAGCACACTCCTCTACAGTGGTGAGACCTGTTCAATATATGCCAGGCAGAAGAAAAGGCTGAACAGTTTGCACCTTCACTGTCTCAGACGTATCCTCGGCATCTCTTGGCAGGACAAGGTCACCAGCTCAGAGATCCTGGACCATGATAATTTCATCATCATACACTCATTGCTAAGCCAACCATGTCTGCGTTGGCTCAGCCATGTTCATTGGATGGGTGACAGTGGTATAACCAAAGACTAGCCACTAGATCACAATTTCCAGGGAGTCCATATCTCCGCTACAAGGACACCTGCAAGTGAGACATGAAAATGGCAGATATTGATACTGACAACTGGGAGACATTCACTAACGCTGTGACCTCTGGAGGCTGACTGTTTGGAAGGGCATTGGAAGAGGTGGGCAGAAAAGGAAAGCTCAGCTGGGCAAGAAGAGCACCCAGAGAAAACAGTGGCCAGCAATTTCTGCTCCTTCTCCATTCAGTGTCTTCTTATGCAGCAAATACGACAGAGACTGCCATGCCAGAGTGGAGCTCCTGAGCCCCACCAGGTAATGTTTAACATGGAGTTAATCACCATGGCGCTAACCATCGTCTTACAAAACAGAAGGCTGCCATTGCAAAGAATTGTTGTTTAAATGAATATGCAGAGCAAATGTCCCCCTGCACATCCCTGTAACCTGCAAATGAAGCAACTGCAGAATAAAAAATGATGACAAGGCTGATATAAGCTATCAGAAATATTGAGAAAGTAATTGTGTCTTGTGTGAGACAATAATCTATACACATCCTGCAAGTGTGGTTACTGCTGGTAAAAGCTGTTGTATCAAGTCGACAAGCTGCAGGAAGCCCATTGATGAGGGCTATTCGAAGCTAAACATGTGGTTTCAAATTGACAAAAGGCAGTGGGTGGCTGTTCAGTAATGATATAAAGCACTGAGCCACAGGATTTGCCCACTGATGAGTGAGTGATGTTGCCTGGGGATTGGTGACTCTCTTGAATTGATGAATGTGCTGAGCATCACTTTGCTTTTTAAATCCAACTTTACCAGAAAGTTCTTTCCTTTATTGATTTTTTTGCACTCAGGGCCCCAGAAATGGGGGACAGCTATGCCTACCCTTCAGTTTTTGTTGTGGATGGACAGACAGACACTGTCCCTTTCGCAACCTCGGCTAAACGGAAAAATTTGACTTTCACACACAAGTTCCTTCTGATGCTGGTGCTATTGGCTCTGATTGGGGATGGACTTGGAGCATTTTACCTGTGGAGACTACGATCTGATGTTCAGCAATTCAGCTCCATGTTCTTAGCAGCCAAGGTAAACAATGTACAACTTATCCTTCTCTTATACAAAATTTTCTTGCTGAGGATACGTGTAGATAACTGCAATCCGCATACAAAAAGAAAATTTGGAATGTTAGTAATTATTTTGTCACTGTAGACTTTTGAACCTTTCAGCTAATTGCCTCCTTTGACTAAAGTATGTTTCATATCTATCTGACTGAGGACCGTGTTAATAAAGCGCTTGACACATTCAGTTCTGCACAGAATCTCCCAAGGGTGGAAATGGCTAGGGTACATTCAGGGAGAATGCACATTAGTCTGATTGCTGAACAGGCCAAGTATATGTCAGCAGAAATCGATCTAACCCAGAGGTCTAATCGATTAAAGTCAGAGAACATTTCAGGGTTGCTGTGTTAATAATTCAATCACCACAGGCCACTAACAAACTCTACAGATGACTGATCTTAAATGAGCTGAATTAATAGTCAACTTGCTGAGGCTGTGTCTCTGATGTTGAACACTGTTAGATTAAACAAAGCTTATAAGGGCCAAGGTTGAACAATAAGTGTAACTCTCACAGGACTGAGTGGTGGAAATGTGCTGTGTTGCCATGTGAGGGAGCCCTAGTGTGCTGTTATCACAGAGCATATACGGCGGGAATCGTGGCTGTGATGTCCTATACAATGAGCTGCTGAGCAGCAGACACATCATGGGGAGATGATACAAGTTGGGCTGTTGCTTGTGGGAGGGTGGCTTGTCACAATTAAGCGTTCAATGTGGACTATACAATTCAATATGAGAATAGAAGGAAATCATAGGGATGAACACGAACGGCTCTGCAAATCTTTTTCCTAGTGATCAGTTTAAGAATAGCATTGGAACAGACCTGACAGTGTCTTTGACAATACCAGGAAAGTTAAAGATATAGAGATGGGTCAAATATCTGCAATAATTTTATTTATATAAAAGAATGCTTTGGATATTTATCATGTCAATATTTAGCAAATAGAGGGATAAAAGTGGCCCAATTGAACCACATTAAGTTGCAGAAGGTCAGAGTTAGAAAGACCTGCCATGTACAAAGTAGAATGTCTGACTGCATAAAGTAGCGATACAGCGTGTGAACGGGAGGGAGGCCAAGGGGTTATAGAGTACATTAACTGGGCCAGTGGGATACTTTGTGATCAGGAGAGAGATTGAGGGGTTATAGTGTTCATTCAATCAGAGAGATCTGGGGTTATAACAGAGGGGACAAGAAGGGTAGTTTGAGCTGTGGCACAAATTGGGAGTGGTAAATTATATAAGAAAAGAAAGACTTTGCAAAAGAGTTATTTTCAAAATAGCACAATATTAAAACTGCAATCTCTTATTGTTCAATGAATTAGATGTAATAATTTTACTGTAAATATGTATGCAAATTACTGTTAGTAATATTCCCTTACCTCACTTGTTCATCTTTTGTAAAAGTCACAGTAGTTTAAGCCTAAAACAAGATCTATTGTGCTGCTCTATCACTTATCAACATTGGGAGAGATCTGAGAGAGGCAGAGGATTATTCCTGCAGCAACAAATACTTACCACACAAGTCATGCTATTCATTTTCTTAGACATGTTAGCAAAAACTTACTGAGATAGCAGGACCAGTGAAGATATCTTTGAGGTACAGAAAAGTGAGATTTGCCTGTGAAGTGATCTAAGACACTTTACTAAATAATCTAGAGTAAGAAGAGTAGGGTGAGCCCAGAAACGTCATGATAAGTATCAGGAATTTAAGTTTTAAAGGAAGGTTAAGAAGTTGGGCTATTTTTGGAAAAGACAAGGTGTCAAGGTTGAATTTTTCAAGATGTGAAAGGAATTGGCAAACTGATCTTGGAAATTTCTTCCCTCCTGCAGTGAAGAAATCTAAATCCCATAAATTAAAAATGAGGAAGTTATAAGTAAGAAAATAAGTCAGGGCAAATTTTCCACTAAAATTGTAGAATAAACATGTGAAATGCATTGAGTGAGCATTCAAAGTAATAGAAAGGAAGAATGCAAGAAATGTATGCAATGTATGTGTTACTGTGTGATACAAGGCAATCAATCTCCACACACCAAGGTCCCAAAAACGGCAATTAAATAAATGGCTGTACAATCTGTTTTTGGTGGTGCCACCTGAGATGGCTGATGGGGTTTGGTTTAAAACCTCATCCAAAAGGCAGCATTTCCAAATGTGCTGCAGTCCCTCTGTACGGCACTTGAGCATGAGCCTGGATATGCTCAGGTCTCTGGAGTAGGGCTTGAACCCACAACATTTTGACTCAGAGATGAGAGAGCTATCACCAAGTCATGAATAGAATGAATAGGGAACATTTATTTTTGCCGTTTGGAGAGTTAGTGATTCATTTAAAATTGCCACTAAGAAAGTGAGAAGAAAGATTATCAGAATTTTTTAAAAAAACAAGGTGTTGGAGCATAGAGCTTTGCTACACGGAGTGACCACTGAATCTTGAAAAGGAAAAGTATTATTTTTTTTATTTGTTCATGGGATGTGGGCATCACTGGCTAGGCCAGCATTTATTGCCCATCCCTAATTGCCCTTGTTCAGAGGACATTTTTTAAGAGTCAGCCATATTGCTGTGGGTCTGTAGTCACATGTAAGCAGATTTCCTTCCCTAAAGGACATCAGTGAACTAGATGGATTTTACAACAATGGTTTCATGGTCATCATTAGACTTTTAATTCCAGATTTTTTACTGAATTCAAATTTCACTATCTGCTGTGGTGGGATTTAAACCCAGATCCCCAGGTCATTACCCTGAGTCTCCCAGCCCAGTGACAATACCACTATGCCACTGCCTTCCCAAATATCTGAAACAGAAGAATGTACAGGGTCATGGGGAGACAGCATGGTATTAGGATTAGTTTTGGATTGCTCTAGTGAAGAGATAGCACAGAACCAATAAGCCAAACAACATAATTTTGTGCTATAAACTTCTATCATTCTAGTCTAGAATTAATTCAATACCACATAAACATTGGACGGGTTAACTTAATTCTGGAAACGTTGTAGAAACAGGGTGACGACACTTCAAGCACCTTCCCTGTTCACACGATGTGATCTGGGTTCTATGCCTCCTTCCATTTTACATGTTTTTATTTTAATTTATTTTATTGTCAGACATTTATTGTTGGACTGAGCACCTATGGCTAATCTAAAAGCCACAGGGAAATGTAAGCATGCTGAAAACAAGTCACTCATATAGATTCCACTTTCTGCTTAGTCACTAAATGAAATTAAAAACACTGGGCTGGAATTTGTATCAAATAGCACCAAATCCAGCAAACATATTGACTAAAACAAAAGTGATACTAAGACGTATTGCGTGTGACAGTATGGTGTCACGGTGAAGTAGAGCTCTTAGAAGAATCTCATCCCATCAACCTGCACTAGATTCAAACACAACTCCTGGTGTTAAACGTGGTTTTGCTAAACCAGTTCACCATCTAATCCTTCCTCAATCAAATGTTAACATTAAATAGAAAGGAATTCTGTAGAAATAAGGCTTTCTATGCTTTAATTGAAAAGTTATACTAACTCCCAGAGGCTGTCAGTGGGACAGGTAATGTAAAGTATTAAAAACAGAAAATACTGGAAATATTCAGCACTTAAAAGGGAAACACAATTTAACATTTCAGGTGGTGAGTCTTAGTGCAAATGGAATAACTGACAGTAAGAATGGAACAAAGCATTGAATTTGATCAAGGTTTCTATAAAACCACGATATCTGCTTTGACAATCCAGCCAGGACTGCTTGGTGAGTAACCTCCATATTACTGTTATTGATACACATTCTAACTGTTTTGTACCCATTTTATTTCAGAACACTTCTCTTATGGTTGGAAGTATCCAAGGTGAGTGATGCTATTGTTAAACTGAAACAAATTTACAAGAGCTGTGATATGTTTCTGTAAGAAGAATTATATATTCATATTTATAGGATTGTATTCAAGCATGCATGATTATTATCTAGGAATATGTGTGATTCATTGAGTTAGTTAAGTGACCTTTTACCTTGAGATTTGAATTGATATCTATCCAGCTTGATAGGATTAAGATGACACCGTGAAGGTCTGACATGAATTGGAAAAATATGAATGCAGTAAAGGCCCACGACACAACACTGTCCCCAGTTTGTCTCAAATTATCAGTCACACTAAGAAAGACCATAGGGATGGCAGGTGTGGAACATAGAAAAATTCATGCATGTTCTTGTCAGAGGCTATTACATAGCAGGTAAATTGTTAGATCAATATACTGGATATCTGTCCAATGCTGTATCACATTTGGAATGCTTGAAGGGCAGTTATAGAGGGAGCTTTACTCTACATCTAATTCAAGCTGCAACTGATCTGGGAGTGTTTGATGCCAAAATTTGGAATGGTTAATGTTGACATTGGAAGAGGTTATTGCTAATAATTGCACTGGTGACACTGGCAGAGTTTGGAGCAGATATTAGGAAAGGTTGGTCATGTTCAGGAGGGGTTGATATTGACACTGGGCAAAGTTAATACTGACAGCAGCAGAGATTGGTGTTGATGTTAGGAGAAGTTGATGGTGATGCTGGGAGGTCAACAGTAGAAGAGTTTAGAGCTGATTCTGGGCGTTATCAATCATAATTTTAAATCTGAGATTGATAGATTTTTGTTAACCAAAGGTATTAAGGGATATGGGACAAAGATGAGTGTATGGGGCTAGGTTGTGAGTTTTGAAAAATCCAAGGATATGACATCTACTACAAAGTTGGTGAGGCCAACTTTGGAGTATTGTGTGCAGTTCTGGTCGCCTAACTACAGGAAGGATATCAGTAAGATTGAAAGAGTGCAGAGAAGATTTACTAGGATGTTGCCAGGTCTTAAGGAGTTGAGTTACAGGGAAAGATTAAACAGGTTAGGACTTTATTCCTTGGAGCGTAGAAGGATGGGGGGAGATTTGATAGAAGTTTACAAAATTATGAAGGGTATAGACAGAGTAAATGCGAGTAGGCTCTTTCCACTTAGATTAGGAGAGGTAAACACGAGAGGACATGGCTTTAGGGTGAAAGAGGAAAGGTTTAGGGGGAACATTAGGGGGAACTTCTTCACTCAGAGAGTGGTGAGAGTGTGGAACGAGCTGCCATCTGACGTGGTAAATGCGGGCTCACTCTTAGGTTTTAAGAATAAATTGGATAGATACATGGATGGGAGAGGTCTGGAGGGTTATGGACTGGGTGCAGGTCAATGGGATTAGCGGAATAATATTTCGGCACAGACTAGAAGGGCTGAATGGCCTGTTTTCTGTGCTGTAGTGTTCTATGGTTCTATGGTTCTACTAGATTTTTTGTAATTTTAGCTATCCAACAACTTACCCAAACTCTAATGTGCTGCTCTCTGAGGAAGCTGCCCAGCTGCAGTTTGGAGGAGTGTAGGGAATCCCTAATCCCCACTGCTCCAATTACCTGTTTCCAACGGCAATGACTCTGAAAATAAATACTTTACAACATTTAACCTAATTCTTTGCTCTGAATTTTTCACTCATGCTGGCTGGTGCTACCATACCTATGCATCTCAAATAACCTAGCTAACTGGATAGAATCTAATCCATTCATAATTTGAAAAAAAAGTCAATCTTAACCCTTCTGAACTTGTTTTTCTCTAATGAAAATAGTCTTAGAGTTTGGTGCCCTCCTGATTATCCAAGAGCTCTAGTAACAGGTATCATGTTAATCACTATCCTGCGTATCTTCCATTTAAGTCTCATTTCCCCACTATGTCTGGAAACCACAACCAGACACAGTGGTCCATGTGTAGCCATACCAATGCTTCATACAGATTACATATAGCACCCTTAGTTTTATGTTGTACTTTTCTGACAATTCAACCTAACATGCTATTTGCTTTCCCAGTGGTGTTCTCTCACGCTGCTTTTTGAACTTTAAATGCAATATCAAATGAAACCCTCTGGCCCCTCTCTAGATGTGTAACCTTCAACAGGAACCCTACATAGTACACACAAATGGGGCTTCCCATTTCAACTGCATAACACAGCACTTGTCAATATCAAAAGACTTCCTCCAAGCTCAGGTCCAGGCCCCTAACATCATTAAATTGGTTTGCAATCAATTTGTTTTGTCTAAACTTACAATCCCTGTGCACATTTTTGTATTATCTACAGATTTATGAATAGCTGCATCAATATCCTTGAGTAAATTATTTATCATGATGATAAAGAGTAACATGCTCAAGATGCAGCCTTGAGGGATTCCACTCATGACCTGCCCCATGCATACCTACTCCCATTCAAGATGACCAATGATATCACTGCACCTTTCCCATCTCCCCAGAAAGAGTACGGAGGCAGCCACAAGGGTTGCTGGGTACTGAGGCAGGCTGCATGAAAGACCCTACTTGGTACTGTAACAAAAAAATCAATGAATCAAAAAACAGCCCTCTAACTCTCACTCACATGCCATGCCTCCATCCATTACAAATCATGCCACCTCATGCCTCACACGCATCCTTGATGGTCCCTCATACCCTCCATGTCAACCATGATCCTCTACCCACCCTCCATGGCCTTTTATAGCCCTAATGCCAATTTATTGCCAACTCATGCCAACCCATGCCCCCCACCCACCACCATTTGCCCGTACACCCTCTATGCCAATTCACCCAGTATCCACCATGGACGGCTATGCTGAGATAAAATAAAATAAAATTCTAATGTCTATTGATGATTTCACTATTTTTAAAAAACACTCTCATTGGTTCATTCAATACATTTTAATTCCTTCAAGTGCTTAATGCCTTATGAAAAACAACTATTTGCATACATAGACCAACATCAGAGACTTCACAACCACTTGGGGCTGTCAAACAAATGGTGAACTTGCAGCACAACACCTCCCCCCACCCCCCACTGTGATAATGCAAGGTTGTGGAATGAGTCATGCAGCACTAATCCTATAATGATAACCCCCAGGTTTATGTCAACACACAGTCAGTGAAACTGCAAGTAGTCACAGAAGGCTGTTTTCTTTTAATTTAAAGGGCAGGATATTTAAATGCCTTAACAGCTTGACAGTTCCAATGAGTTTATCCACTTTTTACACACACTCATGTCTAATTTTAAAAATCCCAAAGGGCACCTTACCTCCCCAAAGGGGCCCCCCGACCTATCCAAAAGGGTACCCTACCTCTCCAAATGACTTTGGCAGCTTTAGACCTTTTGCACAAATGTCTAAAAACCACAAGTTATGTATTTCACATCCCACTAATGAAAGTTGTATCTGCTTAAAGGCAGCTGCACTTTTACACATGCAGCCACCTCTGTGAACTACGATGTGCAAACGATGTTCCCCCACCCTGGCGAAAATGGTGGGTGCTGGGTTCAGGGCAGGACTTGCGGAATCGTGGCTTTGGTGCCATTTTGTCTGTCTGAGACCCCTTCCGTTCCTGTAAAATCTTTGGGCCCACATCTCAATGTTGTTCACCCATCTGATTTATCTTCTTCCTCTTCTGTTGTACCCTCAATATCTCCTTCAATTGTTGCCAGGACATGGCTGTTGGGTCTTTGTTCCCAATGTCTATACTTGGCTATCTTTATCTCTCTCTCTGTACTTAGCAACTATTTGATTCCTGAATTTCTACTCTTGATCCAACCCATTCATTTGTCTTTTTCTCCATCCAGCTGATTCTGAGCATCCTCTGCCAAACTCACATTTCAAAAGCTGTTATCCTTATCCTCTTTCTTCAGAGTCCAACTCTTGTATCTATAGAGGGCAACACTCCACTCTAATGACTGTACCAGACATTTTTTCAGCTTCATGCTGATGCTTTTGGACATCCAGACACTACTTAAATTTCTGCTCAAGCCTCTTGCCGTAGCTAACCTAACCTGGATTTCATTCTTCCATGTTACTTTATTTGCTATATAAGCATTGCCAATGCCCTAATTCTGATCTTCCAAAGTTCTCTCAGTTTGGGAACAGTTACTTTAGATTCTAGAATTACATATGTCACTCACCTGTATTAGCAAGTTGAGATAGGGAAATCAGGGAATTAGAGACCAGTTAGCCTAATATCTGTTGGTGGGAAATTACTGGAGTCTATATAGATAGACTGACTGGACACCTTGAAAATTTTCAACTGATTGGAGAAAGAGCCAGCCTGGATTTGTAAAGCAATCTTTTGGCAAAACTTCTGTTTTTCTCTCCACAGATGCTGCCAGACCTGCTGAGTATTTTCATTGTTTTCAGTTTTTGTTTCAGATTTCCTGCATCCGCAGTACTTTGATTTTGGACTTTTAAACGAAAAATCGTTTTGCCGAACTTGATTTAATTTTTTAATAAAGTGACTGACGTAGCAGGCAGGAGAATGCCCATGGATGTTATTTACATGGTCTTCTAAAAGGCAATTAAAAATGTTCCTCCTAAGAGCCGACGTTTAAGCTCATATAATTGAAAGCAAATGATTGACTTGGTCAAGCAATTGGCTGAGTGGCAGGAGACAGACAGTAGGAACAATGGGAAAGTACTCTAATTGGTCGAATGTGACCACTGCTCAAACAATATCAACCTGTTCATACTCCCCAACAAAGATATATGTTGGGGCCTCAGCTATTCACTTATTATTAATGACATAGGTGATGCGATAGAGAGCCCCATATTCAAATTTGCTGATGTTACAATGATAGGTGGCGTTGTAAGCCATGTAGATGGAAGGATGAAATGACAAAGAGATATTGATAGATTGGAAGAATCGACAATACAATTGGCAAATGGATTTCAATGTAGGCAAATATGAGATAGTCCATTCTGGACTCATAAAGGATAGAATAAAGTACTTTCTAGGCGATGAAATAAAAACTTACATTTACGTAGCACTTTTCATGACCACCAGATATCCCAAAGCACCATACAGCCAATGAATTGCTTTTGAAATGTAGTCACTGTTGTAATGTAGGAAATGCAGCAACCAAATTGTACTCATCAAATTCCTTAAACAGCAATGTGACAATGATCAGATAATCTAACTTATGTGCTGTTAATTGAGGAGCACATATTGGCCAGCACACTGGAGATAACTCCCCTAGTCTTTTTTTGAAATAATGCCATTGGTCCTTTCACATCCTCCTTAACATCTCATCTGAGATGCAGCACCCTCTCAGTACTGTAGTGGAGTGCCTTGATTTTTGTACTCAGATCCTGGACTGGGACTTGAACCCATAACCTTCTGACTTAGAGGTGAGAGTGCTACCAACTGAGCCACAACTGACCTAAGCTAGAAACAGTAGAGGTCCAAAGAGACTTGAGGGTTAAAATGTGAAGGACAGGTACAGAAAATAATCAAAAAAGACTCATGGAATGCTGGCTTTTTTTACCTAGAGGACTAGAATACGAAGGGTGTAGAAGTTCTGCTTTGGCTATACAAAACCCTGTTTCAATCAGGTCTGGAGTACTGTGAGCAACTATGAGCACCACACCTGAGGAAGGATATATTGACCCTGGAGGGAGTGCAGCCGAGATTTACCAGAATCTGGACCCTGAGGTTTTAATTAGGAAAGATTGCACAAGCTAGGGTTGTATTCCCCCAATTTAGAAGAATAAGAAATGATTTGATCAAATTTTACAATATTTTCATGTAGAAACATAGGACTTAGGAGCAGGAGTAGGCCTTACAGCCTCTCAAGCCTACTCCGCCATTCAATAAGGTCATGGCTGATCTGATTGTGGCCTCAACTCCACTTTCCTGTCTTCCCCCATAACCCTTGACTCCCTTGTCTATCAAAAAAATTATCTGACTCAACCTTGAATAAATTAAATGACCCAGCCTCCACTGCTCTCTGGGGAAAAGAATTCCAAAGATTAACGACCATCTGAGAGAAAAAATTTCTCCTCATCTCTGTCTTAAATGGGAGACCCCTTATTTTTAAACTGTGTTCCCTAGTTCCAGCCCTGGACAGTGTCAAGCTTTTTGAGTGTTGTTGGAGCTGTACTCATCCAGGCAAGTAGAGAGTATTCCATCACAATCCTGACTTGTGTCTTGTAGATAGTGGACTGGCTTTGGGGAGTCAGGAGGTGAGTTACTCGCCGCAGGATTCCTAGCCTCTGGCCTGCTCTTGTAGCCACAGTATTTATATGGCTAACCCAGTTCAGTTTCTGGTCAATGGTAACCCCCAGGATGTTGATAGTTGGGGATTCAGTGATGGTAATGCCATTGAACATCAAGGGGTGATGGTTGGATTCTCTCTTGTTGGAGATGGTCATTGTCAGGCACTTATGTGGCGTGAATGTTACTTGCCATTTGTCAACCCAAGACTGGATATTGTCCAGGTCTTGCTGCATGTGGACATGAACTGCTTCAGTATCTGGTGCTGAACATTGTGCAATCATCAACGGACATCCCCACTTTATGATGGAAGGAAGGTCGTTTCCTGCAGTGATGTCCTGGAACTGAGATGATTGACCTCCAATAACCACAACCATCTTCCTTTGTGCTAGGTGTGACTCCAGCCAGCGGAGAGTTTCCCCCCTGATTCCTATTGACTTCAGTTTTGCTTGGGCTCTTTGATGCCACACTCAGTCAAATGCGGCCTTGATGTCAAGGGCAGTCACTTTCACCTCACCGCTGCAGTTCAGCTCTTTTGTCCATGTTTGAACCAAGGCTGTAATAAGGAAAGGAGCAGAGTGGCCCTGGCAGGACCCAAACTGAGCAAAAATTCCTACCTAAAGTATGCAGCATCTGAAATCTAAAGCATAGGATTCTAGAAGGAACAGCATTGAGACGAGTTTGATTTGTGCTGAATTTTGTCATCAGATGCTGGCACTGGGTGGCCAAAGCAGTGACATAAGCTTGAAATGCTGCCAATTATCATTTATGTTTTAATTATGCTTTACAGTCCATTCAGAGTCACTCTGACTGTTTCCTAGTTTTATCCTGTTAAGAGTAAAAATCCAGCTCCTTCCGTGATTTAGCCTTTTTATAATATGGCATGCAGAACTGTACAGAGTACTCCACATCTGGTCTAACCAAGGTTTCATAAAAGATTAGCATAGCTTCTGTCCCTCTAGAAATAAACCCTAGTGTTTGCTTTTTAAAGGCCTCATACATGATTCATTGTTAGATTTTTGATTTCTAGATTCTCCTTTAGTAGGGATACTATTATGGTTTCAACCTTCAGTCTTAAGCTGACTGGTCCTCCAGTTCCTGGAAATGTGCTAGCTGCCTTTTTAAACATGGGTATAAAATTAGCTCTCCACCATTCCTTTGGCTTGACACCTTTTTGTAACAAATTATCAAATATGTATAATTGTGAACATGTTCAAATGTCATTTTATGAAGAATATCTGTTTTATTATTTAGACATGATCTTCCAAGATTCATCAAAGCCTGCAGCTCATGTTACTGGTAAGAATACACCTGGGCGAGTGCCATAATTAAAAATAAGTCAATCAGATTGTCATACTGATACCATCATTCCATATCACTGCAATATCCTCAAAACATTAACTGATTTTATAAAGGTGTCTTAGGGAGGGGTTGAGTGCCTGTCACTGACCTTGTTACAAGGTGGTAATGCTACAAGGGGATTCAGTCACTTTTACAGGGAGAAGGGGGTTTATAAAGGATATGGTACCTTAATGGTTATGGTGTTGGATTAACAACCCAGAGGTCATCCGTTCAAATTTCACTATGACAATTTTTGAAATTGAATTCAATAAATCTACAAGTAATTTCTGGGCAAGCACAAGAAAAATAGCCATGAAAGCTTCTGGATTGCCAAAAAAGGCCATTCATGCACTTTAACAAAGAGAATCTGATATCCATTTGTGTGATTCCATTTCCAAACTAAATGGTTGCCTTTTAATGCCCTACAAAGTCCTTAGCAAGCCACCTTGGTTTTATGTAACTGCTACAAAGTTCAGAAAGAAGGTGCCCAAATGGGGAGAGTTGTATCATAGGCAGTCATATCCAGAGACATAGCCATATTCACAGCATTTAATGTGTCAGCCAAGAATCCTCTCTCATTGGTCCTGCCCCATGGGCAGCATATGCCACCAGATGTGGGAGCACATTCCAGTAGGAGTGACTCTGACAGTCCTCAAAATTAACTCTGGACCTCAGGAAGTCTTAATGGCTTCAGAACAAACAAGGTCAATGAAACCTCCTGCAGAACACCGTCTCCCACTCCGCAGGCCTCCCCTCAAATGATAAATCACTATTCCTCCATGTTGATCATGACTTATAGGAATCTCAGAGGGAAGTGCTGAGAATATACTCTGGATGGGGAATTTCAAATTTCCTGTCAAGTGGGTCTGTAGTAGTACCATTGACCAGGCTGACTGAGTTCTGAAGGACAGACTGGACCTGTTGGTGAAGAAACTGTTGTGATCGTAAACCGGACTCCCAAGTTTAAAGTAAGATTTGGTTAGTGACACATTGTTTAAAGTAGACAAAGGTTACAATTCAATACACTTAGTGAATAAAGCCACAAGATTCCATGGATTTTGAACAAATAAAAACAAACTTTACTATACAAGGTCAGAAAGATTACAATATCTATCTTATACTCTAACATTCAGGGTAAATATGAGGTACCATGTGAATTAACAGGCAAACTGTGGTCAAACAAACCACACTGCACAATAAATGGCAGAGGCGACCAAGATTTCTCAACAACTCTCCCACAGGTCATTAACACTGTGAGTCAACCAATCTCATTGAAACTCCATCTCTCTCATGAGAAATTTGAAGATCTCGCCTTGGAATTCTCTCCTAAAGTCACTCCAACTCGGACGGCTTCAATGACAGCCCACCTCGCAGGGTTTCAATCTCATCTCCTGAGATTCTGTTCCCCTAAATTCCTGAGTACTCACTTGCACTAATTCCAGGCACAACTTCAGATCTTTGGCCGTGCCGAGCAGAACACTACTGCTCCAAAGGGGTAACTTTGCCCCAAAGGCCCACAACACAGAGCCACCAACCTTTGGCTGTCTACTTCACTTAAAGTCTGCTTCCCACAGCCATTTTCCTGTTTGGAGCCTGTTGTTCTGCTCCTCTCTTTTTAACTTAACTGGGACCTTTCCCTGTCCTTGTCCCCTGTATGAGACCTCTCCCTATCCCCTGCCTGGAGCTCTTCTTTTCAATGGTACTTTGCTCCCGGTCACCTAATCAGGGTTTTCGCACAGTTTTTCTACTTGCACAGGTGCACAGAACATGAATAAAATGCAGAACTGAACATGTACAGCCTGCTCCTGGTCTGCGCATGCACAAAAGCTCCGAGGCCCGTCAGGAGTTCAAGTTCCCAGCTTCCGCTCCCCTGTGAGGTAAGTATAGCTTTCATAATAAAACCAGCATGAGAAAATAACCAATATGACCTTCCCTTCAGCAACTTACTTATCATAGACATGTGTGTCTATGATAGCACTAGCAGAATTGACCATCACAGAATCCTTGTGAAGACAAACTCTCCTCTCCACTATGAGGACATATTCCATAGTCTGTAGCACTATAACCATGCTAAATGGGACTGAGTAAGGACAGATCTAGCAGCTGAAAACTAGGCTTCCAGGAGTTTTGGTAGCATAGCATACCACCTTAATTTGGGATCTCATGGCTTGGCACATTCTTTAAATCTTGATCACATTCAAGGCAGGACACCAAGCCTGGTTCAAAGCGCAGTATAGAAGAGTATACCAGGAGCGGGACCAGACAGGTGCAGGAATGAGCTACAAACCTAGTGAAGTAATCCACAGAGTTATAAGAAAATGGAGATACTCAGCAGGCTAGACAGGATCTGTAGAGGGAGAAAAACAGAGCTAACATTTCAGGTTGATGACTTTTCAAAAGGGCTCCACAGGCCACTTGCATATTAAAAACAAAAATGCAGCAGGCGATAGTTAAATAGTCTCACAGCAAGACATCAGAACAAAGAACTGTAGCCCTATCAATTACAATCAAGAAATATTTTTTTTTATTCATTCATGGGTACTCTCCTGACTGCCACACATGCCTGTACAGCACACATGCTGTAATATCACACGAGGGTGCGATTAAGTTGGGAATCGTGCCTGACGTCTTCTCACACAAGTTCGGGTCAGGTGCGCATCCGCACAAGCACTGTAAAATCCTGGCCCTGGAGTTGGACTTGAATCCACATTATGACACAGAGGCAAGAATGCTACCAACTGAGCCACAGCTGACATAGAGAGACATAGGCCAGCATTTATTGCCCATCTCTAATGGTGATCAACAAGAGAACTAATAGGTGGAGCCTCCAAGAATGTTCCCATCCTCCACCATGGTGAGTCTACCATTTCAGCAGAAGAAACACGGCTTATGTGTTAAGAACAATCTTTCGTCAGAAGTGCTGAGTGGATGATCCTTTCCAGCTACTCCTGGCGTCCCCAACACCATAGACACCAGTTTCCAGTCATTTTGGTTCACTCAATATTAAGAAGTGATTGAATGCACTGGACCCAACAAAGACTATAAGCCCTGGAAGCATCTTGGGTATACTGCTCAAGACCTGTGTACCACAGCAAGCTATTTCCCTAGCTAAGCTATTCCAGTATAGCTATGATACGGTCATCTACCCAGAAATTTGAAAGATTAGCCAAATATGTACTATCCAATAAAAGGGGCCAAATCTATCTCTGTCAATTATTGTCCCATCTGCCATCTCCAATCATTGGTAAAGTGACCAAAAGAATAATCAAATTTGGGTTCCACTACTCAGCTCCAGACCTTATCCAGACATGAATGCCATAGCTGAAGACCAGAGGGGAGAAATGAGTAGCTTACCTTGACATACAGACAGTATTGACTGAGTAATGAACCAAGAAAGCCCAGCAAAAAATGCAGTAGGGGTCAAAGGGTAAACTGTTCAATGGCTGGAGTCATACCTGATACAAAGTTGAATGGTTGTGATTGCAGTGGTGATCTGCCTGAGGACAGATCCTCTGCTCATTTCTCCACACCTCACAGTCTTGGGCTTTCTCTTCAGTTGCACATAGGAGTCTCCCATTTTCAACTTCAATGGGCAATATGAATAGAGAAAAGGATACATGAGACGGTTTCCCATTGCCTTCCTTGTGTGCTTAAAGGAAGCAGAAGTCTGATTCACTAAGAATCTGTTGCTGTGGTTGTTGGTGTCAATCATCACATTGTCAGGACATCACTGCAGCAGTTGCTCAGAGCAGCATATTTAGCCCAACCATCATCAATGACCATCAGGAGTCAGCTGTACACTGATAGTTCAACACTGGCGTCAGAATGGCTCGTTGATTGTGTTACAGTGAGTTTACAGAATCTCTCATCACTCACTATGATTGGGAATTTTGACGCATGCTGCAATCACAAATTGGCCTATGTCTCTCTGTGTCAGCTGTGGCTCAGTTGGTAGTACTCTTGCCTCTGTGTCATAATGTGGATTCAAGTCCAACTCCAGGGCCAGGATTTTACAGTGCTTGTGCGGATGCGCGCCTGACCCGAACTTGTGTGAGAAGACGTCAGGCACGACTCCCAACTTAATCGCACCCTCGTGTGATATTACAGCATGTGTGCTGTACAGGCATGTGTGGCAGTCAGGAGAGTACCCGCCAACGATTAAACAGGCAATTAAGCCCATTAAGAAGGCAATGATCTGAATTTTATGTTGCCCTCTCAATTTAGCGCTCGTTGCACGGGCAACACTGGCAGGCGGCCAATTCGTTTCTTCACGTTTCTCAACCAAGTGCAGGATAAAAGGGGACCGGAGCATTGGCAGTGTGGGTTATTAGGAGTTCAGGTGACAGTTTGCTGCTGCCTTATTGCTGAGATTTCATACCTTTTTCCTATGGTTTCTGCTGAAGTCTTTGCTTTGTTACTTTTTCTTAAGGGCTGTTTGGTTTTTCCAGTTCTCTTTGAGGATTTCTGCCGAGGGCAGCCTTCAGTATGCGAGACGGTGTCATCTGCGTTTCTGCAAATGGGCATTGTGCACTCCGCTGGTGGGACCCCTCTGGAGAGGAAGAGAAGGACAGAAGGGAGAGGAGGCCAGGTTTCCACAAGCAGCATCCCAGGGAGCGACCCATGGGAGGAGAGGCACAGGGGTTACAGGGCCAGCAGGGAGTGCAGGCGGAAGGGACTGCAGAAGACGCCACTATCCTGCAGCCAGAGTGTACAGGCAGCAATCCAGCCACCTCAACATGTCTAGTGGTCCAATGCCAAAGGAGGCTTCGCCTCTCTAGGGACACCATGACATCCAAAAGCCAGATGATTGAGCCGGAGATCCTCTCCAACTGTGTGGGTGGCCACCCAATGCCAGTGGCTCTAAAGGTCACCGTGGCCTTCAATTGTTTTGCATCTGGTTCTATCCATGGGCCAGTGGGGGACCTGTGTTGAGTGTCCCAATAAGCTGTCCACAGTTATATCAAGCTGGCCATTGACACTCTCTTCAGCTAGGCCATGACATTCATTCATTACCAGACGGATAAAGCCAGCCAGGCTGAGCGAGCCAGAGGCATCGCAGCAATTGCTGGGTTCCCGAGCATCTAGGGTGCCATAGACTGCACTCATGTGTCCATCAAGGTGCCAGTGGGTGGGCTGGTGCCTTCATTAACAGAAAAGGCTTCCACTTAATGAACATGCAGATTGTATGCAATCACAGATTCTGAAAGTCTGTACAAGGTACCCTGGCAGCTCCCATGATGCATACTTCCTGCGACACTCCCAGGTGCCAAGATTGTTCCTGGCTCCAGCTCGGTTGGATGGTTGGCTGCTGGGTGACAAAGGATATCCCTTGAAAAGGTGGCTCATGACACCACTCCGGCACCTAAGGACAGAAGCGGAAAAGCGGTACAATAGGGGTCATGCCTCCACAAGGGCGATGGTTGAGAGGACCATTTGGCTGCTGAAGATGAGGTTCCAATACCTGGACTGATCGGAGGTGCCCTGCAATATCCTCCAGAGCGCATGTTGCTTATAGTCATTGTCTGCTGCGTTCTGTACAATGTGGCACTGGCAAGGGAGGACCCACTGGAGGGCGAGGATAGCGAGGCAGCTCCACAGGCCTCAGAGGATGACTCTAGTGATGGTTCTGATGAGGAGCCCAGGGAGGCACAAGGTGAGGACATGGAGGCAGATGTCCAGGGAGGCAGGAGCACCAGGGAGACCTTGATTCTACGCACCTTCAGCTAGGCTGCCAAGGTGTGGCTTCGATTTCATGGCAAGGGCACCACCTCCTTAACAAACATTTCTGAGGAGGCAATCCCATGACCCCAATATCGAATCACAACCGCTGAAATGAAGTTTGCTGCCCCTGCCGTCTATCATAAGCCACTGCCATGCCCTGTGCCTATGCAAAACATGAAGGATACTCAGGCCAGTAAAACAAAATCAAGATTTATATCTTTTCCACAGTAACAAAAAAGGAACATAACATAATATTGTGTTAGATGTCCCAAAAAAAATCATACATAAAAATGATGAAATGAAATAACGTCACCAGTGAAAACCCCCTTTGTGCTCACGGTGCCTTAAACTTACGCTTGCGAGTGCTACGTCTTGGTGCTCCCCCATCATGGCTGTGGCATTAGAGGCAGCCTCCTGACTCTGCTGTTGTGTCAGCCCTGATGACCTTGGCGGTCATCGTCTGGCTGGCGGGGCCTGAGTGGGCACTGCCTAGTATGCTGCAATCAGCGACATGGCTGGGTACTCCTCAGTCATCACAGCCTCATCAGATGCCATGGTCACTGGCAGAGGGGTGAAGGAGCTGCTGCCCTCATCCAGAGAGGAGCCAACAGGCAGCTCGTCCACCAGTGTGAGGTAGGTTTGGACCTCCTAGCTCACCATTGATGGACGGGCACCTAGCAGGGAGACTAGGTGTCTCACCCATCTCTCACATTGGTAGTGACCTCATGAGTTCACTGCCAGTGTGTGGGAATGCAGGTCCGAGCACAGTCCCAGGAACCTCTGATTCTGTTCCTGGAGCTGTCTCTCCATGAGAGTCGCCACTCTCTCAATGGAAGAGGCATTGCGCTCGGTGCTCAGGGTCAACGCAGTGCTCACACTCCGCATGGACTCCTCCATGACAGAAAGCATGGCACACAGACCCCCATGGATCTCCGCCAGACCTTCACACGCACCCACTGGACATCCAGCATCTGCCACCAGATGGTTGACTCCAGAGGCTAGTCATCTGCCTCGGCCTCAGCATGGTCCTGGTCTCCAGCAGTCCTCTGACTGCCAGTGCTGCCAGTGCCCTAGGCTCTTCCAGCCTCTGCCAGCTCCTCATGCGAGTGTGCCATGCCCTCCCCACAATGCACTACTATCTGAGCCGATGAACTAATGCCCACCGACATGCTTGTATCTGTGCTGGTGCCTGGTAGCGAGAGAGGATGTGACTGTGGCTCCTCCTAAGGTGTCAAGGGAGAGTCCTCGGGGTCCTGGTAGCCTCTGGAGGATGGTGCTTCTGAGGGGGGAAGACAATATGTCAGTATTTTCAATCATCACAAAGTCAATGTGCACGCTAGGTGGGCTGGTGAGTCTATGGACAACTGCATCATGTTGGCATCGTGATTGCTGGATCACTGGGGACTCTTGTTTAGAACTTCTCATTTGAAGTGAGACAACCCTACATTGTTTTCACTCTCTGCCAGTCTCGCATCTGTCCACTGGACTCTTACCTTCCTCCGAGATGCCTGCCTCTCCGCAACCTGAGGACCTTGCTCCAAGCTCGCACTCTAACTCTAGGGGGGGCGATCTCAAATTTGCTCATTATGAGCAGGTTGGCCACTCCACCACCCGTTGTGCGCGCTCCACAGCATTATGGCTTCTCTTCTGTATGGACGAAAGTGCACTCATTTGTCCACCCTCTACCTGCAACATCATTCTAGTCTCGCACCACCACCCTGGAGAACCAGGCTGAGGTACCCGTCAGATTTGCACATCCCACTCTTCTACACCCCTAAGGCTAGTGGCCACATCTCCCAGCCTTGGCTGGCACAGGTATATGTGCCTTTTGTCACTCTGAATCTTATACCCCTGAGCACCATGAAGGATGTCCACCGTACATGACATCTCCACACATTCCGCAGCCAGCTCGGTACTCACCCTTGCCAAGTGAAGAAGATCATTAAACCATTTGCGGCACTGGATCCAGGTGCAGTGCACCACATCATACCTGCTGACCTGGCTACCACTTTGACCAGGCCTCCTTCATCTGTTGTGGTGGCCTGCTCTTACCATCAGTGGCATGAGGATGTCCCGCCTGGCACTCACTGCCTCCACTAGAGTGCCCAGGCACTCGCCTGAGAAGCGGGTGGCAGAGTGCCCACCGGCATTGCCCTCCCACCTGGCATGCCTGGCAGGTGCTGAGACCATGACTTAAGCCAATTTTTAAAAATTCATTTACAGGATGTAGACTTTGCTGGCTGGGCCAGCAATCATTGCCATCCCTAATTGCCCTTGAGAAGGTGGTGGTGAGCTGCTTTCTTGAGCTGCTGCAGATCCTGTGGTATAGGTACACCCACAGGGTGTTAGGGAGGGAGTTCCAGGATTTTGACCCAGCAACAGTGAAGGAACGGCGATATATTTCCAAGGCAGGATGGTGAGCGACTTGGAGGGGGAATTCCAGGTGGTGGTGTTCCCATGTGTCTGTTGCCCTTGTCCTTCTAGATGGTGAGTGGTGGTGGGTTTGGAAGGTGCTGCCGAAGGAGCTTTGGTGAATTCCTGCAGTGCATCATGTAGATGGTACACACTGCTGCTACTGTGGTCGATGGTGGAGGGAGTGAATGTTTGTGAAAAAAAGGTGAATTTGAGTTTATTTTTTTCAATTACTAAAATGGGGTGGATGGGGTGTCAATCAAGCGGGCTGCTTTGTCATGGATGGTGCCAAGCTTCTTGAGTGTTGTTGGAGCCGCACTCATCCAGGCAAGTGGAGAGTATTCCATTACACTCCTGACTTGTACCTTGTAGATGGTGGACAGGCTTTGGAGAGTCAGGAGGTGAGTTACTCGTCTCACAATTCCTAGCCTCTGAACTGCTATTGTAGCCACACTATTTATATGGCTAGTCCAGTTCAGTTTCTGGTCAATGGTAGCCCCAGGATGTTGATAGTTGGGGATTCAGTGATAACAATGCCTCTGAATGTCATAGGGTGATGGTTAGATTCTCTCTTGTTGGACATGGTCTTTGCCAGGCATTTGTGTGGCGCGAATGTTACTTGCCACTTGTCCTCCCAAGCCTGGATATTGTCCAGGTCTTGCTGCATTTGGACATGGACTGCTTCAGTATCTGAGGAGTTGCGAATGGTGCTGAACTTTGTGCAATCATCAGCGAACATCCCCACTTCTGACCTTATGATGGAAGGAAGGTCATTGATGAAGCAGCTGAAGATGGTTCGGGTGAGGACACTAGCCTGAGGAACTCCTGCAGTGATGTCCTAGAACTGAGATGACTGACCTCCAACAACCACAACCATCTTCCTTTGTGCTAGCTATGACTCCAACCAGCGGAGAGTTTCCCCCCTGACTCCTGTTGACTCCAGTTTTGTTAGGGCTCCTTGATCCCACACTCGGTCAAATGCTGCCTTGATGTCAAGGGCAGTCACTCTTATCTCACCTCCTGGACAACTCCTTGAGGCTCTTCAACAACTCCTGATAGCCTTCTGGGAGTTGGGTCTGCTGAATTTAAATCCCCCGCTGGGTCCCCATTGGGCCTGGCGCCCGCCACGCTCCCGCCCCTGTCGGCAGGGCTGCGCCAATGTCCGGGTGCGTTTCATGCTGGCCGGCCCTTAATTGACCAGCCAGTGTGAAATCATATTTGGGTTCCATTCACAGTCGGAAACGGAAATTGAGGCCACTTCCAGGCCCGCTGATCGTGTGCACATGATGTGCGCAAAATTCAGGCCCAGGAGTTGAGCACAAAATTCAAGACTGAGACTCCAGTGTAGTACTAAGGGAGTGCTGCACTGTTGGAGGTGCTGTCCTTCAGATGAGACATTAAACTAATGCCCTGTCTACCCTATCAGCTGGATGTAAAAGATCCCATGGCAATATTTCTTATAAGAACAAGGGTTCTTGGTATTCTGGACAATATTTATCCCTCAGTCAACATCATAGACAGATTATCTGTTCATTATGTCACATTGCTGTTTGTGGGAGATTGTTAAGCAAAAATTGGCTGCTGCTTTTTCTACACAGTGGCTATAGTTCAAAAGTATTTTGGGATGTCTGGAGGTTGTGAAAGGTGTTATATAAATGCTTAAATTCTTTCTGCTGGCCAGCACAATCTTAGGCCGCTGCCTGAAAATGAGGCTGTGTCCTCACTAGCTTAAAGCTAATCCACATATATCATTCAAAGGCTAGACTCGCTTATCAATATTAAATTTATAGCTAATTATTGACAATGGCTGATGTGGCACAGTGCAAAATCTGATATGATTTAATCCAAGAAGCACCTTCAATTCATATTACATTTCACCTAACAAGCCTCACACCTCTTGAAGCCCACCACAGCTCTTGGCTTTTCCTTTTGAGACGATGGGGTTTTAACTCACCTATTTTTAGTAATTGAAAAAAATAAACTCAAATTTACCTTTTTTCACAGTGCATTATATCAGGGTTCAATTCCATTGTATTACTGGGAAGGTAAATTATAAGGGTCTCTGGTATCTCTAATTCATTGTTACAGGGAAGTTGCATGTTACAGGGTGCGGTAGTTCTCATTGACTACATTACTGGACTATGCATTATTCAGGGACTTTGTATCTCTCACCATGTTACTGTAAGGGTGTATTATAAAGGGGTTCAACATCTGACTATTTATGCATCTTGTTTAGGGTGCTGACCCTCCTGAGTATTTGGAAATCTCCTAGAATTGAGCACTTCTCCTCTGGGTACTGCTGTAAACTGAGGATAGGAAAAGTCATGCAAAAAGGAGATGAAAGGTGTGTGAGGGGGAATGAGTTTAAAACTGAAAAATTAACCTTTAGCTCTGCACCATTCCAATCCCCCAACAATTTAAATCACTCATGTGGCGTCCTGAAAGAAGGATTGGGGAGATTGGTCATGTGGGGGCAATTATTAAAAAGGATGTTACAGGGGTGGGGCCTGGGTAATGGTTAAAGACAAAAGGTGGCAATGATGAGAACTGTTGATACAGGCAATGTGAAGGCCAACGCATTTGGAAGAAAAGGTTGGAGAGAAAAAACTTTCAACAGTTAACTCAAGAGCTGATTAGGAAAAACCTTACCCAGGCTTACCTTGACTTATAAATGATGTTGTAAATGATCTCGCTGAAATCACTGTATTCCACAAAATTCTATCAATTCCAATATTGTTATTTTCAATTGATCCCTAACCTCAGAAATTTTTTTGGGGAAAGGTTCCAGAATTCCATTAGCCTTTGTGTCAAGAAGTGCTTTCTGACATCAGCCCTGAATCACCTCACTCTAATTTTAAAGCCAAATTGTTCTGGCCTCTCTCACCAAGAGGGAACAGTTTCTTTAACCATCCCGTCAACTCCTTTAACCATCTTGTACACCTTAGTTAGTTCACCCTTTAATCTTCCATATTCTAGAGAATGTAGGCAAAATCTTGGTTAAAGAGGTAGGTTTTAAGCAATGTTTTAAAAGAGGTGAAAAGACTTGGGGAGGGAGTTCTGAAGGGAGGGTTGCCAATGACAGGACTAAGAAATGGGAGGTACACCAGAGGCCCGAGTTGGAGTTCTCATAGTATTGTAGGGCAGGAGGAGGATACAAAGATGGGGAGAAGTGAGAGAATGAAACATCAGGATGATATTTTTAAAATTGAGGCCTTTCTGAACTAGGAACCAATGTTGATGAATTGAACTTGGTGCAAAATAGGTCACAGACAACAGAATTTTGGATGAGCTCAAGAGAAGGGTGGAAGATGGAAGGCCAGCCAGGAGAATGTTGGAATAGAAGCAATTAATGCATGAACGATCACCACAGATAATTTGTAATACTAGAAAGGATGATGGAACCTGTCTGATTGGAACAATATTTATAGATGTTCTTATTCTTGCAGGATGTAACTGCAGTGCCTTTGAGTATGGCCGACTGCAGTGGGCGCACAACAGAGGGATCGCTTTCTTGCGTGGAATTGACTATAAGGAAGGAGCTTTGGTGATTAAAAAATCGGGACATTACTTCATTTACTCCAAGATCCTACTGGGAGAAAAAAGTTGTAATGATGATAAAAATGGGTTTCTGAAGCAGACAGTTTTCAAAGAAGGAGCAGCATATCCACAACCTATTGAATTAATGGCTGTTCGGAAATTCTTCTGTACAGGGGACAATCCAGACCATTGGCTGGACAATAGCTACCTGGGGGCAATATTTGATTTCAATGAAGGGGATCATGTGTTCATTAAAATAACAGATAAAAAACTTTTGAGTATCTCCAATGACGCAGAAACGTTCTTTGGTGCTTTTATGATTTAATATGTCTATCAGACTTCCTATTCATTTGTCTCATTCAGTAAGTGAATACCTACTGCAAACATGTGCTCATTTCCTGCTTTGCTGATGTGAATGTCTAAGTGTACCACTCGATAGTGATTAACTAAGCATGTATTTTTGCTTTTAAAATGGAAGCATTTACTCTGAAACATGAGCTGGAATCTTGTTGTAGGTTCGAATGTGCCCACCTGCCTCATTTCCTACTGCTAGTAACAGCACAAGATTCTGGCTAATGTAAAGATGTGCCACGGTACATGCTAACATAATGTCCATTTAATATTCATCATTGTTTTTATAAATCTTTATTTATTGCTGCTTCTCTGGCATTTTCTTTTTGTATTGCAGATTACAATTCCCACTTAGTCCCAGAATGAGAACATTGTTCAATTTACTGTTTTACAATTTGTATAACACTGATGATGGGATTGAAGTCCTTACCTTTAAAATTAATTCTGGGAATGTGAATGTCCATCCCTAGTTGTCCTTGGAAGGCAATGGTGAGCCACTGCCTTCTTGAACCGCTGCCATCCATGTGGCGAAGGTGCCCTGCAGTGCTGTTAGGTAGGAAATTCCTCAATTTGACCCAGCGATGATGAAGGAATGTCGATATATGTCCAAGTTGGGATGGTGTGTGACTTAGAGAAGGTAGCGTTCCCATGTACTTACTTGTCCTTCTAGGCGGTAGAGATCATGGGTTTGGAAGATGCTGTCAAAAAATCTTGGCAAGTTGCTGCAGTGCACCTTGCAGGTGGTACACACTGCAGCCATGGTGTGCAGGTGGTGAAGGGACTGGATGTTTAAGGTGGTGGATGGGGCGCCTATCAAGCGGGCTGCTTTGCCCTGGATGGTGTCGAGCTTCTTGAGTGTTGTTGGAGCTGTACTCATCCAGGTTAAGTGAAGAGTATTCCATCACACTCCTGACTTCTAGGTGGTGAAGAGGCTTCGGGAAATCAAGAGATGAGCCACCCACTGCAGGATTCCCAGTCATTCACCTGCTGTAGTAACAAATATGTGTATTTACTATTGCTTTCATATGCTTTCTGATCGGCCTCGTCTCAGTCTATGCGTTCAAACACCCCTCCGTTTGTGCTATCCCATTGAGGTTACCCCCTTCGCATATGAAAACAAAATACTGCGGATGCTGAAATCTGAAATAAAAACAGAAAATACTGGAAATACTAAGCAGGTCAGGCAGCATCTGTGGAGAGAGAAACAGAGCTAATGTTTCAGGTCAGTGATTTTTCATCAGAACAGTTGCTGTCAGACCTGCTGAATATTTGCAGCATTTTCTTTTTTATTACCCCCACCCCACCCACCTTTCATATGTCCTATTCCAGAAACTCTATTTTTAAAAAATCTACTATTCCTAAAGGACTCTCTACCTTAATCTGTCCAGTCCTGACAAGATTGTCTACCTCAGAACGCATACTTTGCTCTGCACTGCCCCATTAAGAGTGTTCCTTTTACTTGATTCCACCTTGACAGAACTGCCCACCTCAGCTGGGCACTGTTGGTTATATGATGTTTATGTGTTACCTGGCATGTGATACTAAAATTATGTTCTGTACATTGCTGGCTGCCATTTTATATTATTGTGGTTTAATTTGTACTAACTAGCAAACTTGAAATAAATCTTTAAATATATTTTGATTACTGTATTAACCTTTTTAAATTTAAATGGAACCCCATCTCCAACCATCCCTTCCTCTTCAAAGTTCTTGAACATGTTGTCACCTCCCAAATCTATTTCCACCTTTCCCGGAACTCTATGTTTGAATCCCTCAAATAGGCTTTTGCTTCTGTCATAGTACCAAACAGCTCTTACAAAGTCACAAATGACATCCTATGTGACTGTGACAAGGGAAAACTTTCCCCTCCTCGATCTATCTGCAGAAACAATTCACCACACCTCCTCCAATGCCTCTCCACTGTCCTCTAGGTGGGTGGGATTGATCTCACCTGGTTTCATTCTTAATCATCTATTTGTATGTAATGATGTGCATTTGCTTCTCTTCCTGCTCCCACACCATTACCTCTTGTGAACCCAAGGATCTATGCTTTTCCCCCTTCTATTTCTCATCTACATGCTGCTCCTTGATGACATCACCTGAGAACAGTGTTAATTTTCACATGCAGGCTGCCGACTCCCAGCTCCACCTCAGCTCCTCTCTTGACTCCCCCAGTGCTAAGTTATCAGATTGCTTATCCGACATCCAGTACTGGATGGGCAGAAATTGCTCCCGATTAAACATGGGAAGTCATCGTTTTCAGTCCCCACTCCAAACTCTCTTCCCTAACTACTGACGCCATCCCTCTCCCTTGCAAGTCTGAGATTAAGCCAGTCTGTTCATAATCATGGTGCCACATTTGACCCTGAGATGAACCTCTGGCCTCATATCCTTGCCCTAACATTGCCTGGCTTTTCTCCATCTCAGCTCATCTGCTGCTAAAACCCTCATTTATGCCTTCATTCCCTCTAGGCTTGACTATTTCAACGCACGCCTGGCTGGTCTCCCACAATCTACGGTCCATCAACATGGAGGTTATCCAAAACTCTCAACTTGCAGCAACTCCTGTTCACCCATCATCCCCGTGCTTGCCGACCTATGCTGGCTTCTGGTCAAAAGCAACGCCTTGATTTTAAAATTCTCATCCATCTTTTCACATCCCTCCATGGCCTCATCCATCTCTATCTCTGTAATCTTCTCCAGACTGTAACCCTCTGAGATATCTGCGCTCCTTTAATTCTGGCCTGTTTAGCACCTCAGATTATAGTTACTCCACTATTTGTGGCTGCACCTTCTGTTGCCCAGGCCCTCAGCTCTGGAATACCTCCCCTGCACCTCTCTGCCTCTCTACCTCTCGTTGAAGACATTGCTTAATATCTATCTCTTTAATCAAGGTTTTGTTAATCTGATCTAATATCTCCTATGTGCCTTAGTGTCATATTTTGTTTTTTAATGCTCCTGTGAAGCACCTTGGCACATTTTATTATGTTAAAGGTGCCATATAAATATAAGTTCCTGTTGTTGTGAAATGACTGTTGGTGACCATTTGCACCAGGGAAGTTTTAGATTTCCACTTCAAAGCTGGTCACTATCTGAGATTCAGAATCTTAATTAATGTTTATCATAGTTTCTAGTGTAACTGCAGAGCATTTAATACAAAGTTGGGAAGCAGAATTGATAGGAGCTGCTTGAACAAGATGTTACTCACACACTCCATCCCAAATGTTAGATTATTGCACTCAGGGTAAAACTATGTGTGGTTTCTGCTGGAAATTGATCTCTTCTAATTAGTGTTTTAGTTCATGTCCATGTTCCAGACATTACTGGCTGGTAGACCACCCAGAAAAATCCATTTTAAAAACCCACACGGTGCTGACTGAGATCAGTTTCATCTACATGGTCAGCACTAGCTTCTGTCTTGGATTCGCATATTTATTTTTACTAGTACAATCGGTGACATGATTTTGACGTAACTCTGATCACATCATTCTTCCATTTGTGTTACCGTTTATTGCAGGATGCAATTACTAAGGTGCCAATAAAGCATTTGGCAATCTACTCCTCATCAGTCAGGATTCGAGAATGTGTTAAATTGTTTACGACTTTACCCTTTACAAAGTCAATGCAATGTAATTGTTTGGTTTTAGATTATTTGAAGAAAAATTTATCCACAAATATATTTTGTAGGTTATTGGAATGAGTTGCTGTTTGCAAATGTTTAATATATTTACATAATGAAAAATCAGGTTGTTAAATTCATTAGTAAATCTGTCCAAGCAAAATTATTCTAATTTCCTGATAACCAGGTCCACAGTAAACACCAGCTACTCAATTCCATTGCAGACATGGAACTGGCCAATAAGACAACAGAAATCAATTACATATGGCACAGAAACAGGCCATTTAGCACTAGTCCACAGCGGTCTTTATGCTCCACTCGAGCCCCCATTCACTTCTCCTATCTTTCCTCATCTGAACCTATCAATGTAACCCTCTATTCTCTTCTCTCTCATATGCTTTTCTTGCCTCCCCTTAACTGCATCTATACCATTGGCTTCAATCACTCCCTGAAGCAGTATGTAAAATTGGGGGGAGCAGTGACCAGTGAGACTCAGGCGGTGCAGTTCTTAGCTTAGCAACAGACTACTACAGCAGCACGACCTCACATTGCCCACTGCAGAGGTAAGCCCCAGCTCTGTGTCACACATCACTTCTTAGTGACAGTTTTAAATGTTGATCACCTGCCGTGTATACCCATCAATCTGTGCTCTGGGACTCTGATTACTGAAGGGTGACTGAATCCATTCGCTTGTCGTGCAGCGATGTTCTGGATATAACATTTTGAACAGCCAGTGTGCAGCTATGATGTCCAGTGATAAACCATGTTACTGACAGTCACCAACACCTACACAGTCACATCTGGAATCCTCTAAAGTTCTATCCAGAGAATTCTCCCCTTCATTTACATGCTGCCTCCATCCCCAAAATCCATTTCCACTCTAAAACATGGCCCCCCCCATCCCAAGCTCACCCTACTACCTCTGAAATCTTCCTTTCTCACCTCCAGGCTCAACTTTCCTAATGTCCTTCTGATTGGCCTCCCAAGGTCCAACTTATTCAGATCTTCACTGTCTGCATCCAATACCTTAATAATTCCCAATCACCCATTCTCCTGTCCACAAAGAACCCCATTGGCTGCCCATTCCATGTGCATTGATTTCAAAATTCTTACTTCATTGACATACCTTCACAGTCTCACTCCATTCCAATGCCACAAACTCCTCTATCCTACTGTGCCATTTGCACCTTCCACTCTTCTTAGCACAGACCACTTTCTTCTTCCTCCTTCCCAAATATAGAAGAACTTTCATTTATCTGGAATTCTCTCCCTAAACCCCACCCTTATGCTTCCTTTCTCCCCATGTTCTGAAGACTAACTCTTTGATCTTTAAATCACCTCTCCTAACCTTGCCCTTATTGCTGCTTTATGTCTGATCTCTCCTTTGTGAAGCAACTTAGGCAGCTTTGTTATGTTAGCAGGGCAAAATAAATGCACGGTATTCTTGTCGCTTGCATAGTTCCTATCATCAATTGTCATTTAATGGCCTTAAAAAGAGTAGAGGATTGGCTAAAGAACATTTGCACATTTGCTTTGGATTTTACACCACAAGGCAAAGAAAAATTACAGTGAAATGGGTAAAATAAATTTGTGTGGCTGAGCCTTATTGTAAGCAGAAGTGTTATCTGGGAGGGTACATTTCACCCTGTTTGCAGGAAGGGACATATCTGACAAGAAATCATTCAGTCTCTGAGGAAGTCTGCTATTCTTGTCTTACATCCAGCGCATTAGTTCCTGTGAAATGAATCATTAAATTGTAATTTCCCACCATGCATATTGAAAACCAAACTCACTTTCTATCAACACTTTAAATCTCAATGGTGGTTTTGGTATCAATTCGGGTAATTCTTTCTTTATTCAGATGCCATTTGCAGCCAAATGATAATGTCGATAATTCCTGCAATGAAGAAGCTCAACACTCTCCAGAATCAGTTCAAAGCGATGAAAAGACAACAGTATTTTTATTTTTAAATTAAATTAAATTTTTATTTTTAAATTAAATTAAATTAAATATTTTTAAATATATTGGTTCTCAATCCCAAAGTGATATTGATCTGTACACAACAGTTCTAGAAAATGTCAGATTATGTGCCTGCCCGCCTGCATCTTTCTCTATTTCCCTTTGATATTATGAAATATACAATTTCATAAAATTTCAACTCAACCTATCAACCAACATAAAATCAAATTTATCCTCACATTCTGTCTGCATAATACTCTAGATGTTACTGGTAATATAATTGCAGTACTGTTTAGTAGCCACCAATAACTGAAATAACATTAACAAAATAACACAAAAGGATACTATTTTACTTTCTGCATCTGTGTTATTTTACATGTAAATAATACCAGGCAAATATCTTCTACTTGTGCATAGTGAACTTGTGGTGGGGATTTCTCTGACTTGCTTTGTACCTCTAGACTTGACTATTCCAACGTAGTCCTAGCCTACGTAAATTTGAGGTCTTCCAAAACTCTGCTGCCAATGTCCCAACTTGCAACAAGTCCCACTGCATGCTGACCTACGTTGGCTCCAGGTTAAGCAATACCTTGATTTTAAAATGCTCATCTTGTTTTCAAATCTCTCCATGACCTCACCCCTCTCCCTATCTTATTGATCTCCTCCAGCCTCATAACTCCCTGAGATATCTGCACTCTTCTAATTCTGGCCTCTTCTGCATCCCCAATTTTAATTGCTCCACCATTGGTCACAATGTCTTCAGCTGCCTAGGCCCTAAAGTTCTAAAATTCCCTCCCTATGCCTCTTTACCTTTTTCCTCAGACTTTGGGGTTTTCTATCTAAAACTGTACTCACACCTCAGCTCCTGCCTGCATAACCCTCCCCAGTAAACATACAGTGAAATGGATAAAATAAACCTGTGGCCTCAGGTAAATCTATGGAATAGCCTCCCTAGAGAGATCATAGAAGCAGTTAGTAATGATTCAAACTCAAAATAAATTCTTTCAGAAAATACATTGGTACACATTATACAGCTTATTTTGAGACATAAGGAGGTGGCAGATGGATATAGTTAGGTTGAGTGAGTGGGCAAAAATATGGCAGATGTAGGAAAATATGAAGTTGTTCACTTTGACAGGAATAAAAAAGCAGAGTATTACTTAAATTGAGGATTCTGCATAATTCTGAGGTGCAGAGGGATCTAGGTGTTCTAGCGCATGAGTCACAAAAAGTTAGTATGCAGGTACAGCAAGTAATTAAGAAGGCTAATGGAATGCTATCCTTTATTACGAGAGGAATTGAACATAAAAGTAAGGATGTTATGCTTGAGACTGCACCTCGAATACTGTGTGCAGTTTTGGTCTCCTTATTTAAGGAAGGATGTAAATGCATTGGAGGTGGTTCAGAGGAGGTTTACTAAATTGATACCTGGAATGAGCAGGTTGTCTTATGAGGAAAGGTTGGATAGACTGGGCTTGTTTCCACTGCAGTTTGGAAGAGTGAGGGGTGACTTGATGAAAGTATATAAGATCCTGAATGGTATTGTCGAGGTGGACATGGAAAAGATGTTTCCTCTTGTGAGTGGGTCCAGAACTAGGGGGGCACTGTTTTAAAATTAGGGGTCGCCCTTTTAGGACAGAGATGAGGAGAAATTCTTTCTCTCAGAGCAACTTTGGAACTCTCTGCCTCAGAAGGTGGTGGAGGTGCCTTTTTTTTATTTTTAAGAGGTAGATAGATTCTTGTTAGGCAAGGGAATCAAAGGTTATCGGAGGTGTTTGGGAATATGGAATTCGAAACATAAGCAGGTCAGCCATGATCTTAATGAATGGTGGAGCAGGCTCAAGGGACCAAGTGGTCTACTTCTGCTTCTATTTCATATGTTCGTATGAGATGTGTCAATTAAGTGTAGTTGCTTGGGAGGTACAGGTGAATTGGAGCTTATAGTTTCCAAAGCTCTCCACAACTGTGGGGTTTCCTCTGCCTGGGTCTGATGTGGACCAACTGTTAGGGCTGGGTTTTGTCAAAAGGTGAGTTGTCTCACTCCTGGGACCTGATTCCATAAGAGATTGCAGCGAGAGCCTGGATGACATTTACCAATGTCGGTCAATCAAAGGGCTGGCAGCTTGGTATTTGTGGCAGTGTAACTGATAGAGGTGGCCACTGCTGAGGCTGCAGGAGGAGGGAGGGCATATCCATGTTAAAGTGCCTTGATGACCAGGTAAATTAGTTTATGCACACGAACATATGAACATACGAAAAAGGAGCAGGAATAGGCCATTCAGCCCCTCGAGCCTGCTTAATAACATCATGGCTGATCTGATAGTAACCTGAAATCTACCCCCGATAACCTATCACCCCCTTGCTTACCAATAATCTATCCACTTCTGCCTTAAAAATATTCAAAGACTCCGCTTCCACTGCCTTTTCAGGAAGAGTTCCAAAGACTCACGACTCTTGGAGAGAAAAAAATTCATGTCACCTCTGTTTATTAAATGGGCAACCCCTTATTTTTAAACAGTGATCCCTAGTTTTAGATTCTCCCACAAGAGGAAACATCCTCTCCACATCCACCCTGTCAAGACCTGTTATGGCACAGCTGATGGTAAATGCTGAGCTGCTCAAATCCCAAAGAGAAACTTGAACCAACTGCCACAACTGTTTTGCAATTTGTATAAATTTCGAGATACATGGTTTGAATTCAGTAAAAAGAAGGCCACCAAGTCTTATAGGTTTCTTACAAAACTAAAGTAAACATTTATTAATAGAAGAAATGATTTAAAGCACATACCTAGATCTACTATGATAACTTCTAGCTCTCCTAGTTAACTTAACTCCCAGTTACACCTCCGTTGAGGCAACAGTAAACACATAGATTTTAGAAGACCCAGGCAAAGTAACACGATACCCTAAACAGTCGAATTCAAAGTGAGTTTTCTTAACTTCAGTTCTTTGCAGACAGCATTTTGAGGCTTGGAGGCTGGAGGCTTTTCACACTTGTTAGATCTTAGAATGTCCTCTTTCCTACACACAACCTCATCTCCTTCATACAAATTTCCCCTTTGAATGCAAGTTTCCATTGTTTCACTATATCTTTAGACTTTACCTCTCAAATAATAAAAATCGATCATAGTACCAATTTTACCAGTAATCTTTAGGAAAAATAAACACACTGGCCAGAATCTTCGGTTCGCTGACGTGTAAAATGACATGCGGTGATGTCGGGCGTGTGTCCCGACATCACCCTGCATCATTCCGATTTTCAGTTCGGTGGGCATGCACTGGAGTCGGCTGCGCACCCGCCAAACTGTCAAAGGCCTATTAAGGCCATTTAAGAACTAACTAAACCACTTAACATAGCTGCCCATCCAACCTTGAGGTTGGCGGGCAGGACAGAGCATAGGCAGTCTTGGCATTTTTCATGAAACTTCATCCACGGGTGGAATGAGGTTTCATGAATGATTTATTAGTGAAATGAAGATTTTCATTAAAATTCATAGTTGTCCCAGCTCATGTGACACTTTCACATGAGGGGACATGTCCTAAATTTTTTTTCTTTATTAAAAATTTTGAAACTCAAACTGATCTCCCTGAGGCAGCTCTGCGCCTCAGGGAGATTTCTGTGCTCTTTTGCGCACATGCTCGAAGAAGCACAGGCCCCGACTCAGCCTGCTCCCCCCGCCCACACAGGGAGCGCTCAGCGCTTCCGGGTGCACGTCATGCTGGGCGGGCCTTAATTGGCCTGCCCACATAAAATAGCGGCATGCCGCCGATTGCGGGTGGTGATTGGCTGCGCGCCTGCTCCTGCCCAACCCCCCCGACGGGCTGAAATTTCTCCTCACTGTTTCTTAACTTCTCCTGGCTAGATGAAACATTTCACCTCCTCTTTTGAATTCAAGCTAGTCTGGTTTATTTAAAAATGCAAATGTTCTCTTCACACCTCACATTCTAAACCTTTCCCCGTGTTTACCTATTTAACATTTCAATCTTAGCTTATCTAAGCATCAACGCCTTCATACCAACTGCCTTTAGTTCAATTTAGTTCTACACACACACAGACATAGAGACAGACCCCACTATTACTCCACTTTACAATAAATTCCAATAACATTATGAAAATTATGATATCTTCCTGACATCCCCCTCCTTATTAAAAATTGAACCGCCATAATTTTTAAAAACATCTTCATTTTCTGCACCCATCTTACAGTACCTCCTATACTTACTACATTATTATATTACCAGGTGCATGCATTAACATAATATATACACAAATCCTTGACATCAACAGAAATCATTCCAGTCCAGTGTCCAGGTTTTAAATATCCTTTAAAGTTCAAACCCTTGACAATGCATCTGCAATCAGTATTTCTCATCCAGCCACATGTATAATTTGTAGATTAAATGGTTGCAGTAATAAACTCCTTCTGAATAGCTCTGTACTTCTGACTTGAAATTTGGCTAGAAACTTTAAAGGATTGTGGTCTGTATAAACAATTGTTTCTGACAAATTGTTTGCAACATAAATTTCAAAATGCTGCAATGCTAACACCAACCCCAAAGTCTCCTTTTCAATCGTTGAATATCCTCCTTGTTGTACATTCAACTTTCGTGAAAAATACTCTTTATCGGTTTTTGTAACAGTAGGGCCCCAATGCCTATATTGCTTGAGCCAACTTAAATTGCTTGGCGTAACTGGTGTCATAGTTAATACAGTTTTCAAACTGTCAAATACCTTCTGATACTTCTGTGTCCATTGAAACGTGTTCTTTTTTAATAGTTCAATTGATGGAGCAGCCACACTGCTAAAATATGGGAGGTGGTGGCATAGTGGTATTGTTGCTGAACTGGCATTCTAGTGACCCAGGGTAATGCTCTGGGGACCTGGGTTCAAATCCCAGCATTGCAGGTTGTAAAATTTGAATTTAAAATAACTCTGGAATTAAAAGTCTGATGATGGCCATGAAACCATTGTTGATTATTGTAAGAACCCATCTGGTTTACTAATGTCCTTTAGGAAAGGAAATCTGCTAACCTACATGTGATTCCAGACCCACAGCAATGTGGCTGACTCTTAAAAATGCCCTCTGAACAAGGACAATCAGGGATGGGAAATAAATGCTGGCACAGCCAACAATGCACACATCCCATGAATGGATCATAAAAATAAAATTCACTCATGCCCAAACATGTCATTTAGTTTAGGCACAGGGAAATCCACAATAGCCTTGACTTTCATATCTCTCGGAGCCACCTTACCATGTCCAATGGTGTGGCCTAAATATGCAACTTGTGTTTTTGCAAATTCACTTTTGCAAAGTTCACCACCAAATTAGCTTCTTGTAATTGAGTACATAATTCTTCCAGATGTTGTAAGTGCTCCTCCCATGTCTGACTAAAAATTATCAAATCGTCAATATACACAGCAGAATTGCCCAGACCTGCAATTGCTTTGTTTGTCAGTCTTTGAAATATCGCAGGTGCATTATTCATACCAAACCACATGACTTTGAACTCATATAGTTCATCTGGCATCACAAAAGCTGATATCTCCTTTGCTCTCTCCAATAAAGGTACTTGCCAATATCCTCTTAGCAAGCCAATCCTTGTGATAAATTTTGATTGTCCCACTTTCTCAATACAATCTTTCAACCGTGGTATAGGATATGAATCTGCTTTTGTCACCACATTCATCTTTAAATAGTTCACACACAGTCTTTGTGTCCCATGCGGATTCGGTACCAGCATAATAGGCGAAGTCCAGTTACTGCAATTAGACTCAATGATATCATTTTGAAGCATGAATTATATTTCTTTCTGTACTTGTGATAACTTTGCTGGATTTAATCTATAAGGATGGTGCCTTATCAAAGATGAAACTTCTACACATACATCATGTATAGTTAAATTTGTCCTTCCCAGCTTATTCCCACAAATATCTTTGGGAGACCGCAATAGCTTCTCAAAATCACTTTGACACTTGCCTGGAAGGTAACTCAATATTTAATTTAAATTTTCAAGTACCCCCTCATTATCCAATTTGATTAGAGGAAAATCAATTTCAGAATCCTGCATTTCTACCTCTTTTTCATTATCTACCACCACTAATACCTCCTTTTGGTCCTCTTCCCTGTCAAAGTACGTTTTAAGCATACTTACATGACACCTCTGCTTCTTTCTTCTATCTGGAGTATTTATTAAATAATTTACCTTATTCAGTTTCCTTTCAATCCTGTAAGGCCCACTAAACCTTGCCTTTAACAAATCCCCAGCACTGGTAACAGAACTAGCACTTTCTCCCTAGCAACAAAACTACAAGCTGTAGCTTTGTCGTCTGCCTCACCTTCATCATTTGCTGTGATACCTTTAAATGTTCCCTAGCCAACTTACAAGATCTGTCCAATCTCTCTCTGAAGTTTGATACATAACCAGGAGAGTAGTTTCTGAATTTTGACCCACCAATTTCTCATGAATCAATTTCAATGGTCCTCTCACCTCATGACCATAAACTAGTTCACAAAGATTAAAACCAGTCGATGCATTAGGAGCATCCCAAAAAGCAAATAACAGGTATGGCATTCCCCTATTCCAATTCTGTGGATAGTCTTGACTATACGTCCTCATCATAGTTTTTAGAGTTTGATGTCATCTTTATAACGTCCCTTGTGACTCAAGATGGTAAGCTGTTGACTTAAACTGTTTTATTCTCCAACTGTTCATTACTTCCTTAAACAGCTGTGACATGAAAGTTGAACCCTGATCTGATTGTATTTATTTAAGTAAATCATATCTTGTAAAAAATTTAGTCAACATTGCCACAATTTTCTTTGTTGTAATATTTCTCAAAGGTATTAATTCAGGAAACCTGGTAGACACATCCATTATTGTCAGTAAGCACTGATTTCCACTTTTAGTCTTAGGGAGGGGTCCTACACAATCAACCATGACCCTAGTAAAAGGTTTTTCAAATGCTGGAATGGGAATTAAAGGTGCTAGCTTAACCACTGCTTGTGGTTTCCCTATCACCTGACATGTGTGACATGTTCTACAGAATTTGACTACATCCCTATGCAATCCAGGCCAATAAAAATGTTTTTGTATTTTTGCCTGTGTCTTTCCAATTCCTAAATGTCCCTCCATTGGAATTTCATGAGCTGTCCTCGGAATCTCATTTCTATATCCAAACTGCATTATATTCTGATGCACCTCCCTCCAGCTCTCATTTGCTGAAACATGAGAAGACCTCCATTTTCTCATGAAAACATTACCCTTAACACTTCTACAGACTGATCATCCACCATAGGCATCACCCAAATCCATGATCCAGCTATATCATTACACAGAATAAATTGAACCCCTGCAGTGAGCAATTTGTTAACTACTCCAACAATCACCTCACCTGTTTTCCACTACTCTTTAAATTTACCCTCCACAATGGAATAGGTTTAGTATCACCATGAACCCCACTTATTATCACCTGCTCCTGCAATGCTACCTCTGAACAACAAATATCACTATCCCACAACATTAAGGATTGACTAGCCCTTGTGTCTCTTAAAATTTTAACACCTTTACCTACTCCACCCTGTACACATGGAAAGTCTTTGCCTTCACACACAAAATCTTTAAACATTTCTGCAACTTGCTCCTCAGAATTCTCTTGGGTAAATTGTGAATACATTCACCCTTCTTTAACTATCACCGATTCTTCCTGTTTTTCCTGTACCTGAATCTCAGAACTCACAGTACTTTTACTTCCAGTACTTTTCTGCACCCCAATAATTACAACAGATTTTCCCTGCAATTTCCAACACACTGACTTTGTGTGTCCAACTTTATTACAATGAAAACACCTCAATTTTCGAATGTCACTTCTACCCTCAGCACCTTCCTTATTTTGGGAAAAAACTTCCTGGGAATTTCCACCTACTCCTTCTCTTCTCTGACTACCCGCCTTCCTTTCACCTTCCCACTTTCTATCCTTCTCTTATTTAAAAGGGTGACAAAAAAGGTTTAGCTCTATGAACTAATTTATAATTAACAGCTATCTCTGCTGCTTGTCTTACAGAATCAACCCTCTGTTCCTCCACATGAGTTCTCACTACAAAGGAATTGAATCTTTAATTTCTTCCAAAAGAAGTACCTCTCTAAGAGCTGCATATGTCATCTCTATCTTTAATGCCCATATCCACTGGTCAAAATGACTTTGTTTTACTCTTTCAAACTCAGTATAAGTCTGCCCAGGCTGTTTATTCATATTCCTAAATTTCTGCCTGTATGCCTTAGGAACCAACTCATAAGCACTCAAAATAGCCTTTTTTACTACATGATAGTTCACCGATATTTTTTCTGACAGTGATGCATAAATCTCATGTGCTCTACCCCCTAACCTGGATTGTAACAGCAATGTCCATTTTTCCTGTAGCCATTTCATTTGTCTAGCTATCTTCTCAATAAAATAAAGAATGCTTCAACATCCCTTTCCTCAAACTTTGGAAGAGCTTGTACAAATTTAAACATCTCCCCACTGGGTTCTGATCTGGAAATAAGTCCTTTCTCACATACTGGTGTCTCTTTTTTAACTGCCAGCATTTTAAGTTGGAATTCTCTCTCTGTTTTTTCGTTCCTCTTTTTCTAACCTTGCCATTTATAAGGACATAAGAAATAGGAACAGGAGTAGACCATTCAGCCCCACAAGCCTGCTCTGCCATTCAATAAGATCATGGCTGATCTGCTTGTGTTTCGATTTCCACATTCCCATCTAACCCTGATAACCTTTGATTCCCTTGCCTAACAAGAATTTATCTACCTCTGCCTTAAAAATATTCAATCACCTCACCTCCACCAACTTCTGAAGCAGAGAATTCCAAAGTCTCACAACCCTCTGAGAGAAAAAAAATTCTCCTCATCTCTGTCTTATAAGGGCAGCCCCTAATTTTAAAACAGTGCCCCCTAGTTCTGGACTCACCCACAAGAGGAAACATCCTTTCCACATCCACCTTCAAGGCCATTCAGGATCTTATATACTTCAATCAAATCACCCCACACTTTTCTAAACTCCAGTGGAAACAAGCCCAGTCTGCCCAACCTTTCCTCATAAGACAACCTACTCATTCCAGGTTTCAATCTAGTAAACCTCCTAATTCCCTTTCTGTTTTCTTTCTCGTTCCTGCCACATTTACACTCCATGGAATCAAATGTTCTAATCACATTTACTCATCCTGTTGCAATAAACAACAGACAACATCATTGATACAAAATGCAACACACTTTACATAATACAACACACTCTACACAATACAACACACTTTACACAATACAATGCACCCTTCACAATACAACTCACTTCACACAATATAACACACTCTAGACAATATAACACTACACTATACAACACACTCTACAAAACACAACACATTCTACACAATGCAACACAAACTACACAGTACAATGCACTCTACACAATGCAACACACTTTACACAATACAACACATTTACACAGTACAACGCACTTTACACAATACAACACACTCTACACAATACAACACACCCTACATAATACAACACACTCTACACAATGCAACACATTTTACACAATACAATGCACTCTACACAATACAGCACACTTTACACAATACAGCACACTCCGCAGAATATAGAATATGTTACACAATACAACACACTCTGCACAATACATGACACTCTACACAATAAAACGCACTCTACACAATACAACTTGCTCACAGTGTGACAAGCGTCTGGAGGGAGTTGAGGAGAGATCCATAGCCTCTGGCTGAGATGACATCTGTCACTTGGTTTCAGAGTGTGGTGTGTCTGACCACAGGGCGCCTATTGTTATATGGGCTGTGTATTTATTGTGGATATTAGAGTATAAGATAGCTTTTGTAACTTGTGTTATCCTTACAAATCTGTATATATTTGTAAAGGGTATAGTTGTGGGTGAAGAAGTTTTGTAATATAGTTCATCATTTCTTGTTTTAAAAATGTTGTATTCTTTTGTTGAAAGTTCATCAGCTGACTTCTGTGACTCTGTTCAGTAGCCCTTCTCCACGTATCTAAACAAACAAATAAAAGTTAGGATCCATCAGCTGGGTTCTGCCCTGGGATCAGGTTTGTCCAGTGGTAACCTCAGCTGGGAATCATAACAAAGTGAGGGCTTGTCCAGGATTTGAAACGCGGGCAGCAGGTAATTGGACGCGGAATAATAATTGGCCTGGGATTGGAAATCCTTGAACATTGGTGGGGTCTGTGAATCCTTATAAAACGTGTATGTGAGGATAAGGATGTGTTAGATATAGGAATTGGAGTTGCTGTGAGGTGTATTATACGAGGTGGAATCTAAAAGGCATTGGAGATTGCTAAGACTTTTTTACAGATGGAAAATGTAACTCTGAATGGTTTACAGAAATTAACCAAAAGTAAGATGATTGAATTGGCGTATAAGATGAAGTTAGAATTACATGAAGGGTCGAGGAAAGTAGACATAGTTGAGATAATAGCACAGCATTTAAAATTGGAAGGAATACTAGACAGACCAAGTTCTCCAGAGAGTGAGTCACAGCTGGAGGTAATGGGACTTCAGTTACAAATGAAGAAGCTTGAACCTGAACAAGCAATGGAAATAAAAAATTTGAACTAGAGGCAAAAGAAAAAGAGACAGAAAAAGGAAGGGCAGAGAAAGAAAAAGAAAGAGAAAAAGAGCGAGCATTTCAATGAGAAATGGAAATGTGAAAACTCAACCTCCAGAGGGAGAAGTTAGCAATGGAGGAAAGAGTGAAGGAATAAGGAAGAGAATACCAGCTTAAAAGGCTGGATCTTAAAAAAGATATCTCAGATATTGAGGAAAGTTCTGATGATGAAAAAACCTTCAACCTAAAACTTAGTGGTGAAGTGTTTAAGTTTGTGCAAGCTCTCCCAAAGTTTGAGGGAAGGGATGTAGAGGCATTCTTTATTTTGTTTGAAAAGGTAGCTAAACAAATGAAGTGGCCAAAATAAATCTGGACATTACTTTTACAGTCTAGGCATGAGGTTTGTGTTTCACTTTCAGAAGAGGTATTGGTGGATTATGATGCAGTAAAAAAGGCTATTCTAAGTGCGAATGAGTTAGTACCTGAGGCATACAGCCAGAAATTTTGGAATATAAGGAACCAGTCCTGGCAGACCTATATTGAGTTTGAGAGGGTAAAGCAAAGTAATTTTGACCATTGGATAAGGGCATTAAAGGTAGAAATGACGTATGAAGCTCTTAGGGAAATAATTATCTTGGAAATATTTAAAGATTCACTTCCTCTTGTAGTTAGAAACCATGTTGAAGATCAGAAGGTTAAAACAGCTAGACAGGCAGCAGAGATGGCTGACAATTATGAACTGGTCCATAAATCGAAACCCTTTTTCTGTCATCCCCATAAACCCGAGAAGGATAGAAGGTGGGAAGGTGAAAGGAAAACAAGTAGCCAGGGAAGAGAAGGGGCAGTGGTAATTCTCTGGAAATTTCGCTTTAGACCAGGAAGGAAGGTACTGAGGGGGGAAGTGACCTTTGAAAGCCTGAATATTTCCATTGTAACAAGGTGGGACATATTAGGGCAGGTTGCTGGAAATTAAATGGTAGACCTATTGCAGTAGTAGGAACGTCTAAGGAATCCTCAGGAAAGGTTGCATCAGAAAAGAAAATGGTTGTTAAAGCTGTAGCAGTAGCACAGGTGAAACGTGTTCCCTTAGAACATACAGGAAAGGGGGATATGGTTCAGGATAGTGCAGAGAATTCTGCTTTGATTGCCGGTGAAGGAAGTCAGGCTAACAGAGATTCTGGGTATTTTGTTTCAAAGGGCGAAGTGTTCCATTACTCTTCCAACAAAATAAGTAAACAGATTAAAATTTTGAGAGACACAGGGGCAGATCAATCATTGATGGTGGTTGATGATACAATTTGTGTTCCGGATAGTTTTATGAAGGAAAAAGTATTAACAAGGTATTATTGGAATTTATGAACCTGTTTCTTTGTGTCAAGTGAACTTACAAAGTCACTTTGTAAATGGAATTGTTACAGGGGAATTATTTCTAAATTACCTATTGAAGGGTTGGATTTTATCTTGGGTAATGATTTAGTTAGTGGAGATAGTAATGTGGCAACCACTGTATTGAAGCAGGTGGTTGATCATGTTGATCTTCACCAACTTCAGAAAATTACTGTGGCCAAAAATCAGATGCTTATTGCTGATATCAATCAATTAAAGGAAAACCTGATGAACGTAGAAAATCAACTTTCATGTATGAAAGAGGAGTTTGCTAATGAAAGAAGAGAATTGGTGAGAACAGTTGAAACCGGTAACAGAAATTAGGGCACTCGACTGTGGACTTGAAATGTCTAAATGATAAACTTGTAGAAGCAAATTTAACAAAGGTCAATCTTCATTTAAAACTTGATGAACTTCAAGCATCAGTAGTTGCTATGAAATATCATGGAAAATGCCTTGATCAAGAAGAGGAATTGTTGGTGAATCGGAATAATTGGTTGAATGCAGAATTGAAAACCAAAACTAATGAACTGTTAGAACTTTGTCGGGAAAAGAGTAATGAGATTCTCAAATTTCAATGCAAACTGGAGAAGATGAAACAGAAGATGTGTCATATGGACTGGCACAGTTCCAAAATGGTACCTGTGAATAAAAAGTCTTTGTTTAATTGTGGTCCAGTTGAGCAAAGAACTGGTCCAAGTAACATTACTGATGTATCAACCTCAGAAATGGACAATATGAAAACAGCTAAAGTGCATGTAGAATTGGAAATCAAGAATTGCCAACAAAGAGGGCTGAAAGCACAAAAAGGCCTGGAAAAGTCAATGACCAGAGAGACAGATTTACAAGTGCTTGCTGATGCTAATATACAAAATACAGCAGTCAGAATTTAGGCAAGTGGACAGTTTGCAAAAGCCTATTCAAAACCTGGAAATCACAGAATTGTTACGGTGTAGGAGGCCATTCGACCCATTGTGTCTGCACCGGCTCTCTGAGCATTTTAACTGAGCGCCAATCTCCTGCCTTTTCTCCGTAACCTTGCACATTGTTTCTATTTAAATAATCATCCAATGCCTTCTTGAATGCCTCAGTTGAACCTGCCTCCACCACACGTCCAGGCAGTGCATTCCAAACCCTAACTACTCGCTGTGTGAAAAAGTTTTTTCTCACCTCGCATTTACATACAGGACAAGCTGGCACACAGCAACAGGGAGAGGTCACAGGCTGGTGGAGCAATGCCTGAAATCAAGGTCCTCATGGACTTTGAAAACAAAGCCATCCAGCTGGCCGGCGACGTTCTGGACTGGTCCTATGCTGATGGTGAGGTCAGCGGTGCTCTACCAAGTGAGGATCCAGCAGTGCAACATCCATCAGGCAACCATGTTGTGAGTAATGTGTCTGGTTTCACAGGCCACTGCCATGCACTAATTATCTCTCCTCATTTCCGCAGGTACATCTGGGAAACAGCCGGCGGAGTCCATGACCCAGGGCCTCCAATCAAGCACCGAAGGAACCTCTGAAAAGGAAGTTTGAGGCACCCTCCTTGAAGTCCTGTCACAGCGCTCACTCACACCCTTCACCTGCGCAGACACACACCGTGGTGGGACCTAGCTTTAGACTAGGTTTGGGATCACAATCTGGTAAGTGCATTGGACTGTCTGATCCACTGCAGGCAGTGGCAGGGAATTCCCAGGTGACTGGCACTCAAAGGACTGCTGGAGGCCAGAAATTTGCTGAGTCTGAGTCAGATGACGAGCCTCTGGACTCGATCATGTCACAGTTGCTGGAGCTGCAAAGGCAAGCTTGGGAACATCAGGAGGTGGTGTCCGCTGCACGCCTCAGATTGCAAGTCACGATGGAGGAGTCCGTCTGCTTTCAGGTTGAGGTAATAGCACTGGCATGTCAACGCATCGAGGTCATGGCCGCCATGGAGACCTTGGTCCAGGACATTGCTCCTGCACTGCTGCGCAGGCTCAACTCCATCGCTGATACCATAGTTGGCCTCCAGCAGTGTGTACGCGAGAGGGGTGCAGGAAACTTGATCCCACTCCAGCTACCCCTTCTCTTCAAGGAGTCAGCCTGTGGCCCGCGGGCACCCATAGGGAGGATCAGTAGGTGCACACCCTGGGGCCATCCATCTAGGTGACTCTGGAAGTGTCCGGCCCATCCGAATTCTTTCTTTCTGTATCCTGGAGCTGGAGCTCCACAGGCCGAGGAGGGTGCCACTGGCATAAAGCAGAACCCTGAAAGCAGGCCAGGGCCCTCCAGGTCTCAGCCCTCCAGAAGACGCCCACATCACAGACAGGGCACCGCAGTCAGCAGGCTGCCTCCACTTCTGCTGTAGGGGTGGCATGATATAGTCCGTGGATTATCCAAAAGAATTGAAGGGTTGGAATGGCTATGAAACTCCACAGGGAGGATACAATTGACATTGCTCAAAGAGAAGTGGGAAAGTCCTGTTCAAAATGGGATCTGGAAAAACAACAATATCATAAAAAGTTTAAAGATCAAACCAAGCAGGAATATGAATCTCTTTTGTGTGAACACAAGGAGCATCTCAACAACATCCTTGAAACGGCAAAAAGAGATTTTAATCAGAGAAGAAATGAGATGTTAATACACAAAAATGGCATTTTGACTTTGCTAAATTGAAATGATAATTTACTACATTTGAGTTTGGAAAATGAGCTTGAAGCTGGAATTACACCTACGGCGAACGAAAAGGATGATTGGGCTGTAGACTTAAATGAAACATTTTTTGCTGAGTTAAAGCCTGGGAATAAGAGGAAAAAGAAACATAAGACTTGAGTTATGATGATATGATGTGCAAATTCTGCTATTATTGTTATATTTATTGATTTTATTTAATTTTGTTTTTGTAATTGTACAGTATGATGTGCGGTTGTGAAATGAAATGGAAAATGTATTTGTATAATAGATAATAAGCTATTGTTAGAGACATATGATGTTAAGTTTGTGTGAGGCAGATGTAAGGCCATTGTAAAGAATCCTTCACTGTTGTGAAGCTTTCTTTCCTCCAAAGGGAAGGTGTTAAGAAATAGATAGTTTAAGCAAGTTATGTTGGTATTTGTAGGTGTTAGGGATGAGTTTTAGTTTTAAAGTTTAAGTTTGATTTGTATTTCTGCATCTCTGTGTTAAGAAAGGTCAAATTGAGTTTCAGTTTCACTTTAAAAAGGTGTCTGCATTTCTATTGAGGTTTTTTTACGATTGTTGCAACTAGCTTAAACAAACAAGTGTAGAAGAACTGGGCCTCTAGCCTAGCAACAGGGGCCCAGAGAGGCAGGTCCCTTCCACACACACAAAAACTAAAGAATCAACAGTTTTAAGTTTCAGTTTGAAGCAAGACCCCAGGGAGACTGGACACTGGGAGAAGGAGATGCAGATTTCCCAAAAGAACTGAAAGGTCCCAAGGACAAAGAAGTGAGACAGAAGCAGGGGAAAGTCCCAAGTAGACCTTCTAGTTCAAGGAAGGACAGGCATCTGGAAAAGGCCCTGTTCATGAAGTTAAGAGTGAGGGGCAGAGAGAAAGGCTCCAAGCTTCATATTTAAAGAGACAAAAGCTACAGAAAACAGATTTAAAGTGAGAATAGCTTGCAAGAGTCAAGAAGGTCCAAAGAGATGGTTGAAGGTCTGTAACTCTTTGCTATGGGCATGTGAAGCACTGGTACTGTTGATGGCTGAGTCAGTGAGAGAGGGTGCATAGAAGACAACTTGAATGCATGTGGTGACCCTGGAAAGTAGAACATCGAAAGGAGAGTTTGAAACCCTGGAGATGAAATTGTGCAGAAGGCACCTGAGAAAAAGTGTCGGCATGGGAGATTCCAAGGCGATGTCTTGGAGAGTGGTGATTGGAAACCCTCATGTGAAAGATGGAATTCAGTAAGACAGGTTGGCTCACAGTGTGACAAGCTTCTGGGGGGAGTTGAGAGATCCATAGCATCTGGTTGAGATGACATCTGTCACTTGGTTTCAGTGTGTTGTGTGTCTGACCACAGGGTGCCTATTGGTACATGGACTGTGTATTTATTGTTGACATTAGAGTATAAGATAGCTTTTGTAACTTGTGTTATCCTTACAAATCTGTATATATTTGTAAAGTATAGTTGTGAGTGAAGGAGTATGGTAATATAGTTCATCATTTCTTGTTTAATAAATGTTCATGCTTTTGTTAAAAGCTTTCAGCTGATTTCTGTGACTCTGGAGCTACTCTCCACGTATCTAAACAAACAAATAAAAGTTAGGATTAATCAGCTGGGTTCTGCCCTGGGATCAGATTGTTCAATGGTAACCTCAGCTGGGGAATCATAACTAACACACTCTACACAGTATAACGCACTTCACACAATACAACGCACTCTACACAATACAACGCGTTCTACACAATACAACACTCTACACAACACACTCTATACAATACAACACACTCTACACAATACAACACACTCTACACAACATACTCTATACAACACACTTTATACAATACAACATGCACTACAGAATACAACACTTTATTCAGTACAATACGCATTACACAATATAACACAGTTCATACAATACAATGCATTCTACACAACACACTCTATTCAATATAACACGCTTTATACAACGCACTTTATTCAATACCACACTTTACACAATACAACACATTTTACACAATACAACACACTACTCAACACCACATACTTTAAGCAATGCAACACACTTTAAACAATACAACACAAGTTACACAATACAACATAATTTATACAATACAACATACTTTACACTGTCACTGGAAAACATAGGTACATAAACTTTTAAATCATCCTCAGTGTTAATTATTTGGCTAAACGCTTTTTTGATCGTTTGCTTACTGCACGAAAATAAAGGTGTGCTTTGAGATATTTTGATAAAATGCAAGTATTGCTTTCCTTCAGGGATGAGATATATTAAAGTGATGTTTCGGATGGAAACAGAAGGTGATTTTATTCAATTCTTAGGTCTCAAAATAACAGTCATGAAAGCTCCTAGGCACCAGATCTTATCAGTGGATGAGCAAGCAGTTTCTGTTCCAGACTCAGCACTGAAGCGAGATAGTGAATGGAAATTGTTGACTGTTATTGAGCTGAATATAACCACAGTCACTTTGGCTCTGCTTTCTGCACCTTGTTACAAACAAAACAGGTCATATCTCATATACCTGAATAAAACTACAACTGCTTAACCATCTATCTTACCCCTTTTGGCGCTTTTTTTCCACTCTGACACTGTATAAAGGAATTTTAGAGTTCTGATATATTGTTAACAATTAGCCCTAGGTCAATAATGTATGTAGGCTTTCAATGTCTGTTTTATGATTCAGCTGCCCTGTTTATCCTGTGCTGCTATGATACTGGTCCAATGGAGCACACCACTTGCTCACCTAATGACTAGTTTGAGATTGACTGATGTAGGATTTGCTAGACCTGCAGAGGTAGATTTTTACTAATCATTAGTTTTTAAGTTTTGATTCTATGTCTGATGGATTGATCTAGCCATCTAGTTTTATCAGTGTATCAGAGTTCTTTGGTGGTTCCCAAGGTCTGATTTTAACTCAGGGAGAACTCGGGGCTGGCTGGGAGAGCATCAAGCCCCCAACTCACAGACCTGAGGGTCCAGCCATTTACCTCACGGGCTTCACTGAAATACACCTGATTGAAACACAGAATGGTTACAGCACAGAAGGAAGCCATTCAGCCTGTTGTGTCCATGCTGGCCCTCTGCAGGAGCAATTCACTTAGTGGGTCACTCTCCCCCTTTCTCCCTGTAGCCCTGAACATTTTTCCCTTTTAGATAATAATCCAATTTCCTCTTGAATGCCTCAAATGATCCACCACACTCTCAGGTACTGCATTCCAGATCCTAACCACTTGCTGCATGAAAAAGTTTTTCCTCATGTCACCATTGCTTCTTTTGTCAATTACTTCAAATCTGTGCCCTTTGTTCTTGATTCTTCCACCAAGAAAACAGTTACTCCCTATCTACTCTGCCCAGACCCCTCATAATTTTGAATACCTCTATCAAATCTCCTCTCAGCCTTTTCTTCTCCAAGGAAAAATGTCCCAACTTCTCTGTAACTGAAGTTCTTCATTCCTGGAACCATGCTCATGAATCTTTTCTGCACTCTCTCTAATGCCATCACATCCTTCCTGAAGTGTGGCACCCAGAGTTAGACGCAATATGCAAGTTGAGGCTGAACCAGTGTTCTATACAAGTTTAACATAACTCTGTTACTTTTGTACTCTGCCTCTTTAATAAATCCATGGATGCTGTATGCTTTATTAACCACGCTCTCAAACTGTCCTGCCAGCTTCAATGATTTATGCACATATACACCCAGGTCCCTCTGCTCCTGCACCCCCTTTAGAATTGTACCTTTATTTATATTGTCTCTCTATGTTCCTCCTACCAAGCAAGCCAGACTATAGCTGAGAAGATTGCTGAAGAACAAGACCTGTTACAAAATCTCAGAAACATTCCCACCTCCTGGCTCCCCAAAGCCTGTCCACCATCTACAAGGCACAAGTCAGGAGTGTGATGGAATACTCTCCACTTGCCTGGATGAGTGCAGCTCCCACAACACTCAAGAAGTTTGACACCATCCAGGACAAAGCAGCCCGCCTGATTGGCACCCCTTCCACAAACATTCACTCCCTCCACCAAGGTCGCACAGTGGCAGCAGTGTACCATATACAAGATGCACTGCAGCAATTCACCAAGGATCCTTAGACAGGACCTTCCAAACCCACAACCACTACCATATAGAAGGGCAAGGGCAGCAGATACATGGGAACACCATCACCTGGAAGTTCCCCTCTAAGCTTCACCACAGGGAGTTTTTAAAAAAAAATTCATTCATGGGATGTGGGCATTTATTGCCCATGCATAATTGCCCTTGTTCAGAGGGCAGTTAAATGTCAGTGTCTTGTGTGGGTCTGGAGTCAGATGGAAGGACTACAAGTTTCCTTCCCTAAAGGGCATTAGTGAACCAATTGTTTTACAACAATCGGCAATGGTTTCATGGTCATCATTAGACTTTTCTTTTTATTGAATTCAAATTCCACCATCTGCCATGGTGGAATTTGCATCCAGGTTCCTCAGAGCATTACCCTGGGTCTCCAGCAACAATACCACTATGCCATCACCTCCCCACAGCACTGTATTGTGAGATGAAACTCTATTGCATTTCAAAGGATGATTATCCTGTGCATTGTCCCATATTGTGACCTACTTTCTCTTTACAGTTTATGGCTGTATGGAAAGTGATAATATTTTTAAATCAGGTACAAATTATACAGATTGGATCTGCAAATAACTAAATCCACTTTATCTTTAATTCCACACCTGAATTTACCACTTCAAATTAATCTGCCAACATTTTAGTTACATTTTTATTCTCTCATGGGATGAGTGTCACTGGTAAAGCCAGGATTTGTTGTTCATCACCAGTTTGCCTTGCATTGGTGATGGTGAGCGCCCTTTTTGAATCACTGCAGCCCTCTGGTCTAGGTATTCCTTTTTGACTTTTCTGTCATGGTCTGGTACAACTGAGTGGCTTGCTAGGCCATTTCAGAGGGCAGTTAAGTGTCAACATCTTGTGTGGGTCAGGAGTCAGATGAAATGACTGCAGATTTCCTTCCCTAAATAACATCAGTGAACCAGATGGGTTCTTACCACAATCCAATAGTTTCATGGTCACTGCCATGAGAATTACTGAAACTAGCTTTTAATTCCAGATTTACTAGTTCAACTTAAAATTCCACCAGCTACATATACTGGGATTTGAACCCACGCCCCCAAAACATTAGCCTGGGCCTCTTGTTCACTAGTCTGGTAACATTGTTACTGCATCACCACCCCCCAGTGTGGAGAGAATACTGTATATGACCATCCAAATGTATAAGACATTGTCAAAAATGTAATCAAGAGCCCTTAAACAACATGGTAAATTTGACTGTCAATGGACAACCAGAGAGACTCCAAAGATGGGTGTGGATTTCTTAGCTTCATCTGACATTTATTTGTCTTTTTCTGGCTGATCAAAAAACAGACAGGTAATGGCTGTTTGGGTAATATGCTGGAGAGCATCTGCGAAATATATGGTACCTCAGCATGAATCCCAATTGTAGATGGTGAACAATAAAACTGGAAAAAGCAGGTGGTTTTTCTTGAACAATTGGACTTTTCAGAATATAAATTGACACACCGGACCCATTCATAAAAAAGAACAAGATACTAATAAACTATTTTTGTTTTGGATGTTCTGACGAAGACTTAATGGGAATTTCCACTGACTCTTTTTACATCGGATGTAGGTGTTGCTGGCTGGGTCAGCATTTATTGCCCATCCCTAATTGTCCTCGTGAAGGTGGTGGTGAGTTGCCTTCTTGAACCGATGCAGTCCATGTGGTGTAGGAACACCCACAGTGCTGTTAGGGAGGGAGTTGCAGGATTTTGATCTAGAGATAGTGAAGGAACAGCGAAAAATTTCCAAGTCAGGATGGTGTGTGGCTTGGAGGGGAACTTCCAGCTGGTGATGTTCCCATCTATCTGCTGCCCTTGTCCTTCAAGATGGTAGTGGTCGTGGGTTTGGAAGGTGCTGTCGAAGGGCCTTGCTGAGTTGCTGCAGTGCATCTTGTAGATGGTACACATTGCTGCTACTGTGTGTCGGTGGTGGCAGGAGTGAATGTTTGTGGATGTGGTGCCAATCAAGCGGGCTGCTTTGCCCTGGATGGTGTCAAGCTTCTTGAATATTTTTGGAGCTGCAATCATCCAGGCAAGTGGACAGTATTCCATCACACCCGTTACTTGGACAAGCTCTGGGGAGTCAAGAGGTGAGCTACTCCACAGAAATCCCAACCTGCTCTTGTAGCCACAGTATTTATATGGCTGGTCCAGTTCAGTGTCTGGTCAATGGTGACCCCCTAGATGTTGATAGTGAGGGATTCAGCGATGGTAATGCCATTGAATGTCAAGGGGCAATGGTTAGATTCTCTCTTGTTGGAGATGATCATTGCCTGGCATGAATGTTACTTGCCACTTATTATCTCAAGCCTGAATATTGTCCAGGTCTTGCTGCACCTGGACAGGACTGCTTCAAGATCTGAAGAGTTGCGAATGGTGCTGAACATTGTGCAATCATCAGTGAACATCCCCACTTCTGACCTTATGATGGCAGGAAGGTGATTGATGAAGCAGTTGAAGATGGTTGGGCCTAGGACACTACCCTGAGGAACTCTTGTGGTGATGTCGCAGGCCTGAGATGACTGACGTCCAACAACCACAACCATCTTCCCATCTTCCTTTGTGCTAGGTTTGACTCCAATCAGTGGAGAGATTTCCCCCTGATTCCCATTGACTTCAGTTTTGTTGGGACTCTTTGATGCCACTCTGTCAAATGCTGCCTTGATGTCAAGGGCAGTCACTTTCGCCTCACCTTTGAAGTTCAGCTCTTTTGTCCATGTTTGAACCAAGGCTGTAATGAGGTCAGGAGCTGAGTGGCCCTGGCAGAATCCAAACTGAGCATCAGTGAGGAGGATATTGCAAAGTTAATGCTGCTTGATAGCTCTGTCGATGACCCCTCCCAACACTTTGCTGATGATTGATAGTAGACTGATGGGGTGGTATTGGCTGAGTTGGATTTATCCTGTGTTTTGTGGACAGGGCATATGTGGGCAATTCTCCACATTGCAGGATAGATGCCAGTGTTGCAGCTGTACTGTAATAGCTTGCTAGCGGCACAGCTAGTTCTGGAGCACATGTTTTCAGTATTATTGCTGGAATGCTGTCAGGGCCCATAGCCTTTGCATATCCAGTGCCTTGAGCCATTTCTTGATATCACATGGAGCGAATCGAATTGGCTGAAGACTGGCATCTCTGGTGCTGGGGACCTCCAGAGGAGGCCGGGATGGGTCATCCACTCGGCACCTCTGGCTGAAGATGGTCGCAAATGTTTCAGCCTTGTATTTTGCACTGTGTTGGGCTCTGTTTATTGCATGCTGCTTCCGCAGTTTAGCAGCAAGTAGCCGTGTGTTATAGCTTCACCAGGTTGACACCTCATTTTTAGGTATGCCTGGTGCTGCTCCTGGCATGCCCTCCTGCACTCTTCATTGAACCAGGGTTGATCCCCTGACTTGATGGCAATGGTAGAGTTTTTTTTTCTTTATTCTTTCATGGGGTGTGGGTGTCACTGGCAAGGCCAGCATTTGTTGCCCATCCCTAATAGGAGTTGAACTAAGTGGCTTGCCACTACATTTCAGAGGACAGTTAAGAGTCAGCTGCATTGTGCTGTGGGTCTGGAGTCACATGTAGGCCAGACCAGGTAAGGATGGCAGACTTCCTTCCCTAAAGGACATTAGCGAACTAGATGGGTTTTTACACCAATCGACAATGGTTTTGTGGTCACTATTACTAGCTTTTCAATTCCAGATTATTACTTGAATTCAAATTTCACCAGTTGCCATGTCCTCAGAACATTAGCCTGAGTCTCTGGATTACTAGTCCAGTGACATTACCACTACATCACTGTCTCCCCAGAGTGGGGGGGAATTACTGGGCCATGAGGTTAAAGGTTGTGGTCATGTACAATTCTGCTACTGCTGATGGCCCACAGTGCCTCATGGATGCCCAGTTTTAAGTTGCTAGATCTGCTCAAAATCTTTTAGCATGGTGGTAGTGCCAAGGTGAAAACAGGACTTTGTTTCCACAAAGACTGTGCAGTGGTCACTCCTGCCATGGATAGATGTGTCTGTAACAGGTGAGGACAAGATCAAGTAGGTTTTTCTTTCTTGATAGTACCCTCACCACTGGCTGTAGACCCAGTCTAGCAGCTATGTCCTTTAGGACTCGGCCAGTGCTGGTGCTACCGAGCCACTCTTGGTGATGGGCATTGAAGTTCCCCACCCAGAGTACATTCTGTGCCCTTGCCACCCTGCTTCTAATTGGTGTTCAACATGGAGAAGCACTGATTCATCAGCTGAGGTGAGGGTTGGGGGGGCTGGCGGTGGGTCTGGAGTTGATGTTGAGGACTCTCAGGGCAACTCCCTCCTGACTGTATACCACTATGCCACCACCTCTGCTGAGCCCGCCCTGCCAGTGGGACATGACATTCCCAGGGAAGGTGATGGTGGTGTCTGGGACATTGTCTATAAGTTATGATTCTGTGAGTATGACTATGTCAGGCTGTTGCTAGACTAGTCTGTGGGACAGCTCTTCTAATTTTGGCACAAGCCCCCAGATGATTGTAAGGAGAACTTTGCAGGGTCACCATTGGGTTTGCCACAGGGTTTGCTGTTGTCGTTTCTGGTGCCTAGGTCGATGCCGAATGGTCCATCCAGTTTCATTCCTTATTGACTTTTCTGTAGCAGTTTGATACAACTGAATGGCTTGCTAGGCCATTTCAGAGGGCATTAAGAGTCAACCACATTGCTGTGGCTCTGGAGGCACATGTAGGCCAGACCGGGTAAGGATGGCAGATCTCCTTCCCTAAAGCGTATTAGTGAACCAGATGGGATTTTAGGACAATCAACATAGGTTTCATGGTCATCATTACTGAGACTAGCTTTCAATTCCAGATTTTCATTAATTGAATTCAAATTCCACCAGCTGCCATGGTGTGATTTGAGCCAAATCCATGCTCCAAAGCATTAGTCTGGCCTTCTGGATCACTACTCCAGTGATATTACCACTACGCCGCAGCCTACCTAATCCTCAAATGCATCTCATCTGTTTCTGGTGACTTATCAACTTTAAGTGTAGCCAGCCTTTCTGATATCTCTTCTTTATTAAGTTTTCAGCCATCCAGTGTCTCAACTACTGCCTCTTTCACTATGACTGTGGCAATATTTTCATCCTTGGTAAAGACAGATACAAAGTATTCGTTTAGTACCTCAGCCAGCCCTCCATACATAAATCCCTTTTTTGGTCCCTAATTGGTCCCACTCTTCTTTTTACCACTCTTTTACCATTTATATGCCTGTAGAAGACGTTGGATTCCCTTTTATGTTAACTGCCAGTCTCTTCTCATTCTCTCTCTTTGTTTCTTTTATTTATTTTTTTATTTCCCTAGAAGGAAAACAGAAAGTTGGAATGCAGGTACAGCAGGCAATTAGGAAGGAAAATACATGTTGGCCTTTATTGCAAGGGGATTGGTGTACAAGAATAAGGAAGTCTTGCTACAATTGTATTGGACTTTGGTCCGACCAAACCTCGGGTACTGTGCGCAGTTTTGGTCTCCCTAGCTAAGGAGGTGTACATTGCCATTGGAGGTAGTACAGTGAGTGTTCACTAGATTGATTTCAGGGATGAAGAGTATTATCCCATTATGAGAGACCAAGTAAATTGGGCCTATACTTTCCGGAGTTAAAAAAAAATTAGAGTTGGGTGCATTTAAACATACAAAATTCCGAAGGGACTTGGAAGGGTAGACACTGAGATGTTGTTTTCCCTGGCTGGGGAATCTAGATCAAGGGAACATAGTGATTGGATAAGGGGTTGATCATTTTAGGACCAAGACGAGGAGAAATTTCTTCACCCAGAGGGTTGCGAATCTTTGGAAGTTTCTACCCCAGGGGTTGTGGATGCTCCATCGTTGAGTATATTCAAGTCAGAGGTAGACAGATTTTGGATTTCTCAGGGAATCAAAGGGTTTGGGGAGAAGGCAGGAAATTGGAGTTGAGGCAGAAGATTGTATTGAATGGCGAAACAGGTTCTAAAGTCCGTATGGTCTACTCCTGCTCTTATTTATGTTCTTATGTTCAACGGCATTGTTTTGTGCAGGATAATAATTCAGTCTGGATGCGAAATGTCAAAGAAAAATATCTAATTTCCTAGGGTTGGCTTTCCCTTGCTTTGATGTCATTTAATAAAATTTACTTTACAGTATAGGAAGGATTTGTGGTGTGAGACAGATTATACAATACATGCAGATGACAGAATAGCACAGAGCTCCAGCTTGATGTCAAATTACTGGCTTGTAAAGATTGTCCTGGAATTTATTGCAGAGGAAAAGTGGAGCAGGTTGGACCTATACTCATTGGAGTTTAGAAGAATGAGAGGTGATCTTATTGAAACATATAAGATTCTGCAGGGACTTGACAGGGTAGATGCTGAGAGGATGTTTCCCCTTGTGGAGGAAACTAGAACTGGGGGGTGACGTTTAAAATAAGGGATCCCCCCATTTAAGAAGGAGAAATCCCTTCTCTCAGAGGGTTGTTAATCTTTGGAATTCACTATCTCAGAGAACAGTGGAGGCTAGGTGATTAAATATATTCAAGGTTGAGTTAGGCAGATTTTTGATCTACAAGGGAGTCAAAAGTTATAGGAAGCAGGCAAGAAAATGGAGTTAAAGCCGCAATTCGGTCTTATTGAATGATGGAGCAGGTTCAAGGGGCTGAACGGCCTACATCTGATCTTATTTGTTTTGTTCTCATACACACTGGTAGGAAAAGGTCAGTTACAATGAGGGAGCCTGCAACGTTTCAAGTTGAATGTATGATACATGAAAAGCACTAACCTTAACGAAATGCAAAGTTCTGTTGGGGATTGCTGCCCTAAATTGGTGCCTTATTAATTTACTTTACTGTCAGGTCCTTATGTTAAGAGGATTATTTTAGTGTTCTCTTCTGACCCATCTAATGGATGGCAACAGAGGAACTAAGAAATAATATCAGAAGGTCCCATTGCCAAATTGGCCAATCCTATGTCGAGGGAAAGGGAATGCATGCACCACAGCATTGACCAAAATCAAAGAGGACAAAGGGCCTGTCGACTGTTTGTCCACAACCCCAAAGATATTGCAGTTTTTGATGTCCTTGTGATTACTCCTATAGATTCCTATCCTTCAGCTCTGCAGCAACGAGGGGGTCAAATGAATTAACTCCATTTCATGGGTTCTGAACTAACCTAAATCAGCCACCCTTGCCTGTACTGGCCTTTGTGTGACCAGAGACCCACAGTACTGTGGTTGACTCTTAACTGCCCTCTGAATTGGCCTAGCAAGCAACTCAGTTAAAAGGCAATTAGGGATCAACAACAAATGCCTTGTCAGCGATGCTCACATCCCAGAAATTGAAGGCCACAATTAGGCATATTGGCAGCCCACCTACTTCATCTTAATCAGGGCATGTGACCAATTTCCCAGTATTGCTCCACCCACATGGCATTGTGGCACTGATGCTTGGCACAAAAACAGACCCACACTCTTTTCTACCCTAAAGTGTACAATACTGCCTTTAGATGGAAGGTCCAACACAGGAGCATTCACCCTGCCATTCTTGCATTACAGTTACAAGTATGTCAAAAGTACCAGGCTTATTTTTAGATAAGTACACTGTGAGTGAGTACCTGCAGCGGCATTTATAGATACTTATCAAAATCAGAGATATATAGCCTCTGGCATTCTCAAGTAAGCAAGTTCTTTGAAAATGGAGAATTGTTTTTATAAATGTTGTAACAGCTGTGCTGTCACAAAGTTGCAATTAAGTTCCAGCAACTGCATACAGGCCCGGTCTCATTCTGGAGCAGAGTTGTGGTTTCAGTGTATAATTTGTTAAAGGTCTAAATATAGTGCAATTCAAAAGTAGATTGACAAAGTGAGTGTGATATTTAACCCCTTCTACCCTGTAGCAGCTTTGGTGCAGCACTAGCTTAAAGCCAAAGCTTTAAGAACCGGCCATGGCTGTATGTCACACATTGAAAGTTACAGAAAAATATTGCTGCTGCTATTATTTGTTTGGTAGATGCAAATTTTGAAGCTGAGCAGAAAAGAGTTAATTCTCGTTTCAAAAAGTGTCCTATGCACAAAGCCTCTTTGTAAAACGAATGCATTTCCCAGCACAAATGAATAAACAGGAAACTCTCTGAGCAGCAGTGGTTGAAGATTCTCATCCACCTACACACATACATAAGCCCAGATACAGCACAAAGAAAAGAATCAGAGACATGTGAGCATGTGTGAGTGTAGGCATTTTGCCACCGTACGCTTTGGAAACCATCACTGACAGAATTTACTCAGTCAGTCAGAAGAATTCCATATTTCAGTGTTGATACTAGTCAGAAAGAAAGTACCTACCACATAAAAGAAATACCATTTATTTTGATTTTAACCTATAAACATGCACAATAACGGGAAGGAGAGTCCACTAGCCTGGGCTTAAACCTAAGTCATCCTTTTGTGGGGGACGTGGGATGGAATCGTCCGGGATTTGCACTAAGTGCGGTAGCGGGAGGGCACCTGCTGGCCAAAGTGGCGTCCCAAGCCCCTCACATTGTTTATGCATTCATGAGAAACGCTGTTTAGATGGTGGGGGGGGCTCTCATTTGCCCGCCTGCCATCACCTTGTCAGGTGCCACATTTAAAGTCCAGCCACGCGCACACATCTCAGGCTTCCAGCCCATGACGGCGGCAGGGAAGATGTCCACAGCAGGCAAAAAGACTGCCGCTCCCAGGTTTAGCGACGCGTCACTAGAACGCCTTTTGGATGCCATGGAGTCCTGCTAGGATGTCCTCTACCCTCGCTCTGGCCACAGGATGGGCAGCGGCATGACCAGCCAGGCTTGGTGGCAGTGGTGGTCAGCGCCAACGTCTTTCAAAAGATAAACAGCCACCCAGTGCCGCAAGAGGATGAATGATCTCCTCTGTTCCACCAGGGTAAGTCACTCTTCTCATCATTCTCAATTCACACACTCACAAGCCTATCGCATATCCACAGGGCCTTCATTCACTGCCGGTTCAAGGGACATCACCATTCACTCTCTCACACTCACCGTCATTGTCCTTGTTCCATCCATGGGACCACTCACCCCCCACACGTGTCAGACATACTTATCACCTACAGATGCTGGAAATCTGAAACAAAAACAGAAAGTGCTGGAAAAACTCAGCAGGTCTGACAGCATCTTTGGAGAGAAGGGTCATACGGACTCGAAATGCCAACTCTATTTCTCTCTCCACAGATGCTGTCAGACCTGCTGAGTTGTTCCAGCATTTTCTGTTTTTGATACTTATCATCTGGCCTGGCAGGCATCCTGCTTACACTTTCTCCATCTGTATTCAGAATCACAGAATTGGTACGCTGTAGAAGGAGGCCATTTGGCCCATCGTGTCCGCACCAGCTTTCTGAGCATTTTAACTTAGTGCGAATCTCCTGCCTTTTCCCCGTAACCCTGCACGGATAATCATCCAATGCCCTCTTGAATGCCTCAGTTGAACCTGCCTCCACCACACGTCCAGGCAGTGCATTTCAAGCCCTAACTGTTTGTTGTGTGAAAAGGTTTTTTCTCACCTTGCATTTGCATGCAGGACAAGCTGGCACACAGCAACAGGCTGGTGGAGGAATGCCTGAAATCAAGGTCCTCACAGACTTTGAAAACAGAGCCATCCAGCTGGCCGGCGACGTTCTGGACCGGTCCTATGCTGACTGTGAGGTCAGCGGTGCTCTACCAAGTGAGGATCCAACAGTGCAACATCCATCAGACAACCATGCTGTGAGTGATGTGTCCTGTTTCATGCCATGCACTAATTATCTCCCCTTGCTTCCGCAGGCACATCTGGGAAACAGCCGGCGGAGTCCATGACCCAGGGCCTCCAATCAAGCCCCGAAGAAACCTCTGAAGAGGAAGCTTGAGGCATCCTCCTTGAAGTCCTGTCACAGCGCTCACTCACACCCTCCACCAGCACAGACACACACCGCGGTGGGACTTAGCTTTAGAATAGCCTCGGGATAACAATCTGGTAAGTACATCGCACTGTCTGACCCATAGCATACGGCGGCAGGGACTTCCCAGGTGTCTGGCACTCGAAGGACTGCTGGAGGCCAGAAATTTGCTGAGTCTGAGTCAGATGATGAGCCTCTGGACTTGGTCATCTCATGGTTGCTGGAGCTGCAAAGGCAAGCTCGGGAACATGAGGAAGGTATGTCTGCTGCACTCCTCAGATTGCAAGGCACAATGGAGGAGTCTGTCCGTCTTCACTCTGAGGCGATAGCGCCGGCATGTCAACGCACCGAGCTCAACACTGGTAGGATGGCGGCTGCCATGGAGACCTTGGTCCAGGACATTGCTCCTGCACTGCTGCGCAGGCTCAACTCCATCACTGATACCATAGTTGGCCTCCAGCAGTGTGTATGTGAGAGGGGTGCGGGCAACTTGATCTCACTCCAGCAACCCCTTCACCTCAAGGAGCAGCCTGGGGCCTTCGGGCACCCATAGCGAGGAAGATCAGTAGGTGTACACCCTGCGGCCATCCATGCAGGTGACACCCGAAGTGTCCGGCCCCTCCGAATCCCCTCTTCCTGTAATCTCAGCAGCTCCAGCTCCAAGAAACGAGGAGGGTGCCACTGCCAAACAGCACAGCCCTGAAAGCAGGCCGGGGCCGTCCAGGTCTCGGCCCTCCAGAGTATGCCTGCCAAGGTCAGCACAGACAGGGTGTTACAGTCAGCAGGCTGCCTCCACCTCTGCTGTGGATGTCCAGGGAGCACCAAGAAGTAGTGGCAGGGTTAGGAAAGTTAAGAATTGGTTACACAGTCTGGGCACGGGCGTTAATCATTTGTACATACTGTTCACTATTGTCAACAAAATTCCAAGAATGTCTCCCTGCCTATGGCTCCTTGTTCTGATGAGCAGTGTTCGTGCCATTCAGATGTGAAACCTTTCTGCACAAGATAAAGGCAGGTGTCTCAGTCCAGGGCCTCTTCCCTGTGCTCTGTGCAGCCTTCAGACCAAAGTGATGGTCCAGCCTCACACTGCCTGGAGACATTACTAATGCCTGCATCTCGACCGAGCTTGTCATTGCTGCCAGAATGTAGTGGGCATGTGTCACAGAGTTCCATCATTCTCTCTGTCTGCTCACAGCACCTTTAAGGAGGGGCTGGCCCCCATCTTTTCAGCATCTGCGACCAATGACGCTGTGCTGCTGAAGGGCTCAGGCGCTGGAGGCGGACAAAGGATCAGGCGCGTTTAAAGTTTCACGGCTGTGTCTCTATTATATGACGCTGATCACAGAGTGCAAGTGAGCTGCCCTCAGCCAGACAGGAGTCAGGCATTCACAGAGGCTGTCTGAAGATCTATTGAATGTCAACAATGCATATTGTCATCATCCTCCTGCATTCGAGCAACTATTAGGGCCTCCACTGCGTCCCTATGACAGGAGCATTCTCACAGAGGGTTTTTCGCATTGCCATAAGCCAGACTGAAGTCAAACATTCACAAATGCAATGTGAGGATCTATGGGGTCACCTCACTACATGTTGGCATCATCCTCCACATATCTAGCAGCTATGTGGGCCTCCCAAGTGTGTCTGCCTCATCCCCATCATCGTCGCCTTTGATGACCTGCTCACCCTCATCCCCGTCTGTATCCTCCTCATCAGAGAAGACCACCAGCTCCTCCATCTCCTCCTCAGCCAGCTTGTCTCCCCGTTGCAGCACCAGATTGTAAAGGGTGCAGCAGACGATGACGACGATGCGTGACACCCTCTGTGGACTGTATTGCAGAGCTCCACCAGACCGGTCCAGGCACCGGAATCTCATCTTCGGCATCCCGATGGTTTGCTCCACCAAGGTGTGAGCTGCAGCATGAGCCTCATTATGCTGTCGCTCCACTGCAGTCTGAGGCTGCCGCATGGATGACATCAGCCACGGCCTCTGCTTGTCCCCGAGTAGCCAACCCTGCAGCTTCTGTGGACTCTGAAAGACTTCAAGGATCTGTGACTGACTAAGGATGTAGGAGCTGTGTCATTTCCATGCTCCCTGGAAACCGTGCGCACATCTGCAGGGTGCGTTTCTGGTGGTCGCACACCAGCTGCACATTCAGCGAATTAAACCCCTTGCAGTCGTTGTAATTCACTGCATATTGCGACGGAGATCTGAGCACCACGTAAGTGTACTTGATCGCTCCCTGCACCTGTGGGAAACCCAAGATCTGGGTGGATCCAATCGCTCTTGCATCCTGGCACTCTTGGTTCTGGGTGAAATGCCAAAGTTGTGTGCCCTGGCAAAGATGGCATCTCTGACCTCATAGGTGCATTTTTGGGTGGAGGCTTGTGAGATCCCACAGAAGTCACTTGTAGAGCCCTGAAAGGAGCCACTGGCATAGAAATTGAGCGCCGTATTCACTTTCACGGCCACTGGCAGTGGATGCCCTCCATGTCACCTTGGCATCCTGCAGCAACTGGCAGATGTGACCGACCAGTTCCCTAGACATGCACAGTCTTCAGCGATACTGCTTCTCGGTCATCTGCAGGAATGAAAGGCGAAGTCTATAGACCCTGGGTCAAGCTAGGCACCGACCAGCGACGGCTTGCTGTGGCTCTTGGGCGGCATGTGCGGGAGCCCCAGGTGCCCTTCTTCCTGAGGTTGCTGACCCTGCCTCTGCACAGCCAGGAGCCTCAGTTGCTCTCTCGTCTGTTGTCTTCGCTCTCTGTAGGCCATCAGGCATACAGCTAGTTCACCAGGCTCCATGAACCTGATGTATTCCTCCTGCAGAATGAAAGAGAGGGACATGTGGTTAGCATGGGTGTACTAAGAACCTGTCCTAGTTAAATGTAAAGGCCCCTTAACGCTTGCTGGAGAGTGCTGGCCACCACTTGGATGGTCAGAGTTCAGTGTGCTGCATGGCTGCCTGAAACCCCACCCACCTCCACCTCACTCCACTTGACCAATTGGCAACAGCTTTGACCATTGGACTGCACGCTGTGCTCTCAGCTCAGGCGCAGGCATTCTCCTAACCCGCACTGCAAGGCTGCACTGTTAGCTTGAACCATGGGGGTGACTGGTCCAAACCGGAATGATGACATTGCAAGGGACTGTGAACACCTCCAGCAGTGACTGCTCCATGACCAGCTTCAGCGAGGAGGTTGTACAACGTGTACAGTCGTCCAACTGTTCTGCAGTCTGTGCCAGTGGTGGTGGTGGGGGGTGCCGGGGAAGATTTGGAGCATTTGGTGGCACTTTGATGCTTCTGCATTCCTTGAGTGGGCAGATAAGCTAGAAACCCAACTCCAATCATATCCATGTGGCTGCGCCTGAACTGTCTCAGCTGCAGAGGAATGATCGCTTTATACAGGTTTCCCTAATGCGTGGCTGCTTCCCTCGCATTCGCGCCACCCGCCCCACAAATGCTTGTGCACTATATTCAACAGCAGGGCTGCCCTTACCCTCCCCCCGACAAGACACCTCAATGGCAGGGCTGCCCTTAACCCCACCTAACACCTCGCAAGCTTGAAGTCCAACAGGTGACCTGGGCGTGCGTTGCACAACGTTACTGTGTACTCATCTCCAAGTTCCCCTCAAAATGCAGCCCGGCAAGTGCACACCTTTAATGGGCTGTTGTGAAACACGTTGGCATGCTTTCCCGCAGACATGGATGGGCAATCCAGCAGGGGAGGATGAGTCCAGCGGATGGCCTAATAATAATATGCAAATATATTACAATGAAGTTCTTGAGCTGAGCAGACGATAGTGAACTGATTTCACCAATTGCGCCATATTATCCGCTCATGCCACCAAGCACTCCCAAAGCAGGCAGGCGCGGAAAACCCCAGCCATGGAGACTCTTTTCCCCGAATAAAGTATAGTCACACATCCCAGCAAAACATCTTCCGCCACAACGATCAAAACACACAGCCACACACACCTTTTCCAGCCCAACAAAGCAGACCCAAACATATCTCTCCCCACAACATACACAAATACACACACAATCATTTCACTCTGTCTCTCCAGCAAAAAAAAACACATGCGTACTAGTAGAATCTGGACACTAAAAAACAGCAAAACAGGCACACATGTCCCACTGGAATATGAATATATTCTCCATTGAAATATAGACAAACACACCCCAATTTTACTGCGCATTCACTTCTCCAATAAAAAAACAGAAGTACCACTATCTGACACCTATACCTCCAGGGAATAGAAAATGAATGCACATATAGAAACATAGAAAATAGGAGCAGCAGTAGGTCATTCGGTCCTTCGAGCCTGCTCCGCCATTCAATATGATCATGGCTGATCCTCTAACTCAACGCCGTACTCTCGCTCTCTCCCCATATCCCTTGATGCCTTTAGAGTCCAGAAATCCATCTATTTCCTTCTTAAATATATTCAGTGACTTGGCCTCCACAACCTTCTTTGGTAGAGAATTCCACAGGTTCACCACCCTCCGAGTGAAGAAATTTCTCCACATCTCAGTCCTAAATGGCCCACCCCATATCCTGAGGCTGCGACCCCTTGTTCTAGGCCCCCAGCCAGAGGAAACATTGAGCAGAATCATCCCAGATTTGCACCTAGTGCAGTAGTGGGCAGGTAAAACGATGTTTTACCCACCTGCTGCAATGGCGGGTCTTCATGCTATATCGTCCCAAACCCATCGCATTAATTATGCATTCCTGGGAAACACGCCGTTTCCATGGTGGGTGGGCTCTCATTTCCTTGCCCGCATCACTTTGCCGCTTCATCACCCCGGGCGCCATATTTAAATTCCAGCTGCCCTAACTCATCTCAGTGCTTCCAGCCCACGACTAATGCAGGGAAGATGTGCACAAAAGGCAAAATGACTGCAGCCCCCAGGTTTAATGATGTGTCAGTGGAACGCCTTTTGGACGCCGTGTCCTCTACACCTGCTCTGACCGCAGGACGGGTAGGTGGCATCACCAATCCAGCATGGCAGGCGGTGGCAGAAGTGGTCAGCGCCAATGCCCTGCAAAAGAGGACAGCCACCCAGTGCCACTACAGGATGAATGGTCCTATCCGTTCCACCAGGCTAACTCACCCTTCTCATCACGCTCAACTCACATACTCACCAAACCCATCACACATCCACAGGGATCTCACATCTCAAGGGACAACAGCACTAACTCTCACACACACCCTCACATCTCCATCAGGCTCATACCCTCCCGAGCTCGTGTCCTCATCCTGTCCATGGCTCCGCTCACCACACAAAAATTCCAGGCAGTGCCACGCGTCCTGCTCACACTCTCTCCATCTGTTTACATGCAGGAGAAGCTGGCTCACATTAGCAGGGAGAGGTCCCAGACTGGGGGTGGAATGGCCCACATTAGGCCCCTCACTCACTTTGAGGAGCATGCCATCGTGCTGACTGGTGAGGGTGTGGACCCTGCCTACGGCGAGTGAGGTCGGTGGCAAACACCCACCTGAGAATCCTACTCCACATCATCTTCCCTCAATGCAACTGTGAGTGCTCTCCCTCCTGCTTTTGACTCTGCTGCCATGCATTATTATCTCTACTTTGGTTCACAGGGAGCTCTGCCAAGGGACTGACACCCTCAGCCAGCCAGAAACTCAGTTCCTTCCAGGTCCTCATCAGCAGCCAAGAGGACACCTCCTCCATTGAGGAGGTGGAAATAAGCAGCCTGGAAGACCCATCACACCCTTCACCAGTGCAGAGACACACACCTCGGTGGGACGTAGATCTAGAGCAGGCTTGGGTTCACAATCTGGTGGTCACCACATGGACACGTGTCCACAGCAGGAGGAGGCAGGTTCAGCTGAGCTCCCTGGCACTTGGAGGACTACTAGGGAGGAGGCATCTGTGAGGTTTGAGTCAGATGATGAACCTCTGGATTCAGCCTTCCAACTCATCCTGGAGAGTCAGCAGAAGGTGGGGGAACATCACACAGAGCTGTTGAAAGCCCACAACAGAGTGGCATGCGAGTCTGCCTGCTCTCTGATGCAGTAGTATCAACATGTGTGCGCATAGAGGATGGCGGACGCCATTAATACCTTGGTCCAGCAGAACACAGAGATGCGTGTAGACCTGCACGCCATCGCGGTAGCCATTGGTGAGTTACTGCAGTGGCAATGCGAGAGGGAAATGGGGCACCTTGACGTCTCTCCAGGTGCTCCTTCCCCTCAACGAGTCAGGCCGGGGCACTCGAAGGGAGGAAGAGCAGCAGCTGGACATCCCTGGGTCACCCACTGAGAAATCTCAGAGGCTGTCCACTCCCTCTGAGTCCCCTTTGCCTGTGACTCACTCAACCTCATTCACTGCAGAGGGAGCAGCTGGCCCATGAATGATTCTGGAGGGAGAAGTGTGTGTGTGGCAGGGCCTTTTGGAGCCTCGTGCAAGCGCTTTCCCACACACACAGACCCTTCACGTTTCACACTCACCTCAATGTCCTGATCATTTTGAATGCTGCCTGCTGGGGTTTGCTTTCAGTTGTCCATCTGAGCTGACCTGCATCTCTGCCCACCCAATGATCACACCCCCATGCAGCAGCTGATCTCGCCCACCACGACTCTCGTTTCACTTTCGATTTAGCAAGCATGGTCTGCTTGTTTCACTGCATTGTGCGCTCTCCAGTCTTTTCCCCTTCCCCAGTCACCCATTTTCTTTCACCATTACTGTTGACCCCCCCACCGAGCATCACCTTCCACCTCCCCTCCGTGACCTACCAGCCACAAACCTTTTCGTTCGGGGATGTCCTTGTGAACGTGCAGGTTCCCTTCCTTCCTGAAAATCCCACACCCAACCACATTCACTTCCCTGACCTCCTCCTTCCCACCCCCAGAGTCCATGTCTGCCTCTGAGTCCCCACCAACCACCCTCGCCGCCCCTTCCATTGATACCGCTGAACCCTCGCCCTCCCACCCTACTCTGTCCTCACTCATTCATGCCTTCCTCCATTACATGCCCACCCTCAGTTCGCTCCCCAGGAGGCAGACATGGACTTATCAGACCCCGCCCGTGCATGTTCACCTGCATAGCCCCCCTCTGCACCACCCGCCCCACCCCGGAACCCCTCCCCCCCCAAATCCCAGACTTCCCACTCACTTAGTCCCTCCCCTTTCCTGGCTCCTTCCTCCATCCTTACCTCTTCTGCCAGCCTTGGTCCCTCCCCCTCCTTCCTCCAGCCTTACTCCTACCCCCTTCCTGGCTCCATCCTCTGCCCCTACTCCCTTCCCTCTCTGTACCCCTTCCTCCCCCTGGACACCCTCCCTCCTCCGCACCCACCCTCCCCCACCGGACTCCTCCCTCCTCCGCACTCCTTCCTCCCCCAACTCCCCCCCCGGATGCTTTCCCCTATCCCACACCCCTTCCTCCATCCCCTCCAGGACACCCTCCACTCTCCGTGCCCCTTCCTCCCCCCGGATACCCTCCCCTCTCGGTGCCCATTCCTCCTCCCTCGGACACCCTCCTCTCTCCGCGCCTCTTCCTCCCCCTGGATACCATCCCCTCTCTGCACCCCTTCCTCCCCCTGGTCACCCTCCCCTCTGTGCGCCCCTTCCTCCCCATGGACACCCTCCCCTTTCTGCACCCCTTCTTTCCTTTGGACACCTTCCCCTCTCCGCACTCCTTTCCTTACACCTTCTTTCTTCCACCCCCACCCCCGTTACATCTATCTCCCCAGTTGCCGTCTTCTCCCTTGTTACCCCCTCCAACTCCAGTTCTCCCTTCCCCTGCTCCCAAACCTGCCCCCGACATCTTCATTCCCTCCTCCCAACCTCAACCTCTGACACCTTCATTCCCTCCTCCCAACCTCAACCCCTGACACCTCTTCCTCTCCCAGCTGATCCTAGACCTTCCTCTCCCACACCTCAATCATCATCTGTTGTGAGCATCAATGGTGACTATCCAACTTCCATGAGCTGCTTTGCAGCAGAGCCATTTCCATGAGGATCCACCCAGCATGCCATGCCATGGACGTCCGCCCAATCTGTTGGCTTCCAGCACCTTCTGCTCCTCGGATGTCCGCGATGTGAGCAAGGCCCTGGTAAATGAATCCCGGTTTCTGCACGTCACACTTGTCAAGACGTGTTCTACACCAGTATGCTTTCCCGCCGACGTGGGTGGACGATCCAGTGGGGTCGGGGGTGGGGGGCGTGGGGAAATGATTCTGGCGGGCAGCCCTAATAATGATATGTTGATGTGTTGCAATGAGGTTCCCGAAGTCCAATGCTGGAGAATGCAGCCCACCATCAGCAGGCTGAGTGGACAATCACAAACTGGTTTCATGCCGTCGTGAAACGAATCACACCATATTGTCCGCTCACACCACCGAACACGCCCGACGCCGGCGGGCAAGGAAAATCCCAGCCATTATCCCTGCATCCAGTCTGTCCAGCCCTGTCAGAATTTTATATGTTTCAATGATATCCCCTCTCATTCTTCTAAACTCCAGTGAATACAGGCCTAGTCAGCCAATCTCTCCTCATGCAACAATCCTGCCATCCCAGGAATCAGTCTGGTGAACCTTCGCTGCGCTCCCTCTATGGCAACTGTATCCTTTCTTAGGTAAGGAGACCAAAACTACACACAATACTCCAGGTGTAATCTCAACAAGGCCCTGTACAGCTGCAGTAAGACATCCTTGCTCCTGTACTCAAGTCCTTTTGCAATGAAGGCCAACAGACCATTTAACTTCTTAACTGCTTGCTGCACCTGTACACTTGCTTTCAGTGATTGGTGTACAAGGACACCCAGGTCCCTTTGTACATCAACATTTCCCAATCTATCACCATTTAAATAATACTCTGCCATTATGTTTTTCCTACTGAAGTGGATAACTTCGCCCTTATACACATTACACTGCAACTGCCATGTATTTGCCCACTCGCTCAACCTGTCTAAATCGCCTTGAAGCCTTTTAACACCCTCTTCATCGCTCACATTCCCACCAAGTTTCGTGTCGTCAGCAAACTTGAAAATATTACATTTGGTTCCCTCATCCAAATCTTTGATATATATCGTGAATAGTTGGGGCCCAAGCACTGATCCCTGCGGTAACCCACTAGTCACCGCCTACCACTCCGAAAAAGACCCATTTATTCTTATTCTGTCTGCTGTTTGCTAACCAATTCTCAATCCATGTCAATATATTACCCCAATTCCATGTGCTTTAATTTTACACATTAACCCCTTTTGTGGGACTTCATCAAAAGCTTCCTGAAAATCTCATCCTCTGGTTCTCCCTTATCTTTTCTGCTAGCTGCGTCCTCAAAATACTCCAGTAGGTTTGTCAAACATGATTTCCCTTTCATAAATCCATGTTGACTTCGTCTAATCAGAAATGTCTAAACAGGATGTTATCACATCCTTTGTAATAGGCTCTAGCATTTTCCCTACTACTGAGGTTAGGCTAAATGGTCTGTAATTCACCGTTTTCTCGCTCTCTTCTTTTTTAAATAGTGGGGTTACATTTGCCACCCTCCAATCTGCCGAGACTGTTCCAGAATCTACAGAATTTTGGAAGATGACAACCAACGCACCTACTATTTCCATGGCCACCTCCTTTAGTACCCTGGGATGTAGATTATCAAGCCCTGAGGATTTATCGACTTTCAGTCCCATTAATTTCTCCAGCACTATCGTTTAACTAATACTAATTTCCTTCAATTTCTCCTTCTCACTAGACCCTTGGTTCCCTAGCATTTCTGGGAAGTTATCTGTGTTTTCCTCCATGAAGGCAGAACTAAAGTAGTTGTTTAATTGCTTTACCATTTTCTTGTTTTCTATTATAAATTCTCCCATTTCAGACTGTAAGGGACCTACATTGGTCTTCACTAATCTTTTTCTTTTTACAGACTTATAGAAGCTTTTACAGTCTACTTTTATGTTCCTTGCAAGTTTACTCTCATACTTTATTTTTCCTCTCTTAATCAATCTCTTGGTCCTCCTTTGCTGAGTTCTAAACTGCTCCCAATCCTTGCTACTTTTGCTATGACTCCTCTGTGGGGAAAGAACTTATTTCTCACTATCTTAACTCCCTTCTCTCTTCCCTTGTCCAGTCCCTTCCCATCTACATCTGTGATTCCTCTGACACCTTACGTCACATCAACAATTTCCAGTTCCCTGGCCCCAACCGCCTCCTCTTCACCATGGACGTCCAATCCCTCTACACCTCCATCCCCCATCGGGATGGTCTGAGGGCTCTCCGCTTCTTCCTCGAACAGAGGCCTGAACAATCCCCATCCACCACTACTCTCCTCCGTCTGGCTGAACTTGTTCTCACACTGAACAATTTCTCCTTTAACTCCTCTCACTTCCTCCAAATAAAAGGTGTGGCTATGGGTACCCACATGGGCCCCAGCTATGCCTGTCTCTTTATGGGGTATGTGGAACATTCCTTGTTCCAGTCCTACTCCGGCCCCCTCCCACAACTCTTTCTCTGGTACATCGATGATTACTTCGGTGCTGCTTCATGCTCTCGTCGGGACCTGGAAAAATTTATTAATTTTGCTTCCAATCTCCACCCCTCCATCATTTTCACATGGTCCATCTCTGACACTTCCCTTCCCTTCCTTGATCTCTCTGTCTCAATTTCTGGTGATAGACTGTCCACCAAGATCCATTACAAGCCTACCGACTCCCACAGCTACCTCGACTACAGCTCCTCACACCCCGCTTCCTGTAAGGACTCCATTCCATTCTCTCAATTCCTTCGCCTCTGTCGCATCTGTTCTGATGATGCCACTTTCAAAAGTAGTTCCTCTGACATGTCCTCCTTCTTCCTTAACCGAGGTTTTCCACCCACGGTGGTTGACAGGGCCCTCAACTGTGTCCGGCCCATCTCCCGCGCCTTCTCCTCCCTCCCAGAAACATGATAGGGTCCCCCTTGTCCTCACTTATCACCCCACCAGCCTCTGCATTCAAAAGATCATCCTCCGCCATTTCTGCCAACTCCAGCATGATGCCACCACCAAACACATCTTCCCTTCACCCCCCCAGTGGCATTCCGTAGGGATCGTTCCCTCCGTGACACCTTGGTTCACTCCTCCATCACCCCCTACTCCTCAACCCCCTCCCACGGCACCTTCCCATGCGACCGCAGAAAATACAACACCTGCCCCTTCACTTCCTCTCTCCTCAACGTCCAAGGGCCCAAACACTCCTTTCAAGTGAAGCAACTTTTCACTTGCACTTCCCTCAACTTAGTCTACTGCATTCGTTGCTCCCAATGCGGTTTCCTCTACATTGGAGAGACCAAACGCAGACTGGGTGACTGCTTTACAGAACACCTTCGGTCTGTCCGCAAGCATTATCCAGACCTCCCTGTCGTTTGCCATTTCAACACTCCACCCTGCTCTCTTGCCCACATGTCTGTCCTTGGCTTGCTGCATTGTTCCAGTGAAGCTCAATGCAAACTGGAGGAACAGCACCTCATCTTCTGACTAGGCACTTTACAGCCTTCCGGACTGAATATTGAGTTCAACAATTTTAGATCTTGAACTCTCTCCTCCATCCCCACCCCCTTTCCGTTTCTTCCCCCTCCTTTTTGTTTTTTCCAATAATTTATTTAGATTTTTCTTTTCCCACCTATTTCCATTATTTTTAAATGTATTTCCACCCATTGTTTATCTCTGCCTTTTAGTATTCCCCCACCCCCACTAGAGCTATCTGTACCTTGTCTGTCCTGCCTTCTACTCTTAATTAGCATATTCCTTTAGATAATATCACCACCTTCAACTTTGTTCTTTTGTCTGTGACATCTTTTGGTTATCTCCACCTATTATGGCTGCTTGTCCCAACAAAACCCCCCACCCCCCAAACAGCTTATATTTCACCCCTTTCCTATTTTTACTTAGTTCTGTTGAAGGGTCATGAGGACTCGAAACGTCAACTGTGCTCTCCTCCGCCAATGCTGCCAGACCTGCTGAGTTTTTCCAGGTATTTCTGTTTCTGTTTTTGTTTTGGATTTCCAGCATCTGCAGTTTTTTGCTTTTACCTCTTTTTACCTATGTCGTTGGTACCGGTATGGACCATGACATCTGGCTGTTCGCCCTCTCGCTTCAGAATGTCCTGAAGCTGCTCAGTGACATCCTTGACCCTGGCACCAGGGAGGCAACATACCATCCTGGTGTCACGTCTGCAGCCGCAGAAATGTCTATCTGCTCTCCTTATGATAGAATCCCCTATCACTAGGCTACGGGCCAAGTGCTAGAAAATGGGATTAGAATAGATTGGTGGCTGGCACAGACACGATGGGCCGAAGGGCCTGTTTCTGTACTGTACAGCTCTATGACTATTGCTCTCCCACTCTTTTTTCTTCCCACCTATGCAGCACAGCCACTCATGGTGTTACAGACCCATGTCACTGAGAGACGATCTCCCCCAGCAATATCCAAAATGGAAAATCTGTGAGAGAGGGAGACGGACCCAGGGGACCCCTGCATTACCTGCCGAGTGCTTTTACTCTGTCTGGCGGTCACCCATTCCCTTTCTGCCTGTGCACCCATTACCTGCAATGTGACCACCTCATGTGCGTGCTATCCACAACGATCTCATCCTTGCAGATTCTCCACAGTGACTCCAGCTGCAGTCCCAGTTCTGAAATGTGGATTTTGAATAGCTGCAGCTGCAGACACTTCCTGCACATGTGGTTGCCATGGACACTGGAAGTGTCTCTGCCTCACACAGGGAGAGCATTCCACTTGGCCAAACTGCCGTGTCATGCCTTACCCTTAAATTACACCCTTTACTTTTATTTCCTCTAGTTTAGAGAATATTAAGGACAGAAGAAATACTCACCAGGTCCTACTTACCAAGACTGCTGCTCTGCTTACTGAGAAAAGGTAGAAAATGAAAGGATCCCTCCTTCCTCTCTCACCAAACTCCAACTTAAGCACTCTAATGCAGCCCAAAGTAGCACTCCACTAGGGCATGAAAAAGCCTCACTAGAACACTAACAAACATGCCTCATTAAAACACAGATACACAGGTTCCTTTAGAACCTGGACTTACATATCTTTTCTCCCACGCACATTTAGAAGGGCATTACACAGCATGGCTGCAACACAGAGGAGCAGGAATTAAATATATGTCCACACTCGGAACTGGCAATCTCAGTCATGCTGTCATTAACTGAATGGAACCAGGATCCTGCCTGTGCAAAAGAAATAACCTTGGATTCCTTGTTGCCAGTCCCTGTATTTGGTTTTGGAGCAGTAGCCTAGAAATTTGACCACAAGTATTTTCAGGTGAGTGGGGTGGGGGAAAAGGGGTGCATAGCTGTGATCCCCTGCTCTTGAATGGTGAGGCTTGAGGCTCTCCATGTATTGGGACCCTAGCATAAATTAATTCTTTCATGGGATGTGAGTGTTGCTGGCAAGGCCAGCATTTGTTGCCCATCCTTAACTGCCCTAGAGAAGGTGGTGGTGTGCAGCATCCTGGATCCACTGCTGTCTATCTGGTGTGGCACACCCACAGTGTTAAAAGGTTCAAGTTGTCAGCAAAGCAGTCTGGAGCGGTGGCAATTCGGAGGAGAGTCAAATGTGGAGCTGGGAGGAAGAGTGTTTAATTTAAGTAAATTACCACCCCCTTTGTTGTAGACAATCCCCAGAGCTAGTTTCTGAATGCAGCCCTCGATTGCTGCTTCAGAGTAAGCCAATGTTACAGTGGGACCTCAAATAGGTGTTCGGCCCCTTAGGTGCACATACAAAAAGCCTAATTCTTGATTCAGGTGTGTGTAAAGGACGCCTCTTTGTCCTTGCTCAATGAAATGGGTGATGTACCACCATCTAGAACCGTGCACACACTTCCTTCCCTCCATACTGGGGCTTTTGCAGCCCAAGTAGCACATGTTTCGCATGGACCAATTTCTAGCCAATGAAGCAATTGTAGCATAATGCATAACATGCAAGATCCTGAAAAGCATGATAAACAAACAAGAATAAGTATTTAAAGGACATTCAAAAGTCAACTTGTTAAACAACTGTTAAATGTAACTTGAGAACAGCAAAATAAAATATAAAATATTATAAGAAGCCAACAACTACTAGGGGATAATTTCTGGCTTCCTGTTCTTACTCAGCAGTGAACACTTCATTAGTTTAATCAGTATTGTTCAACGTGTTTCACTTCAGCTCTGCACAGAATGCCACAGTCAAATAACATAATGACATAGTGTTGGAAAAATAACAGACATTCTTGACTCAGAAAAAAGGTTTGCAAAGAAATATCTGAGTGATTTGAAATGTTTCCAGAAAGTAATGAGTTGATTCAGAATGCTAAAATTCTTGATCAAGGCTGGACTCTGCTTCTTTACTTATTCAGCTGGTAATTGATCTTGGTCTATTCCATTGCCAATGGAATGAATGATGCAGTAAAATTGTGCCAGTGCTTAGCTCAAAATTGACTGCTGTTTTTAAAATAATTATTTTTTTGTAAGATTTAAAATATCACATTTCATAATTTTCACAAGGCATGGCAAAACATATAAAATATGAATTTCAAGGGACAGATTTTCCTGGTTTCCAAAAGAGAAATGGCGATTTTTAATTATCTTACAGGATCTGTCCAAGATCCTAATGGGAGAGTAAATGCAATTCATTCTAGGTAACCCAGGAGTTAGAATGATGAGCCTTAGTTCCCAGCATCCAGGTTTTGTTGAAGACCAATGTCAGCCTCGATGGGTTCCAAGGTGGTGTGGCTCAGGGGAAGTCAATTAAATATCAACTCTCTGCAGAACATTACAGGTTACACAGGGAAATGGTTACCAAGCAAAATTAAAAATCCAACAATAAGCAAAATCAGAATGAATATAAGCATTGTATCTAGTGAAGAGAGAACAGTTAAGGGCAGAACGATAGGAAATGACTGGGTACACAGGAGTAAACTGAGGAAAGGGGGACAATAGCACAAAATATGAACAAAATAAACTCAGGAACAGTGCAAACACAGGTATAACAGTATTAATATGGGGAAATCACAAAAACATGAATAAATAACACAAGCAATATATAGAATACTTCACAGAGAAACTAAAGAAAAAGATATTAGGAAGTGGAGGAGGAGGTAGAGAGATGGGTGGGTGGTCTAAGGAAGGAATACAAATGTTCGGGTCTAGATGGTTACAATATAACCATCAGTGTGAGGCGAAGGGAGGAGAGGGCTGCAGGAGAGGCTAGTTAGGAGAGAGGAGAACTTCTGGGGTGGGGAGTTTGTAGGGATGGAGGAGGTTACAGAGATAGAGAAGGCTGAGACCCTGAAGAGATGAATATAAGGGTGAACACTTTAAATTTGAGGTACTGGGGAATCAAGAGCCAATATAGGTCACAGGGACAGTGTTCACTGAGCAGGATGTGGTGTGGGATATGATACAGGCAGCAGAGTTTTAGATGGGCTGGAGTATACAGATATAAAGAATGGGGAGCTGTTGAGGAGGTGTTGAAGGCGTAGATTATAGTTTTAGTAACAGGTAGGCTGAGGTTGGGGTGGGAGCTTTTAGAGCTGGAAGCAGGCAGTCTTTGTGAAAGGGAGGATTTGGTGTCAGTAACTCAATTTAGGGATGAATAAAACACCAAGGTTTTGAACAGTCTGGTTCAGCCAGAAACAATGGCAGGGGAGGAGGACAGAATAAGTGGCAAGTGTATCGAGTTAGTGGCCAAATTTTTCCCAATGTTTAGATGGAGGAAGTGTGGCTATCAAAGATTGGCTCTCCAACAAGCAGTTTGACAACAAAGAGGCAGTGGATGTTAATTGCATCAATTGAAATTAAGTGTACATTGGTGGAGAGCATGGATCAAATAAAAGATACTTGAAGAAATTCAGAGGCAACATTGCAGGGGCTGGAAGAAAACCTACTGCTCCAATCAAGGTTCTACCACAGTACTAAAATGGCTCTTATCAAAGTCACAAATGATATCCTACGTGACTGTAACAAAGGCAAATTCCTCCTCCTCCTTCTTGTCCTGTCTGCAGCCTTTGACCTGGTTGATCATACCATCCTGCTCCAACATTTTTTAAAATTCATTCACGGGTTATCAGCTTCGCTGGCTAGCCCAACATTTATTGCCCATTCCTAATTGCCCTGTAGAAGCTGGTGGTGAGCTGCCTTCTTGAACCGCTGCAGTCCATGTGGTGTAGGTACACCCATAGTGCTGTTAGGGAGGGAGTTCCAGTATTTTGACCCAGTGACAGTGAAGGAACGGCGGTACATTTCCAAATCAGGATGGTGAGTTACTTGGAGGGGAACTTCCAGGTGGTGGTGTTCCCATCTATCTGCTGCCCTTGTCCTTCTAGATGGTTGTGGTCGTGGGTTTGGAAGGTGCTGTTGAAGGATTCTTGGTGAATTCTTGCAGTGCATCTTGTAGATGGTACAACACTGTGCGTCGGTGGGGGAGAGAGTGAATGTTTGTGGATGTGGTGCCAATCAAGCAGGGTGCTTTGTCCTGGGCGGTGTCAAGCTTCTTGAGTGTTGTGGGAGCTGCACTCATCCAGGCAAGTGTGGAGTATTCCATCACACTCCTGACATGTGCCCTGTAGATGGTGGACAGGCCTTGGGGAGTCAGGAGGTGGGTTACTTGTCACAAGATTCCTAGCCTCTGACCTATTCTTGTAGCCACAGTATTTATATGACTAGTCCAGTTCAGTTTCTGGTCAATGGTAACTCCCAGGGTGCCGATTGTGGGGGATTCAGTGATTGTAATGCCATTGAACATCAAGGGACGATGGTTGGGTTCTCTCTTGTTGGAGATGGTCATTGCCAGGTACTTGTGTGGTGCATATGTTACTTGCCACTTGTCAGCCCAAGCCTGGATATTGTCCAGGTCTTGCTGCATTTGAACATGGACTACTTCAGTATCTGAGGAGTCGCAAATGGTGCTAAACATCGTGGAATCATCAGCGAACATCCCCACTTCTGACCTTATGATACAAGGAAGGTAATTGATGAAGCAGCTGAAGATGGTTGGGCTGAGGACACTACCCTGAGGAACTCCTGCAGTGATGTCCTGGAGCTGAGATGACTGATCTCCAACAACCATCTTCCTTTGTGCTAGGTATGACTCAAACCAGTGAAGAGATTTCCCCCTGATTCCCATTGAATCCAGTTTTGCTTGGGCTCCTTGATGCCACACTCTGTTAAATGCTGCCTTGAAGTCAAGGGCAGTCACTCTCACCTCACCTCTGGAGTTCAGCTCTTTTGTCCATGTTTGAACAAAAGCTGTAATGAGGTCAGGAGCTGAGGCCTTGGTGGAACCCAAACTGAGCGTCAGCAAGCAGGTTTTTGCTAAGCAAGTGCCACTTGATAGCACTGTTGATGACCCCTTCCATTACTTTACTGATGATGGAGTCGACTGATGGGACGGTAATTGGCTGGGTTGGATTTGTCTTGCTTTTTCTGTACAGGACATCCTTAGGCAATTTTCCACATAGCCGGGTAGATGCCAGTGTTGTAGCTGTATTAGAACAGCTTGGCTAGGTGTGTGGCAAGTCCTGGAGCACAAGTCTTCTGTACTATTGCCGGAATATTGTCTGGGCCCATATTCTTTGCAGTATCTAGTGCCTTCAGCTGTTTCCTGATATCGCGTGGAGTGAATTGAATTGGCTTAAGATTGGCACCTATGATGCTGGGGACCTCCGGAGGATCATCCGCTTGGCACTTCTGGCTGAAGGTTGTAGCAAATGGTTCAGCCTTATCTTTTGCACTTATGTGCGGGGCTCCTCCATCATTCAGGATGGGGACATTTGTGGAGCCTCCTCCCCCTCCAGTGAGTTGTTTAATTGTCCACAACCATTCACGACTAGATATGGCAGGGGTGCAGAGCTTAGATCTGATCCGTTGGTAGTGGGATCGCTTAGCCCTGTCTATCACTTGCTGTTTATGCTGTTTGGCACGCAAGTAGTCCTGTGTTACAGCTTCACCAGGTTGACATCTCATTTTAAGGTATGCCTGTTGCGGCTCCTGGCATGTCCTCCTGTACTCTTCATTGAACCAGGGTTGATCCCCTGGAATGGTGATAATGGTAGAGTGGGGGATATGCCGGGCCATGAGGTTACAGATTGTGTTTGAGTACAATTCTGCTGCTGCTGATGGTCCACAGTGCCTCATGGATGCCTAATCTTAAACTGCTAGATCTGTTCAAAATCTCTCCCATTTAGCACAGAACGCGATCAAGGGTATCCTCAATGTGAAGGCAGGACTTGTCTCCACAAGGGCCATGCGGTGGTCACTCCTACCAATACTGTCATGGACAAATGCATCTGCGGCAGGCAGGTTGGTGAAGATGAGGTCAAGTATGTTTTTCCCTCTTGTTGGTTCCCTCACCACCTGCTGCAGACCCAGTCTAGCAGCTATGTCATTTAGGACTTGGCCAGCTCAGTCAACAGTGGTGCTACCGAGCCAACCTTGGTGACGGACATTGAAATCCCCCACCCAGAGTACATTCTGCACCCTTGCCACCCTCAGTGCTTCCTCCAAGTGGTGTTCAACATGGAGGAGCACTGATTCATCAGCTGAGGGAGGGCGGTAGGTGGTAATCAGCAGGAGGTTTCCTTGCCCAAGTTTGACCTGATGCCATGAGACTTCATGGGGTCCAGAGTTGATGTTGAGTACTCCCTGGGTAACTCCCTCCCGACTGTATACCACTGTGCCGCCCTCTACTGGGCCTTTCCTGCCAGCGGGCCAGGACATACCCAGGGATGGTGATGGTGGTGTCTGGGACATTATCTGTAAGATATGATTCCGTGAGGATGACTATGTCAGGCTGTTGCTCCACAATTGTCCAGCTGGATGTGGCTACACTTGCTTAGTTCTAGTCTTATCATTAATCATAGCCAGAAAATCACCTGCAGCTCTCAGGTAGCTACCTCTAGTGTCTCCCATGGGTCTATCCTCAACTCCCCTAATATTTCTCATCCACATTCTGCCTGTGGCAACTCAAGCAAAAACATGTATGTTTACACAAGTAAGTTAGCAACAGTCAGCTTTACCTCACCACTTTTTGTCTTGAACCCTCCATTGTCTGCAACTTGTCAGACTGCTTGTCTGACATGCATCCAGTATCGAATGAGCATAAGTTTCTCCCAATTAAATACTTGCGAGCAGGGACCTCCCTGGAAGATCCCAGGAAAGGATTGCATGGCAATTGCCTGGAAAGTTCAAACTTCTGATGGGCAATTGCCCTGCAATGGGAACCATACTTTGATGGTCCGACTGTGTTATACCAATAGTTACCCAGAAACGATTAGAAGAATTTGAACCACTTCTAGCTTCTGGGTAACTATTATGCTGACTCACCCCCACCCCCCATGGGACGCCGACTACTCCCCACCCCCTCACGGAAGCCCCTTACAGGACTCATCCCACAACACCGCACCCACCTCCCCCCCCCATCCCCAATGACTGCCCGAAACCCCAACTGACTGCATCCCAACTGCCCCCCCAAACTGCCCAACTCCCCCAGTTGTTCAGCCCCTGACCCCAAACCTCTCCCTCCAAATCCTACCCACTTACCATACAAACCTACCTTCCCCCTGGCTTGAAAGTGGCTGGACCTTTAAATTTACCTGATTTATGGCAGTGTTGTAAAAACGGGGGCGTGGCCTCTTTGTGTCCAACTCTGTGGCCCTCGACAGAAGGCCTCAGGAGTGTGCTGCCCTACACAGTTCACACTCAGCTCGAGTCGGAAGGTTGGGTGGGAAGGGATTGAAAGGATTTTGAGATAAGAAACTAGAGGCAGAGTGGCAATCTGACTCTGATTGCTACTCCGTGGAAGTTCAGGCTCAATCTTCCAGTATATCTGGGCAGTCACTAAGGCAGCCAACTTCCAACTCCATAACATTATCCAATTCCTGCTGCCATAGCTCATTTGCTACTGAAGTGCCCATTTATATCTTTGTTACCTCTAGACTTGACTATTCCAATACACTCCTGATCAGCCTTTCATGTTCTACCCTCCTTAAATTTGAAGTAACCCAAAACTGGGTATCCCGTGTTCTGTTCACCCATCAACCCTGTGCTAACTGATATACCCTGACTCCTGGTTAAGTAAAGTCGCAATTTAAAAATTCTTAGCCTTGTTTTCAAATCCCTCAATGGCCTCACCCTTCCTTCATCTCCTCCATGTGACATCTGCGCTCCTCCAATTCTGGTCTTATGAGCACCTCCGATTGTTATCACTCCACCTTTAGTGGCTGTGCCTTCAGCTTCTTGCCCTAAGCTCTGGAATTCCCTCCCTAAACCTTTTCACCTCTCTTTCTTCCTTTAGCATGCTCCTAAAAACCTATCTCTTTGACTGACCTTTTGGTCACCTGACCTAATACCTCTTAATGTGGCTTGGTGTTGTACTTGGTTTATGCTGCTCCTGCTCCTGCTTGGGACTTTATTACATTAAAGATGCTTATTATGATCTTAATCGAGACCAGTAACTTTAAAAAGATCATCCAAAATCCCAGTTATGTACTGAAAGAATGAAGCAACAAGATTCCACAGTTTAAAATAGGAGAATTTTTAGTATACAAGAGTCAAATGAAAGAAATACGAAGGGCGGAATTTATCAGTGACGTGCCATTCCCGACAGCAGAACCGAAGTGTTCTCCACTTCCACTCTCTTGCTTTTTCCTGTTTCTAACACATTTACAATTAAAAAGCGCTGGGAAGCACGTGTGATTCCGCAGCGGGGGAAGCTTTTCCGTGGTGAAACCTTATGGCACAAGGGAGGGGAGCAGGAGAATGACAGCTTGCATGGAGTCTCGGGAGCTGACAATGCTGCAGCTACTGGCGGGTATAAAAGAGCTTCCTGGTCAAACAAGGAGACTCTGCATCATGGCCAAGACTTTCCTGCCCAACTCCATTGCCATTAGCACAAGACTTATTGAGAGCACAAAGATGGCACAGATGTTTTTTAAAATTTAAACTTCACTTGTAAATAATTCACATTACTTTGGTTTCACCTTATTCATGTGCGCATTATTGTTATTGGTTGAGGTTAGCTTAGTCAGAGCTAAATGCACTGGCATGTCTCATCGTTGGCACGCATTGATGGTTACGGGGGGTTAGGGACTTTTCCTTTATTATGGAAGAAACAAAAACGTGTTTTTGCGTCACATTTATTGAATGTTCATGTTAGTGTCCAGTGTTGTATTCACCACTCGGTGGAACAGGACTGAACTTGCAGGTTCAGCTGTCCCTCCCTCCTGTGCATTGTAAAGGACATTAGAGTCATAGAGGTCTACAGCACAGAAAAAGGCCCTTAGAGTCTGCGCCAGTCAAACAAGTACCTAACTATTCTAATCCCATTTTCCAGCACTAGGCCCATAGCCTTGTATGCTATGACATCGTAAGTGCACATCCAAATACTTCTTAAATGTTATGAGGGTTTCTACCTGTTTCTGCCATTTGAAAGAAACCCATCGCTAATGTGGATAAGTGTGAAGTTATCCACTTTGGTAGGAAAAACAGAATGGCAGAGTATTATTTAAATGGTGATAGATTGGGAAATGTTGATGTACAAAGGGACTTGGGTGTCCTTGTACACCAATCATTGAAAGCAAGCATGCAGGTGCAGCAAGCAGTTAAGAAGGCAAATGGTATGTTGGCCTTCACTGTGAGAGGATTTGAGTACAGGAGCAAGGATGTCTTACTGCAGCTGTACAGGGCCTTGGTGAGACCACACCTAGAGTATTGTGTGCAGTTTTAGTCTCCTTACCTAAGAAAGGATATACTTGCCAGAGAGGGAGTGCAGCAAAGGTTTACCAGGCTGATTCCTGGGTTGGCAGGATTGTTGTATGAGGAGAAATTAGGCTGACTAAGCCTGTATTCACGAGAGTTTAGAAGAACGAGAGGAGATCTCATTGAAACACATAAAATTCTGACAGGGATGGACAGGCTGGATGCAGGGATGATGTTTCCTTTGGCTGGGGGAGGTGGTCTAGAACAAGGGGTCACAGTCCCAGGATACAGCGTAGATAATTTAGGACTGAGATGAGGAGAAACTTCTTCACTCAGGGGGTGGTGAACCTGTGGGATTCTCCACTACAAAAGGCTGTGGAGGCCAAGTCACTGAATATATTTAAGAAGGAAATTGATAGATTTCTGGACTCTAAAGGCATCAGGGGGTATGGGGAGAGAGTGGGAGTATGGTGTTGAGGTAGAGGATCAGCCATAATCATATTGAATAGTGGAGCAGGCTTGAAGGGCCGAATGACCTACTCCTGCTCCTATTTTTTTTGTTTCTATGTTTTTAATTCTGATCCCTGACTCCGAGTCTCAACACATGGTCCCAAGGTCAGCAAAGGAAAGAAACTAATTTTGTCTTCTTTGGTTATCTTGATCCTTTACAATGTCCGATTTCCGAAACAGCAAGCCTGTGGTTCTTTTCTATGCGTTCCAACTCACAACGTTATACCGCTAATTAAACTAAGTCGGCGGCCATTGTGGACCCTTCTTTTTCAGGCAGAAGTGCGCTGCCGCCATTTTGGAAAGCCCGCCAAAACCCAGCAAGCGCGGAAAGATCCATTGTTGGGCAGTGAAAGGCGACGCCATCTTGGAAGCCTGTAACCTCTTAAAGCTGTACCAATATTTTTAAAATCTTCAAAATGAATCACAAATCCAACTCGCCAGATCGGTCTGCACCAACCCAAGGGCCAAATCCAACAGGACATTTGGTATAGTTGAGAAGCAATTTTTCACATTACACAAGTACTTCAGGCCTCTGTAAAAAACCAGATCAATGCTTTTGTTTTTAACTGGTTTGGTAATCTTGCGAATCACGCTGTCCTGATGCAAGGCATTGATGAATCCAAAACCAGCCTCCGGGAACTGTTAACAGCCTTTGATGAATATTTTAATCTTCCAGCCGAGGAGAGTTCAGAACTTAAAATGAGGTCTGGGAAACCCCCAGCCAAACAATGGAAAGGCAAAAAGACAGCACCCGAACAAACCATACGAGGGCACCAGAGAGACACGGGACTTTACAGAAGCTCCAGTGATATATCTTTATGGGGAGCCCGAGGCAGAAGTCCAAAATTATTTCCTTTTTGAAGACATGAACACTTAACCAGAACTGTACCAGCGGCTGGTGATGAACAACAAGGAAAAGGTTCTGCACCAGGCAGACCAAGAAAAAGCAGGGATTCACTCAGAAAACGTTCGCCTCAAAGCTGAGTTGGACGAACTCAACCTCCAGTACAGCGAGGCATGACAGCAGACAAGAAAGGCACTCAGAGCTCATTGCCTTGAAAGATGCTTCGACGAACAACTATGTGCCCCTAGAAAAACACGAGGAGTAGGAGTACATGATAAAAACTACAAAAAAAGCTGTGTTGGAGCTATTAGCAATGACAAAGCTAGACACCGACATACAGATTCAGAAGACAAAAGCTGAACAAGAAAATAAACGATTGAAAGAGCAGCTAATTGTCATTTACCATCAGATTCAAAAACAATCCATTACCCTTCAGCAACACAACATAATAAAGAATGCCTTGAGCAGCAGAATGACAGAACAGCAGAACAAACTCGATGAGAATCTGTTAAATTACAAGAAAACTCAAGGCAAAGTACTTGAGCTTCGCAATGAAAAGGAAAACCTGTTGAAGGACGTTCACCTGCTACAAGGATCCCTCAGGTCCAAGTTTGTCCCTTGGGAACATTACGATGCAAGACAAAGTTAATTTAGAACAAAAAGAACAAAGAAAAGTACAGCACAGGAACAGGTCCTTCGGCCCTCCAAGCCTGCACCGATCATATTGCCTGTCAAACTAAAACATTTTGCACTTCCGGGGTCCGTATCCCTCTATTCTCATCCTATTCATGTATTTGTCAAGCTGCCTCTTAAACACCACTATTGTACCTGCTTCCACCACCTCCTCTGGCAGTGAATTCCAGACACTCACTACCCTCTGCGTAAAAAACTTGCCCCGCACATCTCCTCTAAAGTTTTCTCCTCTCACCTTAAAGCTATGTCCCCTAGTAATTGACTCTTCCACCCTGGGAAAAAGCTTCTATCTACTCTGTCCATGCCACTCATAATTTTGTAAACTTCTATCAAGTAGCCCCTCAATCTTGGTCGCTCTAGTGAGAACAATCCGAGTTTCTCCAACCTCTCCTCATAGCTAATAACCTCCAGACCAGGCAGCATCCTGGTAAACCTCCTCTGCACTCTCTTCAACACCTCCATATCCTTCTGGTAATGTGGCGACCAAAATTGCACGCAATATTCCAAGTGTGGCCTAACCAAGGTTCTATACAGCTGCAGCATGACTTCCCAGCTTTTATACTCAATACCCCTGCCGATGAAGGCAAGCATGCCATGTGCCTTCCTGACTACCTTATCCACCTGCATTGCCATTTTCAGTGACCTGTGGACCTGTACACCCATATCCCTCTGCCCGTCGATGCACTTAAGGATTCTGCCATTTACCGTATAATTCCTACCTGTATTAGACCTTCCAAAATGCATTACCTCGCATTTGTCCGGATTAAACTCCATCTGCCAATTCTCCGCCCAAGTCTCCAACCGATCTATATCCCGTTGTATCCTTTGACAATCCTCTTCACTATCTGCAACTCCTCCAACCTTAGTGTCATCTGCAAACTTACTAATTAACCCAGTTACATTTTCCTCCAAATCATTTACGTATACTACAAACAGCAAAGGTCTTAGCACTGATCCCTGCAGAACACCACTAGTCACAGCTCTCCATTCAGAAAAGCACCCTTCCACTGCTGCCCTCTGTCTTCTATGACCAAGCCAATTCTGTATCCATCTTGTCAACTCATCTCTGATCCCGTGTGACTTTACCTTCTGTACCAGTCTGCCATGTGGGACCTTGTCAAAGGCCTTACTGAAATCCATGTAAATAACATCCACTGCCCTTCCATCGTCGATCATCTTTGTCACTTCCTCGAAAAACTCAATCAAGTTAGTGAGACATGACCTCCCCTTCACAAAACCATGCTGCCACTCACTAATACGCTCATTTGCTTCCAAATGGTAGTAAATCCTGTCACGAAGAATCTTCTCCGATAATTTCCCTACCACTGATGTAAGGCTCACCGGCCTGTAATTTCCTGGATTATCCCTGCTACCCTTCTTAAACAATGGAACAACATTGGCCATTCTCCAGTCCTCTGGGACCTCACCCGTAGCCAGTGAGGATACAAAGATTTCTGTCAAGGCCCCAGCAATCTCCTCCCTTGCCTCCCTCAGTACTCTGGGGTAGATCCCATCTGGCCCTGGGGACTTATCCACCTTAATATTCTTCAAGACGCCTAACACCTCCTCTTTTTTGATCTCAACATGATCCAGGCTATCTACACACTCTTCCCTAGACAAATCAACTGGTAAGTCCTTCTCTTTGGTGAATACTGATGAGAAGTACTCATTTAGTATCTCTCCCATTTATTCTGGCTCCACACACAGATTCCCACCTCTGTCCCTGAGTGGGCCTACCCTTTCCCTGGCTACCCTCTTGCCAATGACTTTTCATGACCCCTTTTAGCCCTCCTGACTCCTTGCTTAAGCTTCTTCCTACTTTCTTTATATTCTCCACTGGCTTCATCTGTTCCCAGTCTTCTAGCCCTTATGAATGCTTCCCTTTTCTTTTTGACTAATCTCACAATATCCTTCGTTATCCAAGGTTCCTGAAACTTGCCATACTTATCCTTCATCCTAGCAGGAACATGCCGGTCCTGAATTCTTATCAACTGACATTTGAAAGCCTCCCACATGTCAGTTGTTGATTTGCCCTCAAATATCCGCCTCCAGTCTAGATTCCTCAGTTCCTGCCTAATATTGTTATAATTAGCCTTCCCCCAATTAAGCACCTTACCCCGAGGACTCCTGTTATCCTTATCCACCAGTACCTTGAAACTTACTGAATTATGGTCACTTTTCCCGAAATTCTCCCCTATTGAAACTTCGACCACCTGGCCGGATACATTCCCTAATACCAGGTCCAGTATTGCCCCTTCCCTAGTTAGGCTATCTACATATTGTCTCAGGAAGCCCTCCTGGATGCACCTTACAAATTCTGCACCTACTTTAATGCCACTCTGAAAGAACTGATCACCCAGTTTTCAGAGAAGACTCAGGAATGTACACTATTTCGGGAGGAAGCTGCAAGCTACAGCGCTGGAGGAAATTGGTGCACATTTGGAAGGAATCTTGGAAAAACATTACATTCCTAAAGAGGTATATGAAGAGATGAAAATGCTGAACATAGAATGGCAAGCAAAGATAGAAGTTCTCACTAAAGGGGGTGAGGTCTTTCAATTGGCAGAATTGCAATTACAGAATGTGACTTTGAAAGGTAGCACAGAGGAGTTATATCCTGCCAAGGAAAAACTGATCAGTGGAGAGAATACAACATGGAGCAGCAAACAGATCTCTCAGCTGATGTTTCTTGTCTGGAATCAGCCTTTCTCCTCCTGAGCAGGGATGTCTGCATTGCCCTGGATCTCCCCCAGACGGCAGAGGATGTCAAGACTACCACTGTTGTTAGCCAGCCAGAACAGCACAGTCCTGAGTACTCAAACACTAAAGAGTATTCAGACCCTGATTTCACCTGCGATCTTTCTTTGCGGAGCAGGCTTGTCCATCATCATTCCAGGTCCTGGCAAGTCCCCAATGGTCAGGCCAACGTACCACACATGAGATTACCATAGCACCTCCATTGGAAGTGGTGTTACAACAATGGTATAGTTGGTAGATACACCAACAACTGTGCACACACAGCAACTTCCAGACAGCATGTCAGAACCACAAGGAATGCTGGAACCTAGTAGCAGTCTCACACCATCAACAACAAAAAGCAGAGGTGAGCATGATACTCAGTATTCTTCTCACCACAGGAATGTTTCTCCTCAGCCTCGATGGCCCAGACAGAAAAAGAAGAAGAAAAGGCACTGCCAAACATACGAATACCATGTTCGTCCATCCTGCGGGAAACGATAAAGAGCAACAACAGCCATGCACTAACAAACCAGCCAGACCAACCAGGTGTGGTTTAACATCAAGCAATGGAAGAAACGGATGAAACCATAACCAAATACCAGTCCAACCTCCAAGCCAACAGGTTAGGAGTGTGCAGGTAGAGAGGGAATGTGTGACCGCCAGGCAGTCTAAGAGAACCAGGCAGGTAGTGCAGGAGTCCCCTGAGTTGATCTCACTCGCTAACCAGTTTTCCATTTTGGATACTGGTGAGGGTGATGGTTCCTCAGAGGAGTGCAACAAAAGTCAAGTCCAGGGCACCACAGGTGGCTCAGCTGCACAGGAAAGAAGAAAGAAAAGTGGAAAGGCAATAGAGACAGGGGATTTGGTTAGTTAGGGGAACAGAGAGGCATATATCTCCGGCCATAGATCTGACTCCAGGATGGTGTGTTGCCTCCCTAATGCCAGGGTCAAGGATGTCACAGACCGGCTGCAGGACATTCATCTGGGGGAGGGTGAACAGCCAGAGGTCATGGTCCATATTGGTACCAATGACATAGGTAGAAAGAGAGATGAGGTCCTGAAAGTAAATTTTAGAGAGTTAGGAAAAAAATTAAAAAGCAGGACCTCAAAAGCAGTAATCTCAGGATTACTCCAGTGTCACATGCTAGTGAGTATGGGAAGAGGAGCGATTGAACACGTGGCTGAAGAATTGGTGTAGGAAGGAGGACATAAGATTTCTGAGGCATTGGGACCAGTTCTGGGACAGATGGGACCTGTACAAGATGGACGGGCCGCATCTTAGCCGCACCGGGACTAACATCCTCAGGGAGATTCGTTAGTGCTGTTGGGGGAGGATGTCACACCCAGGGGGACGGGAACCTGAGAAGGAGCTCAGATTGGAGGGAAGAAAAACTGGTAACATTAGATCAAAGGAAATGGCTTATAAGGATGCCAGAAAAAGTGGTAAGCCCGAGGATTGGGAGCAATTTAGAACCCAGCTAAGGAGGGCCAAGAAACTGATAAAGAAAAGAAGAGAATATGAATGCAAACTAGCGAGGAACAGAAAGGCGGACTGTAAAAACTTCCTTAGGTATGTGAAAAGGAAATGATTAGCAAGGACAACTTCGGCCCATTACAGGCAGAGAAGGAGAATTTATAATGGAGAATTGGGAAATGGTAGAGAAACTTAACAATTACTTTGTGTCTGCCTTCACAGAGGAAGGTACAGAAAATCTCCCAAGATACAAGGGAAACAAGGGACTTGTGAAAATGAGGAACTGAAAGCAATTAGTATTAATATAGAGATAGTACTCAAAAAAATAACTGGATTGAAGGTTGATAAATCTCTTGGACCTGATTATCTACATCCCAGAGTTTTGAAAGAGGTGGCTGTAGAGATAGTAGATGCATTGGCGGTTATCTTTCAAATTTCTATAGATTCTGGAAAGGTTCCTGTGGACTGAAAAGTAGCAAATGTAACTCTGCTATTTAAGAAGAGAGGGAGAAAACTGAGAACAACAGACCTGTTAGTTTGATGTCAGCAGTAGGGAAATGTTAGAATCTATTATATAGGTTGAAATAACTGGACACTTAGAAAATAATGATATGATTGGGCAGAATCAACATGGATTTATAAAAGGGAAATCATGTTTGACAAACCTGTTGGAGTTTTTTTGAGGACATTACTTGTAGCATAAAGGAGAACCAGTGGATGTGGTGAATTTGGATTTTCAGACAACTTTTGATAATTTCCCATACAGGAGGTTAGTAAACAAATTAAAGACATGGGACTGGGGGTAACATACTTCTATGGGCTGAGAAATGGTTAACAGACAGAAAACAGGGTGTAAACAGGAATAAATGGGTTATTCTCAGGATGGCAGACTGTTACTAGTGGGACACTGAAGGATCAGTGTTTGGGCCTCAGCTGTTCACAATCTATAGAAATGATTTGGATGATTTGAATGAATTGGAGACCAATTGTAATATTTCCAAATTTTCTGATGGCAAAACTAGGTGGGAATGTGAGTTGTGAGGAGGATGCAAGGAGGCTTCAAGGAGATTTGGACAGGCTAAGTGAATGGACAAGAACACGGCAGATGAAATATAATGTGAATAGGTGTTATCCACTTTGGTAGAAAAAACAGAAAGGCAGAATATTTCTTAAATGGTGAGGGTTTCGGAAGTCCGGGTGTCCAAAGGGACTTGGGTGTCCTTGTTCATGAGTCACTAAAAACTAGCATGCAGGTGAAGCAAGCAACTAGGAAGCCAAATGGTATGTTGGCCTTCATCGCAAGGGGATTTGAACAAAGGCAAGCTGGGAGCTGCATTACTCTAAATTAATTAAGGAAGTATTTAAATAAATTAGTAAATTAAGATAAATTGGTTAAAAAAAATACTGTAGTAAACACTCTATATAAAGTTTAAGGTATGTCAGTAAAGCTCAGCTATGTGCAATGTGCACTTTGTGGGATGTGGGAAGTCGTGCAAGCACAAAATGCCATCGATGACTACATCTGCAGGAAGTGTCACCAGCTGTAGAAACTTGAGCTGACCTCATGTGGCTCAGATTAATTTTTCTTTGTAATGCTCCTGGGATGTTTTATTATACTAAAGGTAATGTATAAATGAATTCCAGCTGCAGTCACTGTGGTACATCCGCAAATCTGAAGATTATGTGGATAGCGTGTTTAGAGAGGCGGTCACACCGCGGCTAAGAAGTACACAGGTAGAGAGGGAATGGGTGACCTCCAGAGTATCTAAGAGAAACAGGCATGTCGTGCAGGAATTCCCTGAGAATATCTCGCTCTCTAACCGCTTTTCCATTTTGGATACAGGTGAGTGAGATGGTTCCTCAGAGGACTGTAGCAACAGCAAAGTCTGTGGCACCACAGGCGGCTCAGCTGCACAGGAGGGGAGGAGGAAGAGTGGAAATGCTATAGTGGTAGGGAATTCCATAGTTAGAGGAGCAGACAGGTGTTTCTGTGGCCGTAGACATGACTCCAGGATGGTATGTTGCCTCCCTGGTACCAGGGTCAAGGATGTCACAGAGTGGCTTCAGGGCATTCTTTTGGGGAAGGATGAACAGCCAGAGGTTGTGGTCCACATTGGGACCAAAGACATTGGTAGGAATAGGGATGAGGTCGTGAATGCAGATTTTAGGGAGTTAGGAAGGGGAATTAAAAAGCAGGACCTCAAGAGCAGTAATCTCAGGATTACTCCCAGTGCCATGTGCTACTGAACATAAAAAAAGGAGGATTGAGCAGTTCAACGCATGGCTGAAGAAATGGAGTCGGAGGGAGGGTTTTGGATTTCTGAGGCATTGGGACTGGTTCTGGGGAGGTGGGACCTGTACAAAAAGGGTGGGTTACACCTTAACAGGACTGGGACTGGTGTCCTCACGGGGAGGTTTGCTAGTGCTGTTGGGGAGGGCTTAAACTAGATTAGCAGGGGGATGGGAACCTGAGGGGAAATTCAGAGTGCAGAGGAGAAAAACTGGCAGCGGGAAGTAGTGAAGTATCAACTGATAACGAGGATATATCAGAGAGTAGTATCAAGGTAGATAGAATATTTGGAGAGTTTGATAGAATTAGAGTAGGCAACAGTAAGTCATTAGATGGGGTTAGAATAAGCGGGAAAATGAAAAAGCCTAAATCAGGGCTAATGTGCATGTATGTAAATGCACAGCGTGTGATTAATAAGATTGGTGAATGACAAGCACAGGTTGACAAATGGAATTATGATATTATAGCTATAACAGAGGCCTGGCTCAAAGAAGGGCAAGACTGGGCTTTAAATATTCCTGGGTACTAGGTGTCTTTTGTTATATATTTGTTCATGGGATGTGGGCATCACTGGCTAGGCCAGCATTTATTGCCCATCCCTAATTGCCCTTGTTCAGAGGGCATTTAAGAGTCAACCACATTGTTGGTGGGTCTGGAGTCACATATAGGCCAGAGCAGGTAAGGATGGCAGATTTCCTTCCCTAAAGGATATTCGTGAACCAGATGGGTTTTTACAACAATTGACAATGATTTCATAGTTATCATTAAAATTTTTATTGAATTCAAATGTCACTATCTGCCATGGTGGGATTTGAACCCAGGTCCCCAGAGCATTACTCTGGATCTCTAGAACACTAATCCAGTGACAATACTACTATGCCACCACTTCCCCAGTGCAGGAAAGACAGGAAAGGAAGAAAAACGGCGGGGAAGGGGGGTTGGGGGGGTGGCAATATTGATTAAAGATGACATTATAGGGAGAGATGGTGTTCCAGAAGGTTCAGCGACGGAATCTCTCTGGCTAGAGGTAAGGAATGAAAAAGGAGCAATAATATTGATTGGTGTAGTATATAGACGACCAAGTAATGGAAGGGATGTGAAGAAACACATTTACAAAGAAATTACAGAGGTGCAAGAAGTATAGAGTAATCATAATGGGAGACTTCAATTATCCAAATAAAGACAAAAGGCCAAGAGGAGCGGGAGTTCCTGGAATGTGTTCAAGATTTTTCTGCAGCAGTATGTTTCCAGTCCAATGAGAGGACATGTACTTTTGGACCTGGTTCTGGGGAATGAGTTGGCCCAAGTGCATCAAATATCAGTGGGAGAGCCTCTAGGGGAAAGTGACCATTGTATCATGAGGTTTAGGTTGATCATGGAAAAGGACAGAGAACAATCCAGAGCGGGGATAATTAATAGAGAGAATAGCCAACTTCGATGGGATGAGAATGCATCTGAGTTGAGTGAGTTGGAATGAAATGCTGGCAGAAAAGACAGTGGCTGAACAATGGGCCACCTTCAAAGAAAAAGTATTGCAGGCAATGTCAAGGTATATTCTGCTGAAGGGAAAAGGTAGGACAAATAAATCCAGAGCGCACTGGGTGATAAGAGAGATAGAGGTAAAGATGAAAAGGAAGAATGCGCACACTACAGATGTCAGGTAGAAAACACAATGGAGAATCAGGCTGAATATAGAAGGACCTGAGGGAAAGTGAAGACACTAATAAGAAAATCAAGGTGAGAGCATGAAAAGGGGCTGGCAGCAAAGATAAAAGGGAATCCCAAGGTCTTTTATAAGCTTGTAAATAATAAAAGGGTGGTAAAAGAAAGAGCATGGCCAATTAAGGACAAAAAAGGGGACTTGCATGTGGAGGCTGGAGAAATGTCAGAGGTGTTGAATGAGTACTTTGCATCTGTCTTTACAAAGAAAGATGTTGTTACAAAGGCTAGGGTGAGAGAGGAGGTAACTGATACACAAGAACTTACAATTGAGGGGAAGGAGGTAGATTCATAGACTCATAGACGATTACAGCACAGAAGGACATGTCCGCACCGGTCAACAAGGATCTGACAGCACTAATCCCATTTTCTGGCGCTTGTTCCATAGCCCTAGAGGCTACAGTAATGCAAATGAATATCGAAATACTTCTTAAATTTTACAAGAGTTTCTGTCTCAACCACCCTTTCAGTCAGTGAGTTCCAGATTCCCGCCACCCTCTGGTGAAAAAAATTCTCCTCAATTTCCCTCTTAGCCTTATCTACCTGCCCTGCTACCCTCATGGATATGTGGATATGCACACCAAGGTCCCTTTGATCCTCAGTACTTTCCAGGGTTCTACCCTTCATAGTGTAATCCCTTGCCTGGTTAGCCCTTCCCAAGTGCATTACCCCACACATTTCCAGGTTGAATTCCATTTGCCAAGGCCATCTTTACTTAAAATAGATAAGGTACCAGGACCGGATGAGATGCATCCAAGCGTACTGAGGGAAGGGAGAGTGGAAATTGCAGAGGCATTAGTGATAATCTTCTAATCTTCCTTAGACACAGGGGAGGTGCCAGAGAACTGGAGAATTGCAAATGTTACATCCTTGTTCAAAAGGGGTGCAAGGATAAAGCTGGCAACTACAGACCAGTCGGTTTAACCTCAGTGGCAGGGAAACTTCTGGAAACTATAATACGGGATAAAATCAATAGTCACTTAGACAAGTGCAGGATAATTAAGGAAAGCCAGCATGGATTCATTAGGGAAAATCATGTTTAACTAACTTGCTGGAGTTTTTTGAGGAGGTAACAGAGAAGGTTGATAAGGGAAACGATGTTGATGTGGTGTGAGACTTGTGAGCAAAATTCTAGGTCATGGAATAAAAGGGAAAGTAGGCATTTGGATGAGAAATTGGCTGAGTGACAGGAAACAGAGAGTAGTGATAAATGGTTGTTTTTCAGATTGGAGGAAAGTCTGTAGTGGAGTTCCCCAGGGGTTAGTGCTGGGACCCTTGCTCTTCCTGATACATATTAATGACCTAGTCAGTGGTGTGCAGGCCATGATTTCAAAATTTGCAGATGATACAAAGATTGGAAATGTTGTCAACTGTGATGGGGATAGTCTTAAACTTCAAAAGGACATAGATATGTTGGTGGATTGGGCAGACATGTGGCAGATGAAGTTCAATGCAGAGAAGTGTGAGGTTATTCATTTTGGCAGGAAAATATGGTGAGGCAGTATAAAATAAAGGGAGAAACTCTAAAGGAGATTCAGGAACAGAGGGACCTCGGCGTATACGTACATAGGTCATTGAAGATAGCAGGGCATATTGAGAGAGCATTTAATAAAGCATATAGTATCTTAGGCTTTATTAATAGAGGCATTGTGTACAAGAGTAAGGAGGTCATGTTGAACTTGTATAAGACACTAGTTAGGCCTCACCTGGAGTACAGCATCCAGTTCTGGGCACCATACTTGAGGAAGGATGTGAAGGTATTGGAGAGGGTACAGAAGGATTCACAAGAATGATTCCAGGGCCAAAGAACTGCAGCTATGAGGATAGATTGGAGAGGTTGTGACTCTTCCCTGGAGAAAAGATGGCTTAAAGGAGACTGACTTGATAGAGGTATTCAAGATCCTTAAGGTAAATAGTGAGAAACTGCTCCCACTCAAGGGAACATCAAGAACTAGAGGGCACAGGTTCAAAATAATTGGCAAAAGGAGTAAATGTGATGTGAGGAAAAATAATTTCAGACAGAGGGTGGTGGGGGTCTGGAACCAGCTTCCTGAAAGGGTGGTGGAGGCAGGTTTGATCGAGGTATTCAAATGGAAATTGGATTGCTGCCTGAAAAAAAAGAATTTGCGAGGTTATGGGGATAAGGCAGGGGAGTGGGACTAGGTAGAATGCTCTTTCAGAGAGCCAATGCAGACTTGACGGGCTGAATGGCCTCCTTCTGCACTGTAAAAGTACTGTGAAAGATATTGTGAGTACAGGAGTAAAGATGTCTTGCTGCAGTTATATACAGCCTTGGTGAGAATGCATCTGAAGTATTCTGCACAGTTTTGGTCTCCTTATCTAAGGAAGGATGTACTTGCCATAGAGGGAGTGCAACAGAGGTTAACCAGATTAATCCCTGGGATGACAGGGTTGTCTTATGAGGAGAGATTGAGGAGACTGGGTCTGTATTCTCTACAGTTTCAAAGAATAAGAGGTGATCTAATCAAAACGTACAAGATTCTTACACGGCGTGACAGGGTAAATGTAGATCGGATGTTTCCCCTGGCTGGTGAGTCTAAACCCAGAGGGCACAGTCACAGAATAAAGGGCAGGCCACTTAGGACCAAGATGAGGAAGAATTTCTTCACTCAGAGGACAGTGAATCTTTGGAATTCTCTCCCCCAGACATCTGTGGAAGCTCAATCATTCTGCATGTTCAAGACAGAAACCGATGACTTATGGATACGAATGACATCAAGGGAAATGGGGATAGTGGAGAAAAATGGTGCAAAAGGTAGATGATCAGCCATAAAAGCAAACTACTGCGGATGCTAGAAATCTGAGACAAAAATAAGAATTACTGGAAAAGCTCAGCAGGTCTGACAGCATCTGTGGAGAGAAAGACAGAGTTAACATTTTGAGTCTGTACGACTCTTCTTCAGAACTAAGGGGAAGTAGAAATGTGGTGAAATATATACTGTTTAACGGGGGTGGGACAGGTGAGGTTAGATAGAAGGCCAGTGAAAGGTGGAGGCAAAGGAGAGTTTGCAAAAGATGTCATAAACAAAAGGTTAAAGGGATGTTGATGTTGATGATACTGGCTAAAGGAAGTGCTTATGGTGACATTAAGAGTGGAAAGCAGGATGAGCAAATGACGAGGTTGGGAGACTATGAGGTTGGAAACTGTGGAGCAGATTTCTCTGCTCCTCTCACCCACTCTAACCTGTCTCCTTCTGAACTTGTCACACTCCATTCTCTCAGGTCTAACCCTGACTTTGTTATCAAACCTGCTGACAAGGGTGGTGCTGTTGTTGTCTGGCGTATTGACCTCTACCTTGCAGAGGCTGAGTTCCAACTCGCAGACACTTCCTCCTACCTCCCCCTGGACCATGACCCCACCACTGAACATCACGCCATTGTTTCCAGGACTGTTACTGACCTCATCTCCTCTGGAGATCTTCCCTCCACAGCTTCCAACCTCACAGTCTCCCACCCACATCCGTGATTCCTCTGATGCCCTACATCATATCAACAATTTCTAGTTCCCTCGCCCCAACCGCCTCCTCTTCACCACAGATGTCCAATCCCTCTACACCTCCATCCCCCACCGAGATGGTCTGAAGGTTCTCCGCTTCTTCCTTGAACAGAGGCCCGAAAAATCCCCATCCACTGCCACTCTCCTCCATCTGGCTGAACTTGTTCTCTCACTGAACAATTTCTCCTTAAATTCGTCTCGCTTCCTCCAAATTAAAGGTGTGGCTATGGGTACCTGCATGGGCCCCAGTTATGCCTGTCTCTTTATGGGGTGTGGAACATTCCTTGTTCCAGTCCTACTCAGGCCCCCTCCCACTGTATCTCCGGTACATCGATGACTGTTTCGGTGCCGCTTCATGCTCTCGTCTGGACCTGGAAAATTTTTTAATTTTGCTTCCAATTTCCACCCCAAACTCTGCTTCCTGTAAGGACTCCATCCCATCCTCTCAATTCCTTCGCCTCCGTCGCATCTGTTTCGATGATGCCACTTTCCAAAACAGTACTTCTGACATGTCTTTCTTCTTCTTTAACTGAGATTTCCCACCCATGGAAGTTGACAGGGCCCTCAACCGTGTCCTACCCATCTCCCGCGCCTCTGCCCTCACACCTTCCTCTCCCTCCCAGAACCCCTCGTCCTCACTTTTCGCCCCACCAGCCTCCGCATTCAAAGGATCATTCTCCGCCATTTCCGCCAACTCCAGCATGATGCCACCACCAAACACACCTTCCCTTCACTCCCCCTTTTGGCATTCCATAGGGACTGTTCCCTCTGGGACAGCCTGGTCCACTCCTCCATCGCCCCCTACACCTCAAACCCCTCCCACGACATCTACCCATGCAATCGCAGAAGGTGCAACACCTGCCCCCTTATTTCCCCCCCTCCTTACCGTCCATGGGCCCAAACACTCCTTTCAAGTGAAGCAGCATTTCACTTGCACCTCCCTCAATTTGGTCTCCTGCATTCACTGCTCCCAATGCAGTCTCCTCTACATTGGAAAGACCAAACACAGGCTGGGTGAACGCTTTGCAGAACACCTTCGGTCTGTCTGCAAGCATGACACAGACCTCCCTGTCGCTTGCCATTTCAACACCCCATCCTGCTCTCATTCCCACATGTCCGTCCTTGGCCTGTTGCAATGTTCCAGTGAAGCTCAACACAAACTGGAGGAGCCTTCCGGACTTAACATTGAGTTCAACAACTTCAGATCATGAACTCTCTCCTCCATCCTCGCCCCTTTTTGATCCCCTTGTTTCTATATTTATTTTTAAATTTTTTATATACATTTTTTTCCCAACTATTTGTATTATGTTAAAAAAAAATTATTTCCATTTATTGTTTTATCCCCACCTTTTAGTCCATTTCGATCTTTTTTCCCACGCTGTCCCCTCCCCCCACCCCACCCCCACTAGGGCCACCTGTCACTTGCTCATCCTGCTTTCTACTCTTAATGTCACCATTAGCACCTCCTTTGGCCAGTATCACCACCATCAACACCCCTTCGACCTTTTGTGTGTGACATCTTTTGCAATCTCTCCTTTACCTCCACCTATCACTGGCCTCCTATTCAGCTTTACCTGTCCTACCCCCGTTAAACAGTATATATTTCACCACATTTCTACTTCATTTTAGTTCTGAAGGAGAGTCATACAGACTCAAAATGATAACTCTGTCTTTCTCTCCACAGATGCTGTCAGACCTGCTGAGTTTTTCCAGCAATTTTTGTTTTTGTTTCAGATGATCAGCCATGATCTTTTTGAATGGCGGAGCAGGCTCAATGGGCCAAATGGCCTAACCCTGTTCCCATTTCCTATGTTCCTATATTCTCTGAAGTTTTGCTGAATGACAGGTGGTCTCATTGAAACCTACAAAATTTTGAAGGGGCTTGATAAGGTGGACACTGAGAGATTGTTTCTACTGGTCAGGGAATCTAAAACGAAGAGGCACAGTCTCAAGATAAGGAGCCAATCATTTAGGACTGAGAAGAGGAGAAATTATTTCACTCAAAGGGTTGTGAATCGTTGGAATTTTCTGCCCTTGGGAGTTGTGGATGCTCTATCTTTGAATATTTTTAAGGCTGGGATAGACAGATTTTTGGTCTCAGGGAATCAAGGGATATGGGCAGCGGATGGGAAAGTGGAGTTGAAGCTCAAGATCAGCCACGATCACATTGAGTGGCAGAGCTGGCTCGATGGGCCGCATGATCTACTCCTGCTCCTATTTCTTGTGATCAATGAACTTTCCTCAATCATAAGGTCAGAAGTGGGAATGTTTGCGCACGATTGCAATATTCAGTTCAGTTCGAGACTCAGCAGATACTGGAGCAGTCCAAGCCCAAATGCAGCGAGACTTGGAGTACATTCAAGCTTAGGCTGACAAGTGGAATTAGCATTTATGCCACACAAACACAAGATAATGACCAACTCCAACAAGAGAAAGACTCACCAATTTCCCTTGTCATTCAACAGCATTACCATCACTGAATTCCTCACAATCAATATCCTGGGGGGTTATCATTGAACAGAAACTTAATTGACCAGCTACATAAAAACTATGGCTACTGAAGGAGATCGGAGATTGGGAATTCTGCAGCAAGTAACTCACCTCAAATGCGCTTCCTCAAAGTTTTTCCACCACCTACAAGGCACAAGTCAGGAGTGTGATGGAATACTCCCCATTTGCCTGGATGAGTGCAGCTCCAACAACACTCAAGAAGCTCAAAAGCAAAATACTGCGGAAGCTGGAAGTCTGAAATAAGAACAAAAACTGCTGGAAAAATTCAGCAGGTCAGGCAGCATCTATGGGGAGATAATGTTAATGTTTCAGGTCAATATACTTTGTCAGAACTGAAGAAAGGTAGAAATGTAAGAGTTTTTAAGCCAGTGAAAGTGGGGAGCTAGAAGAACAAAGCTCACCACCACCTTCTTAAGGGCAATTAGAGATGGGCAACAAATACCTACTTTGCCAGCAACACCTGATGAACAAATTAAAAAAACATTGGAGGGCAACAGTGTCAGAGATCTGACAGTTGGTGTTAGAGTATCTCTAATGGTTGTTATAATTTGGAAAGTGAAAGTGTCACTAGTTTAAACCTAGCAATGATTCAGCCTTTTTGAGTAAGAAATATTCAAACTGAGCTGTGATCACTTAGGTGTCAGCATCTGTGACACATTTGATACTAAAACCACAATTTGTAATTCGTTCTACCATGCAGAAAAGTATTTTTACTACACAAGTTGTCTCAATACAGCTGACAAGTTCATGCCCCCTCTCCCTTTTGTCCTTTCTTCACCGCAATGTGGGGGATGTGATGCTAAAATAAGTTAGAAAGAAAACAACATGTGGAAAAAAAAGCCCTTTCACTCCACTTACACAAACAGGAGCCTAATTCGCCTACTCAGCCAGAGACAAATATGAAAAAGATGTCTCTGTACCCACACCGACTCAGATCAAAATATTGTTATTGAATAAGGCAATTAAGGATAGGCAATAAATGCTGGCCTTGCCAGCGTTGCCCACATCCTGTAAATGAATTTTTAAAAATGGATGCAAGATGACTATTTCCCCTCATGAGAATACACAGGGAAAAATCAGTTAAAAAGCAGTGTGTGCTGGTGTGTGACAGCAAGCAGAAGAACAAGAGTCACCCCGCAGCTTACAGGCAAAAGGATCTTTCTCTCTCTCTCTCTGTTGCTGGAGCAAAGCTCAGCAGAAGCTACAATCTAAAGGAAATAGGATAGCTCTTCAGGCACCCTGCAGAACCAAATGTCGCTAAACCAACTGCAAAACTGCCAGTCAGCTCTATTGGAATCACCCAACTTAACAGCCGCAATGTACCACCATCTACGCCTCACGGACAAGCCAAAGACTGCTTTGTATTTTTTTTTAGCTTTTATTTGGACTCTTAACTTCTTATTTCTGATCAGTGTGTATGTGTGTTGCATTTTTATTATTCTTCTCAGGCTTTAGTAACTAATAAACTTACTCTTTCTTTGATTCAAGAAAGCCTGGTTAAATTGGCTCCTAAAAAAATAAATAAATGTGGACTGGAAAGAGGTATCCACAGAGGGGAAGGGATTCCCTTTAAATTAGCCTTATTGCGACCAACCAAGGGAGTTGAATAAAGAAGGGGAGCCAGCTCATTACTTCTCATCACAAAATTGGGGTCCCGTTCGGGAAGTTAACAAATTGGGAGACCTCGCCCGGGGATCGGTCATAACAAAATCCAGAGACATGGGGCTGAACATTGCTGCAAATGTCAGGAACCCAATGTTGGGACCATTTCTAGCCTTCTGTGCTTCAGTAGTGTCCCCACTGGATTAATTTTACTGGAGAAAGGCAATTAGCAGGCTGCCTCCATGTTCGCCGTCTGCAGGCTGCAGAGCGGGCAGGGCCAATCAGGAGACAGCCTGTGAGGAAGGTCAGCAGCCTGCACTGTGGCTGTACTGGGGGTATAGCTGCAGTGACTGGGACACGAGGGAGCACTGCAAAAGGAGGGAGTTGAGGAGGAAGGGGGCTGGAATGATTTTTTTAATCCCCAGCAGTCTCACTGGCAGCTTGCTCCAAGAGGCCTCTGCATAACCTCAATTGGAGAATTTCCATTGTTTGCTGATTATTTGCTGATCTCATGAAAACCTGGCTTTGTGTGCTCCTTTGAGCTGGGGCGGGGGGTCCTGGTAGTTGTCTTTAGGAAAATTGGGTTGGAAAAATGCAGCCCCATTACCTAATCACCTCCCTTAATTGGTGTCTCATTGCTGTCAAACTAGTAGCTGTCAGTGGTGTGTTGCTGTGCGGAGGCAAAAATACATTGGGGATAGAGAGTCTCTCTATTTCCCCTGGAGGTAGAGTACAGAACAAGGGTGCATAGCTTTAAAATTAGAGCTAGGCCCTGCGGGCACTTCTTTATACCAGGTATTGGGAATCTGGAATTCTCCCCCCAAAGCTGCTGAGACTGGGTGTTAATTTAAAATTTCAAAACTGGGATTGAGAGATCTTTGTTAGGCAAGGGTATTAAGAATTACTGGTCTAAAGGCAAGTAAATGGCATTGAGTTATAGGTTTGATTTCCCTCCCGGGGTTAGGAAACCAACACTGGGACTGGTTCCAGGTCCCGACCCTGCCCTGGAGGAGAAGCGGTCACAGACACCAATTCTCACCAGGTTGCTAATTGGCTGAAGGGTATGGCCAATTAGAGGCTGTGGGGGCTCTTGTGTTATTGGTCTCATAAACTTATCAATCGCACATTGGTGAATGGTAACAAACACTTAGAGTGGGATTTGCCATGAAATTGGCAAAGTACGAAAGTGGGTGGGGAAATTGGCATTTGACCCGCTGATAGCAATGGCGGCTTTTTCCACCATATCGTGCACCACTTTGTTGAAAAAATTGAGAGGCACGGATTTTGTGCCGGATCGCTGGCAGGGTGACCTCTGATTCGTCTGCCCCACCGTGACCTCAGCCCTTTTTTAATCCGGGTGCCATATTTAAAGGTTGCCCCTCCACAGATCTAGCATTCTTTAAGGGACGGAAAGCTGGCAGAAAGTCATGGCTTGCAAAGGGAGGAAATATGTTGCCCCCAAATTCTGTGACACCTCTCTCGAGTGCCTACTGGACGCAGTGGAGGCCTGCTGCGAAGTCCTCTACCCCCACTCTGGGTGAAGAACGTCATCCAAGGTGACAAATTCAGCATGGGAGGCGATGGCAGAGGTGATGAGCAGCAATGTCCTACCAAAGAGGACAGCCACCCATTGCAGGGAGAGGATGAATGATGATCTCAGTTCACCAGGATAAGCCACCCTTCTCATCACTCTCAACTTTCACACTCACAAACCCATCACACATCCACAGGGATCTCACTCACTGCCAGCTCAAGGGACATCACCACTGTGGATCATGTCCTCATCCCGTTCATGGCACCACTTGTCCTGCTTATACTCTCTCCATCTGTCTTCACGCAGGACAAGCTGGCTCATAACAAAAGGGAGAGGTCCCAGGCCAGGGGTGGAATGCCTAAACTGAAGGTTTTGACCGACTTTGAGAATAGAGCCATCATCCTGGCCGATAAGGATGTGGACCATTCCTGTGCTAACAGTGAGATCTGCGGCGCTCAACCAAGTGAGAATCCTGCACTACAAGATACATCAGACAACCATACTGTGAGTGATGTCTCCTGTTCCATAGTACCCTGCCATGGACTACTGATCTCCCCTTTCTTTCGCAGGCATGTCTGGGAAGCATTTGAGGGTCAGGCTGTCGATTCAAGCCCCTAAGACACCTCGGAAGAGGAATGTGATGACACCCTAATTGAAATCCCGTCACAGCGCTCATCCACACCCTCCACCAGTGCAGAGACACACACCTCAGTGGGACCTAGTTTTAGAGTAGTTGCAGAGTTACAATCTGGTGAGCACAGAGCACTGTCCAATCCACAGTAGGTGGAGGCAGGGACATCCTAGGGTGCTGGCACCGGAGGACAGCTGGAGGCCAGGAATCTGCTGAGTCCGAGTCAGATGACAAGCCTCTGGACTCAGTTCTACCTCAGTTGCTGGAGCTGCAAAGGCTAGCTCGGGAACATTGGGAAGGGATGTCTGCTGCATTCTTCAGATTACAAGGCACTATGGAGGAATCCGTCTGCCTTCTGACCGAGGGCTGGCATGCCAACGCACCAAGGTCAACACTAGTGGGGTGGAGACCGCTGCGGAGGCCTTGGTCCAGGACTTCGGCTCTGCACTGCTGTGTGAGGCACTTATTGGCATCTATCAGTGTCAACGCAAGGGGGAGTCAGGGCATTTTGATCCCACTGCAGCTGCCCCTTCCTCTCAAGGAGCCAGCCAGGGGTCCACGGGCACCCATAGGGAGGAGGATCAGCACGTGCACACCCTGGGGCCATCCATCCAGGTGACTGTAGGAGCTTCTGTCCCATCTAAATCTCCTCTTCCTGTGACCCCCGCAACTCCAGCTTCACAGGCCGAGGAGGGTGCCACTGCCACACAGCAGGATCCTGAAAGCAGGTCAGGGCCCTCCAGAGGACACCTGCCCAGGTCATCACAGGGCGTAGCAGTCAGCAAGCTGCCTCCACCTCCGTTATGGATGTTGGGGATGCGACAAGACATAGCAGCAAGGTTAGGAAAGCCAAGAGGATGTAGCTGCATAACGTGGACACGGGCGTTAATCGCTTGTATTCACTCATCAATGTAAATACACTCATAATCATGTCTCCTTGTCTATGGCTCCTTGTTAAGATGAGGTGTGTTTGTGGCATTCAGAAGTGAAACCTTGGTCCCTGTATAAAATGAAGTGAGTCACAGTCCAGGGCCTCTCCTCTGTGCAGTGCGTAATCCTCTGACCATAGTGATTGTCCCGTCCCAAAGTCACAGCCTACCTCAATGATGCCTGCACCTTGATGTTGATTGTGTTTACTGCAAGAATATCATGCCCCAATGTTGTTGGATCGCGCAATGTTATGTATGCTCTGAGCACCTTTAAGGTGGGGCTGCCCTCCTTCTCGTCTGCATTCTGGACAGATGAGAGTGGACAGCACTAACAGCACTGTGGGTATACTACACCACATGGACTGCAGTGGTTCAAGAAGGCAGCTCATCACCACCTTCTCAAGGGCAATTAGGGATTGGCAGTAAATGCTGGCCCAGCCAGCGATGCCTACATCTCGTAAATGAATGAAAAAAAGTAATGCTGAAGGGGTCAGGTGATTACACATGCAAAAGGATCCAATACTCTTGAATCCATGTTCCCACTGTATTCCAGCAACGTTTGCATTAGATGAGACTGCACAGAGCATGAGTGCGATGATCTCTGCCAGACGATCCAGTTGCTATTTTGTGCTCTCAGGAGAGTCCTCACTGCATCTAGTCATCCTCCTCGCAGAATCTTGCAGCTATTAGTGCCCCATGAGCACGCCTGCCTCCTCTGGCCAGAGCAATGGCCTTAATGCCTGCATCCTGTGCTTCCAGGGCCTCATCACGCTCCTCCCCTTCCACTTCCTCCTCATTGGAGGAGGTGTGCGGCTCCTCCATCTCCTCATCAACCAGGACCTCCCACCTTTGCATCGCCAAGTTGTGGAGCACGCAACAAGCCACAATGATGTGTGACAACCTCTAGAGGATGTACTGCAGTGCTGCAGTGCTCTGCCAGATCTGTTGAGGCATCGGAATCTTATTTTAAGGATTCCAATGGTCAGCTCCACCAATGTCCGGGTTGCGGCATGAGCCTCGTTGTGCTTTCTCTCAGCTGGAGTCTCAGGCCGCTGCATGGGCATCATCAGCCATGTCCGCTGTGGGTAGCCCTTGTCCCCGAGGAACCAACCCTGCAGCCTCTGTGGAGCCCGGAAGATATCAGGGACCTGAGACCTGCTGAGGACATCGGAGTCATGGACACTCCTTGGGTATCGTATGCAGACTTTCATAATCGATTTGTTATGGTTGTAGACCAGCTGATCATTGAGTGAGTGGAAACCTTTGCAGTTCATATATTGGACTGCTCGTTGCCATGGAGATCTTAGAGCCACATGAGTCCAGTTGATGGCACCCTGCACCTGTGGGAAACCACAAATCTCAGCAAATCCCATCGCTTGCTTTCTGGCTCACCTGATCTCGGTCGAAATTGACAAAGTTGTGTCAAAGTTGGTGAAGATGGCGTTCTGGATACATTTGTGGATGGAGGCTTGAGAGATCCCACACAGGTCACCAGTGGATACATGGAAGGAGCCACTGCTTTAGGAATTAAGCGCAGCGGTCACTTTCAGTGCCACTGACAGTGGATGCCTTCCGGGTTCCCGAGGCGCCAAATCCTGCAGAAGGTGGCATATGTGGACAATCAGTTCCCATGGCAATTGCAATCTTTGGCAACACTGGTTCTCGCTCATCTGCATGTAGGACAAGCGGCGTCTATATGCCTTGGGTCTAGCCAGGCACCTACAAATGACAGCTCTCTGTGGATCTTCCTCTACCCGCAGGGGAGGCCCTAGGCCTTGCTGCCCCTTGATCTTGAGGGTTGTGTTCCTCCCTTTGCCGAGCCAGGTGCTTCTGCCGCATTCTTCTCCTTCTATCCTGCCTATAAGACATGAGGCAGACAGCGAGATCAGCAGGCTGCATGTTCCGGATGTTCTCCTCCTGCAGTATCAAAGAGATGCGAGGGTCAGCATATGTCTCCTAAGGGCCTCTTTTGGTTAAGTCTCTGGCTCCAACTGCATCTGAAGGCCTCTTCATTCATGCCAGAGAGTGCTGGCCGCCACTTGGATGGCCAGTGCTTAGTTCACTTGATGCCTGACCAAAATCCCACCCAGCTCCGCCCCACACCACATGACTGAGTGGCAACAGCTTCAGCCACTCAGCTGCAGCCTGTGCTCTCAGCTCAGGTGCCGGTATTATGCTAACCTGCACTCCAAGGCTGCGCGGTTAGCTTGGACCATGTGGGTTACTGCTCAAAGCCTGAATAACTACAAAGCAAGGAGTTCTGAGCACCTCCCTTAGTGACTGCTCCATGCCCACTTCTCACAAGGGGGTCCTCTAGCTTGCCCAGTTGCCGAATTGTTCTGCAGCCCCATAAAACTCAGATTATTTTGCAGTCTGCACCCAAGGGGTTAAAAGTTTAGGAGCAATCAGTGGCACTATCTGGAATCTGTGTTGCTTGAGTGGGCATAATTGTTTCAGAATCCAAGCATGTCAATGGGGCTGATGCTATGGGAGAATGCTGAATCATGAAATGCTTTTCCAAGAGCCTAGCTCCACCCCCACCCAAGTGCTTGTATGCTTCCTCCACTCGGTGCTGCTTTGCCCCCTGCCCTGGCACTGCCACCCCATACTACACCGCCCCCCCCACCCCAATACTGGAGCCCTTGACCCGAGGCTCTTCTCAGTGCTGCCTTGCCCTCTCCAGGCACGCCCCCCAGCACTGGAGCCCTTGACCCGGCAATGCGCTGAAAGCCAGCTAGGAAGAAGTGGCTTTGAAGACTTGCCTGTGACACCCCCCAAATCTGCGGCAGCGCTTCCTTGAATTCCTACGGGGAATCCCTGCAAGCGCTGCGTGAAGTTATGCGCATTCATCTCTCAGCTTCCCTCAAAGTTCTGACCACCAGGTGCATGTCTTTTAAAGGCAGTTGTAAATCACGCCATTCTGAAGTCACGCTGACGTGGGAGTTAAATTTGATGTGAGGGGATAATTCCGGCATGTGGCCACAATAATGAGGTGCAAATCTATGAAAATGAAGTTCCTGCTGTTTGACGGCGGGAAACGCGGCCTGCCATTGATGGGGGAGGGAACAATTGTGTCCTGAATTTATGTTGCCGGAAAACACGACTAGAGCCTTCTCGCGAGATTTTCCAATCACGCCCGCCCCGGGCAGGCGCAGAAAATTCTGGCCTTCGGTCCTTTTTTGATGAACAATACAGGAGAGCTCTACACACACCTGTTATCATAGCATTAACACTGCTCTAACTGCAAGCCTTGCATCACCTCCTGTAGCGATGATGTATTTTAACTATATACACATTCAGTGATATGCTAATCAGAATACTGCACTACATACATTAAAACAATATCACAACATCCACTTTTCCTTAAATAGGAACGTTACACAAACAGAACATATATACACAGCAGGGGGAAATGGTGGCTTAGTGGTAATGTCACTGAACTAGTAATTTAGAAGGCCAGGCTAATGCTCTGGGGACATGGGTTCAAATCCCACCACAGCAGCTGGTGGAACAAATCTGGAATTGAAAGTTAGTCTCAGTAATGGTGGCCATGAAATTATCATTGATTGTCATAAAGACTCATGTGATTCACTAATGTCCTTTATGGAAGGAAATCTGCCATCCTTAGCCCAATCTGGCTGACATGTGGCTCCAGACCCACAGCAATGTGGTTGTTTCTTAACTGGGCAATTAGGGATGGGCAATAAGTGCTGGTTTGTCAGTGATGCCCAGATCCCATTGTGAATACTGTTTACACTGATATTATATCTCACATCCAGCATTCAGGTGGCTCTAAAGCATACCAATGGTTTACTAACTCGCCTTGATCTAGTAATAGTAAAACCTCGCTGAGGTCTGGAATCATTAAACTGTGCTCTTGATCCACCAGTACAGACATACAGGTACCTTGTGTATGAGTGTTGTGCAGGATGTCTTCCTCAATTCCACTCAGACTTTTTTGATGCTACAGGAGTGCTAGGCACAACGTTATTGGATAATTCTCTCAACTGACATCTATTCCTCCTCAATGTCACTCCATTCACGGTGATTACTTCATATGATCTTGGCTCATTGCAGACCTTCGAAACCTCTGCAGGGAGCCAGGTTCTTTCTGTTGGGTGGCTAACCTTCTGCCATATATGCAAAGGAGGCAACTCCATGCCTGCATGTTTATCATGTGTAGACTTCATCTTTTCCTGTCTCTACAGTAATCTTTCCTGTACTGATCATAATCTGGTCAGATGATGACTTGAACATGATTCTGGCTTGTGATGGTTATCCCACATCGAATACTGTTGCCCATAAATGGAACATAGCAACCTGAAAATCCTGGTTGGTTTCTCTGTCTTTCACAATGAGTAATTTGACTGTACGAACCATCCTCTCAGCAAGCCCATTAGACCTTGGGTAATGTGGAAAAGTGGTTACGAGGTTTACAGCCTACTTGGCACACACATCTGGTTTTCTGGTATATTGTGGACCATCATTTGATACAATCTTCTCCGGATAAGTGTGAGGTGATGCACTGGGGCAGGACAAACAAGGCTTGGGAGAACATGATGAATGGTAGGACCCTGGGAAGTACCAAGGATCAGAGGGACCTTGGTTTGCATGTCCACCGGTCCCTTAAGGTAGCGGGGCAGGTAGATAAGGTGGTTAAGAAGGCATGTGGGATACTTGCCTTTATTAGTCGAGGCACAGAATATAAGTGCAGGGAGGTTATGCTGGAACTGTATAAAACGCTGGTTAGGCCACAGCTAGAGTATTGCGTGCAGTTCTGGGATCCGCATTATAGGAAGGATGTGATTGCACTAGAAAGAGTGCAGAGGAGATTTACCAGGATGTTGCCTGGGCTGGAGAGTTTTAGTTATGAGGAGAGATTGAATAGGCTGGGGTTATTTTCCCTGGAGCAAAGGAGATTGAGGGGGGAAATGATTGAGGTGCATCAAATTATGAGGGGCATAGATAGGGTAGACTTGAAGGAACTTTTCCTCTTGGTGGAGGGATCAATAACCAGGGGGCATAGATTTAAGGTAAGGGGCAGGAGGTTTAGAGGAGATGTGAGGAAGAATGTTTTCACCCAGAGGATGGTAGGAATCTGGAACTCACTGCCTGAAAGGGTGGTATAGACAGAAACCCTCATAACGTTTAAGAAGTATTTGGATGTGCACTTACGATGCCATGGCATACAAGGCTATGGGCCTAGTGCTGGAAAATGGGATTAGAATAGTTAGGTACTTGTTTGAACGGCGCAGACTCAGTGGGCCAAAGGGCCTTTTTCTGTGCTGTAGACCTCTATGACTCTATGAAACCAAACAGACTAAAGATTGCACTTATCGGATGGAATTTTCCGCTCCCGCCAGTGGCAAGACTTGTGGCGGTGGGGGCACTTAATTTGGTGTGATTGAAAAATTCAGTCATTGCCAGCGGAAAATTGGTTTGGAATTTTGTTCCCCCGGCTTTGATGGTGGGTTAAAGGCGAGTTGAGTTTCCCGACAAAGAATGTCGGGAACCCCATTTGCATTCATTAGATTCTCATGAATGCTAAATAAAAGGCCACCTCGCCGGAATTAATTTCATCCTTCGAATTAAGTTTCCTGCCACTGAGAATTTAGAACACTCAGTTTTAAGACTGGTGAGCTTCACCTCTTCCATGACTTTGAAGTCATTATATGTTGCTTTCGCCTTCTTGGGGGCCTTGTGTAACTTCACTCCAGAAGCAAACACTGCACCGAAGCTGGCAGTAAGGCATGAGAGGGCTGGAAGTGTCGGGGGTTGGGTAGAAGGGTGGAGTGAAGGCTGGACAGAAGAGGCAGGCTTACTGGAGAAGGGGCGGAAGGGAAGGTATCTTAGAGGGTGGGGTCAGTAGTGTCAACTGTGACATCTTGGGGGTTGAACTCAGGATACTGGTGATAGAAGGGAACAGTCACAGTCAGAGAAGGGAGAGGGATGTGACAGGGTGGGTCCAGGGTGAGAGTTTGTTAGGTGAAGGTCTCATCAGGGGAGGGGTCACAGAGGGGAACTAGACAGGTTTCTGAGGGGAGGGACGGCATGTGTAGGTGGATCATGATAGCGTCAAGGGTAACAGGGCGGGGTGGTGTGGTTCAAGAGTGAGAGGGGAGAGGAATGCTGATATTGGATGGGTCTAGGTTGATGGGGGAAGTTGGTGGGTGACGGGGGAGGGTAGTAGGTGGTGGAGCAAGTTTGAAAGGTGATGTGCACAATTTTTCCGACCTGACCTTGACCATACAGTTAGTCAGTAAGTGAGATCCCTCAAGGTGGGAGCAGGGTCTTTCGGGTGGGTGGAGCTCAAGGTTAGACAAGTGGCCAATGAAAGGACACTCTAATAATTATGAGACAACTGGATGTTGACCATGCTCAGTTGTGTTCTCCTCTCTACGCTGAAGCCCACATGGCAGCAGGCTTGTTACCAACTCATGGGTCTCATAACATCGAGATCCCGGCAAGGTATGGAGCTGCTGTTCAGTCTGTGTTACAGTCAGAGGCAGGGATAAAGGGAGGCAGTGAGGTGGATGCCTCAAAGGGACACGGCTGTGGATGGCAGCCATCTTGCGACTCCAAACCTCCATCCTCCGGGTGCCCCGTGACTGACAAGGGCTCATGTGGTTACGCTTTTTATGCTGCAAAGGCAAGGGTGTCTCTATAGAGTCTTGAGGGTATTGGAGGCAAGCGGAATAGTGTCAGAGGGAGGCTTCTTGCACACGGCGCTCATCACTCTGCTCACAATGCAATGTCTCCATGCGCAGTCATGTATGAACAGGAGGAACACTCATATCTGGTCCTCCAGGATGTCCTATACCTGGAAAGGGTGGAGAAGGGATGCCATGTTTAAATGGAGGCCAGGTGAAGGGCTTAGCACTGGCCTGCTGGCTTTGAGATGGGCATGTACACGAAATGTATCACTTCAATTCGTTCACACATCCACTGAAGCATCGATGATGCAGGCTGCAGACTATCCTGCCTTAGTAATGGTTCTCATCCAGATGAGGGGAAGGAGGGCCCATCCTGGTTGGCAAAGGGCCAGAAGGAGTAAGAGGCAGCAGGTTAAGATACTGACGAACATGGACCACTGCAACAGCGAGCATTGACCTGACCATTTGTATATTGCCGGCGGTGCTCTCATCAAGAGATGAGCGACAGGCAGTGCTGGAGGCGCCCTCATATGTCCTGGGATATGGCTGCTCACATCTGTCAGCTTCTCGAGTACGAGCTGTGGCCGCAAGGACTCTGCAGAAGTAATGCGGAACTCCTGGTCTGCATTGAGTGAATGGCTGCCTGGGTGCCTTTTAAATATGGCGCAAGGACCTTTGACCCCATGAGGTGATGGTAGATCAGGCCCATCTCACCACGAGATTCACCGTGCACCTTGCAGGCGCATAATTAAAGAGCTAAACAGTAGAAGATTGCGTGTGTTCAGCTGTCCCATCGCAGAGCAGGAATCACCCCAAATTTCCTGCCCGCCACCAGACTTAGTGCCTAGAATGGAAAATTCCACTGATCATATTTGCTACCGACGTGCTAAATGTGTTGAGCAATCGAAATTTTGTGAAGTAGTTTGGTGACCAAGAGAAAATCAACTCCTTGGTTGCTAAATAAATCAGATGCAATCGTTGACCCCATGGTGTGACAGAACCTTGTGAGGAGGGAGTGGTTCTTTGCACTGCCTTGGTGCTCTTGGCATTTCTCGTACAATCTCATGGCTCTTTCAATGTCACTGTTTATCCCATGTCGTTCCATAGTATCTATTTCAAACTTCAGTTTGTCCTGGGTGAGTACAGTATGCTTCCTCGGTGGATCAATTGAAGGAATTGCATCATCTTTCAAACATAGAATAATGTTTCCTCTGAAAGTTCCCACAGCATCAAACCTCGAGGTACTTTAACTGTAAATCTTTACCTGACTCAATGGGTCATACTTGGCTTTATCTTCCAGTACTGGTGCTTTGTTCATTTTGTGAATTATCATGATTCTGAGCTCCCTATGTGCCGGTAATCCTGCTACTGCTCAGCCATTTGTGTCTACTACATAGAAATTTTGTGACGACCATACAGGACTGCCATATCTGCATTTTAGTCTATGTCCCTTCAGAACTCATGCCTTGCAGTAGTCTCGAAATGCAGGACAGTTCTGTGGCTGGTGGATAAGACTGCATTTCCCACATATTTTGCCCTGTCTTGGTACTTTGACTACTTCACCAATAGTTGTTGCTACTCCCAGCACTGTAGGTATTGCCTAGCTGAAACTATGGCTTCATATCTCCTACCGCCCCTGAGTAGGATGTTAATATTGTGTCCTTTTTTCTTCTCCAACAAGTCTTTCTGGAACTCTTCAATTGGGGTTGATGCAATAACAAGTTCCATGATTCTTTCTGACAACTCTGCCTCTGAGAAATCAGTCTCTCCCCTTTATCATCACATCGACCCACAAATTGGTCAATCAATTGTTGGAAACACATCTTCAAGAATTGTATTTTCTTTTAAAATTTGGAAGGACATTGCATTATTTGGTCACGGATTTTTTTTTAAAAAGGTCATAAGTTCACATTGGACTGTGAGCAAGCATGCCTTTTCCAAGAAATCACTTGACCTGCATGGCACTTGAGGAGAAGTGTTATTTGCTTATTTGAACAGCAATTACTTTAATGGCTGGGAAAAAACTGTTGTAAAGGCAAAGGCCCTTGTGGTTTACTGGAAATCATCTGACAAAGATAAGCTTTATGTTTTGAACTTGTTTTTTGAACTGAGAAGAGGAAAAGCTGTCCAGCTCGCACTCTCTTTGCATGCCTGAATACAGTTTGATTATCACTATCTAGCTAGGAATCCTCATCTCAGTGGAACTTGCCTGTATTTGGAAACCCGAGAGGCTGAGACAAGAAGGATTGACTCAGCCCTGCTCTCCTTCGTGCTGAAGCTGTTGGTGAAAACCTTCAGACATCTACTGGGACTAGCAGCCCGTATTCACATGAGAGAGCATCAGATCGACAATGTCAAAACCCTGCAAACATTATCCTTTTTAACTTGACAATCTCTGCAGAGACCCTATTTGTGTGTCTGTATGTGTATGTGTGTGTGTATGTTGGGATATTTTAAAAGGAATAGATAGTTCCAGATTACAAATTGTGTGCGTTAATCAGTTCTTGAAACTTGTTTTAAAAAGAAGTTTTATTTTATAATAAATCAATCATTCTGAGTTTTTTGAATGAAGCCTGGTTAAAGTCTCTTTTATTCTGGGTCTAAAAGTAGCAAAGGTAAATAATTGGCCATTTCAGTGAGTGAATTAAACATTTACACTAATGGTGCAACCTGTGGAGTGGTGGAGCTAGATCAACTGCACAATCCTCCCATCCCGGTCATAACACAATTCTCTGGGCTGTTGTCTGAATGCAATTATCTCTACTCAATAGGAATAGTTAAGGAAATTCTCCTTAACTCAGCTGATCTTCCAATCTACTCTAGAGTTTTTTGTCTTCATTAGACAGTCCTAATGTATTAATGTGATGGAGTCCTTCGTTGCCAACTGATATTTTAATTTTAATAATTTGCTTGACAATTTTAGCGAATGCCAGATCCAAAAAGCATAATTGCATTGTTTGGTGAAAAAATCTGAATTCGGATTTTATCATTGCAGCCTGAGCCTCTGCCATGCCCCTTAGCTGTTACACAGCTTTGTTGTTGCTCCTCCCATAAGACACTATGGGAAAATGTACCACAGCGTCCCAATGGCTTTGCAGTCTCACAGCCCCAACCTGAGCTGACTCTTGTAGCCTGATTCTACCCTCACTAATTTTTGTGGCTGGCGACTGATCTGGATGGAGTTATGCTTTTGGACAAGCCCTTGTATAAAATATTACACAACATGTAAAATAAATGGGATTCCAGAGGTTACCTACAGGTGTTCCTGAATGGGATGAGCAGCAAATGCTGGCCTCATCAATGATGCCAGCTTCCCATGAAAGAATTTTTAAAAATGTGCAACAATACTGGGCTCTAGTCAGATGCTGGGCTATTCACAGTTTACCAAGTTTTGTTATATTTTTATAGCTTTCTCTTCAATGTTATAGTAATCTCTCCGAGTTTCTTGGTAACAACTAGATCTCTTACATTGTTTTTATGTCAGGTACTTGAATCATTAAAGGCAATCTCAGCTAAGGAACAGTGGCTTTAAAAATGCAAGAGTTAAATAAAGCATTATTAAACTATGCGACAAAATTGTTTTGTGCCAAGTAATGTCAGATAAGCTATTTTTCTTTTTTAATAGCACTGTGTTCCTGCCTGCTTGTTGTGTGTGGGGGAGAGGAGGCTTATTACTGTGTGCAGGGTGTGGGGTGAGAGGGCGAATTATTATGCTGCTGCCTTTGCTTTTTATCCCTTTTGCGCAGGCAAACTGGGCTTCTGCTGGTGGCCACAAGGAGGACTGTAAGCTTGAGGGAGCAGGTTTGCTTGATCGATGGTGTATATGCAAGCTCTTTCTCCTCCAGTTAAGGGGGAGCCCCCCTTCACGTCCATCCCCCAGTCCCTCTCCCGCTCTCATGGCAGACACTCCCCTGACCCCTCCCCACCACCCCACCCCCGGCCACCGCTCCACAACCCAGTCTCACACCGCCCCCCCATCCCACTGTCTAGGTGTCCCTTATGTTGTTTCTCAAGAGTTGGTCACTGTAAGCCAAAATGCTCACTACCCATCTTTCCCAACCTTTGTTGCCTAATTCCTGCTTAAGTTTTATAACTGTGTAAGTGTGTTTCTCCGAAAAGTGTTCTTTGTATACGATTCTATGATTTGTAGAGGGGAGGCGCAAAATTATAAAAGAGGCCGATTGCTAGTGCTTTAACAAGCTTCCAAACTTGACATGTCCTTCTGGACTGTAGTTTGTGTTTTTTTTGTTTCAAATGCAGCAGTTGATGAATAAATAGACTGCATCCTGTTTGTTTCAAATAAATGGGATCACTAAACTAATCATTGTCATACTGTAGTAATGATAGTTTTGGGAAATGTAGGACTGTAGATTTAAGAATAATCCTGTGTTGTAAGATCACATGATCTGTGCAAACCAATGTGTTAGCAGTGCGAGGTACCTCTACAGGAGAGTTCTTCTTTAATTATGGAGTTTGATGCACATGTGTAGTTGCTGTTGCTGTCTTGTAAATAAAGTTAAATGTTCCCACTAAGAAAAGTTGTCTTGAAGATCAACTTTATAACAAACTGGCGATGAGGATAAATCAGATTCGGCGCTGCACCTCGCCCAGCGATTGTGTGTATCTAAGTTCGTTAAAAATAAAAGGTATACTCATTCGAAATGCCACAGTTTGGCAGAATCAATCTCTTTGAGCCAGCCAGATATTTGGTCTCAAGGTGTAGAATGTCTTGTTTTTCTTTCAAGCTAACAAAATCACTAAGGAGGAAAAGAAGAGAGGGATTCTCCTGAGTATTTGTGGGAGCAAGACCTACAGTTCAATTTGAAGCTTGACGGCCCCCAGTGCCCCAGATTCTAAGACTTTCAGTAAATTAGTAGGCCTCGTTAAGGGACATTTTCAACCCAAGCCCTCAGTCACAATGCAGAGGTTCAGGTTTAATTCACGGAATAGAGCCCTGGGGGAGACAATTGCTACCTAAGTAGTGAAATTAAAATAACTAACGGAACATTGTGATTTTGGTGAAACCCTGAATGACATGCTCAGAGATCATTTAGTATGTGGCGTGCAGGAAGACATTATTCAGTGAAGATTACTGGCTGAAGTGAATCTTGATTTTGAGAAAGCGTTAGAAATAGCGCTGGAAAGCACTGTAAGGGATTCACAAGCAATTTAAGGCATGGAAAATGGCGCCGTTCTCTTAATCGGGCGGGAACAGTCAGCCGAAAGTGGCGCGAAAAGTCGGGACTCTGCCACGGTCAGGAAACAGCCCCCGTAACCAAAAAATGAGAGGAAACGGCTTAGCAACTAAATCGAAAAATAATTTTCATCGACGTGGAAACAATCAGCCTTCTAGCGATTGGCAATTTAAAAAAGTAGAATGTTATTTTTGTGACAGTAGTGGACACACAATGAGACAGTTCAAACCGAGATTTAAACAAGCCTCCAAATAACAAACGAAGTCCAATGAAGTCTAAAGTGTAGAAGAGCCAGAAACACCTAATTCTGACATTTATTCATTATTCAACATGAAAGTTGGGAAGATAGAGCCAATCTTTGTAACAGTGCAAGTGAATGGTAAACCACTAAAAATGGAAGTAGACACGGATTCTTCTACCACTGTAATAGGAGAACACACTTTCAGATATTTAAATAAAGGCGATCAACAATTAAATTTGGAACAAATATCTGCCAAGTTGAAAATGTACACAGGTGAAGAAATCCAGGAAAAATGTATCACCAGAGCAACTGTCCACTATAGACACCAATCGGCATAGCTACCAGTGATGGTGGTAGAAGGTGAAGGGCCAAGTCTTCTAGGGTATGATTGGTTGAAGGAGATTAAATTAAACTGGTCCGAAATCTTCCAGTTGCAAGCAGGTGGACTACCAGAGCTATTAAAAAAAAATGACACTGCCTTCAAGGATGAACTGGGGAAAATCCAAGGCCTACAGGCCAAGATTTACGTGGAACCAGAAGCAACTCCTCGCAAGTTGAAAGCAAGACTGGTATCATACACCCTGAGAGAGAAGGTTGAGACACTGAGCTGAACTGGCTAGAGAGGCTGGGTGTCATAAAAGCGGTTCAGTTCTCAGAGCGGGCAGCATCCATAGACCCTTTCCTTAAACCAGACCAGACCAGACCATCTGGATCTGTGGGGACTATAAACTAATGGTCAACAGAGCAGCCAAACTGGACAGGTACCCTATTCCCAAGATTGAAGACCTAAATGCCAAACTAGCAGAAGGGACAGTGTATATAAACCTTGACATGAGTCACACATATCAGTAACTGGAGCTGAATGACACCTCCTGGGAATTCATAACCATGTATACCAACAAAGGGTTAATCAATATACACGGCTGCCCTTTGGTGTTTCCTCAGCCTGTGCCATTTTTCAGAGGACAATGGAGAGCTTACTGCAGGGACTACCTCAGGTTGTGGTCTACATGGATGATATACTGATAACTGGATTCATAGAAAAGGAACACTTGGCTAACCTAGAGGAATTCCTGAAACGATTTTTAGAAGCAGGAGTGCGCTTGAAGAAGGAAAAATGTACTTTACAAGCAAATGAAGTCATCTAATTCAGCCACCGGGTAGATGCCCAAGGGTTACACCCGGTTGAAGAGAAGGTTAAAGCAATAAGCGAGGCACCTGCACCCAAGAACACCTCTGAACTTAAATAATTTTTAGGGATGATAAATGATTATGGGCAATTTCTACCAAATTTATCCACAATTCACTATGTTCACTGCTAAGAATAAACCAGCATTGGTTTTGGGAGGCACCCCAAAAAGAAGCCTTCATGAAAGTAGAACAGCTCTTACACTCTTCCAATTTATTAGTGCATTATGACCAGATGAAGGAATTGGTGCTAACCTGCAATGCGTCCCCCTATGGAGTGGGAGCACTACTATTTCACAAAATGTACAACAGCACAGAGAGGCTGATAGCCTATTTATCCAGGACACTTACCACAGCTGAGATAGGATATTCTCAGATTGAAAGGGAAGGTCTGTCGAGTACTTCTGGTGTAAAAAAATTCCACCAATATGTGCACAGGCGACTTTTCATGATAGTATCAGACCACAAACCACTTTTGGGTCTGTTTAGCGAGGAAAAGGCTATACTTCCCATAGCCCCCGCAAGAATACGAATATGGGCCCTAGTTTTGGCAGCATATGAATACCCCTTTGTACATAGACCAGGGATTCATATTGCAATTGCCAATGCCCTAAGTCACCTTCCTTTGCAAGAGAATGATGAACATGTCCCAATCCCACAGGAGCTCGTATTTGTGATGAATTTTCTAGATTCCTCATCAGTCTGTGCAAGGCAGATAGGGGGTTGGACGAATTGTGATCCAGTCCTGTCTCAAGTGAGAGACCAAGCGTTACATGGTTGGTCCCAGGAACCAGTCTGATGAAATGAAGCCGTTTTTCAACTGAAGACACAAGGTGAGCATTCAAGATGGTTTTCTATTATGGGGTGCACAGGTAGTAATTCCTGCACAAGGAAGGGAACCACAGTGCCCATCCAGGGGTCTCCCGAATGAAGACGATAGCGTGGAGTTATCTTTGGTGGCCGGGGATGGACTGCTGGTGGCAGCGCCATTACACCCTGGTAGGCCCTGGGTGCAATTGCACATTGACTACATCATTCCTTTCCTTGGAACCATGTTTCTACTGATTATAGAGGCTCATTCCAAGTGATTAGACGTTTATGAGGTAAAGTCGCCAATGTTGGCCGCTACTATAGAAAAACTACACCAGAGCTTCGCCACCCACGGATTGCCAGTGGTAATCGTCTCAGATAATGGTACTGCATTTACGAGCGCTGAGTTCCAACGATTTATCTGCCTCAACGGTATCAAGCACATGAAGACTGCACCTTACCATCCATCATCAAACAGACTGTCGGAAAGGGCAGTACAAACTTTTAAGGCGGAAATTAAGAAGTTAACAGGTGATTCGTTGGAGACCAAACTTGCTCGTTTTTTATTTCACTACAGAATGACCCCCCCACACCGCACCAGGAGCAACACCTGCAGAATTAGTGATGAGGCGCCGTCTTTGGACAAGACTAAACCTAATACTTCCCAACTTGAAGGGGAAGGTGGAGAAAAGTCAAGGGAACCAAAAAGCAACTCATGATTTGCATAGTCATGAGCGACAATTTATTGTTGGAGAAACAGGCTATGTAAAGAGTTTTGGTAGAGGACCAAAGTGGTTACCTGGTAAAGTGAGTTCTATGACTGGACCATTGTGGTACCATGTGAAAGTGGAGGGCCGGATCACCCGTAAGCATGTGGATCATTTAAGAAAAAGGGAGATACCACAACAAAATGATATTCCACCTGTAACCAGTGGTTCCTGTTGAAGTTGCTCGAACAAGGACAGACATGCCCTATATCTTTGTCAGAGTGGAAGACACTAAACTGCAAGTGCCTAATGAGGTTCCTGATGTTAATGCGGTTCCAGAGAGTGTGTTTCCTACAAAAGAACCTGAAGTTGTGGAGCTGCGACATTCCACATGGATCAGGAAACCACCTGAAAAACTGAACTTGTAAATTCCATGACCTGTGTAAATATTGTAATGTCATGAGACATATCCTTGTAAATATAAAACTTACAGAAAAGTTAAAGGGGGAGGAATGTAGTAATTATAGTTTTGGGAAATGTAGGACTGTAGCTTTAAGAATAATCCTGTGTTGTAAGATCACATGATCTGGCCTACCCTGCAGCCTGCCTTGTACCTCTGGCCTACCCTGTAGCCTAGCCTGCTCCTCTGGCCTTCCCTCCAGCCCGGCCAGTAAACCAATGTGTTAGCAGCACGAGGAACCTCGACAGGAGAGTTCTTTAGTTATGGAGTTTGATGCACACGTGTAGTTGCTGCTGTCTTGTAAATAAAGTTAAATGTTTCACTAAGAAAAGTTGTCTTGAAGGTCAACTCTTTCACATATGTATTGTTTATGGTCATGTTGTAACTGAGTTTCTGAGTAACCTTGCATGTGGTCAAGATAAACAGAAGGTGGAACTCAATTAGTCCATAATATGGGTAACACTACCAAAGCTAACAAGAGCGTCTGTATGGACATGATTGATTTAAACTTTACCAAGTCGGTAGAACTTATGAAAACAACTTTATCAACTGATCTTACAAACCTTATTAGCATATATTGATGCCAGAGGTTACAACAAAGCCAGAAATCAGCATCTACTACTAATCAACCGCAAACCTACCTTCACTGGTCAATATACGCATTGGGATTCTTACAGTTCCACACGCTATAAGATTGGCCTTATCAGCAACCTTGTAAATAGAGACCAAGCCTTTTGCTCACCGAGCAAGCTTGATGCTGAAATAGAGCGCATCAAAGGCATCCTGCAGGATAATGGCTACCCTGACCAGATCAACGCTCACGTTCATCATGCAAACTCATGAATAGGCCTAAGGCCGCCACATTTGGTTCTGAAAAGTGCCCAGTCCACCTCAGATTGCCCTGGAAGGGTAAGGTGTCTCAAAAATTTGAGCAACAGGTGAAGCTAGCTGTTTCACGCTGTGCAGTAGCAACGCAAGTAGTATTCTGCACTAACAGGATGCTGCCATCAACCAAAAGGACTTTCTGCCGACCACACAAATGAGTAATGTGGTATATGAATTTCAGTGCCAGTGTGATGCCAGGTATATAGGCCGTAGGTCCCGACAATCGGCGGATCGTATCAAGCAGCATGTCCCTTCTGCTGTTTGCAACAGGCAAAGTACAGACCATACCCAACCAGTCCATGCTTGCAAAACTCAAAACATAGGCCAGGATTTTCCATTGGGAGAGGGGAGGGGGGAGCGGAAGCGGACCCGATCGCCGTCCGAAATTGGGTCCGCTCCGCCATTTTACGCGGGCAGGCCAATTAAGGCCCGCCCAGCGTATTTGCCGACTCCTGTGGATAGCGGCCCAGCGGTTTGTTTAAAAGAAGGCCTGACAGCCTTCTGTAGGCTGCTCACAATGGCCAGTTCCAGGCCGCACCAGAGGGGTTCGGTGGTGCAGGGCATGCTGGAGGGAAGGCCAGAGGAGCAGGCCAGGCTGTAAGGTAGGTCAAAGGAGCAGGGCAGGCTGCAGGGTAGGTCAGAGGAGCAGGCCAGGCTGCAGGGTAGGCCAGTGGGGGGCCAAAGTGCCCCTCGTTTTTCTGATGAATGCCTTGCTGCCCTCCTCAAGGAGGTGGCAGCACAGCAGGAGGCTATGGTCCCCCAGGATAGGAGGAGGAGACCCCCCACCACATGACCAAATGCGCCTGGGAGGAGGAGGCGGAGGTGGTGAGTTCCCGTGACGTGGTGCGGCGCACCTGGATACAGTGTCGCAAGCGCTTCAGCAATTTGTTGTGCTCTGGCAGGGTGAGTACCATGTTGGCATTGGGCATTTAACCCAGCAGGTAGCCTTAGCCTTTGAGGCCTCCCCCACCCACTCAAGTCTTACTGTCGTGACTGCATTGAATCATGTAGAGCATTTTCCCTTTGCTGGATGGGCAAGCAGATAATGACCATGCTGAGGTCAGCCTGAGTGGGTCATGAGGAGATGAATTCTACCTCGCACCATGTGTTGCTCTTAGTCGCATGTGACTAGTCTGGGGGCAAACTGCAGGAGAAGCAGCTAGGCACATACTCAGACCTCCAGCACGTGTCCTATTCACGATGATGAGATGGTGGAAGGGGAGCCTCAAGGTGTCGTGGCAAAGAACCATCTGCTGCCCTTGATGCTGCACGTGGTTGCGCCTCCTTGCTATGGGAGGAAATACCATGTGGTTCCTAAAGTGATGTACACAGCATGTTGGGGTGGTGGGGAGCAGGCCTAGCATCTTGGTCTGAGTGATCAGCAGCAGCGGGGAGAGGAGGTACTGGAGGCCTGATATGCCCCACTCTGGTTGGGGTGTGGAGTGCGCAAGCAGAGTCCATGTGCAATTTTCCCTAATGAATGGTCTTCTCTCTTTTTCAGGAGTAGAATGCTCATAATGTGTCCGAGCATGTGAGGACTGGAGGCGGCCAGGCACAGCTCTCCATATTAAGCCATTTCGAGCAGGAAGCCCTTGAGCTGGAGAGGCGCCATGCACCCAGATCTACTGGTATCAGTGAGGCTGGGTGGCATGGCCAGGTATTTAAGGCCAACAGTGAGGACCGCATTGTCCTCCCAACAGCCATAGCACTGAAGATTGTTAAATTAGTTATTGTTGCTGGGCCACTGGTTCTGGAAGGTTAAGTGCATAATGAGCCGGGGGAACAGGCATGAAGTTTGTCACTGTGTGCATGCTAACTAATCCACTGTCCTTGTTCTTCCTTTCAGCATCTTCAGAGCACGGCCGGTAGGAGGAACTGCAGATGCCCCCTCTCACACCTGAGGGCCCTGAAGTCTCACCAGTGTCACACCATTTCTGTGAGGCAGGCACCAGCGCAGATACTAGCACCTCGGTGGGAATTTGAACATCGGCTAGTGTCCCAGGGCACAGTGGTGAGGGCACTTCACAGTCACTGGAGGAGCTGGCAGAGACAGAGAGTGCCCATGGTGCCAGCAGTCAGAGGACTGCAGGGACCTGGCACATGCTCAATCAGTGCCTGATGATGTGCCTCTGGAGTCGTCCACGACGCAGCAGGGGCTGGAAATGTGGCCAGGTGTGCGGGAGCATCTGAGTGAGATACATGAGGCTATGCTTGGCTTGGTCTCCGTGGTGGAGGATCTTATGTGGGCGATTGCCGAAGTAATGAGCCTCATGTCCAAGCGCAATGTGTACTCCATGGAGGGAGTGGCGACTCTTGTGGAGAGCCTACTCCAGGAGGCCCGCCAGGGCTTCCTCAGGATGCGCTCTGACCAGCAAGCCCTCACATCGGCAATGACCTCAGCTGGTCACTGCCAGTGTGGGAGGTGATGCGGGCATCAAGCTTGCCAGCTCAATGCCCAAGCATCCACGGTGAGCAGGGAGGTCCGAAGCAACCTCGCATTGGCACAGCAGCTGCCTGTCATCTCTGCGGGCCCCTCTCATGGCGCTCTGAATGAGGGCACCAGCTCTTCCGCCCCTCTCCCAGTGGCCGCATCATCCGGTGAGGCTGTGACGACTGGGAAGATGCCAGCTGTGGAACTGACAGTTCACTCCCAGGCGGGGACAGCACAGGCTCCACAGGCCAAAGGACAACTGCTAAGGTCATCAAGGCCAACAGGACAGCAGACTGTCTCAGATGCCACTCCGAGCGATGTGACAGCACCAAGACGTAGCACCCGGAAACGAAAGCATAAGGCACCTTAGGCACACCACTGGTGCTTTCCTGTTGGCCTGAGATTAGGTCCTTATGATTTCTTTTTGATTGTTGACACTATTGTTTAATAATTGTGAGAACTTCTGATTCACACATTAAATGCCAGATGTGTGACCGTGGCTGAGGGTGCCTTGTTTCTTCTGCATGTGTATGTTTAAGAAAAGTGTCATGAGTGTTTCTTTGGACATTCATCGTTATGTACAAGGCCCTTAGTTACTGCTGATGACCTGGCAGATTTGGCACTTAGTAGTTGAGGATCGAGGCGCCAGCCCAGGCTTGTCCTGGTGATCCATCTGTGTTGTGCTAGCTGAACGTTTGTTGGATTAAAGCATCCCGGGTGTCCCTGCCTCCTTGGAGTAGTGCCGGGTCAGTGTCCACCCCTTCAGCATTTCCCTGTGCATGCTCATCCTCGGAATCAGTGCTGGACTCATCATGTGCAGACACTGTGTGGACGTCTTCATCGTCCACTGCGTTCCCCTCTTTCCAGCGCAAGATTGTGGAGAGCGCAGCGTGCAACCACTATCACCAATACACGATCTGGGGGGTACTGGAGTGCGCCCCCTGAATGATCCAGGCGTCGGAAGCGCATCTTGAGAAGACTGATGGCTCTCTCCATCACAGCCCTTGTGGAGGTGTGGCTCCTATTGTAGCACTGCTCAGCTTCTGTTCTTGGATGGTGGAGAGGCGTAATGAGCCACCTTCTGAGGGGATAGCCCTTGTCACCCAGCAGCCATCCATCCAGCCGAGCCGGAGCACTGAAGAGCCCCGGCACCTGGGAGTGTCTGAGGATGTAGGCGTCGTGGGAGCTGCCTGGGTACCTTGCACAGACTTGTAGAATCAGCATCCTGTGATCACACACTATCTGCACATTCATGGAGTGGAAGCTCTTCCTGCTGACGAAGGCACTGGCTTCACCTGCTGGCACCTTGATGGCCACACGTGTACAGTCTATAGCACCCTGGACACGGGGGAAGCCAGTGATCGCCGTGAAGCCTCTGGCTCACTGTGTCTGGCTTGCCTGGTCCCAACGGAAGTGGATGAAGATCAATGCCCGTCTGAACAGAACGTCTGTAACGTGCTTGACACAAGTGTGGACAGCCGATTGGGAGACACCGCAAAGATCACCCACCGAGCCCTGGAAGGAGCCAGAGGCATTGAAGTGGAGAGCAACTGTGAGCTTCAGAGCCACTGGTATGGGGTGTCCACCCACACAGTTAGGGGAGATCTCAGGGCCAATCATCTAACAGATACAGTTGACTGTCTTCCTTGACAGTCGGAGCCTCCTTCGGCACTGCACCTCAGGCATATTGAGGTAACTGCTTCGCCGCCTGTATACCCTGGCAGCAGGATAATGGCATCTTCTGTGGCCCCTTCCATCTTGGACTACCTTTTGGCCCTGCACCCTTTGTGCCTGCGCCTATACTCCCAAAGGTGGTTCCCCTGGAGGCTGAATGTGCACTCCTGGCCTCCTCCGCCTTCTGGCCTCCCTTCCTCCTCAGAGGAGCTGCCTCCAGTGGACAGGTCAGATCTCATACCCAGGCTAAGGGAAGGTTTCCTGAAAGCTATAGGCCGGAAAAGATTCCTCACTGCAGAGTGCTGACCTGAAGGTTAAGAGTCCAGAAAAAGCTGCTGGGATGCATTCTGAAGTACTGCAAATCACACAGGCAAGTTTAAAAAACTTTCTCCAACAAATAATTCACAGAGCAGACTCACAACCCCACTGAGCCCTCTTATCCCGCCTGTGGATTAGGTTAATAGAAATGTCTCCTACCCGCCTGTTCGTTGCGCCCATGCGCCGACCCAAAGATCGCACGGGTGCCGAAAAATCAGTGTCAATTGAAGACTAAAGAGCCATAAGTGGCCCGTTAATTAATGGCGGGCACGCGTCGGACTTCATCGCGCACCCACCCAGCGAAATATCGTGATGGCGCGCGGTGACATCGGGACGCTCGCCCGACGTCACGGCGCCTCATTTTACGCTGAAGGCACTGAACACCATAAAGGCTATGAGCCCGCCCCCCACACATCAGATGAAAAATTCTGCCCATAGGTCTAACATGAAATGCGATTCTGTGATTGGACAACACCTGCTAAACAATCCTGATTGTGCTGAGAATTACACTGAAAACCAACTTAAGATTGTCAGTGGGGTTCGCAGTATGGCTCACTCACACATGCTAGAAGCTACATACATTCACAGACAGGGTCCTGTTCTTTGTAGGCAGAAGAAACATGCCGACATCTTGTGCCTTCTTCAACTAAACAAATCATATGGCACCACCACTGTGCTAAATGGGATAAATTTCGAACAGATCTAGCAACTCAAGACTTGGTAACCATGAGGCGCTGTGGGCCATCAGCAGCAGCAGAATTGTACTCGAATACAATCTGTAACCGACATATCCTCACTCTACCATTGGCATCAAGCCAGGAGATCAACCCTGGTTCAACGGAGAGTGCAGCACAACATGCCAGGAGCAGCACCAGGCTATAAATGAGGTGTCAACCTGATGAAGTTACAACACAGGACTACTTGTATGCCAAACAGCATAAGCAGACAGCGCTAAGCGATTCCACAACCAATGGATCAGATCTAAGCTCTGCAGTCTTGCCACATCCAGTCATGAATGGTGGTGGACAATTAAATAAGTCACTGGAGGAGGAGGGTCCACAAATATCCCCATCCTCAATGGTGGGGGAGCCCAGCACATCATTGCAAAAGATAAGGCTGAAGCATTTGCAACAATCTTCGGCCAGAATTGCAGAGTGGATCATCCATCTCGGCATCCTCCAGAGGTCCCCAACATCACAGATGCCAGTCTTCAGCCAATTTGATTCACTCCACGTGATATCAAGAAATAGCTTAAGGCACTGAACACCATAAAGCCTATGGGCCCTGACAATATTCCGGCAATAGTACTGAAGATTTGTGCTCCAGAACTTGCCGCACCCCAAGCCAAGCTTTTCCGGTACAGCTACAACACTGGCATCTACCCAATGTGTAAAATTGCCCAGGTATGTCCTGTACACAAAAAGCAGGACAAATCCAACGCAGCCAATTACCGCCCATCAGTCTACTCTCCATCATCAGTGAAGTGATAGAAGAGGTCATCAACAATGCTATCAAGTGGCACTTGCTTAGCAATAAGCTGCTCATTGACGCCCAGTTTGGGTTCCGCCAGGGCCATTCAGCTCCAGACCTTACTACAGCCTTGGTTCAAACATGGACAAAAGAGGTGAATTCCAGAGGTGAGGTGAGAGTTACTGCCCTTGATATCAAGGCAGCATTTGACCGAGTGTGGCATCAAGGAGCCCTAGCAAAACTGGAGTCAATGGGGATCAGAGGGAAAACTCTCTGCTGATTGGAGTTATGCCTAGCACAAAGGAAGATGGTTGTGGTGGTTGCAGATAAATCATCTCAGCTCCAGGGCATCACTGCAGGAGTTCCTCAGGGTAGTGTCCTAGGCCCAACCATATTCAGCTGCTTCATCATTGACTTTCCTTCCATCATAAGGTCAGAAGTGGGGATATTCACTGATGATTGCACAGTGTTCAACACCATTTGCAACTCCTCAGATACTGAAGCAGTTCATGTCCAAATGCAGCAAGACCTGGCCAATATCCAGGCTTGGGGCTGACAAGTGGTAAGTAACAATCACACCGCACAAGTGCCAGGCAATGACCATCTTCAACAAGAGAGAATCAGATCATTGCCCCATGACATTCAATGGCATTACCATCACTGAATCCCTACTATCAACATCCTGGGGGTTACCATTTGACCAGAAACTGAACTGGACTATCCATATAAATATTGTGGCTACAAGAGCAGGTCAGGGGCTAGGAATCCTGCAACAAGTGACTCCCCTCCTGACTGTCCAAAGCCTATCCACCATCTACAAGGCTTAAGTCAGGAGTGTGATGGAATACTCTCCACTTGCCTAGATGAGTGCAGCTCCAACAATACTCAAGAAGCTTAACACCATCCAGGACAAAGCAGCCCACTTGATTGGCATCACATCCACAAACATTCACTCCCTCCACCACCAATATACAGTGGCAGCAGTGTGTATCATCTACAAGATGCTCTCACCAAGGCTCCTTAGGCAGCACCTTCTAAACACACAATCACTCCCACCTAGAAGGTCAAAGGCAGCAGATAGATGGGAACACCACCATATGGAAGTTCCCCTCTAAGTCACTCATCATCCTGACTTGGAAATATATCGCCGTTCCTTCACTGTCACTGGGTCAAAATCCTGGAACTCCCTCCCTAACAGCACTGTGGGTGTACCTACACCACATGAACTGCAGTTCAAGGAGGCAGCTCACCAGCACCTTCTCAAGGGCAGTTAGGGATGTACAATAAATGCTGGCCCAGCCAGCGAAGCCCACATCCCATGAATGAATTTTAAAAAAACTTAGGGAACATTCCCTGGTTCATTCCCCAGGACAATGCCTCAGCCATTCAGAGTTGACCTGCCCAATTTAAATTAGCACAAAGCTGCACTTTCCAGAGCAATGCCTCCACCAGTTAGAGTCCACTTGAGAGTGCACTCTCTTCTCATGCACTACAAACTGTTGCTCTTCTTTACTGTTGGTAATTTCTTGCAAGCTCTCCTGATGAGTGTAAGACAAAAAGCTTTGATAGCATGTCTCTTTTTTTCAGCAATAATCAAGTTAAGTATTTCTAAGCAGTACTTAAAGCCTAAAAGTGGCTGAGCTCAAAGAGTTCACAACCAACAACTCCAACGGTACACACCCCTGCATGCTTCCTTTGCTAACTCCTTCTTCCCAGGAACATTAAGGACTGGAACAACCACATGCAAAACTTAATCTCCATGCCCTCTAAGTGATCATTTAAAGAAAATCTGTTGAACTTTTTTTAACTGATGCGACTAACTGCACTCAGTGTGCACCTCCTGTGAAAATTCTCTAGTGAAAGGCAGGAGCGAAACTTTATTAAGAACCAAGTAACACCTAAAGAAAAAGGAGTTGCAGGGCTACAGGGAAAGCGAGTGGGGCTAGCGGAGTTGTTCTGGTAGAGAATTGGCATGAACACGATGGACTGAATGGCCCACTGCTGTCTTGTAACCATTCTATGAAAATAAATGCTCTATTTATTTTGCCATTTTAGTTCCAACAATAAAACTTCAAACAATTCACCTTCAAATAATCCCTCTGAAAGGTCTTTTAACTCTTTTATAAGTTGAGAGAGTAGCTTGAGTCATCCTATAAAATTGTGTGGAAAAATGCTACCTGCCATTTCCTAGTTCCCTCTAGCCTCACTTAAGAGAATGATCCTGTAAGAGAAAATCTACTCCACAGTTCATGTCCACTATGACTCTTTTGATTGGAGTTTGGTCCAGTAGGTGTCCTCAGCACAGTGTGACATTCATTCCAGATACCATTATTTTTCTGCAGCAGATGTCATCACTTCATGACAACAAAATCTATTTAATGGGTTGAACTTTAGTATAAGCATTGCCAAAAATGTGTATCTTTTTGGGAATTTTGAAATTCAATAAATGGAAAAGGTTGTCAATGCACATACTATTAGGAGTTCTTACATAAGCAAACCGCTGCAGATGCTGGACATCTGAAATAATAAAAAATGCTGGAAAAACTCAGCAGGTCAGACAGCATATTAGATTTCTTGCTGTCTGTTCTATTTTTGCTGTGCTCCAACATTGAAAGAACCATTTGCATTTATATAGTGTCTTCAATGTAGCACTTAGAAAAAACATTGCAGTGGATAATAGAAAGGAACATATAGTTAGCTAAGAGAGCAGCACGGTGCAAAAATGATTGTGCCCTTTGTAATTATTGCATTAATAGATAGAGCTCTTCTTCCTCATGGAGGTTACAATCTTACAGGATATGATGCAATCATCTTTTGCTGACTCATTCAATCTGATGATGATTACTAATATGGTCATGTCAGACCAAAGAGGATTGGCGTGCTGTCATATTGTAGGATGCACAGTAGGTTCAGGTTATGTCTCTTTGTTCGTTGTTGGGGGAGAATGAGATCATGCGTACTGTGGTGTCAAAAATAAGCTGAGCTAACTGGAGGCGACAACTTCCAAAGTGATCTACCCTCTGCTGCGGTTATCAAGGATTCCCATGTGAAGACCATTTTGATAGTCTGCTCCATGTGGTTCTGGGTTCACTGGAGCCAGGTCCTCATCTTTAGCCATGTCAAAGTGCAGCCCTTACTGGATGGTGAAGTTGTGAAAGGAACAGTAGGCTACAATGATGCTCAATACCTGACGAGCAGCACACTGAAGGTCTCGCCTGACCCATTCAAGCAATGAAAGTCTGCATTTAACACTCCAATGGTTTTCTCAATGACCAGCCTAGTTATCAATCTTTCTCTCCCTGACCACTGCCTGAGGCTAAGTAAAATGTTCGCAACCTTGGCTTCTTATATGATCCTGAGCTGAGTTCCCTTTTCCTCTCAATCACAAAGGCTGCCAACTTTCATTTCTGTAACATCAACTATTTCTACCCTGTCTGAGCCCATCTGTTGCTGAAACCCTCATGCCTTTATCACCTCCAGCCTCAACCATTCCAAAGCTCTCCTGGCTGGCCTCCAATCTTGCATGCTCTGTAAATTTGAGCTAATCCAAAATTCTGCTGCCTGAATCCAACCTCGCACCAAATCCAGTTCACCCATCATTCTTGTGCTCACTGACCTACATTGGCTCCCGGTCCAGCAATGCTACTTTTAAAATTCTCATCCTTGTTTTCATATCCCTCCAAAGCCTCAGCCCTCCTTACCTCTGTAACCTCTTCCAACCCCACAACCTTCTGGGATCTCTGTGCTCCTCCAACTCTGATCTCATGCGCAAGCACAACTTTCTTCACTGTATCGCTGGAGGCCATACCGTCAGCTGCCTAGGCCTTAAGTTCTAGAATTCCCTCCCTAAAACTCTCTATCTTTCTTATCTTTTTAAAGACAGTCCTCAAAACCTCTTTGACCAAATTTTGGTCATGTTATGACATGGCAGATGATGTGTGTCAGGTAGACCAAATCAAGGGAAACTTGGTCAGGATATCACAACGGTTTTGCAATTTGTATTTATTATGAGAAGATGTGTGCACTGAATTCAGAAGTAATGACTCCACCAAGGCCATTAGAGATTTTAAAAAATTAAATCAAAATATTTATTAGCCAAATAAAAAATTTCAAGAATGTACATAAGACTGCAATTACTTAATCCTATAACAACTGCTAAAATTCTTAATTAACCTGACTCCCAGTTACATAGTTATGCTCTGAAGAAGAGTCATACAGACTCGAAATGTTAACTCTGTTTCTCTCTCCACAGATGCTGTCAGACCTGCTGAGTTTTTTCAGCATTTTCTGTTTTTGTCAGGTTTGCAGCATCCAAAGTATTTTGCTTTTATCCCAGTTACACACCCCCTTTAAGGAAACTAGATTTTAGATTTGAAACCAAAACAGCAAGTTAACACAGTACCCACTTGATAGTGGAATTTCAAATGGCTTTCTCCAACTTCAGTTACTGGACATAACAGATTTATGCACAAATGGCTGGCGGCTTCTTGAAGGCTGTTTCACACGCTCCTGTTAGATCCTACATGACCCTCTCCTCACATAGCCTTTCATTCTCTTTTATATAGGCTTCTCTCTCTTTAATATGTAAATTCTATTATTCTATATGTGCTTGAAACTGTATCTTTCTAATAATATAAAAAATTTCACGCTGCCAATATTGTCAGTAACCTTTGGGAAAAATAAACACACTACTTAGCCTTGCTTATCTGGCTAGTTGTGAATAGACTAATATCCCTTTGAAATGCTAACAATCCCTTCACTTATCTAAAATGCAAATTCCCTTCACACCTTATATGTTAAGCCAGCATCCATGTTTACTCATTAGCATTTCAAACACATTTCTATACCTAGCTTCTTTTGATAATTTCAAACTTGCAGTCTACCTGAGTCCAAATGTAATTAAATCATACAGACATGACTAACTCTACATGCACATCCATAAACCTATTTTACAATAAACCAGGAAAATATTATGAAAATTATTATACTTTCATAACAGTCACTTGCCTTAAAATATCTGCTTGAGTATACACTGCCTATGCCATCTCCTCCATAACTGCTTTAATATTCTGAGATGCATCTCATACAAGCCTGGTGAGCTTCATAGGAAATGGAAGCAGAAGTAGGCTATTTGGCCCCTCAAGCCTGCTCTGCCATTCAATTAGTTCATGGCTGATCTTCTACCTCAGCCCCATTTACCAGACTATCCCCACATCCCTTCATGTATTTGCTATCTAAATATATAGTGTTCTCTCTCTTGAATGTACTTAATGACTGAGCCTCCACAGCCCTCTAGGATAGAGAATTCCAAAGGTCTGCCACCCTGAGTGAAGAAATTCCTCCCATCTCAGTCCTAAATGGCCACCTCTTATTCTGAGACTGTATCCCCTGGTTCTAGACTCACCAAGCAGGGGAAATATCTTTCCTGCATCTACCCTGTTGAGTCCTGTAAGAATTTTGTATACTTCAGTAAGATCTCCTATCATTCTTCTAAACTCTAGAGAATACAGGCTCAGTCTCCTCAAAATTTTCTCAAAGCTCAATCCCGCCATCCCAGAGATTAGTTTGGTGAACCTTCGTTGCACTTCCTCTACAGCCACTATATCCTTCCTTAAGTAAGAAGACCAAAGCTGCTCAAAATACTCCAAGTGCGATCTCACCAGGCTCTAAAACATTTGCAGCAAGACTTCTTTACTCCTGTACTCAAATCCTCTTGCAATTAAGGCCAACATGCCATTTGCCTTCCTAATTGCTTGCTGCACATGTATGTTAACCTTCAGTGACTTATGAACAATGACATGCAGGTCAACACTTCCCAATTCAAGAAATACTCTACATTTCTGTTTATCCTACCAAAATGGATAACTTCACATTTTTCCACATTATATTCCATCTGCCACGTTTTTGCCCACTTACTTAGCCTGTCTAAATCCCATTGAAGCTTCTTTGATCCTCCTCACAACTCATTTTCCCACCTAGTTCTTTGTCATCAGTAAATTTCACACTTAGTCCTCATACTCAAATCATTGATATAGTTTATGAATAGCTGCCATTATTATCTCCAATCCCATGTACTCCAATTTTGTTTACTAACCTCCTGTGGGGGACCTTATTGAAAGCCTTCTGAAAATTCAAATACACCATATCCACTGGTTCTCCCTCATCTACTCTGCTAGTTACATCCTCAAAAAACTCCAATAGGTTTGTCAAACATGATTTTCCTTTCATCAATCCATGTTGACCCTGCCGAATCCCATCATGAATTTCCAAGTGTCTAGATATCACACCCTTTAAAACAGATTTTAACATTTTCCCTACTACTGATATCAGACTAACCGGCCTGTAGTTCCGCTTTCTCTCTCCCTCCTTTCTTAAATAGCAGGGTTACATTTGCTACCTTCCAATGTACAGGCACCATTTCAGAATCTATAGAATTTTGAAAGATGATCACCAATGCATCTATTATTTCTAGAGCCGCCTCTTTCAAAACTCAAGGATGTAGATCATCAGGTCCAGGAGATTTATCAACTTTCAACAGTCCCACTGCTGCTCTTTTACTCTCGCTAGTCCCTTGGTTCTCTAGTATTCCTGGGAGATTTTTTTTGTATCTTCCCTCATGAAGACAGTTACAAACTATTTATTTAGATTCTCTGCCATTTCCTTATTCCCCACTTCCTGTCTCTGCCTATAGTCGGCCTACATTTCTCTTTGCTAATCTTTTCTTTTTTACATGCCTATAGAAGCATTTACAATCCTGTTTTATGTTTTGTGCTAGTTTACTTTTACATTCTATTTTCTCTTTCTTTATCAGTGTCTTGGTTCTCCTTTGTTGAATTCTAAAATGCTCCCAATCCTCAGGTTTACTACTTTTTTGGCCTCTTCCTTTGATCTAATACAATCTTTAGCTTCCCTTGTTAATCATGGTTGGATCTTCTTTCCTGCTGGGTTTTTGAGCCTTAAAGGAATGTAAATTTGTTGTAAACTATGTATTCATTATTTAAATGCTAGCCATTGCCAGCATACCGTCATACTTTTTAATATTGTTTCCCAATCTACCACAGCCAATTTGCACCTCATACCTTCATAGTTTCCTTTCTTTAGTTTTAAATCCTGGTTTCAGAGTAAACTACATCACTTTCAAACTTAATGTAAAATTCTACCATATTGCGGTCACTCTTCCCGAGAGGCTCCTTTACGATGAGATTATTAATTAGCCCTTTCTCATCACACAATACTAGATCAAAAATAGCCTGTCCTCTAGTTTTTCTTTCATTCATTCATGAGATGCGGGCATCATGATTTATTGCCCAATCCTAATTGCCCTTGAGAAGATGATGGTGAGTTGCCTTTTTGAACCACTGGCGAGGGTCACTCGCCACAGGATTCCTAGTCTCTGACCTGCTCTTGTAGCCATGGTATTTATATGGATAGTTCAGTTCAGTTCTTGGTCAATGGTAACACCCAGGGTGGAGATAGAGAGGGATTCAGATGGTAATGCCATTGAACATCAATGGCAATGGTTAGATTCTTTCTTGTTAGAGATGGTCATTGCCTGGCACTTGTGTGGCGCAAATGTTACTTGCCACTTGTCAGCCTAAGCCTGGATATTGTCCAGGTCTTGCTGTATTTGGACATGAACTGCTTCAGTATCTGAGGAGTCACAAATAGTGCTAAACAATGTGCAATCATCAGCGAACATCCCCACTTCTGACCTTATGATGGAAGGAAGGTCATTGATGAAGCAGCTGAAGACAGTTGGGCCGAGGACACTACCCTGAGGAACTCCTGCAGTGATGTCCTAGAACTGACATGATTGATCTCCAACCACCACAACCATCTTCCTTTGTGCTTGGTATGGCTCCAACCTGTGGAGAGCTTTCTACCCCACCCCCCCTGCCGATTCTCATTGACTCCAGTTTTGCTAGGGCTCCTTGATGCCACACTTGGTCAAATGGGGCCTTGGTGTCAAGGGCAGTCACTCTCACCTCACCTCGGGAGTTCAGCTCTCTTGTCCACGTTTGAACCAAGGCTGTAATGAGGTCAGGAGCTGAGTGGCCCAGGTGGAACCCAAACCGGGCGTCAGTGAACAGGCTATTGCAAAGCAAATGCCACTTGATAGCACTGCTGATGTCACCTTGGTGTGAATTGAATTGCCTGAAGACTGGCATCTGTGATGCTGGGGACCTCTGGAAGAGGCCGAGATGGGTCGTCCACTCGGCACTTCTGGCTGAAGTTTGCTGCAAATGCTTCATCCTTATCTTCTGCATTGATGTGCTGGGCTCCCCCCTCATTGAGGATGGAAATATTTGTGGAGCCTCCACCTCCTCCAATGAGTTGTTTAATAATCCACCACCATTCACGGCTGGATGTGGCAGGACTGCAGAGTTTAGACCTGATCCTTTGGTTGTGAGATCACTTAGCTCTGTCTACTGCTTGCTGCTTTTGCTGTTTGGCATGCAAGTAGTCCTGTGTTATAGCTTCACCAGGTTGACACTTCATTTTTCAGTATGCCTGTGCTGCCCCTGGCATGCCCTCCTGCACTCTTCATTGAACCAGGCTGATTCCCTGGCTTGGTGGTAATGGTAGAGTGGGGGATGTCCCTGAGGTTACAGATTGCAGTTGAGTACAATTCTACTGCTGCTGATGGCCCACGGCACCTCATAGTTGTGCAGTTTTGAGTTGCTAGATCTGTTCGAAATCTATTTAGCACCATGGTAGGGCCAAACAACACGATGGAGGGTATCCTCAATGTGAAGACAGGGCTTCATCTCCACAAGGATTGTGTGGACAGGCTGATAATGTCATGGACAGATGCATCTGCAGCAAGCAGGTTGGTGAAGATGCTGCAGACCCAGCCTAACAGTTATGTCCTTTAGGGCTCGGCAAGCTCGGTCAGTAATGGCACTACCAAGCCACTCTTGATGATGACATTGAAGTCCCTCACCCAGAGTACATTCTGCATCCTTGTCACCCTCAGTGCTTCCTCCAAGTGAGTACTGATTCATCAGCTGAGGGAGGGCGGTACGTGGTAATCAGCAGGAGGTTTCCTTGCCCAAATTTGACCTGATGCCATGAGACATCATGTGGTCCAGTGTCAATGTTGAGGACTCCTACGGCAATGCCCACCCGACTGCATACCACTTGTGACTGGGCTGCCGCATTCTCCGCCTATATGTTGATCTTTAGAATGAAGGTCATCTCTCACTACAGTGCTAATGCCCTCTTTGATTAATGGTGATATGTTAGAAAGATCATCAAATGAGACCATATGGATTGAATGAAAGAACAAAAAATGGGCAATTTGTAAATTAAAGGAAAATTACGATTTCATGATCTCAGGACATCCCAAAGCTCTCTATAGTTAATTAAGTAATGTAGGAAACATATTGACAATGCATGTACAACAAGGTCCCAGAAACAGAATTATGTTAATGACCAGATAACTTGTTAAAAAAGTGATATTGTTTAAGGGATGAATACTAGTCAGGACACCGGAGAGAACTCCTCTGCTCTTCTTCAAAATAGCACCATGGGATGTGAATGCACATACAGGGTCTCAGTTTAACATCTCAATCTAAAGACAGCACCTCTAACTGTGCAACACTCTCCTCAGTACCTCACAAGAGTGTCAGCCTAGATTTTGTATTCAAGTTCCTGTTTTGTGGCTGAAAGGGATGCTATGATGCATGAAGTTGGTGTGAGGAAAATTGCCCTGTTTGACACTATTATGGTACTCTCCCCAGGACAGAGTGTAACATATTCAAATGAACAAGAGGCACGGAAATTAAAGGCAAAAGTGATTTGCAATGCCACTGCTTCTGGTGGACTCTGGCTGCATGCCAGATTACAACTTACATTACAACATTGCCACTGCCTCCAAACCCGGTGAATTGCAGTCTTTTTTAATTATTGTTCATTCATGGGATGTGGGCATCGCTGGCTAGGCCAGCATTAATTGCCCTTCCCTAATTGCTCTTGAGAAGGTGGTGAGGAGCTGCCTTCTTGAACTACTGCAGTCCATGTGTAGGTACACCCCACAGTGCTGTTAGGAAGGGAGTTCCAGGATTTTGACCCAGCAACAGTGAAGGAACGGCGATATATTTCCAAGTCAGGATGGTGAGTGACTTGGAGGGGAACTTCTAGGTAGTGGTGTTCCCATCTATCTGCTGCCCTTGTTCTTCTAGAAGGTAGTGGTCGTGGGTTTGGAAGGTGCTGCCTAAGGGACCTTGGTGAGTTCCAATGCAGAGTACCTTGGACAAATCCAAATAAGAGAATCTCCAACAAAAACAGAAAATGCTGGAAAAACTCAGTAGTTCTAGCCGCATCTGTGGAGAGAGAAACAGAGTTAACGTTTCGAGTCCGTATGACTCTTCTTGAAACTTTAACTCTGTTTCTCTCTCCACAGGTGCTGCTAGACCTGCTGAGTTTTTCCAATATTTTCTGTTTTTGTTTTAGATTTCCAGCATCCACAGTATTTTGCTTTTATCTAAGAAACCTCCACTTGTGTTTGCAGGTGAGAAGATAACAGTGGGTGTGCACAATACTCCTGTGGTGCTCTATTACGTGCCTGGCATCCCTATGGCATTCTGCCTCTTCTTCCTCCCGAAACCAACAAATAATAGATTGTTCTAATGGAAAACCTCGCCTGACCTTTGAGAAGATAACAAAAACTTGACACAATAGCTCCTGATCACATAAATGGATAAAGATTGATATGAGTAACTGCATGCACAACAAACTGAAATCATTTTGTTTTTTATCATGGATACATTCAGTGACCTTGTGAGTGATAAGAATCATTGAAAGTTAACAGCACACAAAGAGGCCACTTGGCCCATTGCATTTAAATGCTTCTCAAAGCATTTAAAAATCCTACTGCAATATTGGACTGGGGCTAAATGGCAGACATAAATCATGATCTTTGTTCTAGAAGCACTTTATTCAAGTGAACTGAAAACAATTTATAGCATGAGGTCAGTCAGTATGTTACAGATATGTGTCATACCTAAACAATAGCACGTCACTCCACATTCACGAATACGTAATCGGATATATAATCTAATTTTAATATACTATCTTACCTAGTCCATAGATAGGCAGATAATGATTTTACAATAATTCATTTAAAAACGTTAACAAATTGTCTGGTTCCTATCGCATGGCTAAGGAACAGGGACCACTAATTTTATTCCACCATAACATTGACATCATTGTAATCACACTAACTGCTATCGACTCCACAAGTGGAATCCCATAGAGAATTCCACAGGTATCATTGTCTGCTATAGGTTTCCATTCTCAGGTTTGCAAATATAGTTATATTTTGTATTGTCTGCGTAGGAAGAGGGCAAGTGCTTTCCGTGGCAAGCTGAGTGGGTTGTGTGACATCAATCATTATGCAAATAAGGTGTGCTAAAGCTGCTTATATCTGAATACAAAGTAACAAAAAAAGCACCTTCTGTCTGCTATGTGTAATATTTAGAAAAGGCCTGTGCGTGTGTAATCACCTGAAGTTTCTTGGCTCTTCTATTGCAGCAGAGGTTCTTCTGACTATTATACTTTCAGACCCCAGTGTTCTGGGATTATGGTGGGTGGGAGTGGAATCATCTCTCATTCTTCTAAACTCCAATGAGTATTGGCCCAACCTGCTCAACCTTTCCTCATACATCAACCCTTTCATCCCAGGAAACAAACAAATGAACCTTCTCCAATGTAAGTTTATATCTCCCTAAATAAGGAGACCAAAACAGTCCACAGTACTCCTGATGCAGTCTCACCAAAGCCCTGTGCAATTGTAAAAAGGCTTCACTACTTTTAAACTCCATGCTCTTTGCAATAAAGGCCAACATTCCATTTGCCTTCCTAATTATTTGCTGTACCTGCATGTTAACTTTTTGTGATTGATGTACGAGCTCACCCAGATCCCTTTGTACCACAGCATTCTCTCTCCATTTAGCTAATATTCTGCTTTTTTAATTCTTCCTACCAGAGTGGACAATTTCACATTTTGCCCACATTATTTCCCACATTTTTGACTACTCACTTAACCCATCTATACCCTCTGCAGGTTCTTTGTACGCTACTCACGACTTGCTTTCCTATATTTGTATCAGCTACAATACACCTTTCATCCAAGTCACTAATATAGATTGTAAATACGTGTAGCCCTAGCACAGATCCATGTGATATCCCACTAGTTAATGTTTGCCAACCTGAAATGACCTATTTATCCTGATTCTGTTTCCTGCTAGTCAACCAATCCTCTAAGGTCTTGTGGCACAGTGGGTAGCATCCCTACCTCTGAGCTAGACACTCCGGGTTCAATTCCCATATGGAGACTTAGTAGTCAAGAAAGGTGTGTTTGTAATGTGGTCAAATAGGTTGAGTGTCAAATTGTAAATCCTTCCAACATATGACTGTCCCAGAGTAAGGAGGACCCTGGGGCAGGCACTCAGCAGCACCTAGGGGGAGGGTCCATTATCATGGTCACTTCTGCATGCGCTTACCTGGCAGGGGAGTGATCGTGGTTGCTTCTACATGTGTGTAAGTGTTGCTTTTGTGGGTATCATTTCTTTTATTGGGGAGTTTCAGCTGAAGGCTTTAGCCTTTTTGGTCTTTGGTATTGGAAGCTCTTTTGTGGTTGTTTGCTGTCCTTTGAAGGGGCTTCAGTGCCTAACATTGGGAACTTAGAGGTGATGGCTGCAACCAATTGAGTCCGAAACCAGAGGTATGCAACACCATTAGGGTGGCGGTGAAAGATAGCAAAGGAGGAACACCCATTGATCGCGCCTTCTTCACTAAGAGAACCTTTTAGAATCCAGTGGATTCGAAGCTGCAGAGATCTACTGTCCGCAGGATTTCCCCAGCGCTGGATACTTCGATGTGACCTTCAAGAATGTTGCTTCCTTTGTCACGTTCCTGAAAATGTTCAAGAAGAGAGAACAGCCTCAGATGAGAATACTCACAGCGGAGCCATTCTTCACTCTGCTGTCACAACGGGATCTTGTGGTGACTGTGCACCTCTATAACCCCCATGTTCCTGTCGTTGATGTGCTCACCTTCCTCACTAGGTACATTGACAAGGTTGGGAACTGCACCCAGGTCAAAGGCGCCTTTGGAATTTGGACCAGCAAATGCCAGGTCAAGGTCACATTCAAGGTGGACGTTAAAGGAGCAATCCTGCACCCTCATTTCAGCTTCGCTATCGGGCCAAGCTGTGGCTACCTTATCTATGCTGGGCAGCCCAAAGGTCGTCGTTCATGTGGCAAATCTGATCATGTGGCGGCCAACTGCAGCGCCGTCCTCTGCAGAATTGTAAGCAGGAAGGACACCAGACAAAGGACTACAAACAAACTAAGTACTGCAACCTGTGTGGCGACGCAGGCCACCTCTACAAGACTGCCCCAAACACTGCCTCACTTACATACAGGTGGCCAAAACCAACGAGGGGCAAGCAGACGAAACGGTGAGTGTCACTGCTGCCAAGGAGGCTTGCAAACCTCCACCCACCAAGGCCTCCAGCGAGCCCAATGGGGCAAAGGAGGACAGAGGAAGGGAAAAGACTGAAGCAGCAGACGGCCAAACAACTGCACCCTTTCCCAAACCTCCCATTCTTCAGCAGAGCGAATCAATGGAAGAGGAACCAGCAGATGATCAACCAGGAGTGTGGCAGCTGGTCAAGAAGAGCAAAACGGAGAAGGGGCCAAGAAGGGACCAAGCCACTTTCCAGACGAGTGGCAAGAGGCAATGACAATCCGACACAGATGGCAAGGGCTGCTGCTCTTCAGACGAAGGGTGGGACCTACAGAAGAAGCAGCAAAGCTCTAGGGAGCTGGAGGTGGAGACACCCGAGCTCCAGAACATTGGAAACAACAAAGAGACCAGCGCACCCCAACTTTGCCCTCAACTTGAAGAGACCAGTGCACCCCAGCTCTGGGAAGCCGGGAGCAGCAAAGCCTTGGAGGGGGAATGGATCGGAGAGACTTCTCTAACAGAGAACAATTCAAACCTCGCTCCTTGCATGAACCTCCCCGATGCCACCTGAGCAGGACATCTCCAATGGGGCAGTTCAGGACAGTTTCCTCAGCCCATCCAAAGTGAGACAATTTGCAAACACTATGGGTATGCAGGAGCAGACCAAAGGGCTGGAACTGTCAAAGACAACAAGTCTGGGAAGCGACAAAATACTTTAAAAATGGGGATAAAGATTGCATCCATTAACGTGCGTAGCGTTAAATCTACTACACAATGTGTTGCGACCTTGGATTACCTTGCCAAGGTCAAAGCTGACCTGTTGTTTCTGCAGGAGTGTGCGATACCGCACCTCAGCTCCTACAGGCAATGGTCACGATGGTGGTCCAATGGGCCATCGGTCTGGTCAGGAGGAAACGACTCACGTTCCTCTGGCCTGGGTATTCTGCTGCGGGGAGGCAACATCATTGTCTCCAAGGTGAAGGAGGTGGTGGGTGGGCACCTCCTCGTAGCAGACGTATTATACAAAAATGCTCTGCTCAAGTTAATTAACGTGTACGCCCCGGCTCAAAACAGCGAGCGGCTGGCGGTCCTTCAGCAGCTCCCACTGCTGCTGGCGACCTCCAGGCCGGTCAATCTGGGCGATGACTTCAACTGCATCATTGATGCAGCTGGACGATCTGGCAGGGCCAACAGCAGACTGTCCTCCTGATGGAAACAGTAAAGGATGCCAAGCTGCACAAAGTCTTCAGCAACCCTGCAGATGGAGCACAGCATAGATACATCTGGTCATGGCCAGATGAGTCCATCCGTTCCAGAATAGATTTCCTGTTTGTGTCCCGAGTGTTCACAGTCAGATACACCGACATCAAGCCTGTGTTCTTCTCTGACCACTGCCTTCTACTGGCTGACTGTCACTTACAGGAAGACCAGAGGGTTGGCAGGGGGACATGGAAGCTCAACGTGCAACTGCTGATCCCAGAGGACACTGAGGAACTTAAGAGGGATTACAAAGTTTGGAGAACCGTGAAACCCCTGAGTCCCTGACACACTGGTGGGAAGCGATCAAGGAGAATATCAAGAGGTTTTTCATCCACAAATGTGTCCAGAAGGCTAGAAAGTAACAGAGGGAAATGTCCCAACTCCAGAAAAACATGCAGAACCTGCTCCTGCTGCAGTCAATGGGGGTTGATGTCAAGAAGGAGCTAAAAGAGGTGAAGAGCCACCAAGCCTCGCTCTTTGCCTTGGAGGCCTTCAAGATCATCTTCCGGTCCAGAGTCTGCTCCGTGGAGCAGAATGAGACGTGTTCATGTTTATTCTTCCAAAAGGTACACAGAGAGCTCTGCAGAGATCTGCAGCCTGAAGGAAGAAAATGGTTCAGTAAAGTCATCGCAGCCCGACATTTTGAGCATCACCAAATCCTTTTATGCTGCATTATATGACGTGAAGCCCACAAATAGCACGGCCTCCCAGTCCTTTCTGTCCTCGATCACAGAGGTCTTAGACGACAGTGCATGGGAGAGTCTGGACTAACCGATAACCCCTGATGAACTGACTTAAGGCCCTTGAATCCATCGAGAAGAGTAAAACACCTAGAAGAGACAGCTTACCAGCTGTGTTGTATTCGGCTGTGGGGCTGGATCAGCCCAGTCCTGCTGAAGTGTACGAAAGTATCCTTCTGGCCAGCAGCATTTCAGAATCCATGTGAAAAGGCATCATCACCCTCATCTACAAGCGGAAGGGGGAAAGGGAGGAAATTGGCAGCCCATCTCGCTGTTAATTGTGGACTATAAGATTCTATCCATCACCAGTCGGGTCAAGTCTGCTCTGGAGTTGGTGATCCACCCTGACCAGACCTGTACAGTACCCGGCAGGAAGATCTCTGACAGCCTCGCGCTACTCAGGGATACGATTGCCTATGTGGGGGACAGGGATGTGGACACCTGCCTGATCAGCTTGGACCAGGAGAAGGCCTTTGACAGTATATTGCACACTGGTGGATGTGCTCTCCAAAATGGGGTTTGGGGACGGAATCCGCAACTGGATCCAACTGTTCTACACAAACATTAGTAGCGCAGTTTCAATCAATGGATGGGAATCAGAAAGCTTTCCAATTAATTCTGGAGTCAGGCAGGGCTGCCCTCTCTCCCCTGTCCTGTTTGTGTGTTGCATAGAACCCTTTGTTGAGTCCATCAGGAAGGATCCGGGCATAAGAGTAGTGATGATCCCATGCACTGGAGACACTCAGGTTAAAGCCTCCCTGTACTTGGACGATGTCACCGTCTTCTGCTCGGATCTGTCAGTGCGCAGACTGATCAAACCTGCAACCAGTTTGAACTGACCTCAGGAGCCAAGATAAATCGTGGCAAGAGCGAGGCCATGTTATTTGGGAACTGGGCTGACCGATCCTTTGACTCCTTCGCTGTCAGGTCAGACTGCCTGAAAGAGCTGGGATATGGTTCGGAGTGACCTGGGCATGCGTTAGAAACTGGAAGAAGCGAGTGGCTATGGTGAAAAGAAAACAGGGCATGTGGGAGTGATGCTCCCTCTCCATTGCCGGTAAGAACCTGGTCATCAGGTGTGAGGCACTCTTGATGTTGCTGCACGTGGTGCAGGTCTGGCCCATTCCTCACTCCTGCGTGGTGGTGATCACCCAAGTCATCTTCCGCTCTATCTGGAGGTCAAAAATGGATTGTATTCACAGGGATACGATGTACAAACCTCTAGATAAAGGGGGAAATAACCGTGCCCAACATCACCTTCATCCTGATGGCCACCTTTGTGTGTGGCTGCATCAAGCTGTACATAAGCCCTCGGTACCAAGTGTCACTATGTGCTGAGGTTCTACCTGTCCCCGATGTTGCGAAGGATGGGTCTGGCCACGCTGCCGCGGAACGCTTTAAGTAGTCAGACCGTGCCGTATCACCTGTCCCTCGTGGAAAATTTTATGCAGAGAAACATCTTTGACCAAAATTCCATCAGGCAGTGGTCGGCATGTAACGTCCTAGAGGCCCTACGGGAAAAGGAGATGATGAATCCTGTCGGATGGTTCGCCGAGCAGACTGTCAAAGTAATTTGGCAGAATGCATCATCGCCAGAACTTTCCAACAAGCACCAAGGTGTAACTTGGCTGGTAGTGAGAAAGGCCCTCCCCGTGAGATCCTTCCTACACGCCAGGAGTCTCACCCCCTCGGCACATTGCCCTCGAGGTGGCTGTGGTGGGGAAGAGACTGTTGTTTACCTCCCTGTGGAATGTGCCTTTGCAAAGAAGGTCTGGAGAGAGATGCAGCGGTTTTTGTCGAGGTTCATCCCGAGCAGTTCTGTGACACAGGACTCTGTGCTCTACGGGCTGTTCCCAGGGGGACACACTGAGAGAAACATCAACTGCAGCTGGAGGATCATCAACTTGGTGAAAGACGCTCTTTGGTCTGCCCGAAACTTGTTGGTCTTCCAGCGTAAAGAGTTGTCCCTGACCGAGTGTTGCAGACTGGCACATTCCAAAGTCTAGGACTACGTGCTGAGGGACACACTAAAGCTTGGGGCAGTCATTGCAGAGGCGCAATGGGGAAAGGTCACTGTCTAAGACCTTTCTGCCATAGTGCAAGAAGGGGCTGGGAATTGTATAGACCCCTTGGGCTGTATGACTCACATTGAATGTATACAGTGAACACGACACGTATCACAATTGGACTGAGCACCTCAGTGTGCAACATGATCGATGTAGATAACTTAAAATACCATTGCACTGTCTGTAATGACCATGTTGAAATGTCTGTAATGTTCATTGATTGTATTGAAGCACCTCATGATCTATGTGGAAAACTAGAATACGATTGCATTTTTTGGACTGGCCATTTTGAATTGTTTTGTAATGTTCTTTCAAATATTTTATGAATAAAGTTTTTTCCACATTTTTCCCTTTATCCAAATAAAAAGTCAGCAGCACCTAGAGGAGAGTGTGAGAGGAGGACCCTGGGACAGGCAGTCAGTAGCACCTAGAGGAGAGTGAGAGGGGGACGCTGGGACACACAGTCAGCAGCATCTAAAGGAGAGTGTGAGAGGAGGACCCTGGGACAGGCAGTCAGCAGCACCTAGAGGTCTATTTAGATCATCTAGCATCTAGTCTATACTCAAGTGGGAGTAAGGGTAAAATAAAAGCAAGGGTCCATATTCTACTTAGCTAAGATATGTTGTGGAGCTCAGTCCCATGATTTGCACATCCTGCGCTATGTGGGAAATCCTAGACGCTCCTGGCAGTCTGGATGACCATGTGTGCAGGAGGTGCCTCAGACTAGAGCAACTCAAGTTCTGGGATTTGGGGCACTACGGTGCATTCATGAGGCTGAGAGGTTCGTGGACAGCATGTTTCAGGATGTGGTCACCCTGCAGCTTAAGGAAGTGCAAGCAGAGAGGGAATTGGGTGACCGCCAGACAGAAGAAGAGGACCAGGCAGGTAGTGAGGGAATCCCCTGAGTGCATCTCGCTCGCAAACCATTTTTTGGCCTTGGAAAATGATGAGGAGGCCTACCACAGCCAGGGCCATGGCACTGTGGGTGGTCCAGCTGCTCCGGTGGGAAGGGAAGAAGTGTGGAAGGGCAATAGTGGTAGGGGATTCCTTAGTGAAGGGATAAGACAGGTACTTCATTGGCCATAGACGTGATTCCAGGGTGGTATGTTGCCTCCCGGATGCCAGGGTCAAGGATGTCACGGAATGGCTGCAGGGCATTCTGAAGGGGGAGCGTGAACAGCCAGAGGTCGTGGCCCATGTTGGGACCAATGACATAGGAAGAAAGGGAAATGAAGTTCTGCAAGCAGACTTGAGGGAGTTAGGTAGGACATTCAAAAGCAGGACTTCAAAGGTAGTAATCTCTGGATTTCTACTGGTGCCACGCAGTAGTGAGTATAGGAACAGAAGGGTAGAGCAGATGAATGCGTGGCTGAAAGATGGTGCAGGAGGAAGGGCTTTAGATTCTTGGGGCATTGGGACCATTTCTAGGGGAGGTGGGATCTGTACAAGTTGGATGGGTTGTAACAGGAACAGGACCAACATCCTCACGGGGAGGTTTGCTAATGCTGTTGGGGCGGATTTAAACTAAATTGGCAGTGGGGGCGGGATCCTGAAGAGTAGTTCAGAGCGGAGAGAAGCTGAGATGGAATTAGAAGTTAAAACGCTAGCAAGGGAGTCTGGAAGGCAGAGAAAACATAGGCTAAATAAGAAAGAAATGAGTTTAGCAATACTAAATTGAATATATTTTCATGCAAGGACCCTGAGGAAAAAGACAGATGAGCTGAAGGCACAGATAGGCACATGGGAGTGTGATATCATAGCTATGACCGAGACTTGGCTAAAAGAAGGGCAAGATTGGCAGCTCAACATGGCTGTTTATAGGGTATTCAGATGAGATAGAGAAGGGGATAGAAGAGGAGGCAGGGGGTCACAATATTGATCAAGGAATCAATTATAGCAGCGAGGAGGGATGAATATCCAAAAGGATCATCAAATGAGGCCATATGGGTGGAAGTAAAAAACACAAAAGGGGAAAACACGCTGTTGGGTGTCTGCTATAGGCCCCCAAACAGTCAGGGAGAGATAGAGGGTCAAATATATAATCAGATTTCAGAGAAAAGTGTAAGAATAATAAGGCAGTAATAGTACGGGATTTTAACTACCCAAATGTTAACAGAGACAGTTTTAGTGTGAAAGTTAGGGAGGGAGCAAAATTCTTAAGTTGCATTCAGGAGAACTTTTTTAGCCAGTATGTAAGAAGCCCAACAAGGGAGGGGGCAGTTCTGGACCTAATATTCGGAAATGAGCCCGGGCAGGTGGAAGGCGTATCAGTCGGGATGCAGTATGGAGATAGTGACCATAACTCAGTTAGATTTAGGATAGTTATGGAAAAGGATAAGGTTGGGCCGGGAATAAAAGTTCTAAACTGGGGAAAGGCTAATATTACTAAGATGTGATACAATTTGGCCCAAGTGGACTGGGAGCAGCTACTTGCAGATAAAGTTGTGTTACAGCAGTGGGAGGCATTCAAGGAGGAAATAGTGACAATACAGGGAAAATATGTTCCCGTAAAGACAAAGGGGGGGGACCAAGTCTGGAGAACTCTGGATGTCAAGGGACATAAAGGTTAGGATTAAGAAAAAAAAGAGATGCTTATGGCTGATACTGAGATCTCAATATGGCAGAGTCCCTGGACGAGTATAAAAAGTGCAGGGGGGAACTTAAAAAGGAAATTAGGAAAGCTAAGAGAGTGCACGAGAAAGCATTGGTGGATAGAATAAAGGAAAACCCAAAGGAGTTTTTTAAATATATAAAGAGCAAGAGAATAACTAGGGAAAGAGGATGACCAGTTAGGGACCAAAGAGGTAATGTGTGTGTGGATTCAGAAGGCCTGGGTACAGTCCTCAATGAATACTTTGCGTTGGTCTTCACGATGGAAATGGATGACGCAGGTATAGACATCAGGCTGGAGGACTGAAATATTAGAGGATATTAACAGAGAGGAGGCACTGGTTTAGCGGCCTTAAAAGTGGATAAATCTGCAGGGCTGGATGAGATGCATCCCAGGCTATTGAGGGAGGCAAGGGAAGAGATTTTAGGGGCCCTGGCAGTAATTTTCAAATCCTCTCTGGCCAGAGGTGAGGTGCCAGAGGAATGGAGACTGCTAACGTTGTCCCATTAGTTAAAAAGGAAGGGATAGACTAGGAAATTACAGGCCAGTCAGCCTAACCTTGGTGGTGGGGAAAGAATTCTGAGGGACAGAATATATCTGCACTTGCAAAGACACAGATTAACCAGGGATGGTCAGCATGGGTTTGCTAAGGGAAGGTTGTGTTTGACAAATTTGATTTAAATTTTTGAGGAAGTAACCAGGGGTGTTGATGAAGGTAATGCATTTGATGTCGTCTAAATGGGCTTTAGCAAGGTTTTTGATAAGGTCGTTCATGGCAGGCTGGTCAAGAAAGTAACAGTCCATCTGATCCAAGCCAAAATTGGCTGAGAGGCAGGCGGCAGAGGGTGATGGTAGAGAGATGTTTCTGTGACTGGAAGTCTGTTTCCAGTGGGGTTCCGCAGGGCTCAGTGCTGGGGCCCTTGCTGTTTGTGGTGTACATAAATGATTTGGACTTAAATGTAGGGGGTACAATCAAGAAGTTCGTGGATGACAAAAATTGGCAGCGTGGTAAATAGTGAGGAGGATAGCTGTAAACTGCAGGAGGATATCAATGGACTGATCAGGTGGGCTGGGCACTGGCAAATGGAATTCAACCTGGAAAAATGTGAGGTAATGCACTTGGGGAGGGCTAACAAGGCAAGGGATTACACTATGAATGGTAGGACCCTGGAAAGTACTGAAGATCAGACCTTGGTCTGCATATCTACAGACCCTGAAGGTAGCTGTACAGGTAGATAAGGTGGTTAAGAAGGCATATGGGATATTTGCCTTTATTAGCTGAGGCATAGATTACAAGAGCAGGGAGGTTATGCTGGAACTGTGTAAAACACTGGTTAGGCCACTTCTGGAGTACTGCGTGCAGTTCTAGTCACCACATTATAGGAAGGATGTGATTGCACTGGAGAGGGTGCAGAGGGGATTTACCAGGATGCTGAAAGGCTGGAGGGTCTGAGCTATGAAGAAAGATTGGATAGGCTGGAGCTGTTTTCCTTGAAGCAGCGAAGGTTGAGAGGGGGCCTGATAGAGGTGTATAAGATTATGAGGGCATAGATAGGAAGGCACTTTTTCCAATAGTAGAGGGGTCAATAACCAAGGGGCATAGATTTAAGGTAGGAAGTAGAAGGCTAAGGGGAGTTGAGGAGAAATGATTTCACTCAGAGGGTGGTAGGAGTTTGGAACTCTGCGTGAAAGGATGGTTGAGTCAGAAACTCTCGTAACATTTACGAAGTACTTCGATATTCACTTGCGTTGCCATAGCCTCCAAGGCTATGGGCCAAACACTGGAAAATGGGATTGGTGTAGTCAGATCTTTGTTGTCCAGTGCGGACATGATGGGCCAAATGGCCTCCTTCTGTGCTATAGCCAGGATTTTTCCCTCGTCGAGCAGGCTCGGCGGGGGCGGGTGGGAGCTGTCGGGAAGCTGACTGCCTCCTATGATTTCACGCTGGTGGGCCAATTAAGGCCCACCCAGCCCGAAACGCATGCAGCAGCGCTCAGCACTGCTTGTGTGGGGGCGGGAGGAGGACGAGTGGGGAACTTCGCGCCTCAGAGAGATGAAGATTTTAAACATTAAAAGTAAAGAACTTTGAAACATTACAAAACATGTCCCCTCACATGAGCAGGGACATGTTATTAATAAAATGTTAAAATTTTAATTTAATTTTTAATAGCTGTTGGAGACCTCATCGTGCCCGTGAATGAGGTTTCCCAAAAAAGTCGAAAGGCCGCTTCGCGTTTTTGGCTGTCTGCCAACTGTAAGGTTGGACAGGCGCGAAAAATTTAATTCAATTCTTACTTTAATGGCCTTTATAGGCCTTTAAATTGTCGGTGGGCGCACTGCCGACTCCCGCATGTGCCTGCCGACCAAAATATCGCACAATTGCGTGATGATGTTGGGACGCACATCCAATGTTATCACGCGTCATTTTACGCTCACTCGGGTCGGGTGCGTGCCCACCCAATGAGCTAAAAATTCTGGCCAATGAGTCTATGTCAATGGCAGGTAGTAAGAGTGGGAGGTATTCCTGGTTAGCCATGCGATGGAAAGAAATTGGAGCCTCTACAATTGTTATCCATAGTTCCAGGCTACAACATGCATGTGTGCGTGTGTTGCCACAGCATCCCAGACTCCTTGGGAGACTGGACAGCTGGTATGGATCTGATTGGTGCCAACAGCATGGGGCTTGATCCCCGTTCTGACTGGGGTGAATTTGAGACCTACTTCCTTGCTCCACCCGCGGTGGAGATTGCGGCACTCTGGATCAGACCTGCCTTTGGGCAGAGAACTCAGGAAGAAGCCAATCCTCTATCCATGCTATTATATCACCTGCAACACTGTGAACCCTTATCTTGTGCAGTAACCATTTTTGTGGTACATTATCGAATGCCTTTTGGAAATACAAATACACTACACCTACTGGTTCCCCTTTATCCACTCTGCTTGCTACATCGTTAAGGAACTCCAATAACTGGTCAAACACAATTTCCCTTTCACAGAACCATGTTGACCCTGCCTGATTGTATTCTGAATTTCTAAATGTTCTGCCACTACTTCCTTAATAATGGACTTCAGCATTTTCCCAATGACAGATATTATGCTAACTGGTCTGTAGTTTTCTGCTTTCTGTGTCCCCCTCTTTCATGAATAGAGGTGCACCACCTGCAGTTTTCCTATCTGTTGGGACCTTTACAGAATCTAGGGGATTTTGAAAAGATACACTGGCTGTATCCACTATCTCTGCAGCCACTTCTTATAAAATCCTAGGATGAAGCCATCAGGTCCAGGGTACTTGTCAGCCCTTAGGCCCCTTAGTTTTCCAAGTACTTTTTCTCTCATGATGGTGATTCTTTTAAGCTCCTTCTCCCCTTTACCCCTTGTTTTTCTACTATTTTTGGGATGCTTTTTATGTCTTCTGACGTGAAGGTCGATATAAGATACTTGTTCAAAGTCTCTACCACTTCCTTGTTTCCCTTTATCAATTTCCCTGTCTCATCCTCTAAGGGACCAATGTTTATTTTAGCTACTCTCTTCCTTTTTATATACCTGTAGAAGCTCTTATTGTCTGTTTTTGTTTTTCTTGATAATTTAGCCTTATATTCTAATTTACCCTTCTTTATTTAATCATCCTTTGCTGGTTTCTAAAATTTTCCCAATCTTCTGGCCTGCCACTAATCTTCACAGCATCATGCACCTTTTCTTTCTTTGATACTATCCTTAACTGCCTTAGTTATCCACAGATGTTGCATGGTTTTCGTAGAGTCTTTCTTTCTCCATAGAATATATCTTCGTTGAGAGTTATGAAATATCTCCTTAAATGACTGCCACTGCTTATCTACCATTTTACCCTTTAATCTATTTTCCCAGTCCACTATAGCCAAGTCTTCATACCTTTGAAATTGCCTTTATTTAAGTTTCAGAGACTAGATTCGGACCCAAGTTTCTCATCCTCAAACTGAATGTGAAATTCTGTCATGTTACGATCACGCTTTCCTAGAAGATCCTTGGCAATGAGATCCTTAATTAATCCTGTCTCTGCACATTACCAGGTCTAAAATAGCCTGTTCCCTGGTTCATTCCAGTATGCATTTTTCTATGAAACTGTCCCGAATACACTCTATGACCAGAATTTTCCGGCTGACGTGCGGATGGCGTAGCCCGCACGTCAGCGCGTAAAATGACATGCGCTGACATCGCGCGAGCGTGCCGACATCAGCGCACGCCATCGCGATATTTTGGTGGGCAGGCGCGATCAGTTCGCCCGCCATTAATTGAAGGGCTCGTTAAGCCCCTTAACTTGCCGATGGTGTACGATTTTGAGGGGCCCGTGTGAACTTCGGTTCGGTGCACGGGCCCAACGGGAAGGCGGATAGGAGATTATCTAAGAAAACTTTTGCAATGTCGGGATATGTGGACTCAGAGGGGTTGTTCATGTTTTTCACAAAGTTATAATTGATGAAAGTGTTTAAAACATACCTGTGTGATTGTTAGTAGTTCTGATTGATGTCCAAGAGGTTTTTGTGTAAAGTGAAAGCATTCTGCAGACAGCATTCTTTTTCAGCCTTGCAGCTTTCCAGAGGCCTCCATTTAGCCTGGGGCTATGGGTTCTGACCTCTCCAGTGGAGGCAGCTCCCCTGAGGAGGAAGGGAGGGAAGGAAGAGGAGTCCAGGACTGGACAATCAGCCTCCAAGGGAGGCACCTTTGGGGTCCAGGCGCAGGCACAAGGGGTGCAGGGCCAAGAGGTTGTCCAAGATGCAAGGGGCTGCAGACGACGCCACTATCCTGCTGCCAGGTATACAGACGGTGAAGCAGCTACCTTAATATGTCTGAGGTGCAGTGCCGAAGGAGGCTCCGACTTTGAAGGGAAACAGTCAACTATATCTGTCAGATGATTGGCCCAGAGATCTCCCCTAACTGTGTGGGAGGACACCCCATACCAGCGGCTCTGAAGCTCACAGTTGCTCTCCACTTCAATGCCTCTGGCTCCTTCCAGGGCTCGGTGGGTGATCTTTGCGGTGTCTCCCAATTAGCTGTCCACACTCGTGTCAAGCAGGTTACAGACGCTCTGTTCAGACGGGTATCCACCTTTATCCACTTCCGCTGCGACCATGCAAGTCAGGCATAGCAAACCAGAGGCTTTGCAGCCATTGCTGGATTCCCCTGCGTCCAGGGTGCTATAGACTGTACACATGTGGCCATCAAGGCGCCAGCAGGTGAGCCCGTGACCTTCGTCAACAGGAAGGGTTTCCACTCAATGAATGTGCAGATAGTGTGTGATCACAGGATGCAGATTTTACAAGTCCATGTAAGGTTCCCAGGCAGCTCCCACGACGCCGATATCCTCAGACACTCAGGTGCAGGGCTCTTCAGTGCTCTGGCTCGGCTGCTGTTTGACAAGGGCTATCCCCTGCGAAGGTGGCTCATGACGCCACTACGCCATCCAAGAACAGAAGCTGAGCATCGGTACAATAGGAGCCACGCCTCCACAAGGGCTGTGGTGGAGAGAGCCATCAGTCTTCTCAAGATGCACTTCCGTTGCTTGGACCGCTCAGGAGGCGCACTCCAGTACCCCCAGATCGCGTCTCTCTAATCATGGTAGTCTGCTGCGCCCTGCACAATCTTGCGCTGGAAAGGGGGGATGCAATTGATGATGAAGACCTTGACGCCCTGGATGAGGCTGCACATGGTGAATCCAGCAGTGCCTCAGAGGATGAGGAAGCACAGGGCGATGATGAGGGCAACAATGACGCCCCGCATTTACACCAAGGAGGCAGGGGCACCCAGGACAATTTAATCCAAAGAACCTTCAGCTAGCTCCACACACATGGATCAGCAGGAGCAGCATTGCCTGGAACTTCCACACATGGCACTTAGGTGCAACCCCTTCCACCTGATCAGCTGCAAATAAGGCCTTAGTACAGAAACATCTCCACTCTAACACTCATGATAATTTTGTGAAAATGAAAAAAGCACCACACTGAAAAGGCGTTCAGCCATGGTAACGAAGGTGGACTTTATTCTGTCCACAATTAAAGCCCACATAATTATTTTGACAATGTTACAAAAAGGGGTTCTAAGGCCAACACAAAATCACCAGTGACAAACCCGGGGAGTGCCTAAGGTGCCTTATGTTTTCGTTTCCAGGTGCTAAGTCTAGGTGCCGCCCCATCGCTCGGAGTGGCTTGTGAGACAGCCTGCTGACTCTGCTGTGCTATTGGCCTAGATGACCTTGGCGGGCGTCCTCTGGCCCGTGGAGCCTGTGATGGCCCCGCCTAGGAGGGAGTGGCCAGCTCCTGAACTGGCACCTCCCCAGTTGTCGCAGCCTCAACGGAAGCAACGCTGACTGGCAGAGGGGCAGAGGAGCTGCTGCCCTCATCCGGAGCACCATAAGAGCAGCTCGCAGTGACGGCAGGCAGCTGCTCCGCCAACATGAGGTCCAAATCTACCTCCCTGCTCACCGCAGATGCATGGGCACCGAGTGCCCGCGCTCGTTTTCCACAACATCTCCCACAATGGAAAACACCACCTGTGGCCAGAACCGCTATGAGGGCTTGCAGGTCAGAGCGTAACCCAATCATATTTTGATCCATTTGGTGGAAGCCCCTCTCTATGAGAGTCATCAATCTCTCATTGAAGGAATCCTGATGCTATGCCCTGAGGGCGGATTCTTCGCATGCTCTCTGCCTAGGCTCCTCTGTCGCAGAGAGCAACTGAACCATTCCCACATGCAACCCTGCCAGATGCAAACACACTTCCTGCCACCTTTCCTGCAGCTGTTGCAATGGGGACAACTCCAGAGGCACGTCATCAGTGCCGGACTCAGCATGTGCCTCGTCCCCTGCAGCCCTCCAGCTGCTGGAGCCATCAGCAGGCAAAAGTAACCACAATGCCCGGGAGCACCTGAGGACTGATGGTCCTACCATCTCCTCCAGCGATCATGATGTGCCCTCTCCACTGTGACCTGGGACATTAGCCGACAGTAAAGTCCCCACCGAGGTGTGTGTGTCTGCGCTGGTGCCTGGCTGGCTGAAATGATGTGCCGCAAGTTGCACATGTTGCCCCTCAGGTGTGGAGGGGGGGCCGTGGGGTTGAGGTGCGGGTCGCTCTGGTGGTGATGCTGAAATGAACAACAAGGACAGTGCATCAGTTAGCGTGCATTCACTTCAACCTTGCATCCCTTTCCTCCCCACCCTCATAAGTAGCTCACCCTTAAAGACCCTTAAAAGAAGAACATTGGTGAGGTCCAAATGAGTCAAGACGGGCCCCAAGCTTTAAACGCACATGCAAACAGGCTGGTTAGATGGCCTCATGAAGGGCACATGGCTTGTAAAGAACCAGAGGAGTGGGGAGAGTACAGAGGTATCTGATGTGGATGCATTGTTGCCTGGATAGTTGCGCGGCAGAGGAAACATTTTAAACAGTTGTGTCATTTTCCGCCGAACTCAGGAGACTGAGGTGTCAAATTATTGCCCTTCATTCTGTAAGGAGGGGCATAGATCGGGTGGCCAGAAGGCAACATTTCCCCTTGGCGCAGAGATGAGTAGCGTGGTGGCATTTATTTAAGTTGAGTGTCATGAGGTTCACAGCTGAGGTGCTGAGGACCTTCTGGGCAAAGTAATGTGGGGCGCACTGGCTGAAAGGGTGCAGGAGGTCCCAAATCCCCGAAAATGGAATAAGTCTTTGGGTGTGCAGTGGCAATCCAATGGCATGTGAGACCACGGTGATAGTGGTCACAAATGGGATAAGGTGACTTTGGAAGGTGGTGCAGAGGCTATTCCTCAAGGGGACGAGGGTCCCTCCTGTATGACCCAGACATCAGAATACCTCAGTCAGTGAATGAGCATTGTTGCAGCATTAACGATTGCAGCAACCATCAATGGTTTGGATGGTGGGCATACAAAGTGGATGGGACTGTGGACCTCAAATACCTGCCCGCTGGACCCCAGCCTCGCCGCCCCCGGCTGCCATGGCCTTCTGCCCAGCTCCATGGTCTGCTCCTCGAATGGGGTGAGGCGCTGGAGGAGGGCGCGCCCACCACCAGTCCTCAGGCACTCCCGGGCATCATGGTTACTTTTTGCATGCAAAACACATGAGAGGATTTATTGGGGCAGGTCGCTCATGTACTTTGCATGCACATGCTGCACCCCAACCACAGTGGGCCATCTGAGGCCTCCAGCAGCTCCTGTCCACACTACTAGTGATGAGCCCCCAGAAGATAGTACGGCTGGTCCCAAACCCCTCCCCCAATGGTCCTCTTGGACACATTCGGCGTCCATCACTTTGAATAGCACACGGGTCCTAGCACCCATCGAAAGGAGGATCAAATAGGTGTGGCGCCGATGCCAGCAGATGGGACTTGCCCAAAAACCTTGAGGCACCCCTTGGACCATGTCATTACCATCAATATGACGTGCCGGAGTTCTGAGTATGTGTCTACTGGCCTCCCCTGCAGCTTGCCCCCAAACTACTCAAATGCCACAGAAACCAACATATGCTGCGCAGAAAGCCCTTCTCCTCAACCACTAAGGCTGATGTAAGCATCGTCAGTACCCATTTGCCCACCCAGCGTGCGACAGATGGCCTATGCAGTAACAGCAGCCATACATTGGCGGGGGGGGGCGCGGGGCTGTGTGTGTGTGTGTGTGTGTGTGTGTGTGCGCAAAGCCTTCTGCCTCAAATAGCCCAGACAGACATGGTACTCACCCATCCAGAGCACAGCAAATCATTGAAGTGTTTTCGGCACTGTGCGCCAGTGCATCTGACATCATCATGGGCACTTACAGCCTCGCCCACCTCTTCCCACGTCTGGCTGGTAACATGGGGGGGCCCTCCTCCTCCCACCCTCAGGATACAGAACATCACATCGCTGGCCCACCTCTTCCAGGAGGACAGCAAGGCATGTGTCCGAGAATCTGGGTGCACAGTGGCCCCCCCGCTGGCCTCTCCTGCAGCCTGCCCCCCTCCTCCTCCACCCTCCTTGGAGCATTTCTACCTCTGAGTTACCATGGTGCACTGCTTCAAGCAGGCTGCCTGGCCACTCTTTAAACAGGCTGCCGGCTCCCCATTGGAACCGGCGGTCTGAGGCCGCCCGCCTCTGCGACTATTTTCCCTCCCTCCACGGGAGTCGCAAAGCCGCGGTGCGGGCCTTAATTGGACCGCCCGTGGAAAATGGCAGCGTGGCCCGTTTCGCCAGTGGCAATTGGCCGCCCACCTGCCGCCGAGTTGGTCGGGCCTGCCCGACTGACGAATGTAAAATTCTACCTTGTGACTCATCCTCAAGACTAACTTTGTCAATTTGATTTGCCTAATCTATATGAAGATTAAAATTACCCACAATTATTGCATTTACTTTCTTGCAAACCCAGATTATTTCTTGATTTATACTCTGTCCTACAGTGTAGCTAGTCTAACACTAGCTACACTGTAACAGTGATTTTTAACCGAAATCACTCCCAACAGTGATCTTTATCCCTTTGGTATTTCTTATCTCCACCCTTTGGGTATCACCAGTAATTTTGGTCTCCAAGGACAAGATCATATGGCACTGTGCACTTCATCATAAATTAAATGACTTGAGAGAGGCTGATATCTATCCTGTTTCACACAGGTAAGAGATTCTCGAGGATCTAAGGGAGATCCAATATCAGATGACTCTGGGTCTGTCTAAAGTTTATTGACAAGTGAGAGACCCAGTTGGACTCCATATTTGCTACGCCCAAAGGGCTACATGAGTTTCTGCTGAAGCATTTAATGATAAAGCCTGCTCCGGCACAATGCGTTATTGGTTGATTCTGTCTTGGCAGAACTGGGAATTTTATGTACCAGCGTGCATTGATGACATTGCCATTTTCAGTTGAACATGGGATGAATACCTCAAGCATATCAGCAACATGTTAACCCAATTCAGTAAAGCTGTGGTGGCAGGAGGCACCAAAATCGAACACCAGCATCACTGAGGCATTCAGGTCATAGGTGGTGGTGGAGGGAGGGGGAATGGAGACTGGACTTGGAGAAAGATTCCAGTGCAAATCAGGTCAGTCCCATGACCATGAAATGCTATAACCTTCTTCAGGTGACTGACTGCAATCACATGTTCATTACAAATAATTAGTCACACTATTAACCCAGATGGGGGAGCCCAATTAAATGGTCCACTCTGTTGGGACACTAAATGCTTTCGAAAGACTGTAACAAACCCTATGAGCTGACCTTGTTCCAGCTTATATGGATTATGGAGATTCCACAGTGATGCATATGTCTGGTTTCAGCACTGTGCTGAGCCAGGTGACCATGGGAAGAAATATCCAGTCATTTACTTAAGTTATCAGCCTCTGCCACAAAAGATGCTTGTTTGATAATCAAAAATGATATTTAATCTCATTTGGGTGCTGCACATACGTATACGGAACTGCATTTACTGTGTGTTCTGACCACAATCCCTTAGTGTGGTTACAGTCAACTTATGATTCAAATCGCTCCATTGTAATGGAGCGTTGCATTGCAAGAATACAACATGGTGCTATAAATTGTTTTGGTTTGCAAAACAGCAATGTCACCAAACTTTCACATAGGCCATAAAGGCAATTTTGGTCTTGGCAAACACTGAATCTGTGGCACTTACAAATGTCAAGTTCAAAAAGGGAGGCATGACACAAAAAAAGTGAAGGGTTTTGCTTAGCTTTAGCTTGGTATTGTTTTTAATTTAGTCATTGTTCAGATGGACTTAAAAGCATATTGCTGCAGATGTTGGAAATCTGAAATGCATCATGTTGTATGTGTATCAACCTGCGTCGTTTAGTGAAGTTGCTGCCTGATTTGGGCAGATGCCTAGGCCGTCATCGGAAGGCCCAGAAAATTTGGCAGCTTTGATTTATGTAAGGCAAAAGGTCCTGCTTTCTATGTAGACTGAACAGGAAAGTAGGGACAGATTTCATAGATGTCCTCAGTGGATGAGGAAGATCAACATTTAATCTGAACCCTGGTTATGGAAGTATACTTTTTTTCATTTATAGTCGAAAGCAAGTTACATATAAATAAAGATAATAGAATCAAGGGGGAAAAATCTTATGTTAGACAAAAACAGCAAAGTATTCAGGCCTCATTGGAGTTTGGGCTGTTACAAAAAAGGAAAGTTGATCATACAGGGGTTCTGAAAATTTTTTTACTGAATGTTAGAATGGAAGGTGATGACAGCTTGTTTGTGTTTACCAAGTTTTACTCTAGTTCCTAAATGTAACGACTGACACATTGATAAGTGGCATTGGTAAATCATGTAGATGTAAACACATTCCAGGTAAGACTTTGACACTTCAATAACAACATTGTCTCATTTTTGGTTTTACCCTATATTTCTTGGCATATCCAATGCACATATGCTTTAATACTTCAATTATTTGTGCTCAGTGGCAGGTTAAAATCTACTGAAGTCTAGAGGTAAAGAGATCAAGAGCAATTTGATTCACAATACAGGATATCAAGAAAAGGAAGAGCGTACTGGATTCAGTAAAGACTATGGGTGGGATTTTCCAGCCCCTCCTGCCACCCGGGATCGTCCTGTCCCGCCATAAGTCAATGGACTTTTGGCTGGGCCACTGCATTCCCCATGGTGGCTCCCGCCACAGCGGGGCTGGAAGATCCCAGCATGTGGGTCTAAGCAACATCCATGCTGTAATGGTGAAGGTCCATGCTCCAGAACTAGTTCCATTACAGCTACAACACTAGCATCTAACTGACAAAGTGGAAAACCAATGAGATATCTCCTGTCCACAAAAAAACAGGACAAATCCAATCTGACCAATTACCAACCCCATCAGTATACTCTCCATCGTCAGCAAACCAGTGGAAGGTGTTGTTGACAATGCTATCAAGCAAAACTTATCAAAAACCTGCTAACCAGTGTTCAATTTGGGTTCTGCAAGACCTCATTACAGCCTTACTCCAATCATGGACAATAGAGCTGAATTTTACAGTGACATGAAAGTGACTGCCCCTGACATCAAGGCATCATTTGACCATGAATGCGGCATCAAGGAGCCCAACTAAAACTAAGGACAATGGGGATCAAAGGGAAAACTTTCCACTGGCTGGAGTCATATCTAGCACAAAGGAAGATGGTGTGATTGTTGGAGGCCAATCACCTCAGCCCCAGGACATTCCTGCATGAGTCCATCAAGGTAGAGTGCTGATCCCACCATTTTCAACTGCTTCATCAAAGGCTTTCCTTCCACCATAATGATGTACAGTATCCAATTCTATTCACAATTCCTCAGATACTGAAGCAGTTAGTGTCTATATGCAGCAACACTCGAACAACATTCAGACTTGGGCTGATAAGTGGCAAGTAACATTTGCACCACACAAGTGCTAGACTATGACCATCTCCAACAAGAGATAATATAGCCATTTCATTTGAAATTCAATGGGATTACCATCACTGAGTTCCCCACCATCAACATCCTGGGGTTCACAATTAACCAGAAACTTAACTGGACAAGTCACATACAGGAATTCAGCGGTAAGTAAGTTATCTCCTGACTCCCCAAAGTCCAATCATCATCTACAAGGCTAGGTCATGAGTGTGATGGAATACTCTCCCCTTGCCTGGATGAGTTCAGCTCCAACAACACTCAAGAAGCTTTTAAGCCTCAATGGGCAGGTTTCATAGACACTTTTCAGAATGGGTCATAATAGTGGTCACAAAATAGTAATCCTTACATGATTACTCCTTCCCAGTTTAGGGGCGTTGGGAGTTACTTTACAACTGTAAATGCTTCTCCAGACAGGACCAATTAATTCAATGCAGACCAAGATTTGATCCAGAACCTAATGAAAGATAATTTTCTATTTGACAAACCATGTGGATGGTTGTTTTGCAACGTGTTTGCTCATTATATATAGCATGCAGTGAGTCCTGGGACTTGTATACCCCAGAGCCTGAGTCATTGCATATTGAGACAGGTTCTTGAATTATATAGGAGTCAAGCGTTAAGGGAACTGAGAGGAAGGTGATGTTGGGCCAAGATCAGACCAGCCATGATCTTACTGAATGGTGGAGCAGGCTTGAGGGGCCACATGACCTTCTGTTCCTATTTCTTATGTTATAAACTTCTCTCTATTAAAATGCTTCTTGACCTGCTGAGTATTTCCAGCATTTTCAGCTTTTATTAATAATTAAACTGCTATTGTTCTTTTTGTTTGCAAAAATGTGATACTGCAGGAATTAACGAGTTCACAAGGAAACTCAGGGGAACTTTAGGAACACTGGAAACACAGTTTGTCCAGTAGTGCTATTCCATGTAAAGTCCTGGGCAGATTCATATTGTAATTGCATATTTAAACCCAGCTTTCAAACACTATTATCACTGCCCATATGGTTCCTTGTGATGAGACTTTGCACATTTAACATTTGGTGCTCTTGGGGAAGTTGGTTATATATCTTTTTATCTCCAATTTTTCTTTTTTAGTTATTTTAGAAATTGGGTGTTGATGTATGGCCCATGATTTTGTAATCTTGTCATTTTATTACATTTGTTACATTTGACCTTTATTAAAATGTAGTTAAGAATCATTGTAGAACTATTATTGGGGAGTCATGGGTTCAAGAAGACATCAGAACTGAAGAATTGGTGAGCACCGCCTGAATGATTCTTATCCTTCAACCTGAAAATGTAATTGATTCTTCTGTAATGTTATTCAGGTCTGTTTTCGGTTGAAGCAGTAAGTTTTAACTGTCTTAAACTCAGATTAAAATTGGGGCCCCTATTATAGAAGAATTAAAAAAATAAACAGGGAGGCACATAGACAAATTCAATTTGTCTTAAACAGTGACTACATTTCAAAAAGTAATTCATTGGATATGAAGTGCTTTAGGATGTCCTGAATGATATAGTGAGGTGCTAAATAAATGTAAATTCCTTCCTTTGTGTTACTGTGTTATTCTGCTGTGATGCTAAATGTTAAAATGCTAATGGAATAAGCTATCAAAGCAATAAGCAACCATATGTGTGTTTTATACAACAGTTAACATAATTTTTTAAAAAACAAGGAGGGGTGTGGGCGTTAATACAATTACTGGAACAAACCCAAGTGGCACATCAATCTACAAAACCACAAGGGCAGGAATTACCATTGCTAATTTCCATCCTCTGATGTGTACCATATCTGATCTAATGGTTTTCTTTACCATCTAAGCAATATTTAATTAAAATAAATGGTCCACTGCATTTACTTAATAAAAATAAAATGCAATTAATACTGATGAAAGTCAGGAAAACAGGTATTGCATTACCCATTTTTTTCTCAATTTTCAGAAAGTTAATGTAAATGAGTGCTGACATTTACCAACCTCTTCATGGAAAATGGAACAAACACGTTGGTTCTGAGAGCATTTCTCAGATTGTCCTTCCCTTGTATAAATAACCTACATTTAATTCTTATGCCAAGGAGAAAACAAAAGCTTATGATTATGACTCGTTTGGTAGTACAGAACTTGGGTTTTGTTGAAAAAAAGAGGCATTTTTTGTCAAAGCTTCTCGTCTTGCACCCATCGGGACAATTTTCAAGAAAATGTAAGAGAAGAGTGCTGATTGGTTGGCAAGTGGACTCTGATTGGTAGAGGCATTGCCATGGAGAATGCATCAGTTGATGGTGACTGACAGTTAACTGCCAAACATTGGTTGAAATTTAAACCAGGCACATTGACTCTATTCAAGATATTGCCCTGGGGAATGAACCAGCAAATAGCTGTGACTTATTTTGTTTACCTGAAACAGGTGCAGTGTATGTACGTGTTCTTTCTGTCTGCAAAGAACAAGGCCCTGTGTATTTACATATGTAGCTTCCAGAAAACACAATGCGCCACACTGAGCCCAACTGAATCATAAATTGGTTGTCAGCGTAATTCTTAGCACACTGGGGATTATTTAGCAAATGTTATCCAATCGCAGAATCGCATCTAATGTTGGACACTGTTTTGAGTTTTTGCAAGCATGGGCTGGTTGGGTATGATCTGTACCTTGCACATTGCGAACAGCAGAAGGGACATGCTGTTTGATACGATCTGCCAGTCTTTGGGGTGTACGGCCTACATACCTAGCATCACACTGACACTGAAATTCATAAACCACATTGTTAATTTGTGTGATAGGCAGAATGTCTTTTTGTCTTGACGACAACATCCTGTTAGTGGCGAATACCACTCGTGTTGCTATTGCATAGTAGCAGCCTGAAACAGCTAGCTTCACCTGTTGCTCAAATTTCTGAGATACCTTACCCTTCCAGGGTAATCTGAGATGGACTATGCACTTTTCAGGGCCAAAAGTGACAGCCTTGGGTCCGTTCATGGGCAGAATTTTGCCCTTGGTGGGTGAGCGGGTCCCACCAGCTCGGCCATTTTGAGTGGGTGGGCCAATTAAGGCCTGCCCGACAGGAAGTGCTATCACTTCCTGTGGGGGGGCGGGGGGGGAAAGAGAGAATCCCCAACTGTCAAAGTGCGCACTGCTCCCTGAGGCAAAGTGCTGTCTCATGGAGCTTACTGACAGGTAAGAAAAGTCAAAAAATAAAGAAATATTAAAATGTCCCCCTCATGTGACAATGTCACACGAGACGGGACATGTTAATAAGAAACACAAAGTTTATTAAATTTTTTAAAAACGGACACGAAACTTCATCTCGCCAGTGGATGAAGTTTCATGAATAATCTGGAGCCCGCTGGGGCCCCTGACCTGCCCGCCAGCCTTAAGCTTGGACGGGCAGGGTCTTTAACAAGGTTAATTAGCCTGTCAATGGCCTTAATTGGCCATTGACAGGTCAGCAGGCAGACAGCTGATTTCACTGTCCGCCCACCTTCCTGAAGATTTAAATGGACCGGGATGACGTCAGGGGTTCCTCCTGATGTCACCCCGCATCATTTTCCCCTTGGCGAGCGGGCCCCGGCCCCAAATCGCCGAGGGGAAAATCCTTCTGCATGAGTTTGCACGATATACTGCACTAAATGATCTGATCAGAGTAGCCACTATCCTGCAGGATGGCTTTCATACATCCTATTTCAGCATCAAGCTTGCACTGTGAGCAAATGGCTCGGGCCCTATTTACCAGGTTGCTGATAAGACTAATCTTATAGCGTGTGGAACAGTAAGAATCCCAATGCATACATTGACCAGTGAAGGTAGGCTTGTAGCAGGCCATTGTAGAGAGCCTCCTGGCAGATTTCTCAACTAGAACATCAAGAAAAATGGAGTTCATTTGACTGCTCCATTTAAAAGTGAATTTGAGTGCAGGATGGAGCCCATAAGACATGCAAGGAAATTATTACATGCAGCTGTGGAAATAAATATAGCAAACGTGTCATCCAGATATCGGAAATATGCAAGGGGTAGCAGGTTAGGTATCATTCCATCGAAGGCACCTTTCTCATGGAATCTAACAATGGGAATTTGCATTCAAGGGGAAAAATATGTATAAAGGAGAGAAGGCAGTGTGTAAGGACAGGAATTCTAAGGTCTAAAACAAGTGTGAAAAGCCTCCAGCATTTAAGCCTCAAGCTGTTGTCTACAAAGAACTGAAGTTAAGGAAACTCACTTTGAATTGGGTTGTTCAGGGTATCATGTTCTGATGAAGTCATATGGACTCGAAACGTCAACTGTGTTCCTCTCCGCAGATGCTGTCAGACCTGCTGAGTTTTTCCAGCTCTTTTTGATTTTGTATCATGTTACTTTGCCTGGGTCTTTTAAAATCTGTGTCTTACTGTTGCCTTAACAAAAGTGTAACTGGGAGTTAGATTAACTTGGGGATTTAGAAGTTATCATTGTAGATCTATGTGTGTGCTTAAAATCATTTCTTCTATTTATAAAGGTTTAACTTAGTTTTGTAAGAAACCTATGAGCCTCAGTGGTCTTATTACTACTGAATTCAAGGCATGCTTCTTGAAATTTATACAAATTACAAAACAGTGGTTTCAAGTTTCCCTTTGGGATTTGAGCAGCTCAGCATTTACCATCGGCTGTGCCATAACAAAGTTGGGGGCTCTTTGTGGGATATATTTGAGATTCCTTGATTGGTTTGGAGTTGGTGAATCTTAAGGTTACAAGTACGAGAAGCACTTTGAATGCAGGAGCTGGTGTGAGGTTTTTTTTTAAAGTGTTGAGGCTGCAATATGGCTTTGGCAGTTGCTAAGACTTGTCTGGGAGCTGAAGTTATAACTTTGGCTGTTTTAGTAAAGGTAACTAAAGTTAAATTAATGGAATTGGCAGAGAAGTTAAAATTGGGATTACCTGCAGGGGTAAGGAAAGCAGACATAATTGGAGCACAGCATTTAAAGTTGGGAGTGATACCTGACACCAGTGAGTCACAGCTGGAGGTAGTGAGACTTCAGTTAGAAATGAGGAAGTTTGAAATTGAACAAGCAAAGGAAATGAAAAAACATGAACTAGAGGCAGCAGAAAAAGAAAGGACAGAGAAAGAAAAAGAAAAGGAAAGAGAAAGGGCATTTCAAAGTGAGCAAGCAGAAAGACAGGAGAAAGAAAGGAAGCTGGAACTGGAATTCCAGGCAAGAGAGAAGGATAAAGAAAGAGAGGCAAGGAAAAAAGGAAGAGGAAGGGAATACCAGTTTAAAAGGCTGGAAATTTTTTTAAAATCTCTGATTCTGAGGAAAGTTCTGATGAACAAATCTTTAACCTAAAACCCAGTGGGGGGATGCTTAAATTTGTACAAGCTCTTCCAAAGTTCAAGGAAAGAGATGTGGAAGTATTCTTTATTTCATTTGCAAAGATAGCTAAACAGGTGAAATGGCCACAAGAAAACTGGACATTGTTACTACAATCCAGGTTGGTGGGTAGAGCACCTGAGGTTTATGCTTCACTGTCAGAAGAAATGTTGGTGAACTCTGATGTGGTACAAAAGGCTATTTTGAGTGCATACGAGTTGGTTCCTGAGGCATACAGAAATTTAGGAATATGAAAAAACAGCCTGGGCAAACTTATATTAAGTTTGAAAAAGTAAAACAAAGTACTTTGACCATTGGATACAGGCATTAAAGATTGAGCCGATATATGCAGCTCTTAGAGAAGTAATTCATTTGGAAGAATTCAAATATTGAATTCCTTCTGTAGTGAGAATTCGTGGAGGAACAAAGGGTTCAAATGGTAAGGCAAGCAGCAGAGATAGCTAATGATTATGAGTTAGTTCATAGAGCTAAACCTTTCTTTCATCACTCTTAAATCAGAAAAGGATAGAAAGTGGGAAGGTGAAAGGAAGGTGGGTAGTCCGGGAAGAGGAGTAGGTAGAAATTCCCAGAAAGTTTTTTTTTCAGAATAAAAAGGTGCTGAGGGTAGAAATGACATATGAAAATTGAGGTGTTTTCAATGTAATAAAATTGGACACATGAAATCAGTATGGCAGAAATTTCAGGGAAAATCTGTTGGAATTACTGGGGAGCAGAAAAGTACTAGAAGTAAAAGTACTGTGTGTTCTGAGGTTCAGGCACAGGAAAAACCAGTGGTTTGTGTACAGGTAAAATAGGAAAAATCAGTGATAGGTACTGAAGTGGGAATGTGTTCATAATTTACCCAAGAGAATTCTGAGGAGCAGGTTGCAGAAAAGTTTAAAGATTTTGTATGTGAAGGGAAAGTCTTTCCATGTGTACAGGGTGGAGTAGGTAAAGATGTTAAAATTTTAAGAGACACAAGGGCTAGTCAATCCTGAATGTTGTGGGATAGTCACATTTGTTGTTCAGAGGGAGTATTGTAGGAGCAGGTGATAATAAGTGGGGTTCATGGAGATAATAAACCTATTCCATTCTGGAAGGTAAATTTAAAGAGTAAATGGAAAACAGGTGAGGTGATTTTTGGAGTAGCGGACAAATTGCCCATTGCAGGGGTTCAATTTATTCTGGGTGATGAAACAGCTGGATCACAGATGTGGGTAATGCCTTAGATAATTGAGCAGCCTGTAGAAGTGTTTTCAATAGAAATGTTGCAGAGAGAGACCATAAGACATAGGAGCAGAAATTAGGCCATTCGGCCCATCGACTCTGCTCCTCCATTCAATCATGGCTGATAAGTTTCTCAACCCCATTCTCCCGCCTTCTCCCCATAACCTTTGATCCCCTTACCAATCAAGAACCTATCTATCTCGGTCTTAAATACATTCAATGACCTGGCCTCCACAGCCTTCTGTCGCAATGAATTCCATAGATTCACCACTCTCTGGCTAAAGAAGTTTCTCCTCATCTGTTCTAAAAGGTCTTCCCTTTACTCTGAGGCTGTGCCCTCAGGTCCTAGTCTCTCCTACTAATGGAAAATTCTTCCCCACATCCACTCTATCCAGGCCTTTCAGTATTCTGTAAGTTTCAATCAGATCCCCCCCTCATCCTTCTAAACTCCACCGAGTATAAACCCAGAGTCCTCAAACGTTCCTCATATGTTAAGCCTTTCATTCCTGGGATCGTTCTCGTGAACCTCCTCTGGACCCTCTCCAGGGCCAGAACATCCTTCCTGAGATACGGGGCCCAAAATTGCTCACAATATTCTAAATGTGGTCTGACCAGAGCCTTATAAAGCCTCAGCAGCACATCCCTGCTTTTATATTCTAGTTCATGTCTTCCACCGTGAAGACTGATGCAAAGTACCTATTCAGTTCCTCTGCCATTTCTTTGTTCCCCACTACTACTTTTCCAGCGTCATTTTCCAGCAGCCCAATGTCCACTTTTGCCTCTCTCTTACCCTTTATATATCTAAAAAAAACTCTTGCAATCTTCTTTTATATTACTGGCTAGTTTACCCTCATATTTAATCTTCTCCCTTCTTATTTCTTTTTTAGTTGTCCTCTGTTGGTCTTTGTAGGCTTCCCAATCCCCTGGTTTCCCAATGCTCTTCACCGCATTGTATGCTTTCTCTTTAGCTTTTATGCTGTCCCTGACTTCAGCCATGGTTGCCTCGTCCTCCCTTTAGCATGCTTCTTCTTCCTAGGGATGAATTTTTGCTGTCTCTCTCAAATTACTCCCAGAAACTCCTGCCATTGCTGTTCCACTATCTTTCCTGCTAGGCTCATCTCCCAGTCAATTCTGGCCAGCTCCTCCCTCATGCCTCTGTAGTTGCCTTTATTCAACTGTAATACTGTTACATCTGATTCCAGCTTTTTCCTCTCAAATTGCAGGGTAAATTCTATCATACTATGGTCACTTCCTCCTAAGGGCTCCTTCACCTTAAGCTCCCTTGTCAAATCTGCCTCATTACACATCACTAAATCTAGAATTGCCTGTTCCCTAGTGGGCTCCACCACAAGCTGCTCCAAAAAGCCATCTCGTAGACATTCCACAAATTCCTTTTCTTGGAATCCACTACCAACCTGATTTTCCCAGTCTACCTGCATATTGAAATCCCCCATGATCACTGCAACCTTGCCTTTCTGACACGCCTTTTCTATCTCCTGGTGTATCTTGTGCCCCACATCCTGACTACTATTTGGAGGCCTGTACATAACTCCCATTATGGTTTTTTTTACCTTTGTGGTTCCTCACCTCTACCCACACAGATTCTACATCATCTGACCCTACGTCATTTCTTGCTATCGATTTAATTTCATTTCTTACTAACAAAGCAACCCCACCCCCTCTGCCAACCTGCCTATCTTTTTGATAGGATGTGTAGCCTTGGATATTTAGCTCCCAGTCCTGATCCCCTTGCAGCCATGTCTCTGTGATCCCCACCACATCATTCCTGTCAATTTCAATCTGCACCACAAGCTCATTTACCTTATTTCGTATACTGCGTGCATTCAGATACAACACCTTCAGTCCTGTATTTCCTGTCCCCTTTCTCATTGTCATCCATAGAGCATCCTGGATTGTTTCCAGATTGTGTGACAGCACAATCACATGCTCATAGGTTGAAACAAGAAGAACAGGAGTGTAAAGGCAGTGAGAAGGTGTGGAAGTCCAATTAGCTGACACCGTGTTTGATAATATTGATCAGGAAGAAAGACTGGAAGACAATGCAGCTGAGGTGTTTAACTCAAGGCAGTTAGTAGAGTTGCAGAAAAAGGATTCGCAAATAAAAGTTATATCAGACAGCTTACTCAAAACAGGGGCAAAATGTATTCCAGAATGTTACTACCGTAAGGGTAATGTTTTAATGAGAAAATGGTGGCTTATCATGTTACAGCAAATGAAAGCTGGAAGGAGGTGCATCAGATTGTAATACCATGTGGATAAAGAAATGAGATTCTGAGGATTGCTCATGAAATTCCAATGGGGGAGACATTTAGTAATTAGAACAACACAGGCGAAAATACAAAAACATTTTTATTGGCCTGGATTACATAGGGATGTAGTCAAATTCTGTAGAACATGTCACACATCAGGCGATAGAAACCATAAGCGGTGATTAAGCCGGAACCCTTAATTCCCATTCCAGCATTTGAAGAACCTTTTACTAGGGTCATGATTGATTATGTAGGACCGCCACCTAAGGCTAAAAGCGGAAATCAGTACTTACTGACAGTAATGGATGTGTTTACGAAGTTTTCTTTACCTTTTCCATACCTTTGAGAAATATTACAACAAAGAAAATTGTGGAAGAGTTAACTAAATATTTTTTTTACAAGATATGGTTTACCTAAAGAAATACAGTCAGATCAGGGTTCAAATTTCATGTCACAGCTGTTTAAGGAAGTAATGAATGGCTTGGGAATAAAACAGTTTAAGTGAACAGCTTACATTCCTGAGTCACAGGGGGCTTTGGAAAGATGGCATCAAACTATAAAAGCTATGATGAAGATGTAAAATCAGGATTATCCACAGGATTAGGATACAGGAATTCCATTTGTGTTGTTTGTTATTAGGGATGCTCCTAATGCACCACCTGGTTTTAGTCCTTTTGAACTAGTTTATAGGCATGAGGTAAGGGGGCCATTGAAATTGATTCATGAGAAATTGGTGGGTCAAAATTCAGAAACTACTCTCCTGGATTATGTATCAAATTTCATAGAAAAATTGGATAGAGCAGGTGAGTTGGCTAGGGAACATTTAAAGATATCACAGCAAGTGACGAAAGTGAAGGCAGACGACAAAGCTACAACTCGTAGTTTTGTTGCTGGGGAGAAAGCGTTAGTTCTGTTACCAGTACTGGGGATTTGTTAAAGGCAAGGTTTAGTGGGCCTTACAGGATTGAAAAGAAGCTGAATGAAGTAAAATATTTAATAAACATTCCAGATAGAAGAAAGAAGCAGAGGGTGTGTTATGTAAATATGTTTAGAAAGTACTTTGACAAGGAAGAGGACCAAAAGGAGGTATTAGTGGTGGTAGATAATGGGAAAGAAGTAGAAATGCAGGATTCTGAAATTGATTTTCCTCTAATCAAATTGGATAATGAGAGGGTACTTGAAAATTTAAATATAATATTGAGTTACCTTCCAGCCAACTGTCAAAGTGATTTGGAGGAGCTATTGCAGTCACACAAAGATATTTGTGGGAATAAGTTGGGAGGACAAATTTAGCTATGCATGATGTATGTGTAGAAGTTTCATCATCGATAAGGCAACATTCCTTTTGGATCAAATCCGGCAAAGTTATCAGAAGTACAGAAAGAAATCGATTTTATGCTTCAAATAGATATCATTGAATTTAGTTGCAGTAACTGGACTTCGCCTATTGTGCTGGTACCGAAACCAGGTGGAACATAAAGCCTGTGTGTGGACTATAGAAAGGTGAATGCTGTGACAAAAGCAGATTCATATCCTATACCACAGTTGGAAGATTGTATTGAGAAAGTAGGACGGTCAAAAGTTAGCACAAGATTGACATGCTAAGGGGATATTGGCAAGTATCGTTATCAGAGAGACAGCAAAGGAGATATCAGTTTTTGTGATGCCAGATGGACTACAGGAGTTTAAAGTCACGCCGTTTGGTATGAAAAACACACCTGCAACATTTCAAAGACTAATAAACAAAATAATTGCAGGTCTGGGCAATTGTGCTGTGTATATTGACGACTTGATTGTTCTCAGTCAGGCATGGTAGGAGCTTTTACAACATCTGGAAGAATTATTTACTCGATTACAAGAAGCTAATTTGATGGTGTACTTGACTAAAAGTGAATTTGCAAAAGCGCAAGTTACGTATCTAGTTCACACCAATGGACTTGGTAAGGTGGCTCTGAGAAATGTGCAAGTCAAGGCTATTGCGGATTTCCCTGTGCCTACAACAAAACAAGTAGTTTTGAGATTTTTGGGCATGAATGGGTTTTATTGGAAACTTGTACCAAATTTTAGCAGTTTGGTTGCTCCATTTACTGAACTATTAAAAAAGAACAAGAAGTTTCAATGGGCACAGAAGGCATTTGACAGTTTGAAAACTATGACACCAGTAATAACATTATGTTACCAGTACCCAATTACACCAAGCAATTTAAGTTGGCCATTGACACAAGTAATATAGGCATTGAGGCCGTACTGTTACAAGAAGATGTCACTAGAATTGGAAAAACCGATTGTAAGTTGAATGTACAACAGAAAATATATTCAACGATTGAAAAGGAGACTTTAGGTTTGTTGTTAGTGCTGCAGCATTTCGAGATTTATGTTGCAAACAATTTGTCAAAAACAATTGTTTATACAATCCTTTAAAGTTTCTGGACAAATTTCGAGACAGAAGTGCAAGGCTATTTAGGTTGATTTTATTACTGCAACCATTTAATCTACAGATTATACATGTGATGGGACGAGAAAATCTGACTGCAGATGCATTGTCAAGAGTTTGAAGCTTAAAAAGAAAAATTGGACATTTAAAAACATGGACATGGGGACTGGAATGATTTCTGTTGATAAGGATTTGTATATATATTGTTAGGTTAATGCATGCATCAGGTATTGTAAGATGGGTTCAGAAAATGAAGCCATCTTTTTAAATTATGATGGTTCATTTTCTAAATAGGAGGGGGATGTCAGAAGGATATAATAATTTTCATAATGTTATTATAATTTATTGTAGAGTAATAGTGAGGTCGGTACCTATATCTGTGCGTGTGTGTGTGTGTGACTTAATTGAATTAAAGGCAGCTGGTCTGAAGGCTTTGATGTATCAGAAGATAAGATAGGTTTGAAATGTTAAGTAGGTAAACATGGGGGAAGTTTTAGAATGTAAGAGGTAAAGGGAACATTTGCATTTGTACCACATTGGGAGCAGCAAATGAAGTAGATCAAATTGAGGGATGCGCAAGTGAAGCACTGCTTCGCTTGAAAGCAGTGTTTGGGCCCTTGGATATGAGGAGGGGGAGAAGTAAGGGTCACAACGCTTGGTGTTACTCACAATAATAGGTTGCGGTAGAAGAATTAATCCAGGCAGGTCTCTTGGTTAAAACTGGTTCATTTCCAAGACAACTCCTAAGTGCTACTAACTTCCAAGTAGCTTCCACACAGTTCTCCTTTTTATTCCGTTCAGTTGGGATAATTAATGACCATCACCTGTTTAACTACCAATTGGTTTTAAGAAGATGATTGCCAAATCAACATTTGGGACTGGTTTGCAGTGTTTGACACTGATTGGGACCGGTTGATAGTAACACCCTGCAGTGTTTGGGACTGGGTTAGAGTAATAGGCCGCAGTCTTTCAGATTGGTTTGCGGTGTTTGGGACTGGGTTAATGTTTGAGATGATGTGCAATGTGCTCTTTAGATGTTTTTTTCAGCGGTTCGGTTGCCAGTTTGTCTTTGAAATGTGCGCAGGGATAGTCTTCACATTGTGATGTTAAATTCAGGACGCGGGCTATTGTTTCGGTGTCGAGATATTCAAGCTTGTAATGCCTTTGTTGAGTTTTTGAAATGAGGTGTGTAATCTGTTTTCCTCTCAGACTGGGCTCTGTAACACTATCAATTACCTTCAGCTCCGTTTTCTGCTCCGGTTCCTCCCGCAGCCTCGAGCCCGGCTCCCCGTCACTGGCGCGCGAACACAGTCAAATTCTGGCGGGATTTCTTCAGCGCCGGGAAATAACGGACACTTACCCCCCTCCCCCACCCCGTGTCGTCCCACTCGTGCTCTCCCCCGTGTCTCCCTCTCTCCCTCGCGCCTGCCCGCCGCCCGCCCGCCCCCCCGCCCTCCCTCCCTCCCTCCCTCGCGCCCGCCCGCCCTCCCTCGCGCCCGCCCGCCCTCCCTCCCTCCCTCGCGCCCGCCCTCCCTCCCTCCCTCCCTCGCGCCCGCCCTCCCTCCCTCCCTCGCGCCCGCCCTCCCTCCCTCCCTCGCGCCCGCCCTCCCTCCCTCCCTCCCTCCCTCGCGCCCGCCCTCCCTCCCTCCCTCCCTCCCTCGCGCCCGCCCTCCCTCCCTCCCTCCCTCCCTCGCGCCCGCCCTCCCTCCCTCCCTCCCTCCCGCCCTCCCTCGCGCGCGCCCTCCCTCGCGCGCGCCTGCCATGCTCTCCCGCCCTCCCTTGCGCATCTGTCATACTCCTCCCCCCCCCTTTTCCTTCCCCTCCCTGTTTCCTTCCCCTCATCACTCACCCTCACATTCCCCACCCCTCAAATTTCTCCCCCTCATCCTCACATGTTCCCCCCTCCAACCTCCAAACACCCACTCTCACCATCATGCCCAATGTTCGAATCCAGCTTGCTCCCAGTGTTCCTTCTCTGTTGGTTCCCTCTTCTCCAGCATAGAGATCCGGTAAGAGTTCATAAATTTGGCCCCTGGATTGGTGAAGTTTGTTATTTCCTGAACTGTAATTACTTTCTCTGTAGCAGCTAGTTTAATTTGTGATTCTGACGGTATGGAACGTGGCCTGCATTTGGAAAACCATCATTCAACATTTCAGAGCTAATTTGAAAAGTTATAAAATCATCTCGAATGCACGAGAATTGGATAAATACTTGAAGGAATTTTTGTCATGGTTAAGGGGCAAGAGCAAGAAGAATGAGAATAATTGAAAAGCGAATGGTCCTTCTGTGCTGCACGCTTCCATCATTTTCAAAGCTATGCTAGCCCTCTATTTATAAAGGCTAATATTCCATTCAATGTTTTCAATGTACAAATGTAGTAGCAACTGTCTAGGACAGTCTTGATCGGAGTGACCACTGCATAGTCCTGATCGATACAAAGTCTCATCTTCACATTGAGGACACCCTGCATCATTATTGTAGCATTGCCACCATGCTAAATGGCGTAGATTCAAAGCAAATCTAGCAACTTAAAACTGGACATCCATGAGGTGCTGTGAGCCTTCAACATCAGCAGGATTGTTTTCAACTGCAATATGTAACCTCATGGCGCAGCATATCGCTCACTCTACCATTACCATCAAGCCAGGAGGTCAACACTGGTTCAATGAAGAGTGCAGGAGGGCATGCCAGGAGTAGTACCAGTCATACCAAAAAATTGTATGAAACTTCAACACAGGACCACTTGCACGTCAAACAATGGAAGCAGCTAAGTGGTCCCACAACCAATGGATCAGATCAAAGCTCTGTAGTCCATCCACATCCAGTTATCAGTGCTTGCAGACAATTAAGCAACTGACCAGAGGATGAGGCTGCACAAAAAACCCCACCTTGAATGTTAGGGTTTCCAGCATGTCAGTGCAAAGGGCAAGGCTGAAGCACTTGCAACCATCTTCAGAATTACCGAGTGGTTGACCCATCTCGACTTCCTCCTGAGGTCTGCAGCATCACAGATGCCAGTCTTCAGCCAATTCAGTTCACCCCCATGTGATATGAAGTGCGAACGGTAGTGTTTCAGAGGCCTGGACTAATGCTCCAGAGTCATGAGTTCAAATCCCCCCATAATTGCAGGTGGAATTTAAAGTCAATCAATTACTAAATCTAGAATAAAAAGCTAGTCTCAGTAAAGGTCACCATGAAACTACTGGATTGTGTTATGATATGGCAGGTGGTATTTGCCATGCTGACCAAATCCCAAAGGGAAATCTGAACAGGCTGTTGCAACAATTTTGCAATTTGAATTTATTATGAGAAGGTATGTGTACTGAAGTCAGAAATAAAGATTCTATTACCACTTTTGGAGGTTTTAAATGTTAAATTAAAACATTTATTAACAAAAGAAAACTTAAACACACAAGATTACTATTACACAGTTAAATTTAGCCTTACAACATTTCCCAAAAGATTTCTACTTAGCTAGATTCACAAAGAAGCACCCTTTTCCAGGAAACAGTCCCTATAGGTTCTTAATCAATAAAACATCCAGTAATATTATTGCAAGGCACCCATTGTTGCTTCAAGGGAGGTATTTGTCAAGGTTCTCCCTCTCTGTCGACAATAGAAATCTAAGGCTTGTAACAAAACCTTGCTTTCTGGAACAACCAGCGACTTCTCTGGGGTGGCTAGAAGCTGCTTCCTTCCCAGAACTGTGCTCATACAGCACACTCTTCCAGATCACATGGCCACACACCTCATGCATCTTCCAATCTTTCCTTAAATATATTTTTCCCCTTTCATCTTTAAACTCACTGTTTTTAACTTTCTTTTGAAAGTTATCTTTCCCAGAATCTAAATATCTTTCATGTTGTCTTTATGGTCACCACTTTCGTGAAAAATAAACTTAATTGCTTTGCTTTATTTATTTATGATCTTTGCCAGTCGTAAAACTTCCTTTTTTTCCTCTCTATGAAGTTCAATAGCTAAAAATTCACTTTTCATTCACTCTAATACAAATTCCTATTCATGCTGTACCTACTGGTATCCCATCTTAGCTCATTCATTTCCACTTCAAAAATGCCTGCTTTACACCTAACCCTTTGATAATTTAAACCTTGCAGTCTGACTGTCTTCAGTTTAATTAAATTAGTCACATACACATGCAACATACACACAGCCCCCACAAGCCTGCTTTACAGTATTCCACAATAATATTGGAAAAGTTATATTTTCTTTATAACTGTCATAAAAAACTCATCTGGTTTACTAATGTCCTTTAGGGAAGGAAATTTGCTGTCCTTACCCGGTCTTACCTACTAGATCAGTATGTTTCTGGTCCAACAAGGAAAGAGACATTGCTCGCACTGATTCTGAGGAAAGAAATGGGACAAGCGGATCAAGTTTCATGAGAGGAACATTTAAGAGACAGTAACCATAGTATCATAAGGTTTAGGTTGGCTATTGAAAAAGATAATTAATTGGGGGAGGGCTAATTTCAATGGAGTGAGAACAGATCTGGCCCAGGTAAATTGCAATCAAAGTTTTGCAGGCAAAATGTAGTTCAGCAATGAGCTGCCTTTAAAAAGGAGATTGTTCGGGTACAGTCGAGGTGCGTTCCCATGAGGATAAAAGGTAAGTCAAACAGCCAGAGCTCCCTGGATGATGGAGATAGTGAATAAGATGGATCAGAAAAAGGGTGCGCATGATAGATGTCAGGTTGATAATACAAGTGAGAACCAGACTAAACATAGAAAGTTCAGAGGGGAAGTGAAAAAAGAAATAAGAGCAGCAAAGAGAGAGCATGAGAAGAGACAGGCAGACAGCATCAAAGGGAATACAAAGTCTTCTACAGGCACATAAATAGTGAAATAGTGGTAAAAGGAAGACTAGAGCTGATTAGAGATTTAATGACATTCAATAGCATTACTGTGACTGAATTACACCACCATCAACAATCTGGGTTAACATTGGCCAAAAACTTAACTAGACCAACCATATAAACACTAGCTACAAGAGCAGGTCAGAGGCTGGGTATTCTGTGATAGCCAAAGACTATCCACCATCTACAAGGCACAAGTCAGGAGTGTGATGGAATACATTCCACTTGCCTGAGTGTGTGCAACTCCAACAACAGTCAAGCAGCCCATCACCATCCAGAACAAAGGAGCCTGCTTGATCAGGCCTATCCACCTCCTAAAATATTCACTCCCTCCAACACTGACGCAGCAGTGCATACATCTACAAATGCACAGCAGCAACTCACCAAAGTTCCTTCCAAACTCTACCACCTAGAAGAACAAGGTTAGAAGAACAAGGTTAGCCGAACGCGGGGACACCTGCAAGTTCCCATTCAAACCACACACCATCCTGACTATACTGGAAATATAGTGCCACCATTGTCACTGGATCAAAGTCCTGAAACTCCCACCCTAACAGCACTGTTGGTGTATCTACACCATATGGATTATAGATGTTCAAGAAGACATCTCATTACAACCTTCTCAAGGACAATTAGGAATGGGCCATAAATGCTGGCCTTGCCAATAACATTCACATCCCACGAATAAATAGACAGTCGTTTGATAGTACAGAACTTGAGTATTGCTGAAAAAAGAGACATGTCAAAGCTTTTCATCTTGCACTCAAAGGACATATCACAAGAATACCTATATAAGGGGAAAACAACAATTTATACTGTATGTGAAGAGATTGCTGATTGGCAGGTGGACTCTGATTGGTAGAGGCATTGCCATTAAGAATGCACCAGTGATGGTGACTGACAGTTAATTGCCAAGCATTGTTGGAATTTAAACCAGGTATCTTGACTCTGATTGGTCAAGTCATTGCCCTGAGGAATGAGTCAGCAAATGGCTGTCACTTATTTTGTTTATGTGAAACAGGCACAAATGTGTGTACATGTTCTTTCTGTCTGCCAAGAACAGGGCCCCGTGTATTAATATATGTAGCTTCCTGTACACGCAAATGTGCCACACGCGAGCCTGACTGACAATCTTAAATAGGTTGTCAGCATAATTCTTAGTACACTGAGGATTGTTTAGCAAATGTTGTACAATTGCAGAATCACATCTAATGTTGGACACTGTGTTTTGAGTTTTGCAAGCATGGACTGGTACCAAACTCAGTTCTACCCTTCCTTTTTGGTCTGAGAAGAAACTTCGTGAAAATTTCCAGCTGCAGCTTCTCTTCCCTGCCTACCTGCCTTCCTTTCACCCCACTTTCTGTCCTTCTTGGATTTAAAAGAGTGACGACAAAAGGATTTAGATATAAGGACCAGCTCATAATCATCAACTATCTCTGCTGCTTGCCGAGCTGTTTTAACCCTCTGTTCTTCTACATGAGTTCTAACTACCAAAGGAATTGAATCTTTAAATTCCTCCAAAAGAATCTTTAAGAGCGGCATACGTTGTCTCTACCTTTAATGCCCGTATCCACCGGTCAAAATTACTTTGTTTTACTCTCTCAATCTCAATATAAGTCTGACCAGGCTGTTTCCTTACATTCTGAAATTTCTGCCTGTGTGCCTCAGGAAGCAACTCATATACACTCAAAATAGCCTTTTTTACTGCAACATGATCCACACATACTTCTGACAGCAATGCATATATCTCATGAGCCCTACCTATCAACCTAGACTGTAAAAGCAATGTCCAGATTTCTTGTGGCCATTTCATTTGCTTAGCTATCTTCTCAAACGAAATAAAGAATGCCTGTACATCCCTTTCCTCAAACTTCAGAAGAGCCTTGCACAAATTTAAACATCTCTCCACTGGGCTTTAGGTTGAAAGTGGTTGGTTCCACATCAGAACCTTCCTCAGCATCTGAAGTCTCTTTCTAGCCTTTAAGCTGATATTCTCTTTCCCTTTCTTTTCCTCTTTCCCCCACTGCTAACTTCTCCCTCTGAAGGTCGTTTTCTCATTTCCATTTCCCTTTGAAATGCTTTCTCTTTTCCTTCTAATTTAAGTTTTTTTCATTTCCATTGCTTGTTCAAGTTCAAGATTTTTCATTTGCTACTGAAGTCTCACTATCTCCAGCTGTGACTCACTAGTTGCAGGTATCCCACCCAATTTCAAATGCTGCGATATAACTTCAATTATGTCTGCTTTCTTTGCCCCTGCGGTTAAACCTAACTACAATTTATCTGCCAATTCTGTTAACTGTGCCTTAGCTACTTTTTGTAAACCAATCTTATACTCGCAGAAAAGTCTTAGCAATTGTTAAAGCCATTTTTACAGTCTAATCACTTTAAAATCCCTCAACACCAACTCCTGAATTCAATGTTCTTCTCGCACTTGTAGCGTTAAGATTTACCAACTCCTAGCCAATCAAGGAATTTCAAAAAAATCCTGCAAAGAGCCACCAGTTTTGTTATGATATGGCAGGTGGTAGTTACCAGGCTGACCAAATCCACAAAGGAAACTTGACTATGCTATCACAACAACTTTGCAATTTATATTTATTACGAGAAGGCTGGTGCACTGAAGTCAGAAGTAATGAGTCCACTACCACCTTTAGAAATTTTAAAGATTAAATTAAAACATTTATTAACAAAAGAACAAACTTAAACACACACAAGGTTACAGTTACAATTATAACAGGTCCCAAAATTTCTGCTTAACCAGACTCCCAACTACACACCCCCTTTAAGGCAACAGTCCAAATAGATTCAAATTTATAAAGCCATCCAGCAGTTTTACCACAAGCACCCACTGGACAATGGACTCCAAATGCTTTTAACACAACTTTGGTTATTGGAGCATCGAACTTCTGTAGGGTGGCTAGAGGCTTTCTCCCCAAGTCTCCTTCACACAGTTACCTTTCCAGATCTCGTGCAACCACACCTTACACAGCCTTCCATCCTTCTTTAAATACATTTTATCCCCTTTGATTTGTAAATCCCATTATTTCCAATTGTCTTTAGAAGTTACTTTTCCTAGAATATAAAAAACTTTCAAGTTTTCATTTTGGCCAGTACTTTTGGGAAAAATCAACATAATAATCGTGCCTTATTTATCTTGCCAGTTGTAAAAATCTTATCATATCCCTTTGAAAGTCAAACACCTTTCCCACTTATCTAAAAATGCAAATTTCATTCATACCGCATCTGTTGACCTCACCCTAGCTTTACTCATCTCCATTTTAAATGATTGTTTTACACCTCACTTCTTTGATAATTTAAGTCTTGCAGTCTAATCATCTCTACTTTAATTAAGTTAGCCACACACACACACACACACACACATAAGTCTGCTTTAAAATATCCCACAATAATATTAGGAGAAATATGATAGTTTCTTGACACTACTGAAAGAAATATAAGCCAAGTTTGCACAATCTACCCTCATTATTTTAACGACACAAAAGGAGAATAATGAGAGAAAGTTATTTATGATCCAAAGAAAATGTATGAACAGCTGATGCAGATGGAAATGGAAGCAGGAAAAAAGCCTTGCCCCAAGGGAAAAAAGAAAGACTTGGATTTATATAGCACTTTCATAATCATTGGAGGTCTCAAAATGCTTTACAGTCATTGAAGTACTTTTGAAGTGTAATAACTTGTAATGTACCAAATGTGGCAGGCAATATGCGGTCAGTAAACTCCCACAAACAGCAATGTGATAATAGCCAGATAATCTGTTATTATTTATGATGTTGATTGAGGGATAAATATTGGCAGGACACCAGGGCTAACTCCCATGCTCTTCTTTGAAGTAGATCTTTTGCATCCAGCCAAGCAGGTAGATGGGGCTTAGACAGCACCTCCAACAGTGCAACATTACTTCAGTACTATACTAGAGCGGCAGCCTTGATTTCTGAGTGGGAGTCGAACCTGGAACCTTGTGATTCAGAGGTAAGTGCTGCCAAGTAAGCTACGGCTGACACCGAAACAAAGCAGACAGAAAATGAACACCAAAGGTACAGACTGCCCTACCAGACCAGTTTTACAACAGAAAATCCCCACCAGAAACACCAACCCAACCCAACCCCTCAGAAATTCTGCCTCACTCATCCTATATCTGCCAAAGAGAAAGGGAGCTGAAATAATTAAAATATGAAAAAAATGTTCTCATTACAGAGATCACAATTCACAGAGGAGTTGTGACCAAAATATACGATGCTGGGGCCAGCTTTTATGGCCTTGAGAGTGGCGGCAACTTGTTTGCTGCCTTGAAGGTTTTGCCACTGATCTTTTCCAAGTAATATCAGAACGTATGTGTCAAATCATGAAACCAACAGTGCTCAGCTACTGCAAGTTTCAGGAGGTATGGTAGCATAATTGTCATAGAATGGGGCCACTAGTCTAGGACTTATTAATACAAATTCCACCGTGGTTTATTGTGAAGTTAATTTGGTAAACCTGGTAATTTATGGGGGTGAAAACTTGGGTTATTGTAAATGAAAGTGGTGAGCAGAATAGATAAGGGAGAACCAGTGGATGTGGCGTATTTGGATTTTCAGAAAGCTATTGATAAAGTCCCACATAAGAGGTTAGTGTTCAAAATTAAAGCACATGGGATTGGGGGTAATATATTGACATGGATTGAGAATTGGTTAGCAGACAGGAAACGGATTGTAGGAATAAATGGGTCTTTTTTGGAGTGGCAGGCGGTGACTTAGTGGGGCACCGCAGGGATCAGTGCTTGGGCCCCAGCTATTCACAATATATATCAATGATTTGGATGAGGAAACCAAATGTAATATTTTCAAGTTTGCTGACGACACAAATCTAGGCAGGAGTGTGGGTGGTGAGGGGGATGTTAAGAGACTTCAAGTCAATTTAGACAAGTTGAGTGAATGGGCAAATACATGGTTGCTGCAGTATAATGTGTTTAAGTGTGAAGTTATGCATTTCGGTAGGAAAAACAGAACGGCAGAGTATTATTTAAATAGTGATAGATTGGGAAATGTTGCTTGACAGGGTGTCCTCGTACACCAATCACTGAAAGCAAGCATGCAGGTGCAGCAAGCAGTTAAGAAGGCAAATGGTATGTTGGCCTTCATTGCGAGGGGACTTGAGTACAGGAGCAAGGATGTCTTACTGCAGCTGTACAGGGCCTTGGTGAGACCACACCTGGAATATTGTGTGCAGTTTTGGTCTCCTTATCTAAGAAAGGATATATTTGCCATAGAGGGAGTGCAGTGAAGGTTCACCAGACTGATTCCTGGGATGGCAAGATTGGCGTACGAGGAGAGATCGGGCCGATTAGACTTATATTCACTGGAGTTTAGAAGAATGAGTCTGTGAACCTGTGAAATTCTCTACCACAGAAGGCTGTGGAGGCCAAGTCACTGAATATATTTAAGAAGGAAATAGATAGATTTCTAGACTCTAAAGGCTTCAAGGGGTATGGGGAGAGCAGGAGTATGGCGTTGAGATAGAGGATCAGCCATGATCATATTGAATGGCAGAACAGGCTCAAAGGGTCAAATGACCTACTCCAGCTCCTATTTCCTATGGTTGCAACAGAATGAGATATTTATAGTGAGTTGATGTTATTAATGGAGACTTATCAAATCCCTACAGCTGCATCACATTGGATCACAAGAAAGTTAGGATTTTTAAGCCAGTTACTTACTTCAGATAATAATAGCAGTTTGAGTTGTGATTTTACTTCAAGTGGACTGTGCTGATATTCTGAGATAATTGATAACAGCAAAGTTTATTAAGCATGTCCAGATCCCACAGTCAGTTTCGTCAATTCATACCCAATGGCTGTTTCTGAACCTATCATTGGACATCAGTCAAAAAGAAAAACACTAGTGCACAGAGTTCTGACAACTTAAATACTTCCCATCGCTTTCTCCATGGCAATGCCTCAGCCAATCAGAGTCAACTTGCCAACCAATCAGCACCCTTCTGTAATATTAATTATTATCATTTGAAATTTGGTATTCTTGCATTTGTTCCGATGAGTGTAACATATTTATCTTTTTCGTCTGCTTGGAGCCTTTCTTGCGCCTCTTGTGAAGGAGGTTGTTGGGATTGGTTCTGCGCAGGCTGAGCATCGGGGTGGTCCTCTCGGCTTACGCTGATGACTTGCTCCTCATGTTCACGGACCCAGCTGACCTGTAGAGGATGCGCGAGTGCCATGAAGTGTACTTTGCTGCATCTTCTGTAAGATCAACTGGGACAAGTGTTCTGGACTCCTGGTTGGTCAGTGGCAAATGGACCCCTACCTGAGGAGCTCAGGCCTTTCACCTGGAGCAGGACCAGTGTCCTCTACCTGGGGGGGCCCACATCTGCCCTGCGGAGGAATCCTGGCCGACGAACTGGCAGGAGCTGGAGACCAAAGTCACCACTCGCTTGCAGCGTTGGACAGGACTGCTCCGAGTGCTGCCCTACGGAGGTCATGTGTTGGTCATAAACCAGCTGCTTGCCATCATGTTGTGGTGCTGACTGGTCACTTTGACCCCTCCCCTGGAGTTTGTTGCAAAAATCCAGAGAATGCTTGTCGATTTCTTCTGGGACAAAAGGCTGCACTAGGTCGCTGTTGAGGTTCTAAGTGTTCCGCTTAAGGAGGGCAGTCAGGCGCTGGCATGCCCACGCACCCAGGTGGCAACCTTCCACCTTTAGCAATACCTTTACGTTGAGCCCCCTCCTAGGTGGCGTGCCCTGGTGACGTATTTTTCCGCCAGGTGCATGGCCTGAATTATGATGTGCAGTTCCTGTTTATAGACGCGAGGGGCCTTCATGGCTCCTTGCAGGCGTTGCCCATCTTTTACCAGGACATGACCAAAGTCTGGAATATGGTTGCCTTGCGCCACAGCTCTCCACCGTCAGGGGTAGAGGCTATCGTCAGAGAGCCGCTGCTCGGGAATCCATACCTGCACCGGTTCAGTTGGCTGGTGGAAGGGAGGGCAGTGACCGCTGGGGTGACCAGGATCGGGGATGTGCTGGGTGGTGGAGTGGGATGGATGATTCCACAGGAACAGGTGCATTGTGCGTCGGTGGATGTCCAGCTCATGGCCAATGCCATCCATGACCTTAGGATGGCTGTGCTTGGCACCGATGCTGTACTGGGTCTCGAGGTGGCTTAGGAGTGTGTTGGACTCCCACCAGAGTGAACCCCTGCTTGGACGAATTCCACTTTGGCCCCAAGCCCCGAACCCTCCCTCAGGAGCCAGAGCTCCACAACGTGAGCCGCCTCATGGAGATGCGCTTTGTGCCTTTTAGCTCGGCGCAGAGGGGTTTCCTGTATGTGCTACCCACCCTTCACCTCCTTGCCTTCCCCTACCATCCAGACATGCCTTGCTGTGCCCTGTTGGCTGTCCAGCGGTGGAGGTACCCCATGGAGGGCTCTCTAAGCAGGAGTCCTGCTCCTTACCATTGGGGACCTGGGGTGGGGGGCGTTGCACACAGCAGTCCCATACGACCGTAGGTTGCATTTATTCACAGACTCCCAAGAAACCTGTGTCTTTTGTGGTCTTGTGGAGTCTGTGGATCACATCTACACAGGGTGTGTTGTCGGAGGTCACCGGTAACGGTTATTGGCTTAGTACAAAGAGGAGAAGAGTCAATTCTCTCTTAACTCTAAATTCGCTTTATTCACGTCGTTAGATCATCTACATATAGCTTATACATCTGGTTAAATATAGACATGCAGTTTACAGCAGGTTATACAGTTTTATATCCCAAACTAGGATCTAAACGCACACCCACTAGGTTTCCTCTGACACTTCCTGAGTGGTCACAGAATATAAAAGCTAATACCTGAAAAGGAGAGCTGACGCTGGCCAGGCGTTTCGTTCTCTCTCTCTCTTGCGTCTCTACGTTGCTGACGTAGGTTCTTCCGCTTCTGCGCTGATTGGTCTCCGGAACCTCGCTGCTTCCATACCCGAAATCCTCCAGTCTTATACTGAATCTTATCTCTCCAAGCTGTGCTGTCTCTCTTAACTGATTTCTTCTCCACTGATGCTGCCAGACCTGCTGAGTTTTTCCAGGTAATTCTGTTTTTGTTTTGGATTTCCAGCATCCGCAGTAGCTTTTAGCTTTTTGTTTTTATCTCTGTGTTTAATTGACTGCCACCTCTCTTCAAGAAATGCCCTCTCTGAAGAAGTACTGTTCTGTTCTCCGACAGGATTTCCGCCTGTCTCTTCTGCCCTGCTCACCTTCATTGCTTTCCATTTCTCTCCTGGTGTTTGACAAGGTGTTTACTAAAACCCGCTTTCACAGCCATATCTCCTTTCTCAGTGACTGTCTCCGTCTCCGACTCACCCCATGTGGATTTCAACTGAAATTCCATCCCTCTTGTTTCGAACCCACCCAGGATTACAGGTATCTCCGGGACATAAAACGTTTCTCGGACTGCTGTTCCCGTCGCATTCTGAGATCCACACTCAGTGCCATGCGCCGCCATATGAACACACTTGACCTCCCCCTCCAGCAGCACCGCCGCACCCTTTTTCAAAGCTGCGCGTGCCCCCAGTTTCATTTTATTCTTCGCCTCATCCGTCGCCTCAATAAGAAACTTTTTCTCTTTCTCTCAAGTGCTAAGGAACGCAAGCTCCAACAACTCATCGACACCAACACCCATCTGGGACCCTCCACCCCTGCTTGTCCCTCCGTCCCCACCCCATCTTCCAATCCCAGCCCCAGCCGCGTATTCACTATACCCCCTGACCTTCCCCTCTCCGATGCTGAACGTTCAGTGCTCAGCAAAGGACTTAGCTTCATACCCTTACGCCCTCATCTCAATGAATTTCGGACTCGGCACGATGCTGAACTCTTCTTCCGCCGTCTTCGTCTCCGTGCTCACTTCTTTGGGCAGGAGTCCTCTCCCCGTTCAACGGATCCTTTTACCCACCTCCAATATTCTCCCTCCACCTGGACCCCTCCCTCTGGATTCTTACCTTCTCTTGATCTTTTCATTAAGAACTGTCGGCGTGACATTAGCCGTCTCAATTTCACTGCTCCTCTCACCCATTCTAATCTGTCTCTCTCTGAACTTACTGCACTCCGTTCTCTCAGGTCCAACCCCAACATTGTCATCAAACCCGCTGACAAGGGTGGTACTGTTGTTGTCTGGCGCACTGACCTCTACCTTGCAAAGGCTGAGCGTCAACTCGCAGACACTTCCTCCTACCTCTCCCTGGACCATGACCCCACCACAGAACATCAAGCCATTGTTTCCAGGACTGTCACTGACCTCATCTCCTCTGGAGATCTTCCTCCCACAGCTTCCAACTTGATAGTCGCCCAACCTCGGACGGCCCGCTTCTACCTCCTACCCAAAATCCACAAACAGAACTGTCCTGGCAGACCGATCGTGTCAGCCTGTTCCTGCCCCACGGAACTCATTTCTCGTTATCTTGACTCCCTTCTCTCTCCCCTTGTCCAGTCCCTTCCCACCTACATCCGTGATTCCTCTGACACCTTACGTCACATCAACAATTTCCAGTTCCCTGGCCCCAACCGCTTCCTCTTCACCATGGATGTCCAATCCCTCTACACCTCCATCCCCCACCAGGATGGTCTGAGGGCCCTTAGCTTCTTCCTTGAACAGAGGCCCGAACAATCCCCATTCACCACTACTTTCCTCCGTCTGGCTGAACTTGTTCTCACACTGAACAATTTCTCCTTTAACTCCTCTCACTTCCTCCAAATAAAAGGTGTGGCTACGGGTACCCGCATGGGCCCCAGCTATGCCTGTCTCCTTATGGGGTATGTGGAACATTCCTTGTTCCAGTCCTACTCCGGCCCCCTCCCACAACTCTTTCTCCGGTACATCGATGATTACTTCGGTGCTGCTTCATGCTCTCGTCGGGACCTGGAAAAATTTATTAATTTTGCTTCCAATCTCCACCCCTCCATCATTTTCACATGGTCCATCTCTGACACTTCGCTTCCCTTCCTTGAACTCTCTGTCTCAATTTCTGATGATAGACTGTCCACCAATATCCATTACAAGCCTACCGACTCCCACAGCTACCTCGACTACAGCTCCTCACACCCATCTTCCTGTAAGGACTCCATCCCATTCTCTCAGTTCCTTCGCCTCCGTCGCATCTGTTCTGATGACGCTACCTTCAAAAACAGCTCCTCGGACATGTCCTCCTTCTTCCTTAACCGAGGTTTTCCACCCACGGTCGTTGACAGGGCCCTCAACCGTGTCCGGCCCATCTCCCGCGCATCCGCCCTCACGCCTTCTCCTCCTTCCCAGAAACATGATAGGTCCCCCTTGTCCTCACTTATCACCCCACCAGCCTCCGCATTCAAAGGATCATCCTCCGCCATTTCCGCCAACTCCAGCATGATGCCACCACCAAACACATCTTCCCTTCACCCCCCCGGCGGCATTCCGTAGGGATCGTTCCCTCCGGGACACCCTGGTCCACTCCTCCATCACCCCCTACTCCTCAACCCCCACCTATGGCACCTCCCCATGCCCACGCAGAAGATGCAACACCTGCCCCTTCACTTCCTCTCTCCTCACCGTCCAAGGGCCCAAACACTCCTTTCAAGTGAAGCAGCATTTCACTTGCATTTCCCCTAACTTAGTCTACTGCATTCGTTGCTCCCAATGCGGTCTCCTCTACATTGGAGAGACCAAACGCAAACTGGGCGACCGCTTTGCAGAATACCTGCGGTCTGTCCGCAAGAAAGACCCAAACCTCCCTGTCGCTTGCCATTTTAACACTCCACCCTGTTCTCTTGCCCACATGTCTGTCCTTGGCTTGCTGCATTGTTCCAGTGAAGCCCAACGCAAACTGGAGGAACAGCACCTCATCTTCCGACTAGGCACTTTACAGCCTTCTGGGCTGATTATTGAATTCAACAACTTTAGATCTTAAACTCCCCCTCCCCCCATTCCCACCCCGTTTCTCCCCCCTCCCCCTTTTTTTTTTCAATAATTTATATAGATTCTTCTTTTCCCATTTCCATTATTTTTAAATCTAAAACTAAAACTTTGTTAGTCTTTCCACCCCACCCCAACTAGAGCTGTACCTTGAGTATCCTGCCTTCCATTCTTAATTAGCACTTTTCTTAGATAATATCACCACCTTCAACACCTCTTTTATCCTTTTGTCTGTGACATCTTTTGATTATCTGCTCCTATCACTGCTTGTTTATCCCCACAATCACCCCACCCTCAACTTCTCTCTCCCCCGCCCCCCCACCTTAGACCAGCTTATATTTCACCTCTCTCCTAACTATACTCAGTTCTGACGAAGGGTCGTGAGGACTCGAAACGTTAACTGATTTCTTCTCCACCGATGCTGCCAGACCTGCTGAGTTTTTCCAGGTAATTCTGTTTTTGTTCTGTCTCTCTCCCTCATGCTTGCCTAGTCTGTGGCATATTCTCATTGGCTCTGTTCCAAGACTTAGGTAGCATTAACCTTGTTACTCCTTTTCTAAATAAGGACTTGTGTCTCATCACATTTCCTTTGTCTTTGCTAATTCAAACTGGTTCTAGCCAGCTCAGGCCAGTGACTGAGCTCAGGTTACTTCAGTTCAAAAGTTGCTCAGGAGTTTCTCTGCAGCCCCTGGCCAACAGGTGTAATAGGTTACAAAAACAGAATTACCTGGAAAAACTCAGCAGGTCTGGCAGCATCGGTGGAGAAGAAATCAGTTAACGTTTCGAGTCCTCATGACCCTTCGGCAGAACTGAGTATAGTTAGGACAGGGGTGAAATATAAGCTGGTCTAAGGTGGGGGGGCGGGGAGAGAGAGAAGTTGAGGGTGGGGGTGATTGTGGGGATAAGCAAGCAGTGATAGGAGCAGATAATCAAAAGATGTCACAGACAAAAGGATCAATGAGGTGTTGAAGGTGGTGATATTATCTAAGAAAAGTGCTAATTAAGAATGGAAGGCAGGTTGCACTCTCTTAGTTATTTAAAAAATTTGTTTCTTATTTTGTGGGTGCACTTCAGTCCCATGTTCCTAATCTTTGGGCACACGGTGCAGAGAGGGGCAGGGAGGGAGGAGGACCTCCTTGTAACCCTGCTCCTGGGCCTGGCCAAAATGCCCATTAACACATCCAGGCAGCGGGCGGTCAATGGGGTCGTGCGGCCTGACTCTCTTCCCCTCTTCCGTGACTATGTTCGCTGCCAGGTGCCCTTAGAGAGGGAGCACACGGTATCCGCCAGCACAGCGGAGGCCTTCCATGACTGGTGGGCATGGTGAAGATTGCGGTGCATTATTGACCCTCACAATCACATATTTTGGTTTGTTCCTTGTAAGTTTCCTTTGTGTTTTGCCTTTTGTTGCAGTCCACTTTAAGAGGCTGACCCGTTTATTTGTTCATTTGATCGTTTGTTAATTTGTCCCCTTTTTCTATTGGTTTTTACTAAAAGAACATATTTGTCTTTTCAGCAATATTCAAGCTCTGTACTACCAAGCGACTGAGACAGGGGCACAACAAGGGGTACAACAAGGACCAAATTCGAAATATCAATGATAAGTTAAGAACAAGTAATTTTTGATTGAATTTCTCTGGGAAAGGGTTGTGGGGGGGTGGTGTTGTGTTAGAAGGTGGGATTTGTGGTGTTCAGGGTGGGATCCTGGGGGTAGAAGTCAGGGTACTGATGGTGGGAGGGAACAGTGACAGAGAGGGATGTGGGATGCAGAGAGGTGGGAGGTTCTAGGGTGACAGAGGGGAGAGTAAAGGTGACATTGGGTGAGTCAATGGTGATGGGGGAAAGTTGGTGGGTGACAGGGGGAGAATAAAAAGTGGTATAGCGAGTCTGGCATGATATTCGCACCATTTTTCCAGCAGCAGCAGCAGCAAGGCAAAGCCTTTGATGCAAAACTGCGGTACATCGAAGAGGGAGGAGGGTGTTTTTGGGTGGGTAGAATTCAAGGTCAGCACAAGGCCAGGCGTTCCGTTCTCTCTCTCTTGCGTCTCTATGTTGCTGACGTAGGTTCTTCCGCTTCTGCAATGGTTGGTCTCCGGAGTCTCGCTGCTTCCACGCCCAAAATCCTCCAGTCTTATACTGAATCTTATCTCTCCAAGCTGTGCTGTCTCTGTCCCGTTCGTTTAGGCATGCTTGCCTAGTCTGTGGCATTGGCTCTGTTCCAAGACTTAGGTAGCATTAACCTGGTTACTCCTTTTCTAAATAAGGACTTGTGTCTCATCACATTTCCTTTGTCTTTACTAATTCAAACTGGTTCTAGCCAGCTCAGGCCAGTGACTGAGCTCAGGTTTCAAAAGTTGCTCAGGCCAGTGACTGAGCTCAGGTTACTTCAGTTCAAAAGTTGCTCAGGAGTTTCTCTGCAGCCCCTGGCCAACATCTCCCCACTTTTGATCCGAAGACACTTATCTTAGGATCATTATTCTCCTTTTCTGTGTACCACTCCTGAAGTTGTCATTGTCCCCCAATGGGCATGTTACATCTGCGATATCATATGGTTATATAAAAATATAAAAGAGAAGCGTATATAACATACTTCGCATGGTGTCCTTATACTGATAATCGTTTCTTCTGTTTCATTATAGCACTAACATTCAATCGGTGCAAAGTTTCAATTTTCCACCTTCTAAGCTGATATATGTTGAACATGACAAGTATTAAAGCACATATGATCACAACTACAGCAGCATGTGATAAAATCCTGACCCATGGATGTATTTGAACATTAGATCCCCAATTCCAAAACGTATCCCAGAACTCGGGGTCCTGTAGCAGTTCCTCTGCTTTATCAGCATGAGTTCTAATTATTTTAGTATGTTTAGTCCATTGATGAATTATCTCATTGGCTTCCTCTGCTATTTGCGTCCAATCTGCGGTCGGGTGCGGAATAGGTGGTAGTTCGGTAGGAACATATTTCCGCAGACCTTGGTCTATATAGGTACATTGGACTGTGGGGTTTCCATTTATTACCATCCTCATTATTGGCTTAGGCAGAATCTGTCCACCGATAACCAGGTCTATGGTCACATTGTTAATGGCCACATTATGTCCTTCCAGAGGGCACTGTTTCCATCCTTTGTTATAGTTCATAGCCGCTGTAGCTATGTAATACGTTTGCCCCACAGGGGCGTATTGTAAAAAGGACTGGCTGTTAACAGGCAGAATGGACATCTCTGGTATGAGTCGCTACCCCAGTCAATATTCATATAGGTGTGGTCCCAGTGGACCATAATTTTACCTCAACCATCGCTCCCCGATGGTCGCTCATTAAATAGACCCACAAATTGACTAATAATTTTTCCCTCTGGGATTACCGACAATGTCACCTCTAGAACTTTGTTGCATGAAAACTGTACTCCCGCTCCCTCCGGTATACCCAAAGTTTTTCCCGCACTTGTTAACCCATCCATTCCCATATAACACAAATTTAAGTCCTCTCTTTTCCCTTTGTTGGTTCGGACTGTCTTATTCTGCAGAGCAAAGTTGTTCCTGGTCTCAGGATATCCCTCCTCCGTAGACACTGCTTCAGGCACGCTCATTCGTTGTGACGGCTCCGAGGCAGGTTCAACCGCAGTTCTAATGATGGTCAATCCGACAGCAACAAAATGCATTATCCCCTTCATTTTAGGCTGGACCTGTAATGAACAAGTGTAATTTCTGTTGTTATTTACAGTTTCTTTTAAGTACTATTTTAAGTCCAGTCTCTCCATATACTGAGCCAGACCGTCCATATCCTGTTCCCGATTTGTTTCAGATTCTAACCGTTCGTTTCTTCTAACCCACTTATTCCCCCTCTTTGTTTTATTTTTCTTTCGTTTTTTCCCTGGATTCACCTCTGCATGTGAAAGGACAGTATCAAATTTGTTTTCAATCACCTCCTCTTTGATCTGTAGCTGGTCCTGTTCATGATCTCCCTGACCTTCGGGATTTGGAACATCGTTAGCATTGAGCAGCACATGCCAATGGTGATTATCTTGTTTTTCTCCCACTAACTTTAGCTGATTAATGTGATATCAGCCACTCTTATCTGGTGTCGTTAATATCTTGTATACAGATGGGCTAGCTTTATCTGCTATCTCATAGGGGCCAGCAAATTTTGGACTCAAGAATGAGGTGGGTTGATGTATTCTAATCATTACTCTTTGTCCGGGGCCCAACTCTATTGGGCTGGCTTTTGCGTCGAAATAAGCCTTGCTTTGTTGTTTCTTCTTTCCCTGTTGGTGAACAGTTACATAATTTGCTTCTTTTACTGTTTCTACTAGCTGTTGTACCCATTTTTCTGATATAATGTGGTCTACCTCGGGTTCGGAGAAATCCAAACCTACCAACCCCTCCATTCCCCTCATGTCCCTTCTTGTCATGAGTCTATAAGGAGTGTAGTTTGTTGATGAAGCCACGGTATTCCTGATTATCATCAGCACATAGTGCAGAATAACCTGCCAGGTTGTCTTGTGCTGCTGCACCATTTTGCCTATCATGTTTTTCAATGTCCGATTCATTCTTTCCACAATTCCACTAGATTGTGGTCTATAGGGTATGTGGAATCTCTGTCTGACCCCAAAAAGGGTCATAACATCTTGCATTACTTGGGCTATAAAATGTGCTCCCTGATCCGATTCTATGCTTCGGGGTAAACCCCAATGGGTAAGCACCTTTTCTAACAGAATTTTCGCAGTAATTTTGGCTGTGTTTGTTCTGGTTGGAAAAGCTTCCACCCATTTAGTGAAGGTATCCACTATTACTAGAATGTACTTGTATCCTCCTGGAGTGGAGGGAAGGGGTCCTCCATAGTCTATCTGCAAATTAGTCCAAGGCCCTTCTACTGGTCTAGTATGTCGGAGGGCCCCTTACTTAACATTTCTATCGGGGTTGTGTTGTGCACAGATCAAACAATTCTTGACATAGTGTTCCACGTGACCTTTTATTTCGGGCCACCAGGACACCTCCTTTATCCTATCCAGGGAGCTCTCCGTCCCTTTATGTCCCCATAAGTCATGGTACCAGTGGATAATTTGGTTTTGTCCCCCCTCTGGCACCACAAATTTTCCTTCACATAAAACCACTCCGTCTTGAATATAGACCCCCTCGTGCATTTTTTGTAAGTGTCTGACTTTGCTCCTTCTATTAGTTTTTTCAATTCTCTGTCTTTTGCTCTTCCGTTAAATCCATTACTTTGATCTGCTTCTCTTTCTGGCCCCCGATTTCCCCAATCGTTGGCTGCCATTCCTGTCCACTTACAGCACTTCGTTTGGCTAGTTCATCAGCTTTCCTGACCCCTTTGGGAGATAGTTTTGAATGAGCTTTCACTTTTGTGACCCCAAATCCTTTCCCTTGTGCTTCTTCAAAGATGTAACGTAATAGCGGGGCTGAAGGAAGGGGCCTTCCATCTGCTGAGACAAGTCCTCTCGCTTCCCATAGGGGCAAATGTTCTGTGAGGCTATTACAAACATACATGCTATCAGAATATATGACTGATCTAGGCAGAAAGTATTCCGGGTGGCCAACCACATATGCGACGGCTGCTAGTTCTGCTGCCTGCGCACTCATGGTTTTAGGTAATTTCAAAGCTGCACTATATCTTTCCTGTCCGTGTTCATCCTCCATGTATATCCCACAGCCAGTTCTCCTTTCCCCATCCTGTACTGATGAAGAGCCATCCACAAAAATTTTAAAATAGGGTTCTTCCTTTCCTGTTTCCTTTGTTTTTCTGCTTTCAGGCCCCATCTTACTCCCTCCCTTTTTCTTTGATACAAATGGGCCCTTGGGGTCATTTGCTATCATCAATTGACACTCATGTTTTTCTCCCTGATAAACTTAGTTGTCTGCTAACATAGTGGTGGTTTTTACCCCCTTTACGGTTATATTTCTCCCTTGCAGCAACAATGTCCATGTAGCGATTCTATTTTGGCTAACTGCACCATCCTTAATCCTTCCGTCTAACAGTAGCTGTACGGGGGGGTGGAATGTAATAGGGCGGCCTCCAAGCCTACCATTCACTAGGGGTCTCCCCGTGTTATCCCACCGCGTGTCACACACCCATCACGGAGAGGCCTGAGACCGTCATTGCAGTTCGGGGTACAACCCGGAACTCGGTGGTATTTCTATCATATCACACTGAGGACTTGGTCTATTCGGCCCTTCCGCAGGTAGGCTCTGGTTTCCTCCCTGACCTGCATTCTCTCGTCTCGAGTTCGGGCAGTCCCTTGCGAAGTGTCCCTCTCGGCCACAGTTATAGCATCTGGACACCTCGCCCTGAGTTCTCCCCGTTCCCGAGAAGTTTCCTTTTTGTCTACCTCTACCTCTTCCCACAGTCTGATAAACTGGAGGGGGTTCCCTCTGAATAGTTCCCCTCCCTTCATTTCCCCAGGTTGTCGCCTGATTCTTAACAGGCATTGTTCTGTCCTTGGATAGTTTTGGTGTTTCCCTTTCCCCTGTGCTGTCTCTCTCCTGTTGGTTTAGGCGTGCTTGCCTAGTCTGTGACATATTCTCATTGGCTCTGTTCCGAGACTTAGGTAACATTAACCTCGTTACTCCTTTTCTAAATAAGGACTTGTGTCTCATCACATTTCCTTTGTCTTTGCTAATTCAAACTGGTTCTAGCCAGCTCAGGCCAGTGACTGAGCTCAGGTTTCAAAAGTTGCTCAGGCCAGTGACTGAGCTCGGGTTACTTCAGTTCAAAAGTTGCTCAGAAGTTTCTCTGTAGCCCCTGGCCAATAGGTGTAATAGGTTGCACTCTCTTAGTTGTTTAAAAAATTTGTTTCTTAATTTGTGGGTGCACTTCAGTCCCATGCTCCTAATCATTGGACACCCGGTGCAGGGAGGGAGGAGGACCTCCTTGTAACCCTGCTCCTGGCCTGGCCAAAATGCCCATTAACACATCCAGTCAGCGGGCGGTCAAGGGGGTCGTGCCCTGACTGTCTTCCCCTCTTCCGTGGCTATGTTCGCTGCCGGGTGTCCTTAGAGAGGGAGCACGCGGTGTCTGCCAACACAGTGGAGGCCTTCCATGACTGGTGGGCATGGTGAGGATTGCGGTGCATTATTGACCCTCACAATCACATTTTGGTTTGATCTTTGTAAGTTTCCTTTGTGTTTTGCCTTTTGTTGCAGTCCACTTTAAGAGGCTGACCCGTTTATTTGTTCATTTGATCTTTTGTTAATTTGTCCCCTTTTTCTATTGGTTTTTACTAAAAGAATATTTTTTTTCCCAGCAATATTCAAGCTCTGTACTACCAAGCGACTGTTTGTATATCTGAGACAGGGGTACAACAAGGACCAAATTCGAAATATCAATGATAAGTTAAGAACAAGTAATTTTTGATTGAATTTCTCTGGGAAAGGGTTGTGGGGGGAGGTGGTGTTGTGTTAGAAGGTGGGATCTGTGGTGTTCAGGGTGGGATCCTGGGGGTAGAAGTCAGGGTACTGATGGTGGGAGGGAACAGTGACAGTCAGAGAGGGATGTGGGATGCAGAGGGGTGGGAGGTTCTAGGGTGACAGAGGGGAGAGTAAAGGTGACATTGGGTGAGTCAATGGTGATGGGGGAAAGTTGGTGGGTGACAGGGGGAGAATTAAAAGTGGTATAGCGAGTCTGGCATGATATTCGCACCATTTTTCCAGCAGCAGCAGCAGCAAGGCAAAGCCTTTGATGTAAAACTGCGGTACATCGAAGAGGGAGGAGGGTGTTTCTGGATGGGTAGAGTTCAAACTCAGCACATTTGGCTGACTAAAGGGACACCCTAATAATCATGAGGAAACTGTATGAGAACAATGCTCAATTGTATTCCTCACTGTAAGGTGAAGCCCACACAGCAGCAGGTTTGTTACCGAATCATGGGTTTCAGAACATTGAAATCCCAGTAAGGTGTGGAGCTGCTGTTCAGTCTGAGCTATTTGCCATCTGCTGCAATCAGACACAGGGATGAAGGGAGGGTGCAAGATGGATGCCTTCAAGGGGCATAGTTGGGTGGTGTCCATCCAATTCGCGACTCCAAACCTCCATTATCCCGGGTGAATGGTCATGGCTGACAAGTGATCATTGGTTGGTAATCTATGCTGCTGAAGTATTGGTCTCTCTCTATAGAGTTTGGAGATGGTGGAGACAAGCGAAAAACTGTCTGCGTGAGGCTTCTTGCACATGGCTCTCATCACCCTGGTCAAAGAGCATTGACTCCATACTCATTCATGTGTGAGAGGGAGGAACACCCATTTTTGGTCCTCCAGAAACAAAAACAGAAATACCTGGAAAAACTCAGCAGGTCTGGCAGCATCGGCGGAGAAGAACAAAGTTGACGTTTCGAGTCCTCACGTCAACTTTGTTCTTCTCCGCCGATGCTGCCAGACCTGCTGAGTTTTTCCAGGTATTTCTGTTTTTGTTTTGGATTTCCAGCGTCCGCAGTTCTTTGTTTTTATTTTTGGTCCTCTAGGATGTCCTTTACCTGGAACGGGCAACAGCCGTAGGATAATCAATAAGCCTGATGAGCGATTCTCCCGTGCCCAAATGATGTCTGCCTGGGATTTAAAGGTGACAGTTGTATTGGCCAGCCATCATGGTCACATATGATGTGCCTTTGCTGATGATATGGAAGTAAAGGCTACCTGCTGTGGTGAGATCGTGTTGGAATCAATGCAACTGAGTTCCAGATGGGGGTTCTCGGGGGTGGGGGGGAGCATGTTTGATCCTGAATGCATGCGGAATGTTGCATCACTTGAATATCCACTGAATCCATGAAACTTGGAGATGGAATAATGCAGAATATATTCACAAAAGTGCAAAGTATATACAAGAGTGAACACCCCCACCATCAGTGTACCTGTTTTCTGTAAACAAAAGGAATATGTTCAAGCCTTGTATCTTTTTTGGATTATCGTGGAGCTTTGGGAGACTATATTTCCCCATTGCTATCCCCAAGGCAATACCTTGACCACTCAGAGTCAATTTGCCAACTAATCTGAACCCTTTTCTCCTGTAGTATGAATTGTTGTGATCGTTTGAAATTTGGCATTCTTGTGTTTGTCCTGATGAATGCAAGATGAAAAGCTTTGGCAACATGTCTCTTTTCAGCAATATTCAAGTTCTATACTACCAAGCAACTATTAGAATAAATAGTTGTAACAATAGTAGATGAAATCCATTGAATCAGAGTGACGCACTAACTTGGCATTGTAATATTGAAATATCAATACCTGCATTGTTCAAAACTTTTATTAGAACTTTCCTAGGCTTGGATTTTTGCTCCTGAGGTGGGTAGTGAGAGTCAAGAAATTTGCCAGCTCATTGCAGCTGCCTCGGAGAAACTTCCCTGATTGTCAGGATTTTCATTTTGAGGTGTTGGGGGGGGTGGAAACTGGATGGAGCCGGGCCCACCACCCCCGGATGCAGATTGGATCGCTGTTTAAAAGGCCCTCCTTGGTTCTTGGAACTTCGTCTTAGTTGTTTGCTCATATTTTAGGTCATCTAACCCTCACCCCTCACACTCCCTCCCTATGCCCCCCCATGCTAACTCATGCCCCCAGTTTCACCCACATGGGCCCTCATACCCTCAATGCCAAGCCATGCCCCCCAGCCACCCCAGTGGCCCCTATTGCCCCCAAAGCCAACGCATGTCAACCCACCCAGTACCCTTTGCCCTTACACCTTTCATGCGAACTCAACCAGTATCCACCATGGGCAGACCTCCAGAACCATGTTGAGATGAAATAAAATAAAGTTCTAAACATCTATTACAGCCTTCACTATATTAAAAGAAAACAGACCCATTAATGAAAGCCCATTCAAAACTTTTAAAAACAAACAGACTTGTATTCATAACCACACATCAAAGGCAGCTAATCCTTTAATAACCTCTTTGAGCTGCCAATCAAACAGTGAACTTAGAACCCTCTCCTGACTTAATTTTAGGTTATGGAAAGCAGCAAAGCATTAATAATGACATAACGATAGCCTTTACAATAATGTTACCAAACAACTCTTGTAACTTCTAGACTAGTTATTTTTACCTCTCACTGACACAGGCAGCCTATTTTTTTATTTTTAAAAGCTGGGGATTTAAATAACTTCACAGCTTGACACTTGAACTGACCTTATCTGCCCTTCAAGAGCATTTACATCTATTGTAAGAATTTGTAACTCACACTGCAGGTGAAGGCCCTTACTACATTGAAAATGGGGTGGGTCTTTTTGAACTTAGCACTGAGTTCAAATGGCCCTGCTGACTTTGGGTTTCTCTCATGTGTGAATCACACCCTACCCCGTTTTGCCTACAGATGAAAATCGGATCTGTCAAAAGTGGCAGTAGCACTTCCAGATCCCGCCTCCATTTTTAAAGGTCCACAGAGTCTCCACGGCTCCATGAAAATCTGGGACCAAGATTTTAATGGATGTAAATGTAAAGATGGTTTTGTGTAATATCATGGCAGAAGAACCCAAGAAAATGCTTGGAAACTTAGCAGGCCTATACTCATTGGAGTTTAGAAGAGGTGATCTTGTTTAAATACATAAGATTATGAGAGGGTTGACAGAGTAGATGCTGAGAGGATGTTTACTCTCATGGGGAATCTAGAACTAGTGGGCACACTTTTAAAATAAGGGGTCTCCCATTTAAGATGAAGATGAGGAGGAATTTCTTCTTCCAGAGGCACGTTAGTCTTTAGAATTCTCTTCCCCAGTGAGCAGTGGAGCCTGGGGTCATTGAATATATTCAAGGCTGAGATAGACAGACGTTTGATTGACAAGGGAGTCAAGGGTTATAGGGGACAAGTAGGAATGTGGAGTTGAGGTGTTGGAGATTAATCACACAAAGGCATCATTAATACGTAGAAACCCCATTTATTACTCGTGCACAAGGGAGAACAATACAACGAGAGCTATTGTACCATCTCAAAGCAGAATACACAAACACTTGCTTAAAAGCATTTTACAACCAATCAGTAAATTTTGCACATCTCAATCCGCTTATTTGCATATGTTAACTGACCAATCCAGATTTTAGTTAATTTCCATTCCCACCACAACAGATGTGGTGCTTACGTCCTTGGTTATCACAACTTTGATTACATTCGGCCTGAGAAAGAACAACATGGAATGTCTCAGGGCTCATACTACAACAGTGGTCAGACAAGATGGTATTGTTCTTCAAGGTTGCAGTGTTTTTCTCTTAAGCCTAGGCATATAATTCAACTTCTAACTTCTCCATTAACCCTTTTAGCACTAAATGGCTTCCCTATAGTTGTCTAGGCCACCACACTTCCCCCCTTTTGTCCTAAAAGGACAATCCACTACCCTTAGCCAAGTTCTATGTATCCTAGTTGTTGGGCTTCATCCTCAGTGGAATCCTGATTCCTGAAGAGAGGGAGGGAATAGACAACTGGCTTGCCACCAGATCTCTGAAGGTTCTGTAGTCGGCAGACAGAGCGGATGCAACAGAGGACGAGCTGGATAACAACATACGGAACAATGAGTAGGGCAAGGCCTATGACAAGGTATTTGAGGAGAGTTTTGAAAAGGCCCCCAAACCACCCACCGATATTAGGGAGCCACCCCCACCAGTCAAAGGATTTCTCCTGGGCGACTGCATGGAGGAGGCTCACTTGGTCCTGAATGAAATGCACATCAGTCTCAATCCTCTGGTCCTTGTTAATGTAAAAACAACATGTTTCATTAATAGCTGCACAGACTCCCCCTTGCGCTGCTAGCAGGAAATCCAGGGCCATACGGTTCTGGAGAACAACCTTGGAAAGGGACTTAGTTTCCAACTGCAGATTCTGGATGGCGTCAACAGTCTTATTCTCAATAAGTTCCATTGTAGCGGAAATATTAATAATGGCCTTTTCAAGCTCTGAGACCCCCAGACCTGGGATGAGGGCCCGGACAAATTTGTGGAATCCGGTGTTGCGGGTAACAAGCGGGTTCCAGGTTGATTGTTTATGACGCTTCACAGGCCCTAGATGGTTATGGAGAGAGTGAATAGTAAGGTTCTTGACCCCAAAGGCCTCAGGGACAATATAGCCAATGGTGCAGGTGCCTGCCCAATCGACAGGGAGGGTTTTGTATGCCCTGTTTACACAAAGCCAGAATGAGCCATTGTGAATAAGGGTAGGGTACCAATAAGTGAAATTTTGGCAAAAGCTGAGCCGGTCCCAGATAAAAGAGGAATTCGTCTGGTCATACCAGCGGACGCGGCAGGTCTGACTGAGCTGCAATGCTCGCAGGGCCAGCAAGTTAGGGCAACCAGACAGATTTTTGTAGCTGCAAGGCCCAAATCCTTCAGTGTAGTAGCCAGTAGAAGTCCAGGTGGATGTGGAATTATTTAAGGTGCGATTGTATGATCATTGGCAATCACACCTACCCCCATTAAAGTATGTGAGTCTATCCTCAGATCTCGGGGCCTGCGAAAGACACTTCACCTCATTGGTCTTGCACTCCCAAAAGGTAGTTATAGGACCAGACTGGTTGTGGAACCGGAATTGGCCTTCCCAACAATTATAATCAGCAAGGTAGGCACAGGACCCCAATGGCAGCTAGCCCACCCGAGTACTATCCTTGGTATAATTTCTCCTGACGCATAGCCAGGCCAAACCCTTAACAACCACAAAGGTGGGCTCCCTTCTCCAAATGGGCGCTTGATGGATGATGGCCCCTGTATTACCTAAGGACCATGCGGAGTCTGAGGGGAAAGCCAGAAAATGCATCTCGGAGGAGGAGGGGTTAACAGGAAAATGAGTACAAATCCAACATTCAGTCCGATTAACTTGCGAGGCTACGGCCTGCATATGTCGAACAGCAGAGTTGGTAGTCCATGCACCCGCAAGGACCACGCAGGACAGGATCCAAATCAGAGTCAGCATTCTGATGGCTCAGTTAAAGTTCCTGTACAAGCACTTCCGTCCGAGGTCAGCGTTCGCTTGACGTGCGATGTGTGGATCCACAAGGATCGCCCTTCAACCTTCACAGCCATTTGGGTAGTGAGCAGGACTTGAAAAGGCCCCTCCCATCGAGGTTCCAAACAGTTCTTTCTCCTGAAGGTCTTTACCAGGACTAGGTCCCTGGGCTGGTATTGATGGCAGTCTTCAATGGTGGGCTTTTTCTGAGCTTCTACTACCTGCATACGCAAGCTTTTGAGAGAATTAGTAAGAGCTATACAGTAGGTAATCATTCTCTCATCCATAGTGTGGATGTCCATTTCCCTAGCAGACAAGGGTGGTGCCACTGGGAGGCGCAAGGGACGTCCCATTATAACTTCATAAGGAGAGAGGGAGGTGGTACAGTTAGGATGAGAGCGCATAGTCATGAGCACCAGGGGTACAGCTTCAGGCCATTTTAAACCGGTTTCCTCAAATAATTTAGCTACTTTGTTTTTCAGAATACCGTTTTGTCTTTCCACCGCCCCAGTAGACTGGGGGCGGTATGGGCAGGAAAGATGATGGTTGCATCGTAAGGTCTTCAGCAGTTCCTTCATCACTTTAGCGATAAAATGAGGTCCATTATTACTTGATAAAATCGCTGGTATCCCAAACCTGGGTATGTATTCACGTAACAATAATTTTGCAACAATAACAGCATCATTTCGTTGGGTGGGATATGCCTCCACCCATCGCGAGAACAAACATGCTATAACTAAAACATAATTATATCCCATACATTTAGGCATTTGTATAAAGTCCATTTGTAGGTGTACAAACGGGCCCCATGGCTGGGGTCCCGTACCAGCAGTCACTATGGGCATCTTGCCTGGGTTATGTCGTTGACAAAGCAGACATTGTGAAGCTATTTTAGCTGCCAAGGTGAAAAACCCAGGCGCAAACCACATCTGCTGTGCCATTCTGTTCATCCCCCCTTTGCCCGCATGGGTAAATGAATGTAACATGCGGGCAATCCAGGGCAGGAGTGAAGCAGGGGCAACAGCATGGCCATCAGAAGAAATCCAGAGGCCGTGAGAGCGTTGTGAAGATGACGCTTGAATCCAACTGTCCCGTTCATGGGCAGATGCCTGTGACTGCAAGTGAACAAGATCAGTTAGACTAGCTACAGGAGAAGGGGTTGCAGCCTGATACCAAAGGGGAACCACAGACTCAGTGAGACCGCACGGGCGGCATGGTCAGCCCTATCATTACCTTGAGAAACGAAATAATTGCCTTGTGTATGGGCAGAGCATTTAATAACAGCAAGGGAGGAGGGAGCTGGACAGCCGTTAAAAGATTAGCGATGAGCTGCCCATGGCGGACGAGGGTTCCCTCTGACATGAGGAATCCCCGGAGTTTCCAAAGTTGCCCAAAGTCATGTGTCACACCGCAAGCATATCGAGAGTCAGTATAGATATTGCCGATTGTTTGGCAGCAAATATGCAGGCTCGTATAAGGGCAAAAAGTTCAGTGGCTTGGGCAGAGCAGGGTGGCGGGAGGCGTGATGCTTCAATAACAGAGTAAGAGTCACGAATAGCATAGCCGGTAAGTAAATCGCCACCTTGTGATTGAGTAGAGGAGCCACCGACAAAAAGAATGAGGTCGGGATTTAATAAAGGGTGATCCTGTAGATCTGGGCGAGGTAGAGTGGAGTGCTGGACAATAGTGGCGCAATCATGAGGCTCGCTGTCTTCCTCCGTGGGTAACAGGGTAGCGGGGTTGAGAGTGGTGCATCATACAATAGTCAATGAGGGATCCCCTAAAAGGGCTGTCTCATAGCGGGTGACACGGGCAGTGGTAAGGTGTTGGGTAGCCGAACGGTAAAGGAGAGCCGCGACTGTGTGGGGAACATGCAGGACAACAGAGTACCCAAGGGTAAGGGCCTAGGCGGTGACGACAGTGAGGTAGGCTGCCGCAATGGATCGAATACAGGAGGGATAACCGCGCGCAACAGGATCTAAGCGAGTACTGTAATAAGCAACCGGTCGCTGGGCATCCCCATGGGACTGGGTAAGCACCCCCTGTGAAAAGCCACAACGTTCGTGAACATAAAGGCGAAAAGGTTTAGTATAATCTGGAAGACCCAGGGCGGGAGCAGAAATAAGGGCCGTCTTGAGAGCCGCAAAAGCGGCTTGGGCGTCCGACTCCCAAGTGAGGTCCTCAGGGGCTGAAGGGAGGGCAAGATCCTGTAGGGGCTTAGTGAGTTCCGCATAATTAGGGATCCACTGCCAACAATACCCCGTCATGCCGAGAAAATGAGTCAGATCCTTTTTAGCTCAGGGAAGGGGAAGGGAGATAATGCTGTCGATACGGCGTTTGGATAGGAGTCGAGCGGGGCCATCGAGAACATGGCCCAAATATTCAACATGGGATCGGCAAAACTGCAACCTTTCATGGGAGGCTTTATGGCCTTTACGGGCTAAGGCTTTCAAAAGGGTGAGGGAGTCGTCAAGACAAATTTGTTCAGACTGAGAGCAAAGAAGCAAGTCATCGACATACTGGAGGAGAGTAGAACCCCCCGGGAAGGAGACATCAGCGAGATCAGCCTGCAGGGCACGCGAGAAAATGGTCGGGCTTTCCGTGTATCCCTGAGGCAACCGAGTCCATGTATACTGAGTACCATAAAAGGTGAAGGCGAAGAGAAACTGAGAGTCAGGGTGTATGGGTATGGAGAAAAAGGCTCCACAGAGGTTAACGACTGTATAACAAGTGGAGTTATGGGGAACACAGGTGAGTATGGTAGCCGGGTTAGCTACAACTGGATAGGCTGGGATCACGCAAGTGTTTACCGCCGCAAATCCTGGACAAACCACGAGGTATTCTTGCCTGGCTTCCGCACAGGGAGTAAAGGAGTGTTGCAGGGGCTAACAGTGGGAATAACAACACCGGAGTTTAAAAGGTCTTGAAGGACAGGCTTAATGCCTTCCGTTGCTTCGGGATTAAGAGGGTATTGAGCTTTCCGAGGGAGGGGTTTACAGGAATCCAAACGCACCCGAAAAGGATCTGCTGATAATACCCGACCAACATCATTAGGACCCTTTGCCCACAAGGTATCGGGGATAGTTGCCAAGGCATCGAGGGAATCAGTGATTGCACTACCTAGGGCATGGTGCTGAAAATAGGCAGGATACTCAAAGGGCATAGAGGGAAAAAATTGGATAGCCTGATCATAGATATTCAGGGAACCGTCCATCAATTCCACAGATGATTGGGGATCTGTGCACTGAAGGCGGTACACCATAGGACCAAGGTCCCTGGCCTGATATCCAACGGAGACACAGAGGGTAACATGAGGCACAACATCCCGGGCATGAAAAAGCGGTAGGGCAGCTGGAGGAAGGGAAATGGAGCCAGTGACTCCTTCAGGTCCGACGTAAAGGGAAGATACAGAAAGAACATAGCATTCACCCAGATGGCCTGTTACCTCACGGGCATACTGATGATCCGGGCAGGCAGATTAGTGCGCCGTGCAGTGAAGATCCCGAAGCCAGTGTGGCAGGGGCGGGTGGATGGCTATCGCGGCAGAAACACAGCGGTCAGTCAGAAGCCGGAGTAGCACAGTCTTGAGTTTATCGGATAAATCGCAGTGTCCGAAATTCCACCACCAAACGTGAGGATGACGTGAAGTTTCTTCTTGTAGAAGGCCGATGACTATGGAATAAGTAGACTTGGGAACTTGAAGAGTGATAGAGTTGTTAGAACAGTCTAAAGTACAACCGAGTTTGCAGAGGAGATCGCGTCCCAAAAGATTGACCGGGACATCGGCCCCGAGGAGGAATAGATGGGATCCTTTCCGCCCGTTAAGGTCAAAGGGCACTTCTTCAGAAATTGGTAGTGAAAGCGGTTGTCCCGAGACCCCAATGACGGAAATGGAATCGCTAGAGGGGGTGACATCAGGAGCCTCGACAGGCCGAAGGGTAGAATAAGTTGCTCCAGTATCAATAAGGAAATTCAAGAGATGGCTATTTACAGACAAAAGCATAGTGGGTTCCTCAACGGTAATGAGAGGTAAAAGGGTGTGGCGACCCTATTGTGTTGAACCCCCAAATGGGTTAGCTACCGAGTAGGGGATCGTTTCAGGGGCAGAGTAAGGGATTGGTTGAGGGGCTGGGGCCGGCGCCTGCTGAGGTACCACCTGCGGCGGAACTGCAGGTGGCCGAGGGCAGGTATGAGTCCCAATGACCCTCCTGGCCACAGTTATAACAAGTCCAGCGGCCGCCCCTCTTGGTCCCGCCTGGCGGCCTCTCCCCCTTCCTGGCCGCCGATTCCCCTGGGCACCCTGGTGCCAGTTAGACTGCCACATATTCCGAGGCCACATAACAGGTTGGGGTTGGTAATTATAAAAGTTGGGCGGTTGAGAAGCTAATTGGGGGGCAGCGTAAAATGCAGGGGCCGGTGCCAGCACGGGCGCTGTGAGTGGAGCTGCAGGCGGAGGCAGCAGTGGCGGAGGTGTTGCCACAGGAGGCGCTGCTAATGGTGCTGCTGGTTTGTCTAACACTGGGGCCATTATTCCTTTCTTTGGGGGTTTCTGGCAACGGATCAATTGGTGCTTACAATGTTGGAGGGTGCTAATAATTTCTTGAAGATTATCCTTACCTTCCCACCCAATGCAAGTAAGGGTAAAGGCTTTCTTAAGATCAGGCTGCAATCCCTGTACAAGAGCATTAACAAGAGCTGGAACAGAATCCTGAGGATTAACACCAGAACATTTTTTTAAAATGTTACAGAATCGTTCAACATAATCACAAACATCCTCATCGGGCTTTTGCACTGTATTATGGATTTTATGCCAATCAACTACGTCAGGATAAGCCTTCTGCACGGCAGCACAAATGTGCTGCCAGAGTTGTGCTTCCTGATCCGCAGTGAGAGGGTCATGGCCGGGCAGCAGCCACTCACAGTTTTCCCGAATTGGTCGCCAACGCTGGGTACCCAGACAAGTATCAAGAACCATATCTATATCATTACAATTAGGGCTATGACATTTACGGAGAATTTCGAGTTTCTGTATAAACTTCTCAACCCCCTCTTTAGGGTCGGGGGTGGATTCAACAATTACTCGCAATTCGGAAGGCGCCCATGGACGGTAGACTTGCATTTGACCTCCTGCAGGATTAGGGTACGCTCTCGTTGGCAGCTGCAACAGGGTGCTGGAGAGCGAAGAGTCGGTTGGGAGGGTTGGATCCGAGTCCCGTCTCCGCTGGGAGCGGGAGCGGGTTTGTACACCAGTAGTACTATCAGGTTCTGGCATGCCCCTAGGAGGCGGCAGAGCCAGCAGGGCAGCTGCAGCCGGGGGTGGAACCTGTTCATGATCATCATGAGGAGGAGGGGACCGGTAGACAGGCCAGTCCCGATCACTGCGCTCATCGTCAGACGGCAGGGGCGCTGGGGGCTGCGCAGTTCGCTGCGCGATCAGGATCCTGGATTTTTCTTTATGATCAGTTTGCTTTCTCTTTTTCTCGCTTTCCTGACTCGTTTTCCTCGACTCATCAGCCCGCCTCTGTGCTTCGTCCTTCCACTGGACATACGCAGACCAACCCACTTTCTTCTTACCTGACTTCTCTACTTCCTTTAAAACATGTGCTAAGCGCTCAATTCTATCCCGATTAAAAGCTCCATCTGGTGAGAAGCTCTCTCCTTTACCTTGGGTCCACTAACCCATTCAGAAACATATTGGACACTTTCAGGTCCATAATGGACATTCATATAAGCATTTGGGGTTCCCCTTGAAGGGGGAACCTGGGGTTTCTTTGATGCCATATTACCCATTTTCTATCTAATAAAAAAAACAAAAGGCCAGTCCTTGGCGGGTCCTCATCCCCCAATTAACTACTAAGGTACTTTTCACCAATCAGTCCACTCACATGCTTAAGGGTTCCCGGGCCTCGAACTGCAAACACACACCCACACACTCAGTACCAACTCCAGGGGCTCCAACCCCGAGTATATACCAAAACTAAAACTAAACTCCAGGGGCTCCAACCCCGAGTACACCTTTAAACTAAATCTAAACTCCAGGGCTCCTACCCTGAGCACACTCTGGCCAAAGCGGTCCCGGACCGCAACAACTAATCTCCTAAACAGTTAAATAGATGACTTACCCTAAGAGTCAGCCACAGGCAGGCAAAGGCAGACCACGGGTCAACGAACCCCAGAAGCCCAAATGGGGCTGCTGTGGACTGAGGAGTCCTTGAACCGCAAGATCCTAAAGCTGGTGCTCCATGACCCAACCCTAGCAGTTAGTCATCTCGGTGGGACCTCCAAGAAACTGTCGGAGATTAGTCACACCAAGGCATCATTAATACGTAGAAACCCCATTTATTACTTGTGCACAAGGGAGAACAATACAATGAGAACTATTGTACCATCTCAAAGCAGAATACACAAACACTTGCTTAAAAGCATTTTACAACCAATCAGTAAACTTTGCACATCTCAATCTGCTTATTTGCATATGTTAACTGACCAATCCATATTTTAGTTAATTTCCATTCCCACCACAACAGATGCGGTGCTTATGTCCTTGGTTATCACAACTTTGATTACATTCGGCCTGAGAAAGAACAACATAGAATGTCTCAGGTCTCATCCTACAACAGTGGTCAGACAAGATGGTATTGTTCATCAAGGTTGCAGTATTTTTCTCTTAAGCCTAGGCATATAACTTCTCCATTAACCCTTTTAGCACTAAATGGCTTCCCTATAGTTGTCTAGGCCACCACAGAGGTTACAATCAGATCAGCCATGATCTTATTGAATGGCGGAGCAGCCTTGAAGGGCCAAGTGGCCTACTCCTGCCCATAATTTGTATGTACGTATCAGATCTACAATCATAAGAAACAGGAGCAAAAGGAGACCAATTCTAAAGACTAACAACCCTTTGAGAGAAGAAATTCCTCCTCGTCTCCATCCTAAATGGGAAACCCCTTATTTTTAAATTGTGCCCCCTAGTTCTAGATTCCCCATGAGAGGAATCATCCTCACAGCATCTATCCTGTCAACCCTCTCATAACCTTATATGTTTAAACAAGATCACCTCTTCTAAGCTCCAACGAGTGTAAGCCTAAACTACTCAACCTTTCCTCATAAGACAACCGCTTCATCCTAGAAATCAGCCTGGTGAACCTTCTCTGACCTGCTTCCAATGCAAGTATACCCCTCCGTAAGTAAGGAGACCAGACCTCTACACAGTACTCCATGTGTGGTCTCATCAATCCCAGCACAGTTGTAGTAAGACTTCCCTAATTTTATACTCCATCCCCCCTTGCCATAAAGGCAAAGCTTCCATTTGCCTTCCTAATGACTTGCTGTACCTGCATGCTAACTTTTTGTGATTCATGTACAAGGATACCCAGAATCCTCTGTACTGCAGCATTCTGCCATCTCCCTCCGTTAAAATAATATTGTTTTCCTATTCTTCCTGCCAAAGTGGACCACCTTATATTTTCCCACTCTGTACTGCATCTTCCAATTTTTGCCCACTCACTTAACCTATCTATATCCCTTTGCAGATTCTTCATATCCTCCTCACAACTGGCTTTCCTACCTATCTTTTATCATCAGCAAATTTGGCTACAGTACAGTTGGTCCCTTCATCCAATGTATTAATAAAACCATAAATGCTTGAAGCCCAGCACTGGTCCCTGTGGTACTCCACTATTTACAGTTTGCCAACCTGAAAATGACCCATTTATCCCAATCTCTGTTTCCTGTTAGTTAGCCAATCCTCCATCCATGCTAATATATCACCCCCAACATCATAAGCTCTTAACTTGTGCAACAACCTATTATGTGGCACCTTATAAAATGCCTTTTAGAAATCCAAATTAACTACATCCACTGGTTCCTCTTTACCACCTTGCTTGTCAGACAACTCTAATTAATTTGTCAAACACAATTTTCCTTTCACAAAACCAAGTTGACCCAACTGGTTGTATTATAATTTTCCAAATGTCCTGCTACTACCTCCTTAATAACATTCTGGATTCTAACATTTCCCCAATTACAGATGTTAGACTAACTGGCCTACAGTTTCCTGCTTTCTGTCTTCCTCCTTTCTTGAATACAATGGTGTTACATTTGCGGTTTTCCAATCCACTGGGATCTTTACAGAATCTGTGGAATTTTGGAAGATTATAATCGATGCATTCACTATCTCTGCAGCCACTTCATTTAAGACCCTAGGATGCAGATCATCAGGTCTAGGGGACTTGTCAGCTTAGTCCCATTAGTTTTCTTAGTACCGAGTACCCTAGGATCCAGTGGGCCAGTGAATAAATGCACCAGTGGTATGGTATAGATTCTAGAAACACTCAATAGGTCAAGCAACCACTACCGAAATGGAAAGTAGGGTTAACATTTCAGGATCAGTGATCTTTTGTTAAAACCCTTGATGTGGTAATGAACCACACAATTCAGGATGGTCTTAGCCCCACTCTCCTTTATCCTTTTATTCATTCATGGGATGTGGGCAGCATTTATTACCCATCCCTAATTGCTTTGTTCAGAGGGCATTTAAGAGTCAACCACATTGCTGTGGGTCTGGAGTCACATGTAGGCCAGACCAGGTAAGGACGGCAGATTTCCTTCCCTAAAGGGCCATCAGTGAACCAGATGGGTTTTTACGACAATCGGCAATGGTTTTGTGGTCATTGTCAGACTTTTAATTCCAGACTTTTATTGAATTCAAATTTCACCATCTAACCCAAGTCCCCAGAGCATTACCCTGGGTCTCTGGAATACTTGTCCAGTGAAAATACCACCATGCCACCGCCTCCCCTACTCTGGAGTACCAAAAGGAATTGATCTCAGCATCACTGGACTAAGAAGGAGAAAATCAGCCTGAGTTCTCTTTCCTAATTACTTTCTAGTGATGGTAATCAAAAATATAAACTTGTAGATGGTAAATGAAGACAGAATCAGCTTGGAACTGATGCCTTCCATATTTGACAGTCTGTTTAGATTTGTATTTAAAATGATAATTTTAATGAGAATCATAACCTAAACATGAGTCACAGAATTCAGGACATAACGGGAGGAAACTGAAAAAAAAATGGATGAAACTCATACTGACGATTTGTAAATTAGCATCAGGACAAGAAAGGGTAGAAATACATTTTTATTATATTGACTTTAATAGAAATATGAATCATAGTTATTAGATAATAGGAAAACATATTACCAGTAAATCAAGCAATAATTTGGTTTTATAAATAACATAAATATTACAAAAGGTAGCTAATTTGTAAATATAATACAATAAACAAGAACAATAAATTAGTGCAAACAAGTTACATTCAGATGCAAATATGACTTTTGATAACTTTTATGGAAATATGTAGTAACAATGTCCTCTGGCTACTTTCCAACAGAAATACAAATAACTGTAATGCAAGCATTAGAGCTTGAAGGGTTTCAGCTGTGTGTTACTCAATCATCATCCTACTCAGATTAACTTTCTTAGTTCTTGTCAAAACAAGAAAGAAGAAATGGAATAACCTTTGTTGGAGAGAGAAGTGTTGTATCATTGTGACACTGTAATCATTCCAGAGACCCAACTGCTACCCATGCATGCCAGGGAGACTCCTCTCCAGTATCTGTGAACCTAGTGCAGATTCCTTGAATCTTATTTTCTGCACAATATAAGGTCATCTTGTTATGCGTTCTCAAATCATCAAGGGGATGGGCAAGGAAGCTATTGATAGAAGACTATCAGTATCGTACTAGTGCTGAAAATAGGGAGATCCCAGGATGCACAAGTTGCTTTGATTGTAATTTTCTATAACCTCAACATGAACCACCTCAAACTTCCATATATGAAATCTTGGAGCAACGATTCTGGTACTGTGATTGCACACTATTCCATTGTACCAAAATAGCACTACTGACGCATTTCGCCCTATCAGGCTGCCTTTCCTCATTCATAGCGCTGAATGTTTGGTGATTCTTTGCCTTGTGATTAGCTGATGTTCTGTTCCCCTTGAGAATAAAGACTACAAAATATTGGCTGTGTTTCTAATCTCCATAACGGACTTGGAATGGTGAATTCTATTTGTAGGAAGTCCGAGAATCCATTGGGAATTTAAGGTTTTTTCTTCTCCTCCTGAACATTAAAACAGACTGAAGGGACATTACTTCTCCAAACAGCACAATGCAATATGTTTTACATAAGTATTTCACCTCTAACAAAAAGAGGTTTAGTTACAGAATCCCAAATTTTGGAATACCATAATCTGAATATCAGATAAAGATGACATATAACATGTCCAATAACCCGCCTCTCCTGTTTGAAGCACTGCATCTCAGGGACTAAACGCTGGTATATAAATAATGAATGTAGTGAAATATAAGCATCGAGTCCCTTCTTCGAAAAAAACAATTCAAACAGGCCTCATAAGAAGAGAGTTAGGTAACTATAAATAACCGGCATCTGTAGAATTGGCATGATCCCTGAGCTGTATACAAATTGTTTCTCTAGAATCCACAATCATTAAGTTTGTTAAAGTGCTGCTAGTTGTATAGATTGAAGAAATTCTAGCTTTCTATCAGGAAAGCTCCAAAACATATCTGGTTAATATCTGGCATGACGTTGTTCTGCTGCAAACCTTCGATTTTGACTCGTATCAAACCTTTGCTTGAGATTTGGGCCAATGTACCTGAGTAACTGATGGCAGTCTGCGGTTGATCCTTCTGGGAAACTGGCACGTCCATGCTCAATATAGAGAGGCAATTATTGTTTTCATTGCAATAGTTAACGTTCAACTTGACTGGTGAAGTTTCATTGCAATGTTTTAGAACAGAGCAGTATACTCTCAGCTTTGCATACACATAATACATCCCATCCCTGGTGGTTTGTAGCTCCTGATTTTTAAAGTGGAAGCCATTGCCCAGATAGTTCCATCCCAGCCCAGGGGATTCTGACCATATTACAGTGTTGTTGTGACCTAGAGACAGAATTGAAACAGACATCAGAATAAATGGATTTACTGCAGATATTGTATTATCTCCACATATAAACTTTGATGTGTAGATGTTGGCTGAGTCATGTTGCTTACAATGGTTGAATAGCTTACTGACACTGCCCAAAATTATAGATGAAAAGCAGCCAGGTAGCTGAGGTGTCAAAGGGTTTCTGAAGTGAAACTCACTTTCACTGGAGGAGAAGAGGAAATTGAGGAAAAAACTGAAAGTTCCAGCTTCAGTGTGCCCTGCAACCTTTATATTGTTATTTGATAACTTGTTTTACACCACATTTAAATTGCTCCGAATCATTCTACACTGCTTAACATCTCAAGCTGTAAACATTACAAAAGTATTCCTTGTGGATTTGGAGGCAAGCAGATCATGTCAGTACTAGCAGACTTTTCAAATGATTATAACATGTGCTGCCTAAGTAGAGTTGATAGAAACTGTACTCTTCAGATCTTTAACTACCAATTTAAATACCAATTGTCCTATAGTAATGTAAACACATTTCAAGTAGCAGCTTTCAGAGCAGGAGCTGAGGGTTGAGTAAACAAGAGGGAGGTACTTCTGAATCATAGAAATTATAGCACAGAAAAACTATTTGATGCCTGTGCGGCTGCCTTATCCACTGGAGCTATCGACTCTCATCATATTTATGCATCCTTTTATAGTCTTCCTTTTCAAATCTTACCTAATTCCCTTTTAAACAATGTTACCATCTTTGCCTCAAAAGCATTCCCCGTTCTAATATCAATTTGTGTGAAAAACATTTCTTCAAACTTCTTCCTCATCCTTCTATTGATCACCCAGAGTCTATGCAAATGAGCTGCAATTTCACTACTGACATTAAAGAATCAGCCTCTTAATTCACCCACAGCCCAGACAATGTCAGCTCTTCATAGTAAACCTTTCCTTGCTCAGCATCAAAAGCATTATTTCACTTTCATCTATTTTTATTGAAATTGTTTTGGTGACTTTCTGCAGTCATTAAGATGAGGTACAGTATAGATTAGATATACTTTGCGTAAAGCTTCCTCTACCTGTTCCATCAAACACTTCCAGGGCAGGTACAGTACAGGTTAGATACAGAATAAAGCTCCTTCAACACTGTCCCCATCAAACACTCCCAGGGCAGCTATAGCACAGGTTAGATACAGAGTAAAGCTCCTTCAACACTGTCCCCATCAAACACTCCTAGGGGAGGTACAGCATGAGTTAGATACAATGTAAAACTCCCTCTGCACTGTCCTGTCAAACATTCCCATGGCAGGTACATCACAGGTTATATATAGAGTAAAACTCTCTTTGGACTGTTCCATCAAACACTCCCAGGACAGGTACAGCATGATTTAGATACAATGTAAAACTCCCTCTACACTGTCCCCATCCAACACTCCCATGGAGGTGCTTTCAACCTCCTGTTGTGTCACCATGTCTAGTCTTATCACACATTTAGACAATTTATTTTAAGGATAATTAAAGGCACACTTACCAATGTTGGCTAACAGGTGTACAGCAAACTGCAATATAAACAGGACAATCAAATTAGATGCTGGAATGGAAGCATTTGCTATTAAAAAAACTCTTCAATATTTGAGTTTACACATTCTATCACATGTGTATGAGCATTTCTGGATGTTTGTGAGCATTTCCATTGTATTTCTGTGCCCATTTCTATCACACTGACTATTTTGTATACATATATACAAACATGTACATATATATGTTTATTTTGTCCTGAAGATGCTAACTCTTTGATATCTCACCCAAGTGGCCAATATTAGTGTGTGAACCGAAACAATATAAAGGATTATGGGAACAGAGCAGATAAATGTGATTTGAACTATTTGCTAGTGTGATGGGCAAATAGCTTATTTAGATTTTGTGGTCTAAGTGTATTTTATTACCCCCAGTAGTCATGATAACCAACTGTAAATAACTAACACCCTTCCACAATTGCATCTGTTCTCCATACAATCCCAATAAAAAAATGGTAGTCTTATACATGGAGACTGGAAATCATTCAAATCTGCATAAAATGTCAAACTGAACGCAAACGATATAGCTCCTTGAACCTGATCCGTCACCATTCAATATGATCATGGTTGATCTTGATCTTGGGTTTCAATTCCACTTTCCCATCCACTCTTCATATCCCTTGATTCCCTGACAGACCAAAAATCTGTCTATGCCAGAGCATCCACAAACCCCTGGGGTGGAGAATTCCAAAGATTTGCAACCCCGTGAGTGAAGAAATTTCTCATCTCAGTCCTAAATGGTCATCCCCTTATCTTGAAACTGTGTCCTCATGTTCTCGATAACCCAGCCAGGGTAAACAATCTCTCAGCATCTACCTTCATCTGTTCCAGAATTTTGTATGTTTCAATGAGATCACCTCTCATTCTTCTAAATGCCAGAAAGCATAGGCCCATGTTACTCAACTGGTCATCCTAGGAAACAAACTGGTGAATCTTTGCTGTACTGTCTACAATGCAAGTGTATTATATCCTTCCTTAAGTATGGAGACCAAAACTGCACACAGTGCTCCAAGTGTAATCTCACCAAAGCTTTGTAAAATTTTTATTTACTTATTCGTTCACGGAATATGTATGTTGCTGACTAGGCCAGCATTTATTGTCCATTGTAATTGTCCTTGACAAGGTGGTGGTGAGCTACCTTCTTGAACTGCTGCAGTGTATCTGGTGTAGGTACACCCACAGTGCTGTTAGGAAGGGAATTCCAGGATTGTGACCCAGTGACAGTGAAGGAACGGTGATATAGTTTCAAGGCAGGATGGTGTGAGACTTGAAGGGGAACCTGCAGGTCGTGGTGCTCCTATGCATCTGCTGTCCTTGCTCTTCTAGGTGGTAGAGGACGTGGGTTTGGAAGGTGCTATCCAAAGAGCCTTGGTGAATATCTGCAGTGCATCTTGTAGATGGTGCACACTGCTGCCACTGTGTGCCAGTGGTGGAGGGAGTGAATATTTGTGGATGGGGTGCCAATCAAGTGAGCTGCTTTGTCCCGGATGGTGTCCAACTTCTTGAGTGTTGTAGGAGCTGCACTCACCCAGGCAAGTGGGGAGTATTCCATCACACTCCTGACTTGTGCCTTGTAGATGGTGGACAGACTTTGGGAGTCAGGAGGTGAGTTACTCACCACAGGATTCCCAGCCTCTGACCTGTAGCAAGACTTCCTTATTCTTGTACTCCAATGACCTTGCAATAATTGGCCATCCTCTCTTTCTTCACATAATGTCCTAGTTTTCTGTGGGTTGCTTATCATGGGTCTCAACACATCTCTCTTTCATGATATCATAATGGGGAAAGAAGATAATGCAGGCTTCAAGAACTACCTCAGCTGGCATGGGACTGATTCCACGCCAATGACATCATTAAGCAGCCTGCCAACTAAGCTAGCTGGCCTCTCAACATGCCATTTGTCTTCCTAACTGCTCGCTAATTTTCTGAGTTCCTTAAACATCAACATTTACAAATTTCATACCTTTTTAAAAATATTCTGCTTTCCTGTTCTTACCACCAAAGTGACTATCCTCACACTTCCACACATTATATTCCATGTTACAACCTTGTTAGTCACTTACTTAACCTGTCTATATCTCTTTGCAGCCTCCATGTGTCCTCCTCACAACTAATATTTCACAGCCTTCCAGACTGAATATTGAGTTCAACAACTTTAGATCTTGAACTCCCTCCTCCATCCCCACCCCCTTTCCATTTCTTCTGTCAGTCTGCCAACTTGAAAATGCCCCTGTTTATTGCTACTCTTTGTTTCTTATCCAAAACAAACACAAAACTTGAGAGTGTAAGAAAGACAATGGCGATTCGGAGTTTCATTCACGCCTTCATATAGACCATATAGTTCCATTCCCATCACTCATCAGAGCTAAACTTTTCATGAAATTAAAACAAAAATGCTGGCAACACTCAAAGACAACAAGTATACAGAAAGGGTAGGATAAAGAATCAAAACACAGACAAGCTCTGGTGAAGTGTGAAGAAAGAGGTAAATTCTAATCTAAAAAAGAAATTTCCCGAGCAATGTGATAGAAATCCTGTACAGATAGACAGAGATTGACATATTCTTACTTTGTTTCCAGTGCCCCTGGTCTCCGTAGGCAACTTGGGATAGATCAGGAGCCAAAAGGCGCAGACAAGGGAAGCGATGATGAAGAAAAGTAGCAGCACGGAAACGAGCAGGATTGAGAGCAAGCGGCGTGTACTCTGGTTCGGTCCCTTGCCTCGGTCTATATCCCAGCTGCTCAGGGTCTGACTGACGGTCACTTCACTCAAATCCTCTTTCTGTGACATGACCTCAGCTAGATCCACTCCCTGGACAAGGATATGTCTGCTCTGAAGCCTGTTTGTTTCTCGGGCCCTTTATGTTTCCTTTAAAGAGGAAGTTTCCGTGATGACAGAGCTGGATTTCCCCGGGGAGGAGGTGCCCAGGATTCAGCCGACAAAGCGGAGAGAGGAAATGGGGGCGGAGGAAAGGGACCTGTCAGTGGAACGGAGTGAGAGTTTAAATGGATAGAGAAAGAATAGTGAGATTAGGAAAAAATAAACGAAATAGGAACAGAGAGGAGGGACAGCAAGGCACGGAAACTTAACAGCCCAAAGAGGACACATGACACAGAGAAAGAGTGGGACAAGTGAAAGAATGCGAGAGAAGACAGTGTCACCAAAGAAGACAGAATGAGAAGACGACACGAAGTGAGATACAAAGGGAAGTGAATACTGACACAAAACAAGACAGTGCAAGAGAAACAAAGGCACAAAGTGATCGAGGAACATAAAACGACACATAGGATGACAGAGGGACACTGAACCAGTAACTGAGTAAGACATGGGAATACAGAGACACACAGTAAGACAGAATCACAGAGGCACACGTGCATTGAGACACGGGAAGCAGTGAGACAAACAATGAGAATGGAAAGTTTCTTGTGTGGAAATTGGCTGCTGCATTTCCTACATTACAACAGTGACTACACTTCAAAATTCCTTCATTGGCTGTAAAGTGTTTTGAGACTTCCACTGATTGTGATAAACGCTACATAAATGCAAGCCTTTCTTTTACACACATAGATAAACATGGTATGAGGTCTTGTGATGCAGTGGGTAGTGCCCCTGCCTTTGAAGCCCTGGATTCAAGTCCCACTCCAGGATTTGATGGCCAAGGAAGTTGTGTTCATAATGCAGCCGAACAGGTTGATTATCAACCTGCAAATCCTTCCAATACGCCTATGGCAGGTGGTAAGAGTGGGAGAGTTTCCTGGTCAACCAGAAGCTGCAGAAGGCAACAGCAAACTGCTGTGGTACCTTGCCAAGCATAACCATGGACCAACACATGGATGTCCATGGTCGCTAGGGCATGGAACTTGAATAGAGATAAATATGTACTCAGTGAAACAGAAACACACATGGATATATGAACATTGACACTCATACAGTGAGACAAAGATAGGACAAATAGACAAGCAAACTCACTGAGAAAGATAGGAAGAGCAGAAGACATTGACTACAAAATGTTCCTACAGGTACAGAATGAGAGAAAGAAAGCTGCTTACAGAGGATGAGAAACAAAGAACTGGAAAGCAAGATACAGATAAAAACAAGAAAAGTATAAAACTAAAAAAGTTACAGTGTATGTTGTCTGAAAGTGGTTGGCTTAAGTGAACAACTCTTTCTGTTTGCCCCTCTCCTCATATCTCCTGTTTTTCACACTCACTGGGCAGAATTTAATGTTGACAACAGGGCTCTCGCCTGCCAACTAGAGAACCAGCAGGAGCCCTGCATCGCCTCCATTGAGGAAGGCCCTTCAGAATTAAGTGCCCATCAGGCCAGCATTGGGCCTTCCCCAGAAATAATGGAGGCAGAGATCCCACCGAGAGCTAATGGCCAGGACATTCCATTGCCATTCAGTGCTACAAGGAGCAGTGGCTGCAGTTGGTAATGCACCCACCAGAGACCGAGAATTGATGAAGGACTCAGGCCACAGGTGAGGGAGGGAAGGAGGGAAGTGGAAACAGAAGAAAGTGTATGGGTTTGGCTCTCAATGGGCTACCCCCTTCCTAATACCAGGTCCCTCAATCAGGCACCGAGCACCTTTGAACAAGGGAACCCCCTGGAATCCCTCAAGCAAACCCAACACAGCGATAGGATGGGGCCCTTAAGTGGACATTGATTGTCCATTTAAGGGCCTTAAATAGCATCCAGGAAGAAAGGCTATCCATGAGCCTTGCCGCTCAGAACTTAATAGGCACGACCCACCCCACACCTTTCTGCATGATTAAATGCCCCCAACTCTAAACTTGCCACCGGGGTGGCATTAAATTCTGCATTCAGTGTCAATCCATCATAAACTACCTGTTTTCCTCTTTCTACCTCTCTAGCTTCAGAATTACTGCTATTAATGTTATTTTAAAAAATTCCTTCATGGGATGTGGGTGTCACTGCTGGACCAGTATTTATTGCCCATTTCTAGTTACCCTTGAGAAGGTGGTGGTGAGCTGCCTTCTTGAACCGCTGCAGTCCATGTGATGTAGGTACACCCACAGTGCAGTTAGGAAGGGAGTTCCAGGATTTTAACTCAGCGACAGTGAAGGAACAGCGATATATTTCCAAGTCAGGATGATATCTGGCTTGGAGGGGAATTTCCAGGTAGCGGTGTTCCCATCTACCTGCTCCCCTTATCCTTCTAGGTGGTGGAGGTTGCAGGTTTGGAAAGGACTGGCGAAGGGGCCTTGGTGAGTAGCTGCAGTGTATCTATATAGTACACACAGCTGCCAATATGCCTCGCTGGTTGAGAGACTGAATGTTTAAGTTGGTGGATGAGGTGCCAATCAAACGGACTGCTTTGTCCTGGATGGTGTCAAGCTTCTAGAGTATTATTGAAGCCACACTCATCCAGGCAAGTGGAAAGTATTTCATCACACTCCTGACTCGTGCCTTGAAGATGGTGGACCGACTTTGGGGAGTCAGGAGGTGAGTTACTCACTGCAGAATTCCCAGTCTCTGACCTACTCCTGTAGCCACAGTATTTATATGGCTGATCCAGTTCAGTTTCTAGTCAATGGTAACTCCAGCATGTTGATAGTGGGGAATTCAGTGATGGTAATGCTATTGAATGTCAGGGGACGATGGTTAGAATCTCTCTTGTTGGAAATGGTCATTGCCTGGTAATTGTGTGGCATGAATGTTTCTTGCCACTTGTCAACCCAAGCCTGAATGTTGCCTAGCTAGGTCTTGCTGTGTGTGGACATAGACTGCTTCAGTATCTGAAAAGTTGCAAATGTTACTGAATATTATGCATCATCAGCAAGCATCTGCAAATCTGAACTTTAGAAAGTTTACAGCACAGAAAGAGGTCATTTGGCCCATCGTGTCTATGTTGGCTGAAAAACGAACCACCCAGCCTAATCCCACTTTCCAGGATTTGGTCTGCAGCCCTGCAGGTTACGGCACTGCAGGTGCATATCCATGTAAATGAGATGAGGGTTTCTGCCTCTGCTATCCTTTCAGGCAATGAGTTCCAGGCCCTTACACCCCTCTGGGTGAAAAAATTTTTCCTCATCTCCCCTCTAATCCCACCAATCATTTTAAATTTATGCCCCTACCACCCTGCACCCCCGTCCTTAGCCACTGACCTCTCTGATAAAGTAAATAGGCCCTACCCATCCACTCTGTCCAGTTCCCTCACAATTTTGTACATCTCTATCAAGTCTCCCCTCAGCCTCCTCTTTATGATAGAGGAGAGGTCAGTAATGGGGCAACTGAAAATGGTTGGACCTAGGACACTACCCTGAGAAACTTGTGCAGCGATATCCTGGGACTGAGATGATTGACCTCTAAAAACCACAACATCTTGCTTTGGGCTAAGTATGACTCCAAACAGTGGAGAATTTTCCCCACTTCCCATTAACTTCAATTTTGCCAGGCTCCTTGATGCCGCACTCAGTTAAATGCTGCCTTGACGTCACGGGCAGTCACTCTCACCTCCCTACTTGTGTTCAGCTCTTTTGTTCATATTTGGACTCAGGATAAAATGAGGGCAGCAGCTAGGTGGCCCTGGTGGGTAAGTGGCGCTTGATAACACTGTCAACATAACCTTCCATCACTTTGTTGATGATTGAGAGGGGCTGACAGATAAATGTTGCTACAAAATTTCTTACCTGCTATTTTCATTAGACGTTTTTAACATGTTTAAGATAACTATGCTTAAATAGCAGAGAAAGAAACAACATAAGAAAAAAATTGCATCCATCTGTAAATATTGTAAACAGCAATTCCTAGGCTCTCTTTTCTGCCTCAAACTACTTAGCTTGTTATTCATTCTTGGTTTTCTATTGTCACCTACATCTTCCTATTACTCCCCTGTTCATGTCTACTTTTGTATGTTCCTTTTTTCTTCTCTTCCCCACTTCCCCCATTCTGTTTTGCTGTCACTTCTGTGTATCTGTGTCTCCCTGGTTGCCATGTTTCTCTTTTTCTGTATATTATTCTTTGAATGCCTCTGTTCATTTCCCTCTGTTATTCTCAATTTCTTTCTCATTTTGTTGGTTTAATTTACTGTCTGGACCTTTCTATTTATCTGTCAGCTAATCTCTCTAGGTAGTCTCTCTAGCTGTCTTTGTCGAACACTCTGTTACAGTTTCCCACAGCACTCGCCTGAAAACTTATTTGGTCCAAATCGGGAGGTTAAACTCTCTTTTAGACACATAAATAGACACTCTATTTATGTCTTTCTGCTCTCCTTCATTATCTCTTTCCTTTGTTTTAATTGCTTCATTTTCTGACTTTCTCACTAACTATTTTCTCTTCCCCTCTCCAGCTCTCACACTCAGTATTTCCCTACATATGTATTGCTGTCTGTGCAACTACACAGAGAATCAGTTCTGTTAGTTTCTGGAAGCCAGAAAACTCCTAAATACCTTATAGAAAGGGGATCTTGGGAAGCCCCAAAAGAACAATAAGAGCTGCTTATTTTTAGATAAAAATCAGCATTGTGTCATAGCTCTACTCGGCTGTTTAAGTGGAATTTTTGTTTAATTTTAGCAACGTTTTGGTCCCGCTGGTAGAGAGGTTTCATTATTAATAAAACAGAATGCAGCTCCAATAACATGCGAAAAGGAAAAGATGGTTAACCTTTCAAATGGTGACCCTTCATCTAAACTTTAACAGGTCTTTTCATTGTTCTAGTATGAATCACTGTAGACTGTAAGCTACAGACAGTAGACCAAAAGAGACAGGGTGCGAGAAGAAGAGGATGGAAAAGAGCAGGGAAAAACAGTGAGAGAGAAAATGGGAAATGATAGTAGCGAGAGAAAAACAACAGTGTGAGGAAGTGAGAATGGAAGAGACAAAGAGTATGTGAAGGAAAGAGAGATAATGAGGAGACAGAGGACAGTGAAGAAAATCGAGAGAGTGAAGGACAGGAGACCAACAGAGGCAAAGAGATAAGAAGACAATGAGAGGAAAATACAGAAGACAAATAGAGAATGAAAGAATCGAGGCAGAGGGAGAAAGACAAAGAGAGTTAATGGGAGAGAATGTAAACTTGAGCTCACCCAAAATTCTGCTGTGCATATCCTAACTCACACCAGGCACATTCATACAGCAACTCCTGTGCTCACTGTTCTACATTGGCACCCAGTTAAGCAACACCTTGATTTTAAAATTCATACCCTAATTATCAGTTCAGCCCTCCAAGATCTCTCCGCTCCTCCAATTCTGGACTTTTGTGCAGCCCCAATTTTAAGCTTTCCACCATTGTTTTAAGCTGCCTGGGCCCTAAGCTCCTGAATTTCCTCCCTAAACCTCTCTGCCTCTTTGAGTCTCTTAGCTCCTTTAAGATGTTCCTCAAAACTTACCTTTTTGACCAAGCCTTTGGCCATCTATCCTATTACCATCTTATATGGTTCAGTGCAAATTTTACTTTACAACATTGTTGTCAAGCGCTTTGGGACATTATATTACATTAAAGGCACTATATAAATACAAGGTTTTGTAAAGAACAGAGGGCAGAGACAAATAGAATGTAAGTTTTACCTCCTCTGATTTGAATCAGACAATCCTGCTACAATCTCAGTAGAGACCATTAACTTTAAAAAAATAAATTTGAACTTCCAATTGATAGCTGAAAGGATGACATTTCTAAAGTTTCACATTTTACGACTTTTAGTGTACCAAACAGATTAAAATCATTATTAACTAAACTTATATTTTAAACTACAGAACAGAACTTCCTGTTTTTACTATAACACAACCAAAAAGCCCACTTCACAGGTATACCTTATACTGTCTCTCAAGAAGTAGTCATTCGATTTTCCTGGACCCAGTCCAAAGTGATTCTTAGCTCCAGAGGGTTAACTTCTGTTCTTCTCCTTTCCCAGCCCAATAACTTTTAATCCCAGAACTGTCTTTCATGGTGAGGTTTTTCTCTGGAGTTTCTCCTTCTAGCTCAAGCTAGATGAATTTTCCAGCCTCATTTCAATTCCTCACGAATTTGGTCTTTTCAATCCAAGCATGACCTCCCACTTACATTCCTGCGCAGTGAACAATAGAAACTTTCGAGCTGTTCTCTCTTTCTCCTGGACCCTTGTAGACTGCCTGTGTCTGTGAGTTTCAGGGATATTTTAGAAACCCTTCCCCTCATGGGCCTTGTATATCCAAGTGGAAAAGCTGATTAGCTATCCTTGAGACCCCAAAGCACCTTTATCTTGGAAGTAAATGGACAGTTTAAACATAACTGTTTGCATCCTGACATTCTCAACATCTTCCTGGGACTTTGTAAACAAAGATGCTGCTGACATTGCTTCCAAGTGTGAATACCCTTACACCTTCCTCCCAGCAAATGATCTGGTCCTTCCTTTAATATTTAACAGCCCCTCACCCAGACCTGTTGTCAGGTAGACTTCAGAACAGGTCACATGACCCCTTCATTTTACCTTAAATTAAAAACACAGTCCCAAAACATAGCAATCTTATAATCTTCATAATGTAACAATCCAGCTTTTGAATGAGCTCTCTTGGAAAAGTGAATGACAAAAGTCTGATTTGTAAAATGGAAATTTTCTTTTCCCACCTGCTTTGAATTGGTGCATTACCATGTTTGTGTAATCACAGAATCACACAGGGCAGAAGAGGCCCTTCGGCCCATATGCTGTCATATTGAGGCTATGTCAATTCTCTGCATATACCGCAGTAATACAATCATGTAATTGACTGCTGCAGATTTTTTTTTATTTGTTCATGGGATGTGGGTGTCATTGGCTAGGTCAACATTTATTACCCATTCCTAACTGCCCTTGTTCAGAGGGCATTTAAGAGTCAACCACATTGCTGTGGGTCTAGAGTCACATGTAGGCCAGACCAGGTAAGGATGGCAGATTTCCTTCCCTAAAGGACATTAGTGAACCAGATGGGTTTTTATTAAGTGGCAATGATCATCATTAGACTTTTAATTCCAGATTTTTAAAAAATTCAAATTCTACCATTTGCCCAAGTCTCTGGATTACTAGTCCCATGACAATATCACTACGCCACTGCCTCCCCTGCATTTTCCATCAAACACTGTCCCCAAAGCTCTCAAGAGAGATGCCACCGTCAGGAATTGAGTCAGTGTGTAGTTTTGCACTTGGCAAAAGGGTTCAGCCTGGTGGCAGACTGAGGGGATGGTAAAGAGAGAATAATGGAGGGAAGGAGTGAGGTAGGGAGTGAAAGACCAGTGAGACACATAATGGAGAATAGCACAAGAACAAATCATTAAATGCTAAAGATGAGGAGATAGATACTGTCAGTAATCTGGGTACTACAGATGCAGAGAGTGAGTGTGACTAAACTGTGAAAACATTGCATCAATGGAAATAGCAACAAATTTTCCAAAACCGAAGTGCTGAACTTTACAGACTTTGATAGAGCGTAGTCCCTTTGGGGCAATGTAACCCATTCTCACTACTGAAGGATTTTCTTTTATGAACAACAATGGATATGGATCCATATTATAAACTTTGAGATTAAAAAATCTACAAATATTGGAAATCTGCAATTAACATAATTCTGATAATGAACAGTAGGCTGGTGAGCCTGTGACATGAAAAGACAGGTTAACTGTTGGGGAGGCTTGTTGTTCTGAAGAAAGGTCCATTGTCAAAACATTATTATTATATATATATTATATATAGGTATAGTAATGTAAATGCTATGTTTTGCACCAATGCTCTATATTGTACAGATACTTTGTAAAGATTACATGCATATAATTCAGGAACTATTTATAGTACATATGTTGTATATACTATAAAGAAGAAATTGCATTTATATAGCATCTTTCAGGGTGTCTCAAAGTGCTTCACAGCCAATAAAGTATTTTTGGAGTGTAGTCCCTCTTGTAATGTGGGAAACAAAGCAGCCACTTTGCACTCAGCAAGGCCCCACAGACAGCAAAGAGATAAGTGATTTGAAAACTATTCTAATCTTGTTGGGTGAGGGATAAATGTTGAGAGCTCCCTACTCTTCTTCAGATAGTTCTATGTAGACATCTATGCCCATTTGTAAGATTAGACAGGCCTCAGTTTAACATCTTATCTGAAAGACAGCACCTTTACTGACTGGAGTGTCAGCCTGAATTTTGTACTAAGTCTCCAGACCACAATTTTCTAATGCAAAGGTGACAGCACTACCACTGAGCCAAGGCTATTATGGGATATAATATGTATCCTATGAATAGTGATAATATATAAGTTGTGTGCAGTAAAAACAAATATATAATATGGGATCCAGGCAGATAGTATATATGGTTCAGAAACTGTGCAGAGCGCAACACAATAACTTTATATATAGTGCAGGCATCTTACATAATGCAAGCAGAGAACAAATTTATATAGTACTTTTCTCAGGACATCGCAAAGCACTTTATGGCCAACTAAGTCCTTTTGAAGTGTAGTCGCTGTTGTAATGTAGGAACCATAACAGCAAATTTGTACAAAGTTCCCACAAACAGGAGTAATAATGACCCAAAAATATATTTTAGTAATGTTGATTGAGGGAAAAATAATGGCCAGGACACCAGGGAGATCTCCCAAGCTCTTTTCGAAATAGCGTCATGGGATCTTTTCCTAAGAGGGAAGATGGGGGGGCCCTCAGTTTAACATTTCATCCAAAAGACAGCATCTCTATCAGTACTGCACCGGAGTGTCAGAAATGATAATGCGCTCAAGTCTTGGTTTGGCTTCAGACCTCATCACAGTCTTAGTCCAAACATGGACAAGTGAGCTGAATTCCAGAGGTGAGTTGAGAGTGATTGCCCTTGACATCAAAATAGCATTTCACTGAGTGTGGTATCAAGGAACCCTAATAAAGTTAAAGTCAATGGGAAACAGGCGAGAAGCTCTTCATTGGTTTGGAGTCATACTCAGCACAAAGGAAGTAGAACTGGTTGTGGTCGATGGAGGCCAATCACTTTAGCCCCAGGACATCATTGTAGGAGTTCCTCAGGCAGTGTCTTCAACCCACCCATTTCCTGTTTCTTCATCAATGACCTTCCCTCCATCAAAAAGCCAGAAGTGGGGATGTTTGCTGATAATTACACAATGTTCAGCACCATTCCCAACTTTTCAAATAATGAAGCAGTTCTTGCCTTCATGCAGGAAGACCTGGACAACATTCAAGCTTGAGCTAATAAGTTGAAAGTAACATTCAAGCCATATGTGCTAGACAAAGGCCATTTCAAACAAGAGAGAATCTAACCATCTCCCCTTTACATTCAACAGCACTGAATCCCCAACATCCTTAAGGATTACTATTGACCAGAAAAGTAACTGAACAAGCCACAGAAAAACTGTGGCTGCAAGAGCAGGTCAGAGGCTGGAAATTTGGCACAACTCACCTCCTGACTCCCCAAAGCCTGTCCACTATCTACAACGCACAAGTCAGGGGTCACTTGCCTGGGTGAGCGCAGCTCCAAAAACACAAGCAACTCAACACCATCCACAAGATCAGCACCCTATCCACCACGTTAAACATCCACTGCTTCCACCACCAACACACAATAGCAGCAGTGTGTACCACCTACAAGATACAGTGCAGCAACTCAAAAAAGCTCCTTGACAGCACCTTCCAAACCTGTGGGCAACCACAAGGGTAACACATGCTTGGGAACACCACCACCTGCAAGTTCCTGTCCAAGTCTCACACTATCCTGACTTGGAAATAAAAACAAAAAACTGCGGATGCTGGAAATCCAAAACAGAAACAGAAATACCTGGAAAAACTCAGCAGGTCTGGCAGCATCGGCGGAGAAGAACACAGTTGACGTTTCGAGTCCTCATGACAGTTCTGTTGAAGGGTCTTGAGGACTCGAAACGTCAACTGTACTCTTCTCCGCCGATGCTGCTAGACCTGCTGAGTTTTTCCAGGTATTTCTGTTTCTGACTTGGAAATATTTTGTTGCTGGAACTCCCTCTCTAACAGAACTATGACTGTACCGGCACACATGGACTATAGCGGTTTAAAAAGGCAGCTCATCTCCACATTCTCAAGGACAATTAAGGATGGGCAATAGCAACATACCCACATCTCATAAAGGAATAAGAAAAAAAAATCTACAACCTCTCACTCAGGGGAGAATGAAGCACGGCTAACATGTAAACTTTGAATGGTACACATACTTTATATTTACTCGGTAATATTAGATATAGCGCACATATGTAGCCAGGTACAAACAGATGATTAAACCAGAAATGGAACATATAGAACACACAAAAATGCTCATTTCATGAACTACCAAATGCGACCTTGGTTGTACTGTAAAAATTCCATGTTTCTGGGTTTGAGTCACATGCGGACTGAGTTGCAGGAAGCCGGCCAGTTTCAGTTAGCGGCCGCTGGGAAAGTTGCGAGGATAGCGGCGCTTCCGGCGCCTCCCTCTAGCGGCGATCCCCCGCCGCCTCCGAGAAACTGGGAAACTCTGAGCATGAAAGGGAAAGCGAACAGCTCTCAATACAATCTGCGCCAGCGACACAGCCCACTGGACTCAGTACAAACTGCGCTGCACACTGACGGGAAGCAAAAGCACAACGCCGCGTTCAATATTTGTACACATCTCCTTCAGTTCTCCCAACCGCAGCGCCGGCACAATCCCGGTCCCTGACCTTCACAGGTTCGGCCTGTGACTCACTGAAATTGTACCTACAACTCAGTAATATTGTGTATGTATTTCACAGAGTGTGTGGCGTGTGCTGGTCATTTGGGGAGTGGATACAGCGATGGAGACTGAGTGATGGTAATTGGCGAGTGAATGCAGTGATGGAGAGAGGTGCTGATCATTGAGGAGCGAATACAATGATGGAGAGCGAGTGCCGGCTATTGGGGACTGAATGCAGTGATGGAGAATGAATGCTGGTCATTGGGGAGTGAATGTAGTAATGGAGAGTGAGTGATAGTCATTCGGGACTGGATGTTGTGATTCAGTGAATGATGGTCATTAGGGAGTGAATGCAGTGATGGATTGTGAGTGCTGGGAATTGGCGAGTGAATGCAGTGATGGAGAGGCAATCATTGTCTTTGGGGAGAGGATGCAATGATAGAGAATGAGCGATAGTTATTGGGGAGTGAATGAAGTGATGGTCATTAGGGAGTGAATGCAGTGATGGGGAGTGAGTGCAGTGATGGAGAGTGAGTGCTGATCATTGGGGACTGAATATAGTGATGGAGAGTGAGTGAAGATCATTGGGGATTGGATGCAGTGATGGAGAGAGAGTGATTGTCATTGGTGAGTTGATGCAGTGTTAGAGTGTGAATGCTGGTCATTGGGGAGTGAATAAAATGATAGATAATGAATGCTGGTCATTGGGAATTGAATGCAGTGATGGAGGGTGAGTGCTGGTCATTGGTGAGTTGATGCAGTGTTGGAGTGTGAATGCTGATCATTGGGGAGTGAATGCAGTGATGGAGAGTGAGTGATAGTTATTGGGGAGTGGAAGCAGTGATGGGGAATGAGTGATGGTCATTGGGGACTGAATACAGTGATGGAGATTGAGTGATAGTTATTGGGGAGTGAATGTAGTATTGCAGAGTGAGTGCTGGGCATTGGGGAGTGAATGCAGTGAAGGAGGGTGAATGCAGGTCTTTGGGGAGTGGATGCAGTGATGGACAGTGAGTGATAGGTATTGTGGAGTTAATGTAGTGATGGAGAGTGAGTGCTGGGCATTGGGGAGTGAGTGCAATGATGCAGAGTGAGTGCTGTTATTTGGCAAGTGAACGCAGTGATGAAGAGTGAGTGCTGGGCATTGGGGAGTGAATGCAGTGACGGAGAGCGAATTATGTTCATTGGATCATGTATGCACTGATGGAGAATGAGTGATGGTCATAGGGGAGTGAATGCATTGATATAGAGTCAATGCTGGTCATTGGGAATTAAATGCAATGACGGAGAGTGAGTGCTGATTATTGGGAAGTGAATGCAGTGATGGAGGGTGAATACTGGTCATTGGGGAGTGAATGCAGTGATGGAGGGTGAATACTGGTCATTGGGGAGTGAATGCAGTGATGGAGGGTGAATACTGGTCATTGGGGAGTGAATGCAGTGATGGATTGTGAGTGGTGGGAATTGGCGAGTGAATGCAGTGATGGAGAGTCAATCATTGTCTTTGGGGAGAGGATGCAGTGATAGAGAATGAGTGACAGTTATTGGGGAGTGAATGCAGTGATGGAGAGTGAGTGATAGTTATTGGGGAGTGAATGCAGTATTGAGGAGTGAATGCTGGGCATTGGGGATTGGATGCAGTGATGAAGAGTGAGTTCTGGTCACTGGGGAGAGGACGCAGTAATGGAGAGTGTGTGCTGATCATTGGGGAGTGAATGCAGTGATTGAGAATGAATGCTGTTCATTGGGAATTGAATGTAGTGATGGAGAGTGAGTGATGGTCATTGGGGAGTGGATGCAGTGATGGGGAGAGTGTGATGGTCATTGGGGAGTGAATGCAGTGATGGAGAGTGAGTGATGGTCATTGGTAAGTGGATGCAGTGATGGAGACTGAATGCTGGTAATTGAGGAGTGAATGCAGTGATGGAGAATGTGATAGTTATTGGGGAGTGGATGCAATGATGGGCAGTGAGTCACGTTCACTGAGGAGTGAATGCAGTGCTGGAGAGTGAGTGCTGGTCATTGACGACTGAATGTAGTGATGGAGTGTAGGTGCTGGCCAGTGAGGAGTGAATGCCATGATTGAGAGTGAGTGCTGGGCATTGGGGAGTGAATGCAGTGATGGAGAGTGAATGCTGGTCTTTGAGGAGTGTATGCAATGATGGGGAGTGAGTGATGGAGAGTGATTGGTAGTTATAGGGGAGTGGATGCAGTAATGGAGAGTGAGTGATAGTCATTGGGGAGTGAATGCAGTGATGGGGAGTGAGATGGCTAGTGGGGATTGAATGAAGTGATGGAGAGTGAGTGATGGTCATTGGGGAGTGAATGCAGTGATGAGGAGTGGGTGCTGGTCATTGGGGAGCGAATGCAGTGATGGGGAGTGAGAGATGGCTAGTGGGGATTGAATGAAGTGATGGAGAGTGGGTGCTGGTCATTGGGAAGTGGCTGCAGTGATGGAGAGTGAGTGATGGTCATTGGGAAGTGAATGCAGTGATGGAGTGAGAGATGGCTAGAGGGGATTGAATGAAGTGAGTGAGTGCTGGTTATAGGGGAGGGGATGCAATGATGGGGTGTCGGTGCTGGTCATTGGGGACTGAATGCAGTGATGGAGAGTGCGTGTTGGTTACTGGGGACTGAATGCAGCAATGCAGAACAAGTGATGGTTATTCGGGAGTCGATGAAGTGATCATGAGTGGTTGTTATTGTGGAGTGGATGCAGCGATGTAGAAGTGAGTGATTCTGAATGGGGAGTGAAAGCAGGGATGGGGAGTGGGTGCTGGATATTTGTGGGGGGGGGGTTGCAGAGATAGAGAGTGGGTGCTCGTCATTGGGGAGTGGATGCAGTGATGGAGGGTGAATAATTGTTAGTGGGGAGTGAATGTAGTGATGGAGTGTGAGTGATGATCATTGGGGAGTGAATGCAGTGATGGAGAGTGTGATAGTTATTGGGTAGCGGATGCAGTGATGGAGAGTGAGTGATGGTCATTGGGGAGTGAATGCAGCGATGGAGGGTGAGTGCTGGTCATTGGAGAGTGGATGCTGTGATGGAGAGTGAGTGATGGTCAGTGGGGAGTGAATTCAGTGATAGTGAGTGATGGTCATTGGGTCGTGAATGCAGTGATGGAGAGTGAATGCTGGTCATTGGGGAGCTAATGCAGTGATGTCGAGTGAGTGCTGGTCATTAGGGAGTAAATGCAGTGATGTAGGGGGAATGTTGGTCATTGGGGAATGGATGCAGTGATAGAGTGAGCGATGGCGAGTGGGTATTGAATGAAGTGATGGGGAGTGAGTGCTGGTTATTGGGGAGTGAATGCTGTGATAGAGAGTGTGATGGTCATTGGGGAGTTAATGCAGCAATGCAGAGAGAGTGATGGTTATTTGGGAGTCGATGAAGTGATGAAGAGAGTGGTTGCCATTGGGGAGTGGATGCAGCAATGAAGAAGTTAGTGATGCACACTGGGGAGTGAATGCAGCGATGGGGAATGGATGCTGGTCATTGGGGAGCGGATGCAGTGATGAAGATTGAGCGATGGTTAGTGGGGAGTGAATGCAGTGATGGAGACTGAGTGATTGTCACTGGACAGTGGATGCAGTGATGGAGAGCGAGTGATAGTTAGCGGGGAGCGAATGCAGTAATGCAGGGTGAGTACTGATGATTGGTGAGTGAATGCAGTCAGGGAGAGTGAGGGCTGATCCTTGGGTATTAAATGCAGTGATGGAGAGTGAGTGATGCTCATTGTGAAGTGAATGCAGTGATGGAGCGTGAGTGATGGTTACTGGGCAGTGAATGCAGCATGCAGAGCGAGTGATGGTTATTGGGGAGTGAATACAATGATGCAGTCCCACTCAGGACCCCTCCCACAACTCTTTCTCCAGTACATCGATGACTGCTTCGGTGCCACTTCATGCTCTCGTCTGGATCTGGAAAAATTTATTAATTTTGTTTCCAATTTCCACCCCTCCATCATTTTCACGTGGCCCATCACTGACACTTCCCTTCCCTTCCTTGACCTCTCTGTCTCAATTTCTGGTGATAGACTGTACACCAATATTCATTACAAGTCTACCGACTCCCACAGCTACCTCGACTACAGCTCCTCACACCCCGCTTCCTGTAAAGACTCCATCCCATTCTTTCAGTTCCTTCGCCTCCGTTGCATCTGTTCTGATGATGCCACTTTCCAAAACAGTTCCTCTGACATGTCTTCCTTCTTCCTTAACTGAGCTTTTCCACCCACGGTGGTTGACAGGGCCCTCAACCGTGTCCGGCCCATCTCCCGTGCATCCGTCCTCACACCTTCCTCTCTCTCCCAGAACCATGATAGGGTCCCCCTTGTCCTCACTTATCACCCCACCAGCCTCCGTGTTCAAAGGATCATCCTCTGCCATTTCCGCCAACTCCAGAATGATGCCACCACCAAACACATCTTCCTTTCAACCCCCACCCACCGGCAGCTTTCCGCAGGGATCGTTCTCTCTGGGACATCCTGGTCCACTCCTCCATCACCCCCTACACCTCAACCCCCTCCCACGGCACCTTCCCATGCAACCGCAGAAGGTGCAACACCTGCCCCTTTACTTCCCCTCTCCACACCGTCCAAGGGCCCAAACACTCCTTTCAAGTGAAGCAGCATTTCACTTGCACTTCCCTCAACTTAGTCTACTGCATTCGCTGCTCCCAATGTGGTCTCCTCTACATTGGAGACACCAAACGCAGACTGGGTGACCGCTTTGCGGAACACCTTTGGTCTGTCCGCAAGCATGTCCCAGACCTCCCTGTCGCTTGCCATTTCAACACTCCACCCTGCTCTCATGCCCACATGTCCGTCCTTGGCCTGCTGCAATGTTCCAGTGAAGCTCAACGCAAACTGGAGGAACAGCAACTCATCTTCCGACTGGGCACTTTACAGTCTTCCGGAATGAATATTGAGTTCAACAATTTTAGATCATGAACTCTCTCCTCCATCCCCAACGTCTTTCTGATCCCCCTTTTTTCCAATAATTTATATAGATTTTTCTTTTCCCACCTATTTCCATTATTTTTAAATGTATTTCCATCCATTGTTTTATCTCTACCTTTTAGCCTATTTCAATCCCTTACCCCCACCCCACCCCAAATAGGGCTATCTGTACCTTGCTCGTCCTGCTTTCTACTCTTAAATGTCACCTATTAGCACATTTCTTAGCGAATATATCTACCGTCAACACCTCTTTGTCCTTTTGTCTATGACATCTTTTGGTTATCTCCACCTATCATTGGCCCTCTATCCAGCTCTACTTGTCCCACCCCCCCCCCCTTAAACCAGCTTATATTTCACCTCTCTTCTATTTTTCCTTAGTTCTGTTGAAGAGTCATATGGACTCGAAACGTTAGCTGTGTTCCTCTCCGCAGATGCTGTCAGACCTGCTGAGTTTTTCCAGTTATTTTTACTTTTGTTTTTGTTTTGTATTTCCAGCATCCGCAGTTTTTTGCTTTTATTTTATGTTGGTGATTGGGGAGTGGACGCAGTGATGGAGAGTGAGCGCTGGTCATTGGGGAGTGAATGCTGTGATGGAGAGTGAATGATGGTCATTGGGGAGTGAAAGTGTCATGGAAATTGAGTGCTGGGGTGTGGCTGCAGTGGTGGAGAGTGAATGATGGTTATTGAGAAGTGAATGCAGAAGATGGGGAGTGGGTGCTGGTCATTCGGGGGCGGATGCACTGATAGTGACTGATGGTCATTGGAGAGGGGATGCACTGATGGAGAGTGAGCGATAGTTATTAGGGAGTGGATGCAGTGATGGAGAGTGAATGCTGGTCATTGATGAGTTGATGCAGTGATGGAGAGTGAGCGATAGTTATTGGGGAGTGGATGCAGTGATGGAGAGTGAATGCTGGTCATTGATGAGTTGATGCAGTGATGGAGAGTGAGCGATAGTTATTGGGGAGTGAATGCAGTGATGGAGACTGAGTGATGGTCATTGATGAGTTGATGCAGTGATGGAGACTGAGTGATGGTCATTGATGAGTTGATGCAGTGATGGAGACTGAGTGATGGTCATTGATGAGTTGATGCAGTGATGGAGAGTGAATGCTGGTCATTGGGGAGTGAATGCAGTGATGGAGAGTGAGTGATGGTTATTGGGGAGTGAATGCCATGATGCAGAGCGAGTGCTGATGATTTGGGAGTGAATGCTATCAGGGAAAATGGGGTATGGATGCACTGATGGAAAGTGAGCGATGGGCATTCGGAAGTGATTACAGTAATGGAGAGTGAGTGCTGGGCATTGGGGAGTGAATGCAGTTATGGGGAGTGAGCGATGGCCACTGGGGCAGTGGTTGCAGTGATGGAGAGTGAGTGATAGTTATTGGGAAGTGAATGCATAGTGAGTACTGATCATTGGGTTGAGAATGCAGTCAGGGAGAGCAAGGCTTTATCATTGGGGAATGAATGCAGTGATGGAGAGTGAGTAATGTTCATTGCAAGTGAATATAGTGATGGAGCATGAGTGATGGTCATTGGGGAGTGGTGCAGTGATGGGGTGTGAGTGATCGTCATTGGGGAGTGAATGCAGTGATGGAGAGTGAGTGCTGCTCATTGGGGAGTGGATGCAGTGAAGGAGAGTGGGTGATTTTCATTGGGGAGTAAATTCAGTGATGGAGAGTGAGTGATAGTTATTAGGGAGTGAATGCTGTGTAGCAGAGTGAGTGCTGACGATTTGGGAGTGAATGCAGCAATTCAGAGTGAGTAATGTTTATTCGGGAGTCGATGGAGTGATCAAGAGTGAGTGGTTGTCATTGAGGAGTAAATGTAGCGATGGACAAGTGAGTGATGCTCATTGGGGAGCGAATGCAGTGATGTGAAGTGGGTGCTGGTCGTTGGGGTGCGGATGCAGTGATAGAGCGTGAGTCACGGTCATTGGGGAGTGAATGTAGCGATGGAGAGTGAGTCATGGTCATTGGGGAGTGAATGTAGTGATGGAGAGTGAGTGGTGGTCTTTGCCGAGTGAATGCAGTGATGGGGAGCGGGTTCTGGTCATGGGGAGTGGATGCATTGACGGAGATTGAGTGCTGGTCATTGGGGAGTGAATGCAGTGATGGAGAGTGAGTGATAGTTATTGGGGAGTGAATGCAATGATGCAGAGTGATTGCTGATGATTGGGATGTGAATGCAGTCAGGGAGAGTGGGGGATGATCATGGCGGAGTGGATGCACTGATGGAGAGTGCGTGATGGTCATTGTGGAGTGAATGTAGTGATGGAGAGTGCGTGATGGTCATTGTGGAGTCGATGCAGTGATGGAGAGTGAGTGATGGTCATTGGGGAGTGAATGTAGTGATGGAGAGCGAATGATGGTCATTGCGGAGTGAATGTAGTGATGGAGAGTGAGTGATTGTTGTTGGGGAGTGACAGCAGTATTGGAGAGCGAGTGAAGATTATTGGGGAGTCAATGAATCGATCAAGAGTTTGTGGTTTTCATTGGGGAGCGGATGTTGCAATGGAGCGTGAGTAATGGTCATTGGGGAGTGAATACAGTGATGGAGAGTGAGTGATGGTTATTGGGGATTGGATGTAGTGATGGAGAGTGAATGATGGTTGATTGGGGAGTGAATGCAGTGATGGGGAGTGGGTGCTGGTTATTGGGAGGGGACACAGTGATGGGGAGTGGTTGCTGGTTATTTGGGAGGGGACACAGTGATGGCGAGTGGGTTCTGGTTATTGGGGAGGGGATGCAGTGATGGAGAGTGAGTGATGGTCAGTAGGGAGTGGATGCATTTATGGAGAGTGTACTGAGCATTGGGGTGTGAATGCAGTGATGGAGATTGAGTGCTGTTGATTGTGGAATGGACTAGTTATGTAGATGAGGGTAGTGCAGTTGACGTGTCGACATGGACCTAATTAAGGCTTTTGACAAGGTCCCACATGGGAGAATGGTCAAGAATTTAAGAGCCCATGGGAACCAGGGCAATTTGGCAAATTGGATCCAAAATTGGTTTAGTGGCAGGAGGCAGAGGGTGATGGTCAAAGGTTGGTTTAGTGGTTGGAAGCCTGTGACGAGTGGTGTACCGCAGGGATTGGTGCTGGGACCCTTGCTGTTTGTAGTGTACATTAATGATTTAGCCGTGAATGCAGGAGATATGATCAATAAGTTTGGAGATGACATGAAAATTGGTGGTGTTGTAAAGAGTGAGGAGGAAAGCCTTAGATTACAGGATGATATAGTTGGGCTGGTAAGATGGGCAGAGCAGTGGCAAATGGAATTTAATCCCGAGAAGTGTGAGGTGGTGCAAGAGAATACACAATGAACGGTAGGACCCTAGGAAGTACAGAGGATCAGAGGGACCTTGGTGCACATGTCCATAGATCCCTGAAGGCAACAGCACAGGTAGATAAGGTGGTTAAGAAGGCATATGGGATACTTGCCTTTATTAGCCAAGGCATAGAATATAAGAGCAGGGAGGTTATGTTGGAGCTGTGTAAAATGCTAGTTAGGCCACAGCTGCAGTACTGTGCGCGATTCTGGTCGCCACAGTATAGGAAGGATGTGCTTCCACTGGAGAGGGTGCAGAGGAGATTCACCAGGATGCTGCCTGGGCTAAAGCGTTTCAGCTATGAAGAGAGACTGGATAGGCTAGGGTTATTTTCCTTATAGCAGAGAAGGCTGAGGGGGGACCTGATAGAGGTATACAAAATTATGAGGGGCATAGATAGGGTAGATAGGAAGAAACTTTTCCCCTTAACGGAGGTGTCAATAACCAGGGGGCATAGATTTAAGGTAAGAGGCAGGAGGTTTAGAGGGGATTTGAGGAAAGATTTTTTCACCCAGAGGGTGGTTGGAATCTGGAACTCACTGCCTGAGGGGGTGGTAGAGGCAGGAACCTTCACAACATTTAAGAAATATTTAGATGAGCATTTGAAATGCCATAGCACACAGGGTTACGGGCCAAGTGCTGGAAAATGGGATTAGAATAGATAGGTGCATGATGGCCGGCACTGACACAATGGGCCGAAGGACCTGTTCCTGTGCTGTATAACTCTATGACTCTATAATAGAACACACAAAGTGATATCTGTCTGCCATTCAAGATGGATGCCATACTCACATCCTGATCCCTGAAGTAATAACTGCCCAAAGCTCATAGGCAAGTGTTTTGAACAGATCTTTCTGTACTTAAATGAGACTGAAAGTTCCAGTCACTTGCATGTTTTTCAGCAATTGCGCTGGTGATTTTCCAGTTGTGGTTTTCAGTAATGTCATGCGGATTGTTGGAACGCACTCGTGCTTTAAGTATCGCAGACACTTTACTTTCACTTCTTCATCTTGTCATTTCCCAGCTTTGTGCTGCACACTTTTCATTTAACTCTTTCCCACCTGATGATGATTTTCTAAGGACATACCTCTCTCTATTGACTAAATTCTAGCTGCAAAGAAATGCAACTCAAAATTCTACTGATACCTCCATCAACAAACATGAACAAAGCACCAGTGGGACATATGCTAATCTCAGTGAATGATATCTGAGACATACATGTAGCTGAGAAGCAGTAGAGTCTGATCTGGATTTTAATGAGCTGAAATTTGAGACATAGTAGCTTTTTATGCCATTGTACACTCTGCATTTATATAAATGTAAGTTGTTGTTGTTGCATCTAATCTTTGCTGTCCTTGTCCTGGGGGTGTTGGATAAGGCAGTGTAAGGAGAGGTGAGCCAATTAACATAGCTACATTCAAGGGGAAGCTAGATGCATGTAAAGGAGAAAGGAATAGAAGGATATGTTACATAAGGTTACTTAGGACGTATGGCACTGAAACAGGCCATTTAGCCCATCCAATCCATGCCAAAGTTTATGGTCCACTTGAGCCTCCTCTCATCTTTTCTCATCTCAATTTACCCTTGTAAACCTCTATTCCTTTCTCCTTCCTATGCTTGTCCAGTTTCTCCTTAAATGTATCTATACTATTAATTTCAACCACTCCATGTAGTAGCGAATTCCACATTCATTTCACTTGTTGGCAAAGAAGTTTCTTCTGAATTCCCTATTAGATTTCTTGGTGACTATCTTATGGCTTCTAGTTATGCTCTTCCCCACAAGAGGAAACACTTTATTTATATTCACTCTATCAAAACCTTTCATAATTTTAAAGATCTCTATTAGGTTACCCCTCACTCAGCCTTTTTCAAGAGAAAAGAGACCCAGCCTGTCAATCCCTTCCTGACATGTACACCCACACATTTCTGGTATCATTTTAGAAATCTTCTCTTCACCCTGTGCAATGCCTTTGTGTCCATTTTATAATATGGCAACCAGAACTGTACACAGCACTCTTAAGTGTGGTCTAACCAAAGTTCAATACAGGTTTAGTATAAGTTGCCTACTTTTCAATTATATCCCTCTAGAAATAAAATCCGGTGATTGGTTTGCTACTTTAATGGCCTTGCTAACTTGTAGCGCAACCTTTAGTGATTGGTGTATTTGTTCTACTCCACACAGACTTGCACCTGCCAGCTGTGGCTCAGTTCATAGCACCCTCGCCTTTGAATCAGAGGGTTGTGGGTTCATGTCCCACTCCTGGAAACCAAGAACTGTGATTGTACTCGAAAAGAGTTGCAATCTGTGACTGTTGGTAACTCAAAAGAGTTTCCAAGTAATATTCTTCCTACCAAAATGTACTACCTCATTGTTGAACTTTATTTGCCAATTATTTCCCATTCTTCAAGTTTGTTAATGACTTCTTGTAACTTGTTGCAGTCTTGCTCAGTTTTGACTATCCTGCCCCCAAATTGATGTCATTTGCAAATTTAGGAATTGTGTTTTTGATTTCCGCCCAAATCATTAATGTAAGTTGTGAACAGCAGTGGTCCCAGCACTGGTGCTTGTGGAACAACACTTCCCGCCTTCTGCTACTCTGAAAAACTACCCTTTGCTCCCACTCGCTGCCTTTAGTTTTTTCTTTTATGAGATATGGGGTGCCTGTTGCCGACAAGGCCAGCATTTTTGGCTACCCTTAATTTCTCTTGATAATGTAGTGGTAAGTGGCCCTTCTGGTACAAGCACAGTGCTGTTAGGGAGTTCCAGAATTTTGCTCCAGCGACAGTGGAGGAACAGTGATACAGTTCCGAGTTGTAAGGTACTAAACCACAACATTTGGCAATGTAGGTTAATAATTGACAGCAAATACAGATTTGTTAAAGACAAATTGTGCCGGACAAAGTTATTTGAGCTTTTTAATGAAGTAGCTGAATGTATTGATGAGGGTAGTGCAGTTGATGTGAGCATCGCATAAGAGATTATAGCAAAATTTAAATCTGTAGGCTTACGGTGGTAGTGACAGCGTAGGTCGAAAATGATTAAAGATAGAAAACAAAGAGCAGTGGTGAACAACTGGTTTAGGACTGGAGGGAAATAAAGTGTGGTTCACCAGTGTTTCCTCATTAGAAACACTGCTCTTTTCGATATACATTAATGATCTGAATGTAGGGCAAAATTTCAAAGTTTGTATATCCTACAAAACTTGGAAATGGAGGGTAGAAGACTTCTGGAGAACGAATCAACGTGGGCAGTCGCTTAGGAGATTTATACTAAATGCAGTGAAGTGTGAGGTGATGAATTTTTGAATGCAGAATAAGAAGTTGCAATATAAATGTTTTTATTGAGCAAGCTGGAACAAAGATACCTGGGGACTCACACGCTCAAACCTTTGAAGATGGCGGGACAAATTCGAAAAGGTCATTAAAATGCACACAGATCATTGACTGTATAAATAGGAACAGTGAGTACAAAGGCAAGGGAGTTACTTATAAAACGTTGGTTAGGCCTCAGCTGGGGTACTGTATTCAATTGTGGGCATTGCACATTAGAAAGAATGCCAAGTCTTGGGGAAGTTGCAGAGGAGATTTACTAGAAAAGTAACATGGATCACAACTCCTCAGATACTTAAGCAGTCAATGCCCACATGCAGCAAGACCTGGGCAACATTGAAGTTTGGGCTGATAAGTGGCAAGTAACATTCACTCCACATAAGTGCCAGAAAATTATCATCTCCAACAAGAGAGATTCTAACTATCTCTACTTGGTGTTCAATGGCATTGCCATGCTGAATCCCCACCATAAACATTATGGAGGTTACCATTGACCAGAAACATAATTGGACCAGCACAATACTGTGGCTACAAAAGCTGGTCAGAGGCTGGGAATTCTGTGGAGAGTAACTCACCTTCTGACTCTCCAAAGTCTGCCCACCATCTACAAAGGCACACATCAATAGTGTGATGGAATACTCCCCACTTGCCTGGATGAGTGCAGCTCCAACAACACTCAAGAAGCTCAACATCATCCAAGACAAAGCAGCCTGCTTGATTGACACTCTATCCACCACTTTAAGCATTCACTCCCTCCACCACCAGCACACAGTGGCAACAGTGTGTGCCATCTGTAAGATGCACTGCAGCAATTCCTTCCAAACCTGTGATGTCTACCACTGAGATGAACAAGGGCAGTAGTTGCCTGGGAACAACCACTTCCAAGATTCCCTCCAAGCTGCACAATATCCTGACTGAACTAAATCACTATTCCTTCAATGTCACTGGGTCAAAATCCTGGAATTCCCTCTCTTTCAGCGCCATGGGTGTACCTACACCACATAGACTGCAGCAGTTCAAGAAATAAGTCCACCACCATCTTCTCAAAGGCAGCGATGGATGGCAATAAATGCTGGCCTTGTCAGTGATGCTCACATCCCATGAATGATTTTTAAAAATGAAGAATTTCAGTTATGCGCAGAGACTAGGGAGGCTGGGATTGTTCTCTTTAGAGCAGCGAAGGTTAAGGGGAGATTTGATAGAGGTGTTCAAAATTATGAAGGGTTTATATCAGAGGTTCCCAAAATTTGCTTATTGTGTACCCTGTCAGCTGCTGGTGTATCTTTACCACCCCACACTCTGAAACCAAGTGACAGATGCCACCCCAGACAGAAACTAAACAGTTACTTTGTGTCTGTCTTCATGGAGAAAGAAACAGAAAATCTCCCAGATATACTAGGTGACCAAGGGACTTGTGAAACTGAGGAACTAAAAGAAATTTGTATTAGTAAAGAGGTAGTACTTGAAAAGTTAACTGGATTGAAGGTTGATAAATCCCCTGGACCAGATGAGCTTCATCCCAGAGTGTTGAAGGAGGCGGCTAAATAGATAGTGGATGCATTGGTGCTTATCTTTCAAAATTCAATAGATTCTGGAAAGGTTCCTGTGGACTGGAAAGTAGCAAATGTGACCCCACTATTTCAGAAGGGAGGAAGAGGGAGAATGGAGAACAACAGACCTGTTAGTTTGACATCAGTAGTAGGGAAAATGTTAGAATATGTTACAAAGGATGTGATAAATGGACATTAAGAAAAGAATGGTAAAACTGGGCAGTCAACATGAGTTTATGAAAGAAAAGTCATGTTTGACACACTTGTTGGAGTTTTTTGAGGATATTACTTGTAGCTTTACTGATAATATTCTGGCAATAGAACCGGAGACTTGTGCTCCAGAACTTGCCATGCCCCTAGCCAAGCTGCTCTAGAACAGCTACAACACTGGCATCTACCTAGCAATGTGGAAAATTGCCCAGGTATGTCCTGTACATAAAAAGCAGGACAAATCCAACCCGGCCAATTACCGCCCCATCAGTCTACTCTCAATCATCAGTAAAGTGATGGAAGGGGTCATCAACAGTGCTAATAAGTGGCAATTGCTTAGCAATAACCTGCTCACTGATGCCCAGTTTGGGTTCCGCCAGGATCATTCAGCTCCTGACCTCATTACAGCCTTGGTTCAAACATGGACAAAAGAGCCAAACTCCAGAGGTGAGGTGAGAGTAACTGCCCTTGACATCAAGGCAGCGTTTGACTGAGTGTGGCATCAAGCAGTCCCAGCAAAATGGGGGTCAATGGGAATCAGGGAGAAAACTCTCCATTGATTGGAGTCATACCTAGCACAGAGGAAGATGGTTGTGGTTGTAGGAGGTCAATCATCTCAGTTCCAGGACATCACTGCAGGAGTTCCTCAGGGCAGTGTCCTAGGCTCAACCATCTTCAGCTGCTTCATCAATTACCTTCCTTCCATCATAAGGTCAGAAGACAAGATGTTCACTGATGATTGCACAATGTTCAATATCATTTGCGACGACTCAGATATTGAAGCAGTCCATGTCCAAATGCAGCAAGACCTCGACAATATTCAGGCTTAAGGTGACAAATGGCAAGTAAATTTTGTGCCACACAAGTGCCAGGCAATTACCATCTCCAATAAGAGAGAACTTAACCATCACTCCTTGACATTCAATGGCATTACCATCACTGAATCCCCACTACCAACATCCTGGGGGTTACCATCGACCAGAAACTGAACTGGACTAGCCATATAAATACTGTGGCTACAGGAGCATGTCAGAGGCTAGGAATCCACTACCTACGAGAAACAAGTCAGGGATGTGATGGAATAATCTCTCCTTGTCAGGTTAAGTGCAGCTCCAACAGTACTGAAAAAGGTTGACACCATCCAGGACAAAGCAGCCTGCTTGTTTGGCACCCCATCCACAAACATTCACTCTCTCCACCACCGATGCACAGTAGCAGCTGAGTGTACCATCTACAAGATGCACTGCAGGAACTCACCAAGGCTCCTTGGACACCACCTTCCAAACCCATGACCACTACCATCTAGAAGGACAAGGGCAGCAGACAGATGGGAACATCACCACCTGGAAGTTCCCCTCCAAGCCACTCACCATCCTGACTTGGAAATATATCGCCGTTCCTTCACTGTTGCTGGGTCAAAATCCTGGAACTCCCTCCCTAACAGCACTGTGGGTGTACCTACACCACATGGACTGCAGCGGTTCAAGAAGGCATCACCTTCTCAAGGGCAATTAGGGATGAGCAATAAATGCTGGCCCAGCCAGCAATGCCCACATCCCACGAATGAATAAAAACAAGCATAGATAAAGGAGAACCAGTGGATGTGATGTATTTGGATTTTCAGAAGGCTTTGGATAAGGTCCCACATAAGAGGCTAGTAAGCAAAATTAGAGCACATGGGATTTGGGGTAATATATTGGTACGGGTTGAGAATTGGTTAACATACAGAAAGCAGAGAGTAGGAAGAAACAGATCATTCTCGGGATGGCAGGCTGTTACTCATGGGGTACTGCAAGGTTCAGTGCTAGGTCCATAGCTGTTCATAATCTATGAATGATTTGGATGTGGGGACAAACTGTAATATTTCCAAATTTGCTGATGACACCAAACTGGGTGGGAACGTAAATTGTGAGGAGGATGCAGGGAAGCTTCAAGAAAACTTGGATAGGCTAAGTAAATGGGCCAGAACATGGCAGATGGAATGTAATGTAAATAAGTGTGAAGTTAATCATTTTGCTGGAATAAACAGAAAGGCAGAATATTTCTTAAATGGTGAGAGGTTGGGAAGTGCAGGTGTCCAAAAGAACCTGGGTGTCCTTGTTCATGAGTCACTAAAAGTTCGCATGCAGGTGCAGCAAGCAATTAGGAAGGCGAATGGTATGTTGGACTTCATTGCAAGGGCATTTGAGTACAGGAGTAAAGATATCTTGCTGCAGTTGTATAGAGCCCTGTTAAGACCACATTTGGAGTATTGTGCACAGCTTTGGTCTCCTTATCTAAGGAGGGATATACTTGCCATAGAGGGAGTGCAACAGAGGTTAACCAGATTAATCCTTGAGATGGGTTTTATGAGGAAAGACTGGGGAGACTATGTCTGTACTCCCTTGAGTTCTGAAGAATGAGAGGTGACCTCATTGAAACTTACAAAATTCTTATAGGGCGTGACAGGGTGGATGCAGATAAGATGTTTCCCTTGGCTGGTGAATCTAAAACCAGGGGACATAATCTCAGAATAAGGGAAGGCAATTTAAGACTGAGATGAGGAGGAATTTCTTCACTCAGACGGTGGTGAATCTTTGGAATTCTCTACCAGAGAGGGCTGTGCAAACTCAATCATTCAGCATGTTCAAAACAATGTCATCAAGGGATATGGAGATAGTGCGGGAAAGTGATGTTGAGGTAGATAATTGGCCATGATCTAATTGAATAGTGGAGCAGGCTCGATGGGCTGAATGGCCTACTCCTGTTCCTATGTTCCTGTGGGAAAGAACATAACTTAAGGCCATAAATATAAGATAGTCACCAAAAAATCCAAAATAGAATTCAGAAGAAACTTCTTTACCCAAAGAGCACTGAGAATGTGGAATTTGCTACCACAGGGAGTGGTTGAAATGAATAGTATAGATGCATTTAAGGGGAAACTAGTCCTGCATTTGAGGGTTAAATTAATAAAGGGTTATGATGGTAGATTTAGATGAGGAAAGATGTGAGTAGACTCGAGTAGAAAATAAACACCAGCATGGACTGGTTGGGATGAATGGCCTGTTTCTGTGCTGTATATCCTATGTAATCCTATATAAAAACAAGGTGCACAAAGAATTGGAAGAGGGACAGATAGCACTAAAGTAAGAAACAGTATTGCTGAAAAAGAGACATGTCAAAGCTTTTCATCTTGGACTCATCAGGACACTTCGCAAGAATACAAATATGAGGGGAAAAGAACAATTTATACTGTATGAGAAAAGAGTGCTGATTGGTTGGCAAATGGACTCTGATTGTTGGAGGCATTGCCATGGAGAATGCATCAATGATGGTGACTGACAGTTAACTGCAAAGCACTGTTTGAAATTTAAACCAGGCAGTTTGACCCTGATTGGTCAAGGCATTGCCCTGAGGAATGAGTCAGTGAATGGCTTTCACTTATTTTGTTTAGCTGAAACAGGCGCAATGTGTGTACATGTTCTTTCTGTCTGCAAAGAACAAGGCCCTGTGTATTAATATACGTAGCTTCCAGTACACGCAAATGTGCCACACTGCGAACCCGACTGACAATCTTAAATTGGTTGTCGGTGTAATTCTTGACAGTTAACTGTCAGTCAGCATGACTGGTGCATTCTCCATGGCAATGCCGATATCAATCAGAGTTCACTTGCCAACCAATCAGGACTCTCTTCTTGTACAGTATAAATTGTTGTTTTCCCCTTATATTGGTATTCTTGAGAAGTCTCCTGATGAGTACAAGAAGAAAAACTTCAACATGTCTTTTTTTCAGCACTACTCAAGTTCTGTATGACCAAACAACTATAAGAACTAGTAAGGCATTAAATGGGGTCGGAGTAATAGGGAATGCAATAAGGTCTAAATTAGGGTTATTGTGCACACATGTGAATTCATGGAGTGTGGTAAATAAAGGCTGTAAGCTGGAAGCAAGATATCTAAATGAGAAATCATAGTGTTAATAGTGGCCTGGCTTTAAAAGGACAGGTTCTGATGAAGGGTCATTATCAACCTGAAACATTGGGCAGAATCGTCCCAGATTTGCACCAAGTGTGGTAATGGGCGGAAAAAGGATGTTTTATCCGCTGGACGCAATGGTGGGTTTTCTTGCCATATCATCCCAATCCTGCCTCATTATTCATGCATTCCCGGGAACCACGCCATTTTGCTGGCAGGCAGCCTCCGATTTGCCCGTCACACCATCACCTTGCCGCCTCCTCACAATGGGCACCATATTTAATGTGTAGCTGCACGCATACCTCTCAGTGCTTCCAGAAGAACTGCTGCACGAACGACATAGCCCTGAAAGGCAAGAAGACTGCAGCCCCCCAATTCAGTGACCGCAAGAGGCCCAGTGTCACCACTCCAGCTTGGGAGGCGGTGGCGGTGATGGTCAGTGCCAACACTGCACAGAAGAGGTTGGCCATCCAGTACAGAAATAGGATGAATGATCTCATCCGTGCCACCAGGGTAAGGCAACCATCTCATCACTCTAAACTCACAAGCCCATCGCACATTCACTGGCATCTCAGTATGCAGCACTTCTTGGTACTATGCTAGGTGTGTGAATTTGAATACACAACCTTATGCCTCAAAGATATTACCCACTGGGCCACAATTGACACTGACGAGGAAGTTAATGATGCATTAGCTGTCTGTCAGTGAGTTTGTGCATAATGTCCCTGTGAATGAATAAAGTGAGCTGCAGCCCCAATGAATGGTCTCCCATCAGGTATAAACTAGCAGAGTTAAAAGATTCCCTTCAGCTTGGTTGGTTTCCAATTACCTGTATTTAAGTCATTGGAAAGGCCATGAGTGTCACAGTTCAACCATGAGATGTGCCTAGTGTAATACACTCAAAAAATGAACCATCACTGTTTAGGTTCTGGGTCTAATTTAATTTTACCAAACATGGAAAATACAATTAAAAATGTTTCATGTGCTAGAATAAAAAAAGCTCCTGCACAAACAGTTCACCAAGAAAATCAGGACAGAGTTCCATATCTAATAGCTGAGCTAAGGGATCAGGCACAAGGTCCACATACAATTAAATGGCTGAAGAGTCCCTTGCAATGTTACTTTCAGTAGAATATGAGCACTATCAAATGTTTAAATGTTTTACTATGAGGCTTCTCAAAAGGCTGTACTAGGGTTGGGACAGGGCTGGGAGTCTTTACTGCATTACCTTTACTACCTCCCTACCCTTGAGGACCCCAGCCCAAGCCTTGTCATATGTATCATCGGCTAATATTTTCCTGTGTGTCAAGCCCAACTTTTGGTTGAGCTGATCAGGCTCTCTGGACAAACTTTGAACAAAGGTTTCAGTAAAACTAGGACCTGAGGTTATTTATTATCTAATGCAATTTTTTTTACTACTCACCACAGGTGTGTCTGCACTGGAATGCTGTGTTTGGCTGCAGTAGAGAGCTTCAGTTGGAGATTGGTGACTGAGGGAGTTTTACAGTTTACAACAGCGAGGGAAGAGCCGTGATTTTCACAGTTTAGAACAGCGAGACGAGAGCTGGGATTTCCACAGTTTAAAACAGTGAGGGGAGAGTGGGATTTCCACAGTTTAAAACAGCAAGAGGAGAGCCAGGATTTCTACAGTTTAAAACAATGAAAGGAGAGCCAGGATTTTCTCAGTTTAGAACAGCGAGAGGAGAGTGGGATTTTCAAAGTTTAAAACAGCTAGAGGAGAGCCGGGATTTCTACAGTTTAAAACAGTGAGAGGAGAGTTAGGAGCACACAGAGAGCTGACCTGAGTGAGAAGGGCAGCGGCGGCGGGAGATAAAAACCGGCGGCAGAGAGCCCCTTCAACCTGTTTCTACCTGTCAGAGCTGAAGTCAGAGCAGGAAAACAGGTGGGTGATTGGTGAATATCTCTTCCGTGTTTCTTTTGCTTGGCCAAGTGGTTTAAATCAGGAGACGTTATTACAGCTGAAGAGTGCAGTTAAGAAATTCACTTTTAAAATATTTAACACGCAAATTAATTAATTAATTAGAATAGAGATGGTTGGGCAGGTGATGTGTTGCAGCTGTAGTATGTGGGAACTGGTGGACGCCGGTGCGATCGACGGTGGCCACATCTGTAGCAAGTGTTGGCCGTTCGAGGAACTTCAGCTCAGAGTTGATGAGCTGGAGTCCAAGCTGTGGACACTGCGACATATCGGGGAGTGGGAAGAGTTACCTGGACCCTGTGTTTTAGGAGGCAGTCACACCCCTTAGATTAATTACATCAAATTTGGACCTTGGTCAGGGACAGGAGGGTGTGACTGTGAGTGAGACAGGTATGGGGATCCAGAATTTAGCTTTGGAGGAGCCTTAGCTAGTGCCCTTGTCCAATAGGTTTGAGGTTCTTGCTCCCGGTGTGGACGAGGGCACAGACTGCAGGGAGGGCGAGCAAACTGACCACAGCACCATGGTACAGAGTGCCTTTCAAGTGGGGGAAGAAAAGAGAAATATAGGAGTAATAGGGGATAGCATAGTTAGTGAAATAGATACTGTTCTCTGCAGCAAAGACAGAGAGTCCCAAAGGCTGTGTTGCCTACCTTGTGCCAAGGTTAAGGAAATCTCTTCTGGGCTGGAGAGGAATTGGAGTGGGAGGGGAAGGATCCAGTTGTCGTGGTCCACATAGGTACCAACGACATAGGTAGGATGAGGAAAGAGGTTCTTCTGAGGGACTACGAGCAGCTCGGGGCTAAATTAAAAAGTAGAACCACAAAGGTAATAATCTCCGGATTACTACCTGAGCCACGTGCAAATTGGCGTAGGGTAAATAAGATTAGAGAAGTAAATGCGTGTCTCAAATATTTGTGTGGAAGAAATGGATTCCGATTCATGGGGCCCTGGCACCAGTACTGGGGAAGGAGGGAGCTGTTCCGATAGGATGGGCTTCATTTGAACCAGGCTGGGACCAGTGTCCTGGCGAATCGTATAACTAGGGTTGTAGATAGGGCTTTAAACTAATTAGTGGGAGGGAGGGTTCAATTGAAGGGAAGTTTAGAAAATTAAAAATAAACAAGAGAGCAGAGGTGTAGGGTAGTGAAGAGGCAAACGATAATCAAAGTGTGACAGGAAGGGGCAGAAAATATAAGCAGAAGAATGCAGCTGAAATTAGAACCAGAATGAGTAATAATGGTAAAAAGTCAAAACTTAAGGCTCTTTAACTGAATGCACGCAGCATTTGTAACAAGATAGATGAGTTGAGGGCACAAGTAGAAATAAATGGATATGACTTGATAACTATTACAGAGACGTGGTTGCAGGGTGACCAAGACTAAGAACTCAATATTCATGGGTATTAGACGTTCTGGAAAAATAGACAAAAAGAAAAAGGAGGTGGGGTGGCTTTGTTAATAAAGGAAGGTATCAGTGCGGTGGTGAGTAGTGATATAGGTGCAATAGATTGTGATGTGGAATCAGTTTGGATGGAAATAAGGAATAGCAAGGGGAAGAAGTCACGGGTTGGAGTCGTCTATAGGCCCCAGAAGAGTTGCCTCACTGTAGGACAAAGTATAAATCGGGAAATAATGGAGGTGTGTAAGAAAGGTGCTACAATTTTCATGGGTGATTTTAATCTGCATATTGACTGAACAAATCAGATTGGCAGGGGCAATATGGAGGATTTGTAAAGTGCATCAGGGATTGTTTTTAGAACAATACGTTGCAGAACCTACCCAGGAACAGGCTTTTTTAGATCTAGTAATGTGTAATGAGTTAGGATTAATAAGAAATCTCGTGGTTAAGGATCATCCAGGAGGTAGCAATCACAACATGATAGAATTTCAAATTCAGTTCGAGGGCGAGCAACTGGGATCTCAAACCAGTGTCTTCAACTTAAATAAGGGCAATTACAGAGGTCTGAAGAAAGAGTTGTCTAAAGTGGGCAGGGAAAATAGACTAAGGGGAAGGTCAGTTGTTGAGCAGTGGCAGACATTTAAGCAGATATTTCATAATGCTCAACAAAAATTTATCCCAGTCAAAAAGAAGGATTCGATGAGAAAAACGAACCACCCACGGTTAACAAGGAGAATATCCAATCAAAAACTAAGGCATACAAAGCGGCGAAAACTAGTGGTAGGCCAGAGGATTGGGAATTTTTTTTAGGAACCAGCAGCGGATGACTAAAAAGATAATAAGGAGGGAGAAAATTGATTATGAAAGTAAAATTGGCAAGAAATATAAAAACAAACAGCAAGCACTTCTACGGTATATAAAACAAAAGAGAGTAGCTAAAGTGAGAGTGGGACCCTTGGAGGATGCGACTGGAGAATTGATAATGGGGAACAAGGAAATGGTAGATAATTTAAACCAATATTTTGCATCGGTCTTCATGGTGGAAGTTACTATAAACATTCCAAAGATATCACATAAGCGAGGAGCTAATGGGAGGAAAGATCTTGTAACAGTCTTTATCACGAGGGACAAAGTATTTGAGAAACTAATGGGACTAAAGGCAGACAAGTCGCCAGGACCTGATGGCCTGTATCCAAAGGAAGTGGAGTCACTGGTCAAAATATTCCAGAAGTCACTGGATTTCGGGAGGGTCCCAGTGGATTGGAAAACCGCTAATGTGACACCCCTGTTCAAGAAGGGAAGGAGACAAAAGCAGGAAACAATAGGCCAATCAGCCTAACATCTGTCATTAGGAAAATGCTAGAGTCCATTATTAAGGAAGAAATAACAGGACATTTAGAAAAGCTTAACGCAATCAAACAGAGTCAACATGGTTTTGTGAAAGGGAAATCATGTTTGACAAATTTACTAGAGTTCTTTGAGGATATAACAAGCAGGGTTGATAAAGGGGAACTGGTAGATGTCATGTATTTTGATTTCCAGAAGGCGATAAGGTGCCACATAAAAGGTTATTGCACAAGATAAGAGCTCATGGTATTGGGGGTAATGTATTAGCATGGATTGAGGATTGGTTAACACACAGAAGACAGAGAGTCGGGATTAATGGGTCTTTTTCAGGTTGGAAAGACGTAACTAGTGGAGTGCCACAAGGATCAGTCCCAGGGCCTCAATTATTTACTATCAATATTAATGACTTGGAGGAAGGGGCAGAGTGTAATGTATCCAAATTTGCTAATGATACAAATATAGGTGGGAGGGCATGTTGTGATGAGGACATAAGGAATCTGCAAGGGGGTATAGACAGGTTGAGTGAGTGGGCAAAAACTTGGCAGATGGAGTTTAATGTAGGAAAGTGTGAGGTCATGCACTTTAGTAGGAAAAATCAAAAGGCAGACTATTATTTAAATGGAAAGAGACTCCCAAGAAAGTGCAGCACAGAGGGATCTGGATGTTCTTGTGCATGAAACACAAAAAGTTAGTATGCAGGGGCAGCAAGTAATTAAGAAGGCAAATGGAATTTTGGCCTATATTGCAAGGGGGTTGGAGTTTAAAAATAGGGAAGTCTTGTTGCAACGGTACAGGGTGTTGGTGAGGCTGCACCTGGAATACTGTGTAGAGTTTTGGTCCCTGTATTTAAGAAAGGATGTACTGGCATTGGAGGCAGTTCAAAACAGATTCACTCGGCTGATTCCTGGGATGAAGGGGTTGACTTATCAAGAATGGCTAAACAGGTTAGACCTTTATTCATTAGAGTTTAGAAGAATGAGGATTATTGAAACTGATTCTGAGGGGTCTTGACAGGATAGATGTTGAGAAGATGTTTCCACTAGTGGGGGAATCTCAAACTAGGGGATGTAGTTACAGAATAACGGACACTCATTTAAAACTGAGATGCGAAGGAATTTCTTCTCTCAGAGGGTAGTGAATGTCTGGAATTCTCCCCTCTAGAGAGCTGTGGAGGCTAGATCAGTGAAAGTATTTGAAGAGGAGGTAGATAGATTTTTGAACTATCAGGGAGTTGAGGGCTATGAGGAGCTGGCATGAAAGAGGAGCTGAGGCCTGGGGTAGATCAGCCATGATCTTATTGAATGGCAGGTCAGGCTTGAAGGGCCGAATGGCCTACTCCTGCTCCTATTTCTTATGTTCATATGATTCCTGTCCCAGGATTACTTAAGCACTAGTTAGACCACACCTAGAATACTGTGAACAATTTTGGTCCCCTTATCTAAGGAGAGATATACTGGCATTGGAGACAGTCCAGAGAAGGTTCACTAGATTGATCTCGGGGATGAAGGTATTTTCTTATGAGGAGAGGTTGAGTTGGGCCTGTACTGATTGGAGTTTAGAAAAATGAGAGGCTGCCTTATTGAAACATATAAGATTCTTACGGGGCTTGACTGGGTAGATCCTGAGAGGTTGTTTCCCCTTGTGGGAGAGTCTAGGACCAGAGGGCATAATCTCAGAGTAAGGGGGCGCTCATTTAAAACAGAGACGAGAACGATTTTCTTCTCTCTGAGGGTAGTCAATCTACAGAGGGCTGTAGAGGCTGGGTCGTTGAATATGTTCAAGGCTGAGATAGACAGATTTTTAATCGGTAAGGGTTATGGGGAAGAGGCAGGAAAGTGGAGTTGAGGATTATCAGATCAGCCGTGATCTCGTTGAATAGTGGAGCAGACTCAATGGGCTGAATGGCCTACTTCTGCTTCTACAATATATGGTGCTGACACTTGCTGGGATCAGTTCTGTAGGCACCACATAAGCGCCACTTCCTTGCCCATGCTATCTCACATCATACCAGCAGCTTATCTGGTCACTGGTCCCATCACAGCCTAACCCAAGGTTGTCTTCATCCAGTATCTAGACATATTCCAGCAGATAGCACTGGATAATAGTGAGCAACAAGACTTGCTGAATTACTCCTCTCCCACCCAGAGATGCTGAGCTCAGTATATGTTAGTCCTGCTGCCCCAGGTGAGATCAATTAACTCAGCATAGATTAACTGTTGGATCCTGCACCACATCTAGCAAAGCTTTTACTCAATAAGTCATAGGGGAGTTAGGGTTAATCAATTACAAATATCAGTTTTCAACCATTCCTAAGGTTTAGACCATAAGAAGTAGAACCAGAAGTTGGCCATTCGGCCTATCGAGTCTGCTCTGCCATTCAATGACATCATGGCTGATCTGATAATCTTCAACTCCACTTTCCTGCCTTTTCCCCATAAGCCTTGATTCCCTTACTGATTAAAAATCTGTCTATCTCAACCTTGAATATACTTAATGACCCTGTTTCTACAGCCCTCTGCGGTAGAGAATTCCACAGATTCACTACCCTCTGAGAGAAGAAACTCCTCCTCATCTCTGTCTTAAATGGGCAACCCTTTACTCTGAGATTATGCCCTCTGGTCCTAACCTCTCCCACAAGAGGAAACAACCTCTCAGCATCTACCCTGTCAAGCCCCCTAAAAATCTTATATGTTTCAATAAGGTCGCCTCTAATTCTTCGAAATTCCAATAAGTACAGGCCCAACCTACTCAACCTTGCCTCATAAGAAAATCCCTCCATACCCGGGATCAACCTAGTAAACTTTCTCTGGACTGCCTCCAATTCCAGTATACCTTTCCTTAGATAAGGGACCAAAATTGTTCACAGTATTCTAGGTGTGGTCTAACTAGTGCCTTGTATAGTTTTAGCAAGAGTTCCCTATTTTGTTTGTTTGGGTTTGTTTGCGACAGAAATAGTACCTGATCTACCCATCTTTTAATGTTCTTACAGAGGCCTAAGACTTGGAGCCAAACGTACAGCAGGTCCATTAGCCTCTGACCAAAGATCTCCAAAACATCAAACTGCCTTTTCTCGATCAGATACTGACAGACCTGCTTTGAATTTATAGAATCTCTGTTATTGTCTGGAATTGGTATTTTTCGGTGTGTGGCCTGGTCTGGATTGGAGAACAGGAATCTTCTATGTGAAATTCCTTTACTCTGGAGAAATATTCTAATCTACTGCTAACTTCAATCACACACTAGATTACAACCAGATAGCAATTTACTTGCTCAAAAAATGAATGGATTTAAATAGTTCCCTCGCTCTTGCTCACTCCACCCCTCTCCCCAACACTTATTTATTTGTTACGTACTAATGATTATAAAACCTGAGAGCCCAGAGGCATAACAAGACTAGTGGACAAAGATGGAGACACCAAGTGGGCTTTCATCCTGAATCGATCAGTGCTTCACCTTCTTCCTCTTGGGCCGAGACTTCCTCTTGGTTTTCCAGTCAACAATCTGCTGTGATTGTTGCTTCAGTACTGCTCTTGTGATGATGTCACCACTATCATCACTGCTGTCGTCATCATCATCGTCATGATCATCGTCATCATCGTCTGCAATCAGAAAACTCAATTACCCATCACTGGAGAGGGGGACGTTGGGTAAAGAAAGAATGCAGGACAGCGACATACAAAGGAGACAGAGACAGAGAGATAGGGAGGCAGAGAGAGAGAGGCACACACACGCACACAGAGATATACTCTTAGTCTGATTTCTGTTAATGCCTACTTGAACTCACTGCTCCCAATCTTATTCACAGAATCACAGGTTCCTGTGATTTGTTTATTGATACTCTTACTTCCAGTCATTCATCTAGGGAGCCATTTCTGCTGACACTAGGGGCTAGATTCTCACATTCTAGTGGGGCAGGAACGGAGACGGACAGGGCCGGAAAATACTGGCATTGGCCAGTGTGCTGGTTTGGCAATGCTGTTCTCAGCACCGCATGGCCCCACACACCCTTATGCCAACTTAATACCCCTCTACCCAACCCCATTGTCCCATACCCTATATGCCAACTTAGTGCCAACTCATTTCCTCACCATCCTTTGACCTTATCCTCTCTCTGTGCCAACTCACCTAGTATGTTCAGGAGATTTGGGTGGGGGAGGGGTGCAGTAGGGTGAGATCCCACCTGATACTCCCATTAAGGCCAATAAAGGTTCTTGGAGAGCTCAGTAAGAGCTTACTAACAAGGGGTGTTGATAGTTTCACAGTGGGGGAGGGCACACAGGTTACATGCACTGTCGGGGGCAGACCAATTGAAGGGATGTGGGCACACAGTATGGAGCCTGTCGTGGCCACTCCTGGAAATTACCCCAGAAACATAAAATTTTAAACAGTGAAAAGGGGAGTGTGGTTAAAGAAAAGCAGAGGGGGATAGGAAGGGACAGAGAATTTAACAGTAATTGTGCAGCATTGAGTAAGGTCCAGGCAGGGAAAAACAGTAAAAAAAGAAATTAAAGGCTCTTAATCTGAACATGCAAAACATCTGCAGTAAGATAGATAAATTAGTGGCACAAATTGTGGTAAACAATTTAGTTCTAGTCACCATGATAAAGACATAGACCCAGATTTTCATCCCTGGGTCTGGATTGCAGAGTCGGGGTGGAGGTGTGGCGGGGGCGGGGGGGGCGGTTTGGCACAGGCTGAAGCAGCAGTTGGGACGGGTGGCTGTGAAGAAGGGTCATACGGACTCAAAACATTAAATCTGTTTCTCTCTCCACAGATGCTGCTAGACCTGCTGAGTTTTTCCAGCGTTTTCTGTTTTTGTTTCAGATGTCTAGCATCTGCAGCATTTTGCTTTTATATTTACGAAATAATCCTCAGTGTGTTAAGAATTACGCTGACAATCAATTTAAGATGGTCAGTTTGGCTCACAATGTGGTACATTCGCATGTACTGGAAGCTACATATGTTAATACACAGGGCCCTGTTCTTTGCAGACAGAAAGAACAAGTACACACATTGCGCCTTTTTCAGCTAAATAAAATGTGACAGCCATTCGCTGACTCATTCCTCAGGGCAACGCATTGACCAATCAGGGTCAATATGCCTGGTTTAAATTTCAAACAATGCTTGGAAGTTAACTGTCAGTCACCAACATTGGTGCATTCTCCATGACAACACCACTTGCCAGCCAATCAATGAAGAGTATAGGAGGGCATGTCAGGAGCAGCACCAGGCATACCTAAAAATGAGGTGTCAACCTGGTGAAGCTACAACACAGGACTACTTGCATGCCAAACAGCATAAGCAGCAAGTGATAGACAGAGCTAAGCGATCCCACAACCAACGAGTCAGACCTAAGCTCTGCAGGCCTGCCACATCCAGTCGTGAACTATGGTGGACAATTAAACAACTCACTGGAGGAGGAGGCTCCACAAATATCCCCAACCTCAATGATGGAGGAGCCCAGCACAGCAGCGCAAAAGATAAGACTGAAGTATTCGCAACAATCTTCAACCAGAAGTGCCAAGTGGATGATCTATTTTGGCCTCCTCCGGAGGTCTGAAGTAATACAGATGCCAGGCTTCAGCCAATTCAATTCACTCATGATTTCAAGAAACAGCTGAAGGCACTGGATTCTGCAAAGGCTATGGGCCCTGACAATATTCCAGCAATAGCACTGAAGACTTGTGCTCTGGAACTTGCCGCGCCCTAGCCAAACTGTTCCAATACAGCTACATCACTGGCATTTACCCCACTATGTGGAAAATTGCCCAGGTGTGCCCTGTACATAAACAGCAGAACAAATCTCACCCTGCCAATTACTGCCCTATCAATCTACTCTCAATCATCAGTAAAGTAATGGAAGGGGTCATCAACAGTGCTATCAACCGGCACTTGCTTATCAATAACCTGCTCACTGACGCCCAGTTTGGGTTCCACCAGGGCCACTCAGCTCCTGACCTCATTACTGGCTTGGTTCAAACATGGACAAAAGAGCTGAACTCCCGAGGTGAGGTGAGAGTGACTGCCCTTGACATCAAGGCCGCATTTGACTGAGTGTGGCATCAAGGAGCCCTAGCAAAACCGAAGTCAATGGGAATCAGCGGGAAAACTCTCCGCTGGTTGGAGTCATACCGAGCAGAAAGGAAGATGGTTGTGGTTGGACGTCAGTCATCTCGGCTCCAGGACATCACTGCAGGAGTTCCTCTGGGTAGTGTCTTAGGCCCAACCATCTTCACGGCTTCATCAATGACCTTCCTTCCAACAGAAGGTCGGAAGTGGGGATGTTCGCTGGTGATTGCACAATGTTCAGCACCATTCGCGACTCCTCAGATACTGAAGCAGTCCATTTCCAAATGCAGCAAGACCTGGACAATATCCAAGCTTGGGCTGACAAGTGGCAAGTAATATTTGCGTCTCACAAGTGTCAGGCAATGACCATCTCCAACAAGAGAGAACCCAATCATCGCCCCCTGATGTTCAAGGGCATTACCATCACTGAATTCCCCAGTATCAACACCCTGGGGGTTACCATTTACGAGAAACTGAACTGGACTAGCCATATAAATACTATGGCTACAAGAGCAGGTCAGAGGCTAGGAATCCTGAGATGACTAACTCACCTCCTGATTCCCCAAGGCCTGTCCACCATCTACAAGACACAAGTCAGGAGTGTGATGGAATATTCCCCACTTGCCTGGATGAGTGCAGCTCCCACAACACTCAAGAAGCTTGACATCATCCAATACTAAGCAGCCCGCTTAATTGGCACCCCATCCACAAACATTCACTCCCTGCACCACCGACACACAGTAGCAGCATTGTGTATCATCTACAAGATGCATTGCAGGAATACACCAAGGCTTCTTCGACAGCACCTTCCAAACCCACAACCACTACCATCTAGAAGGACAAGGGCAGCAGATAGATGGGAATACCACCACCTGGAAGTTACGCTCCCAAGTCATTCACCATCCTGACTTGGAAATATATCGCCGTTCCTTCACTGTTGCTGGATCAAAATCCTGAAACTCCCTTCCTAACAGCACTGTGGGTGTACCTACGGCACATGGACTGCAGCGGTTCAAGAAGGCAGCTCACCACCACCTTCTCAAGGGCAATTAGAGATGGACAATAAACGCTGGCCCAGCCAGCGAAGCCCACATCCCGTGAATAATTTTTAAAAAGCACTCTCTTCACATTTGGTATTATTGTTGTTTTCCCCTTATATTGGTATTCTTGCAAGATGAAAAGCTTAGACATGTCTCTTTTTCAACAATACTCAAATTCTGTACTACCAAACGACTATAAGAATCTTAAACTTAAACAAAGCCAATTCCACAGGTGTGAGGGGAGAACTGACTACAGTTGATTGTAGACTAAAAGGAATCGTGATTAATAAACAATGGGAAACTGTCACAAATGTGTAATTATGATATTACAAATTTTAAGGACAACTGTTTTAAAGATACATTTCTGTCCTCAAACCTTTACATCGAGTTTAAAAGCCTTTTCCAAAATGGAAGTATGGACAGACAAGACGGCATCTTCCAGTGTTTATTCAAACCTTGTCAGACTCATATCACTAGAGCTGGGTACAAGGAGTCTAAAATGCAAGAGACCCCTCCAGCTGTGTACATTAAGTTCAAAAAGGTGTGAAAAACCTCTGAGGGAACAGGAATTAAGCAGGAAGTGACTTCAAAGGACATTAATATAATTAACTTGCGTGCCTGGTGAAACAACAACTCCTTGAAAATGAACATAGCAGCCATTTCTATGCTTTTTGAACTGTATAAAGACAGGCTGCAAACAGCCATTTTGTGTGGAGAACCATCTTGAACATCATGAGAAACACCTTGAAACAGAAACTGCTTCTCAACAGGGAGACCGCTATTGACTGCTAGAAAGCAGGAAGCTACAGGTCAGTTAGCTTAACATCTGTCATAGGGAAATTGTTGCAATCTATTATTAAGAGGGCTATAGAGGGCACTTAGAAAATCTCAATGCAATCAGACAGAGTCAACATGGTTTTGTGAAAGGGAAACCATGTTTAACAGATTTATTGGAGTTCTTTGAGAAAGTAACAAGCAACATGGAACCTGTGGATGTGCTGTATTTAGATTTCCAGAAGGCATTTGACAAGGTGCCACATCAAAGGTTACTATGCAAAAAAAGAAAGAGCTCGAACAGGGGGTAACATATTAACATGGATTGGTTAGTTAAAAGGAAACGGAGAGTAGGCATAAATGCGTTATTTTCGGATTGGCAAGGTATGTTGAGTGGAGTGCCACAGGAATCCATGCTGGGGCCTCAACTATTTACAATTTGACTTGGATGAAGGAACTGAATGTGTGGTTGCTAAATTTGCTGATGACCCAAAGATAGGTAGGAAAAGTTGTGAAAAAGACATCAGGAGTCTGCAAAGGGACATAGATAGTTTAATTGAGTGGGCAAAAATTTGCCCGTTAAGTATAAGGTGTGATCTTCTCTTGAGTAATATATTAGTGTTGATAGAGGATTGGTTAATAGACAGGAGGAAAAGAGTGGGTGTAAGCAGGGTATTTTCAAGTTGGTAGCTGTGACTTATGGAGTACTGCAAGGATCAGGGACTCAACTATTTACAATCTATATTAGTGACTTAGATAAAGAGACAGAAAGTAATGTATCTAAGTTTGCTGACAATACAAAGCTACGTGGAAATGTAAGCTGTAAAGAGGACACAGAGGCTGCAAAGAGATATAGACAGGTTAAGTGAGCAGGCAACAAGGTTGCAGGTGGAGTATAATGTGGATAAGTGTGAACCTATTCACTTTGGTCATAAGAATAGAAAAGCAGAATATTTTTTAAAAGGTGTGAAACTTGTAAATGTCGTTGTACAGAAAGACTTGGGTGTGCTCGTGCAAGGAATGCAGAAAGTTAGCATGTAGGTTACAGCAAGCAATTAGGAAGTGTCATGAAGAGATATTAATGTCTATAATGTTATTGGAAATCATTTAAAAATTGGAATTGTAGTAGGGTGTGTGTCTGTGTGTCCGTCCATGTGTGTGGCTTGATTGGATTAAAGCCAGCCAGTCGGGGTGCTTTGATGTATAACAGCTTTGAGATGTTAATTAGATAAACGTAAGGAAGTTAAAAGGTAAAGTGTAAATTTGCATTTTTTGAATAAAGCATTCAAGAGTAGGAGTAAAATCTTGCACCTAACTGGGAAATGCCAAGCAATATGTTTATATTACTAATCAAGTGAGTGGGATGAAAATGTTATTGTTAGAAGATATGATGTTAAAAGCCTAGGATACAATGGAAAATGTACATTCAAAGGAAAAGCGAGGTCTAAACAGAAAGGAGTTTGTGTGCATAAGTCAGAGGCATTTAAGATCTAACCAGCCTGTAGCCTACAACTGTATCTGAAAAGGAACCAAATCGCAAGGAACCTCATTTTGAATTTGTAAGGTCAAACGTGCTTTGCCTGGTGTCTATTTAAAGTCTATGCCTTGGTGAAGAATTACCTGGGAGTGATTAATTTGGGGATTTTTAAAAAGTTATTATGGTAGTAATTTGTAGACATGTGTATGTGGCTAATTTGTTGTTAAATTAATAAATGTTTAATTTAGTTTTATATAAAAATCTTTCGAGGCTTGGTACTCTTCTTCCTGAATTCAGAGCTGCATCTCAAACACCAATTGAAAATATAGGTTATGACAGTTGTTCAAGTTTCCCTCTGGGATATAAACAACTCAGTCTTTACCAACTGCTGTGTCATAACAGAACGCAAATGGCACATTGGCCTTTAATGCAAGGAATTGGAGTACAGGAATAAAGAAATCTTGCTACAATTGTACTGGGCTTTGGTGAGATCACACCTGGAATAGTGCAGTTTTGGCCTCCATATTTCAGTAAGGATAATCTTGTGTTGGAGGCGGTAAAGCGAAGGTTCACTAGATTGGTTAGATCTAGTTAGAGGGTTGTCCTATGATGAAAAGCTGAGTAAATTGGGACTATATTCTCTGAAGTTTAGAAATGAGAGGCGATCTCATTGAAGCATAAGATTTTGAAGGGTTTGATAGGGTGGACGCTGACACATTGTTTCCACTGATCGGGGATCTAAAACACAGGGACATAGTCTCAGGATAAGGGGCCGATCATTTAGGACTGGGATGAGAAGAAATCACTTCACTCAAAGGGTTGTGAATCTTTGGCATTCTCTCCTCCAGAGGGTTGTGGATGCTCCATCGTTGAATACATTTCAACAGATTTTTTTGGACTCTCAGGAACAAGGGTTATGGGGAGCTAGTGGGAAAATGGAGCTGAAACCCAAATTCAGCCATGATCATATTGAATGGTGGATCAGGCTCGAAAGGCCATATGATCTACTGTTCCTTGTGTCCTTGTGACTCAGTTGTTGATAAACAGATGCAATTGGCACTGGGCAGGTGCCAGGGAGAGTGGCAATGCAGCATATCATGGCAACAGCTGACCACAAAGGTGGCAACAGCTGACAATGGGAGCACAGATCTTAGGCCCAATTTGTTGATTAGAGAAACGAGGGGCAAGAGAGACATAGAGGCCAATCCCTCTGCGTAAGATCTATTGCCGAAGAAATAACTACTTGGATATTACAGAGACCCAGTGCCGCAGGAGAGTGCGACTTTCCAGGCAGATGGTCAGGGCCAGATCTGCCCCCCACGCAGAAGACCTCCCTCTTCACAGTCCTGCTCTCCAGCCCCTGCCAGTAACTGGCAAAGTCACATGACCTTGAACATCTTCACTTCTGGCTCCTTTCAAGGATCATCTGTGAACTTTAGTGGCATCTCACAAACAGCTGCACACCACTGCATCCCTCAGGTCTCTGATGCCCTATATGCCAGAGCTGGAGAATACGTTCAAATCATGACAAATGAGGCATTGGATTTCACTGCCATCCCTGGATTCCCCTAGGTGCAGGGCATTATTGATTGCACACATTGCCTATCAATACACCCAGTGACTGGCCAGTCAGATTATCAACAGGAAGCATTTTGATTCCCTCAGCTGGTCTGCACCCACAACAAGTGCTTCCTCCATATTCATGCTCTGGAACCAGGTAGCTCATTGAGGAAGCGAGGGAACAGGAATTGACAGAGCAGGAGGAGGAGCAAGATGCAGAACAGAGAAATCCTCGGCTGAGGCGGTGGTGGTCAGGCATGAAGGTCTGGTCAAGATGCTATTAATATCAGGGATCATCTGATTCAGGAAAGTTTCAACTGAGTCCCTCTGACACAGGATGAAGGGCATGGTAGGCAAATCAGTCTGAGGTACCTGTGCTCACACATATTCCAGACGCAGCCTGAAACATTTAAACTCTTACTGCCAGTGAAGGATGCACATCTGCCCAGAGGCCTTACCCTCACTGTTAAGGAACTGTTAATCTCCTTCACCATCTCAGACCGCTTTTCTTCTCATGCCAGCAATAAAAGGAGCTTCAATTGTGTGGCTTAAAGTATCATTAATTTATAGAGTGCTAAGAAAGGGAAATAGTGCACAGGGGCAGTAAGATGACACCGCAGTGACCCACTCAGTGCTCCATGGGATGCAGTGGCCTCTAGGCTCGTCTACTCCAAAGCGGTGCTTCCCTCGAGGCCTTGGCGGAGTTGGAGGCAGGCTGCTCACTTGTCCCTGCTTGTGGCTGAGATGCATGTGGCAATTGTCCTCATTGTGAAAGTGAATCATTGCAGAAACAGTCTCTGTCACTTGGCCTTACAGCACAGAGGCTCCTGTTGTCAGAGGGGCCAAGGATTGGCACCTTCATCCTCCTCTATGACATCCTCAATTCCTGGTGGTCACACCAGATGCCTGAAGGGTTGCTGAGTTTGTAAGTGTTTTGATTGACAAGGAAGTTAAGGATTAGGGTTAGGGTTAGGATAGGCAGGAAAGTGGAGTTAATGCCACAATCAGATCAGCCATGATCTTATTGAATGGCGGAGCAGGCTCGAAGGGCCAAATGGCCTATTCCTGCTCCTATTACTTATGATCTTATGAACAGCTGGGGCACAACTTGCATTCTCTCCAAACATTTCTGTATCACCAGCGCTACTAACAGGTTAGTGCTACAGAATGTGGCATGCATTCTGCACTTCGTTGCACTGCTCCTGTATCCACTCCGAGTGCTGCCACACTCATGGCTCTCCATGAAATTGGCCACTCTCTCAATGGAAGAGCCCATGTGCTGATAGCCCTGAGCCTTGGTGGCGCACAAAAGGAGGATGGACTCCTCCATCCTCTGCCCATGTCATCAGGGAATTTTAACTTGTGGGACAGTTCCTCATGTCTTAGGCATGTCCTTCTGCCCACTAAGTGCCATGCTCCTCACCCATTGAGGACTCTGATCGTGAAGGAGAACCCACCAAGGTGAGAGCATCTGCACTGATGGACGGTGCACTTGTGAGGTGTGACAATGCATCTTCGGTTTCTTGATGCTACTCTTAGGCCACTGCTTGGGAGAGAGAGGGTCTCCAAGGATGGATGTTTGCACCTGTGGGAGACACACGAAAAGATCAGAGCTAGCCTTGGAGTGAAGAAGCCTTTGCAGTGCTGAGGCTTCCCAATGCAAATCAGTGTTCAGCATGCTGTAGGACATAGTGGAGTGCAATACACTCCCTTATTGAGCACACTGCTGTCTGTAATCACCATCTCCATGGTGCCCATTTTTCCAGGGGAGACTCTCTCCTGGCCCACAATCCTAGCTATTTCCATTGATTCTCCATGAGCGTTATTGCCTGAAAATAGGGGGCACCTCCTCCCATTTGGGCCCTATCCTAGGCATTGTGAGCCCATTTCTCCTGCAAAGACAAAAGGCAGCAAGATAAGGCACTGCTGTCCTGTATGGCCAATATCATCTGTTCCTATTCATTAACAGCTGCATGTGTCAGTGGTGACAGGTCCTCAGTAGCACTATGGATGTATGTCAACCTGAGGGTTCCTTCAGTCCCCCTAGCACATACTTCTCCCATTTTCAGAGGCAACATGCACCCTGGGAATCCTCAGCAGCTGCTTCTGCTGTTGGGTGCATAGCCAGGAACCTGTCCTCAGGGTTGGATATGGCAATCATCTTGTCAGAGTGTACGAGGTCATTGACTCATTTCCGGCACTGGTTCCAGGGCCTCCGGATGACCCTTCTGTTGCTCACAAACATAGCAATGTTCTCCCAGGCCAATTTTGGCTGTGTATTGGCCAACCCCCAAGGAAGAGGACCTCCCCGCTCTCCCTCACAGCCTCCAACATAGCCTCAGGTCTGTATCAGTGAAACAATGATTCTAACAACAGGCTCTCCTGGGACATCTTAGCGATGGCAGGTTGAATTAAACAGCAGTCTTAATAATGATCAGTTTAAAATCCGGCCTTCATTTGAATAGTCCCATCTCCATTCCCACCCCCATGGCCTCTAATTGGAGGGTGAGCCCATCTCTATAACTAATATCCTGTATCATTTTAGTTCCCCTTACCACCAGTGGGCAGGGGGAGGGGTGTTCATGATGCTGAAACAGTCCTGACTTGCGTGTCCTGCCCTCTATGCAAAACTTCAGTCTTAAATCTCAGATGTTGCAGAATTATGTACCAGCAGTTCCAAGGTTAAGAAATGGGAGGCACTGTTGCAGTAAAATGTTGGTCCACTGCTCACATCGTACAGTTGTAAAGGAGACAGAAGGTGGGGGAGCATTTAGGAGACGGTGATCACTATATTGTACGTTTTAGGATGATTATAGAAAAGGACGATAGGCAATCCAGAGTAAAAATAATTAACTGGACAAGAGCCGACTTCAAAGGGGCAAGAATGGAGCTGGGCCAGATAGACTGGAATGGAAGATTGGCAGGAAAAACTGTAGCTGAACAATGGGCTACCTTCAGAAAAGAAAATACAGTTGAGAACCAAGAGGAATACAGAAGGTCCAGAGGGGAGGTGAAAAAGCATATTAAAGAAGCGAAGAGGGATTGTGAGAAAAGGCTGGCAGTCAACATAAAGGGGAATCCCAAAGTCCTCTATAGGCATATAAATAGTAAAAGGGTGGTAAAAGGAGTAGGGCAGATTAGGGACCTAAAAGGGAATTTACACATGGACAAAAGGGCCATGGCTGAGGTATTAAATGAATACTTTGCATCCATCTTAAGGAGGTAGATGTTACCCAGGCCATGGTGACAGAAGAGGAAACTCTGTCACTAGAAGGGTTCAAAATAAGGAGGAAGTGTTGAGTAGACTGTCAGTACTTAAAGTTGACAAGGCACAGGGACCAGATGAGATGCATTCAAGGATATTGAAGGAGGTGAGAGTAGAAATTGCAGGGACACTGGCCATAATCTTTCAGTCTTCCCTAGACTCAGGGGTGGTGCCAGAGGACAGGAGAATTGCAAACATTATGCCCTTGTTCAAAAAAGGTTGTAAGGATAAGCCCAGCAATTACAGACCAGTCAGTTTAACTTCAGTGGTGGGTAAGATTCTAGGAACAATTGTTCAGGATAGAATTAATAGTAACATGGAAAAATATGGGTTGATAAGGAAGAGCTTGCATGAATTTCTAAAGGGGAAATTGTGTTTAACTAACTTGCTGGAGTTTTTTGAAGAAGTAACAGAAAAGGTCGATGAGGGTAACGCTGTTGATGTGGTGTATGTGGACCTTGAAAAGGCATTTGACACAGTACCACACAACTGACTTGAGAGAAAAATTATTGTTCATGGAATAAAAGGGACAGTAGCAACGTAGATACAAAATTGGCTGAAAAGTAGGAAGCAGAGAGTAATGGTCAATGGATATTTTTTAGGCTGGAGGAAGGTTTATAGTGGAGTTCCCCAGGTATTGGGACCCTTGCTGTTCCTGATATATATTAATGATCTAGATTTTGGTGTGCAGGGGACAATTTCGAAGTTTGCGAATGATATGAAGCTTGGGAGTGTTGTGAACTGCGAGGAGGATGGTGTGGAACTTCAAGAAGACATAGACAAGTTGGTGGAGTGGGCAGATAGGTGGCAGATGAAGTTCAATGCGGAGAAGTGTGAGGTGATGCATTTTGGTAGGAAGGACACGGACAGACAATATAAAATAAGGGGTGAAATTTTGGAGGGGGTGCAGGAGCAGAAAGACTTGGGTGTATATGTGCATAGATCATTGAAGGTGGCAGGACAGGTGGAGAGAGCAGTTAGTAAAGCATATAGTATCCTGGGCTTTTTTAATAGACGCATAGAGTAAAAGAGCAGGGAGACTATGCTGAATTTATATAAGATACTCATTGACCTCAGCTGGAATACTGTGTACAGTTCTGGGCACTATATTATTGAAAGGATGTGAACACTTTGGGGGGAGTGCAGAAGAGATTTACAAGAATGGTTCCAGGGATGAGAACCTTCAGCTATGAGGATACTGTTCTCCTTGGAGAGAAAAAGGCTGAGAGGAGATTTGATAAAGATGTCCAAAATCATGAGAGTTGGACAGAGTACAAAAGGAGAAGCTGATACCACTCGAAAAAGGATCAAGAATGAGAGGGCACAGATTTAAAGTGATTCGCAAAAGAAGCAAGTATGACGTGAGAAAAAACTTTTTCACACAGCGAGTGATTCGGGTCTGGAACGCACTGCCTGGAAGTGTGGTGGAGGCAGACACAACTGAAGCATTCACGAGGGCACTAGATGATTATTTGAATAGAAACAATGTGCGAGGGTACGGGGAAAAGGTAGGGCAATGGCACTAGGTCATAATGTTTATTTGGAGAACCGGTGGAGACATGATGGGCTGAATGGCCTCCTTCTGTGCCATTATGATTCTGTGACGAATTTACTCCAAGTTTTGCCATGACCCTTCTTCAGCAAGCAACTGACATGAATCAGGAGGCAGGACCAGACATTGCCAGCAATATCCATTTCCAACATGATGATGCACTCTGCCATGACAATCAGAGCCCCAGGTAGTTTCATTTTCTAAGTTTGTTTCCTGCTATACTGTCATTAATTATGGACTGTTACATTAAGAACAAAATTGGTTATAGAAACAACAGATGGTAACTAGAGCCGCAGCTTTATAAAGCTAACAGTGCAATGTGGTGCTAACTGTTGTGATGAAGGGGAATGAAATTCAATTCCTCACCATCATACATATCGAGCTTTTGGGCTGTGGGAAGCTTCACTCTCATGTTGTAAGATGGAAGTTTGCCTTCCACGCTGGCGTGGAACTGGAACACAAACAAAAAAATAGTTAATATGTGTATCACCATAGGAGAATGGGAAGTTGGAACATATACAAACTGTTGGGTCCCTACAACATGGAAAGAACCCCTCGACCATATATTTAAAAATGTTATCCTTATTGCTATTTATTTTTGAAACTGGTCTTTTTTGCTGAACAAAGAACATTAAGATGGCTGTTACAAGTCACTTGATCACGGGATTGGCTCTCTGTCTGGAAGCTATTCCCAGGAATTTCAAGAACTCTTTTCTCAGTTTCTGGAATGTCTCACCTCGTTATGCTGAGAGAGCTACTAACAAACTCACATCACACCCGGGACTGTTCAGACCAATTTCAAATGGAACTACGGGGACGTCGTTTGCATTTGATAAGCCAACCTTGCAAGTGGAGTCAGTGGGTCTGCTGAGACAATGGCTTCCCAAATGCCAGAACCTCAACGAAGATGGCACCCTTTTCAACAAATAATGACTGAGACACCATCAGTCCTGAAACCAAAGCCAATGCCAGATGCTGGATAAACATCCCTTTTGAAGTCATTGTGGAGAACGAAGGTCACATGACCCAAACCTCTGGCCTTTTGGGCAGTTTAATATTACATCTCTGGTCTTCATAGCCAGACTGCTTTTTTAACATCAAATGGACAGAACTCCAGCAGCCAGGCTGGGTAAGCAGTCTCAACTCCAAAAAGCCTGCTTGATTCTAAAAGTCTGTAGCCAATGCCTGCCAAGTGGTCTAAACACAGAAAAGCCCAACATGCAGCAGCATTATTTGTTTTAAGGATTTTTATATCGCTTAACCAGCCAGGAACATATCAGAACAGAACCTCACCCTGAAGGAAACACCCTCTGGCCTCTGACTTTGGACTCTGGAACATAAGTGAATTAATATTCATTTTCTGTGGTCCTTGCACTGTAAAACTTCTTTCCTCTATCCCCCCTTTACTGGGTGTATGTGTGGAGTGGGACACTGCGGACACTCCTTTTCCCCGCGTTGAATGTGTAAAATAAATTAACCTTCCGAGTTAATCCTAACTCGAGTTTGCTGTGGATTATTAGTAAAATTCGATCACAAAAAAACCAAGGATTGGGAAAACGTGCTTCCGCCTATTCTTTTAAAAACTAATTCAAAACACCTTCTGTTTACGGACGTGTGGCAAGAGGAAATCACTGCAGTTTGAACTGTCCCTCTCCTGTCCGTAACACTACAATCCTCAGTATTTATGAGAACCCAAATAATTAAACTCTCCCTCCACAGGTAATGGGGGATTCCCTGCAAACTGGTGTTGCAAGTGATGCACATGTTCTGAAAATCAATTAGTGAGAGGAAAAAAAAAGCTGCACAATGCATCATCTCACCTCATCTTCCTCAATCAGTCGCAGTGTATTCTTCATGTTGATTCCCTCTAGGCCTCTATACAGTTTAAGGAGTTTGTCCTCTGTTAGTGACAACAAGTCCAAAACATACTCGTCTGATGCGGGACTCAGTACTATAGATGGAATGCCGTCCTTTGACTGCAGAATTGAGATACAAACTAGTTACGTGACAAGTTCCGAGAGCCCTGCATTAATGTAGCACCTTTCAACACTGATGCATTATTAGATTGCAGAATACAATTCACATTTTACAAACTACATCATGTGGAAACTTTATTCTAATGTGTTCTCCACCAAAACATTGTAAACTATTCAAACAGCCACATGAAAACATTTAACACTAATTAGATATCTGTAATAGCAAACAGGATCTCATTCTAACTCTCAACAAACCTATCCAAATTCAGGAACTTGGCAATGGAAAAATTCCCTATATTACCCTGGAACTGATCAGATTACTCACTGGCACAATACTCTGGAATTGATCACTTTTTTTTGCATATGGCCATCACTTACAATTTGCACATGTTGCAATTTCTCATTGATATGTTCCACGCCTGCTTTAATGGACATAGTGATATGGCTGATGTATTCAAGGTGCTCCATTATCTTATCTCGTCGGTTCTGCTCATTGTTCAGGTGAGTTTGTAGCTTCATTAACAATTTCTGCTCACTATGTTAAAAACCGCAAGAAAAGCAGAAAGATTTGATTTAAAGCAATAATGAACAAATAGAGATTTCAGTATGAATGGCAGACCTAGATCCAATACTAATTCTAAAATACAATATAGGGGGCCTACATGCAATGCACGGCTCCATGTCACAGCAACAGGACTGGGAAGACTAGACTTTGCATTAGTGTAGAAAACTGCAAAGAAAAGAACAAAGGTAAGTGAAAAACAAGGACTGAAAAATAATGAGAAAAAGACAAGGAAGAAATTTGGAGGAAGGGAAAAGAAATAGAGAGAAAAAGGTGCAGAGAGAAAAGAAGAAAGAAAATCATATAACACAGGAGGCCACTCAACCCATTATGCCTACGTCAGTTCTTTGAAAAAGTTATTCAATTCATCCCATACCCCTGTTACATTCTCAGTCCAGCTTTGAAAAGGTAATTGAAAGCAAACAGAAATAAACAAGTATCAAAAATGATTGGGAGTAAAGTACAATCAGAATGGGAGGCTAGAAGGAAATACAAAGATTCCATACAGAAGTATAATGAGGATGGAGGGAAAGGAAGGTTATAGATGGAAAGAGGAAGAAAGCTATTTCTGTATTTCAAATGGTCAACAAACAGAAATAAAAAATAAACAAAAGTAACACTTGACCAACCTTTGCAGATGGATTGTTGCATAAGATGCAGCATTTACTGCATGACTGATGCACAGCTTCAAACTTTACATAGGTCCTACGATAGCTAAACTTAGTAGTGGGGGAGCTATCGATGGCACCAGGATTTGCACTCCACATTACAATCCTGAAGCTTTTGTTGGTTGTCAGGTGAAGTCTTTTGTACAGCAATGCAAAACTTATTCTTAATATCCTGCTCTCTCTTCCTTGGTTTCAACATTTATCCACTTTCCCCTTAAAAGATGCAATGGTCTCTCCCTGAACTACCACTTGTAGCAAAGCATTCTATGCTCCAATAATAAATCTGGCTGCATGTTGCAACCATTCCAAGATATGATGCTTCTCCGAAGGACCAACATCTGATGAAAAATCAGATATACACCATGGGTACCTGGCGATGTAGAAATTCACTGAAGAAACTTCAATTTGAGGCTCCAGTGATGCCTCCATTAAACACTTGTTTGACTTTAATTGGGAAAGTTAGCTCCCTTACTCAGACTTCAAAAAGACACGGAAGCCACCTAATAGGTTTTCCTGATGTGAGGTTTATGACTATAGAACAGCACCTCTGATACTGTTCTGAGCTCTCTCCATAGCCCTGTATCAATCCCAAACTAATCCCACTGCCCCACTCTTTCCCCATGGTCCTGCATCAATCCTTAACTAATTCCACTGTCCTGCACTCCTCCATAGACCTTCATTTATTTCAAATATTCTTAAGATTATAAGATGCAGGAATACAAGTCGGTCATTCGGCCACCGATCTTGCTCTGCTATTCGATAAGATTGTGGCTGATCTGATTGTGGCCTGAACTCCACTTTCCTGCTCCCCCTCATAACCCTTGACACCCCTGTCATTCAAAAATCTATCTAACTCAGCCTTAAATATATTCAATGACCCAGCCTCCACTGTTTTCTGGGGAAGAGAATTCCAAAGATTAACGACCCTCTGAAGAAGAAATAACTCCTCATCTCCATCTTAAATTGGAGACCGATTATTTTAAACTGTGGCCCATAGTTGTAAATTCCTCCACAAGAGGAAACATCCTCTCAGTATCCACCCTGTTAAGCCCCCTCAGAATTTTATATGTTTTAATAAGATCACCTCTCATTCTTCTAAACTCCAATGAGTATAGGCCTAACCTGCTCAACCTTTCCTCATAAGATAACCTTCATCCCACAAATCAGCCTGGTGAACCTTCGTCCCCTTTCCTTGATGGCTCAAATGTCTTTTCTATAATAGGATTTCCAAATTGCACACTGTGCTATAACTCTGCCTTATATAAATTCATCATCATGCTTTCTGCACCTATTTTTCAAACCCATAATGCTATTGCCTTTATTGTGGCTTCATCTATCCATACTACTATTTTCATAGATTGATTTATTGTGAGCTGCTGGGTGTCTATATTCATCCATACGCTTAAGCATCTGAGGTGTAAGCACTACCAACCAAGCCAAATTGATACTGGTTGACACTTGAAGCAAGCAAACCCTCGTAATTAATACAACAGCACTGTTCCTATATCTACAGTACTCATGCTACTCACAATACCTCCTCTAAATCTGCAGCTGACCTAGTGTCTTCTCAAATCCTGAACATGTTTGATTAAAATGACTAAACTGAATTGGCCTAGCTTGATTCCTGTTGTGAACCCACTTAGGAGGTCATGTATAGCATAAGGGATTAAACATGAGTCACACATCTAGGATTTTATCCAGCTGTGTAGGATGTGTCAGTTACATAGACCATATGGTACAAGGAATGAGGTCATTTGGGGTTACCTCAGTGATGAGACATATGGTGTTGCGAACAAAACTGTAATCTACACACATGGGCACGGGATACACTCTTCATACCTGGAGAGTTTGGTTTCACCAGAATATTTCAGATGATCATACTCTGCCTGCAGCCTCTCTTTCTCCTCCCTTAGCTGCACCATCTGTTTCTCATTCTCCAGTTCCAGCTCCTCCAAGTGCTTCAAGGTCTCTCCCTGCATCACAAAGCGTTTCACTACATCCTGCAACCAAGAGCAAGACACAGGCTGAAGCTCATTATTCTGCATAATTCAAACTGTCACACAAACACCACCCAGCATCACATTCTACTGCAACATGTTTCTATCTTAATGTTTTTGGGTTTCTTTATTCTATGATTCCATGGTTCAGACTACTGTGGTGGGAGAGCCCGAGCTTCCCATGTTTCCAAGAATATTTTCATTTGCTCAGATGGCTACAATTATTCTGCAGTGTATCTAGAAATTAAACAGAGAAGCATATTTATTTCATCTCAATTATTGCTTTTACCCTCCACCCAAGAAAGTGGCACAATAACATATTATAGTCATTAATGCCTTAGACTTGAACTAGCACACAAATTTAACAGTAATAGAACAAGCAGCAATAACCAAAGACATATACTTAAACATCTGCAACGAACAAGGAGAAAGTAATTTTTGTCGATGTTCATATATTTTTCTCACAGTATGCAGGAGCTGACTGACCGGAATCTCAAAGCATTCCAGCCAGGCCTATTGCTGACTACCTTAAAAAAAGTAACTAGAGCCCTACGCACAGAGTGGGGCCCCTCACACAGAGGCTGGGGCTTAGTGTCTCCATTGGAGCCATAAACTGCATGAATCCTTGAGGCACACCTCTCCCTAAGTGCCCCTCACCTGTACATCAGTAACACCGGTCACCGTTTTGATCCATAAGAAAGATTCCTCAAACGTGGTGATGGCTTTTTCCTCAGCCCCAGTTTCCTGCGTTGCTGGTCGCTCAAAGTGTAGTTCATCAGAGTGAGCAGCTGCTCTCATTGCCTGGGAAAATCACCACAAAACAGCTTATTATCACTCACAGACATTTGTTGAGTTCTCCAATGGTGCAAACTACTGGTGATGCTTCGCAAGGTAGGGATTGGCCAGAACTATTTCAATAGAGCTACAATTACAGTCAGTACTCTTCAGGGTGAGATCTTTAGATTCCGGATGGTCCTTGCTCCACACTAAATCAAGATTGAAGTAGAGCACAACATCATCTGTTATGGTCTGGCACCAGGATAGTGAAAGTGATGGTGCGCAAACCCACAGATCCTGGCTCATGCTGAGTGAAGTTGCCTTGATTGCACAGGGTTTATTGGGTAGTTTGGCAGTGATTTTAAGTTAAGAAGCAGTGTCCTGGCTGAGCTGAAAATGCTGGAGTTCATCACAGAAAGCTTGGATTCAAATATTGTCATTTCTCATTATATAATATATATATATATATACACATGTATACATATTATATACAATATATATGCAGTAATCAAAGGCCCCTTCTATATGATTCTTACCCGTCTCTCTGCACGTTCTGCTTGTGTTCTTTTCTCCTCAGCCAGCTTCTTGTACTCTGTGAGAATCCTTTCCCGCTCCCGCCGTTCCTTATGCACAACCTCCTCGTACTGCTGAAGCTCTGTCTGCTCAGTGAAATTGCACAAATACTATTAACCATTACAATACAGAGATGGTGCTGCAGCACAATTGCTGAAGTGGTATGCTGGGACTCTAGGGTCATTACACAGATGCCATAGAGTCCACTTTTAAGTTCTTGTTTATGTTAGACTCAAAAGACTTCCCGTGTCTAGACTGCAAGAGGCAGACAAAGCAGATGCTTGCATCTTTTTTTTCTGTAGCTTGTTTTTCCTGGAACAGATTGCTAGCCTGAAGCCAGAAGCTATAGCTTGAGGGGTGTCATTTCACATCAAGAACGTTAACCAGAAGTCTCTCCCGCTCTTACCACCTGCTATAGGTGTGTTGGAAGGATCTGCAGGTTAATAATCAACCTGTTCAGCTGTGTTACGAATGCACCTTCTGTGGCTATCAAATCCTGGAATGAGACTTGAATCTAGAGCTTCTGGCTCAGAGGCAGGGATGGTACCCATGTGTCATAAGATCTCCTGTTTATGTTAGACACTATTGTCATACTGTCTCTTTGCCCCTTATTCCATTTTTCTATATCTCCTTTGTATTTTCTATGTTCAGCATGGTTCTCCTCATCAAAATTAACATTACAATTGTCATAAGCCTCCTTTATTTGTTTCAGTTTAACTTCCATGTCCTTTAGTCATCCAGTAAGCTATGGCTTTGGATGCCATCTCTCTTCCCAGAATGTACCTACTTTGTACCCAAACCATCTCCTCTTTGAAGACCTCCAGTTGTTCAATTGCATACCAATTTTTGATTCCAATCCACCTGGGTCAAACCTCTTTTCAACTCACTGAAGTTAACTCCCTTCCAGTTAAGTTGTTTTGCACTCAATTGTACCTTGTCTTTTTCCATAACTATTCTAAACCTGGTGTTATGATCACTGTTCCCCAAATGATTTCCAGCTGAAGCATGCTTTACTTGCTCCATTTCACTCCCCAGAACCAGATCTAGCACTGCTTCCTTCTTCACTGGACCTGAAACACACTGATCAAGAAAGTTCTCTTGTATACATTTCAGGAATTTCTCCTGCCATGTGCCATTTACACTGCTAGGATAATGGGAGTTCTCTATTAGCAAACCCTGTAGTTCTTGCATTTTTCAGTAAGTTGCTTGCAAATTTGCTCTTCTATCAACTTGCCACTGTTTGGTAGCCTCTAGAATACACCCAGTGACATAACCATTCCACTTTGGTGCTTAATTTTAACCAAATAGTATCTATTCTTGACTCTTGTGACCTCATCCATCTCCAGTGCTATAATAGTTCCTTTGATTAAGAGTGCCATCCCCTTTTCTTCCTTCCCCATCTTTCCTGAATACTTTTTAGCCAGGATCCTTCTTTTCTTCGAGTCAGACTGTTATTGCCATTATAGCACAATGCCATGTGGTGACATGCCTTCAGCTCACCAACCTTAATTACCACACTGTGTGCATTTACAAACTCCAAACCTATCTTAGGTTGCCTCATTGCAGGTCATTTTAATTTCCCACTTTGTCTGCTGCAGTGTTCCAATGAAGCATAATGCATGCTTGAGCAACTGCACCCATGTTTCAACTACAGACTTCTGGACTCAACACTGAGTTCAACAATTTTAGATTGTAATCTCTGCCTCTTTGTGGTTTAGATTGTCTTGCTAGTTAGGTTTTTGTTTCTCGCTTACTTCCCCTTCTATTCCACTTTTAGATGTTAGCTATTGAGGCTCCTTGCACTCACACCTCCTCTAAACATTTTTGTTTTTACCTTTCATTTCTTGTTCCATTACCGCTCCTTTTGGCCTAGTACTTTGAAACCTTTTGTCATTTAATCTCGCCTGCCATCATCCTACCACAAAACTTCCCTTTTGTTCATCTTCCCACCCTTTCCCTCTTCACTTACTCAAAACCTATCACAAAAACTAACTTAGAGGAGTTCTGATGAAAGGTTGCTGACCTGAAATGTTAATTCTGTTTCTCTCTCCACAAATATTTCCAGAATTTTAATTTTAGATTGCCTCATATTTGCCTTCTCTGTGGTCCCATCTATTTCTGAACTGAACTTTAGTGCTATTTGTCTCTTTCAGTCCTCTGTGAATCTTGGATAGGATTTTTAAACCTCCAATGAGGCAGGAACAGAGGTGGGTGAGTGCAAAAATTGATGTTGTTGTTTGGCATGCCAGTTTGCCAGCATCATCCCACCTCCAGGCCATTTTTCTGGAGTTGGGATGGGAGTGGAGAGCGGCAGGGTTACCCAACCACAAGTGACGGTTAGCCAATCAACAGCTGTTAAAAGCCATAATTAAGATCTAATGTCAAAGGCCTACTAGAATTTACCAGTTGTGTCTGGCTCCCCTGAGACCAGGAGGGGGCCAGTACTCCAGGCAGGCTTTGAAGCCCTCCTCACCTGTCTGGCTTCAGCTGCAGGCCGCTCGGCATTGCTGAGTCTAATTTTTATTTCAAATTTTTAAGTTTCTTACCTGAAAAGACAGCTTTTTGTTTCTTCCACCTTTGAAGGCCAGCCTACTGTCTTCAAGTGGACCCACCCTCTAGCTACTAATTGGCCAATTCGGGGGAATGTGCTGCTGGCTGTTCTGCACACAGTGCATTGTTATGACCCCCATTTGACCCAAATTTCAGGGCCAGACCCAAAGGGGAAAACCCTGCCCCTTGTTTCTTCCCTCTAATGTCTCGTACTCTTGCCCACACCCATGTCAAATTAGTTTAACCCTCCTCATAGTATCAGTTAACTTATCTGCAAGGACAGTTCTGTTGAGGTACAACCTGTCCACCTTGATCTTGGTCCCTCATGTCCAGAACTGGTTGCAATGCTCTAGGAATCTAAAGTTCTTCCTTCTATGCAATTTCTCCAGCCATGCGTTAACCTGTTTTATCTTACTGTTCCTATACTCAGTAGCAGATGACACTGGAAATACTTCAGAGATAACGCCATGTCCAAATGCAGCAACACATGGACAATATCCAAGCTTGGGCTGACAAGTAACACTCACGCCACACAAATGCTACGCAATGACTATCTCCAACAAGAGAGAATCTAACCATCGCCCTTGACATTCAATGACATTACCATCGCTGAATCCCCAACTATCAACATCTGGGGCCGGGGTGGTGGGGGGGGGTTACCATTGACCAGAAAACTGAACTGGACTCGCCATATAAATACTGTGGCTACAGTGTCCTGCGACGAGTAACTCATCTCCTGACTCCCCAAAGCCTGTCCACCATCTACAAAGTACAAGTGATGGAATACTCTCCACTTGTCTGGATCAGTGCAGCTCCAACAACACTCAAGAAGCTTGACATCATTCAGGGTAAAGCAGCCTGCTTGATTGGCACCCCATCCACAAACATTCACTCCCTCCACTGCCACAGTAGCAGCAGCGTGTCATTTGCGAGCTGCACTGCAGGAACTCACTGAGGCTCCTTAGGCAGCACCTTCCAAACCCACGACCACTACCATCTAGAAGGAAAAGGGCAACAGACAGGTGGGAACACCACCACCTGGAAGTTCCCCTCCATGTCACTCACCATCCTGACTTGGAAATATATCACTGTTCCTTCACTGTTGCTGGGTCAAAATCCTGGAACTCCCTCCCTAACAGCACGGTGGGTGTACCTACACCACATGAACTACAGCGATTCAAGAAGGAAGCTCACCACTACCTTCTCAAGGGCAATTAAGGATGGGTAATAAATGCTGGCCTAGTCAGTGACACCCACATCCAAGAATGAATTTTAAAAAAAGACCTTTGAGATCCTGCTTTTTAACTTTCTCTCTCGCTCCTGAAACTCTGATTACAAAACTGTAACTCCCTTCCTATGTCATTGGTTCCTACGTGGACCGTGGTTTCTGGCTATTTCCTTTTCTCCTGTGTCCCCTCACAGTGCTGTCTTTTACCATCATACCAGGGAACCAACACACCATGCAGGACTTATGCACCACTCCCCCTCCTCACAACCTTGTAGTTATTTACCTCACACTGCCACTGAAGTGTTCTAGACTGCACTCCTCTAAGATGCCATCACTGGAATTTAGTGCTGAAAGCGAGTTGAGAGTGCCACACTCCCAGAGGATTTCTGCACTTCCTGCCCCTTCCTATCCTGCTGGACAGCTGCCCACTTACTATTCTCCTGAATTTTCGGTAGCTTCTGGGTGAACATCTCCTGGAACGTGCGCTCCAGAAAATTCAGTTTCTTGTATGCCTTGCAGTGATTCCAACAGCTCTTCAAGCTCAGAAACCATGAGCTAGAGTTCAAACAATCGGAAGAATTTCCTGTACACATGGTTATCCAAGGCATGTGAAGCATCCTGCTGCTGTTCCTGTTGTTGAATTTCTTCTGACCTCCCCCTCCCTCACACATGGTCAACTATACAAGGAGAAAGTTGGCCTTTCACGGTGCATTGCCATTACTACCTCTCTATTTGACTGATTCTCTTAAGCCCAATTTCCACTGAACTTTTCCCTTTTCTGTTGCAATTCCTAAACCCTCCCCCAGTGAACAGAGCCAGGTTTCTCCAAGGGAGGAAGCGGGGACCAAGCTGGGAACTGGGAAGTTCTGACATCCTAGTCCAAAAGCTGAGCCTGGAGGCTGACACTGATCATACAGATGATTCTGGGTGGAAAATGGAGACAATTCTCCAAAGCCACTTTGGCTAATCTTACAATGACTGGGGAAAGCTGAGATGGGGGATGGAGTGAGGCAGGCGGGGTGGGGGGGCACAGTGGTGGGGAAATGTGTAATGTTCTCCATGATCCACCATTGGTCACTTCTTGTTGCATCCTCATGGTGCCAAGATCCTGACCACCTGTAACACTGCAAAGCTAATTAATAAATTAATTATCTAAGTCGAGATGGCTGGGTAGGTGATGTGCTTTAGCTGTATGATGTGGGAGCTGGCAGATCCCATTGTGAGCCGCAGTGACCACATCTGCAGCAAGTGTTGGTTGCTGGAGGAACTCCGGCTCAGAATTGATGAGCTGGAGTCCGAGCTCCGGACACTGCAGCACATCCGGGAGGGGGAGAGTTACCTGGACGCTTTGTATCAGGAGGCGGTCACACCCGGTAGATTAAGTACCTCAAGTTCGGTCAGTGGTCAGGGTCAGCAGGGTGTGACTGCAAGTGAGGCAGGTAGAGGGATCCTGTGTTCAGGAACAGAGGAGCCTCATCTCTTGACCTTGTCCAACAGGTACAAGGTACTTGCTCCCTGTGTGGATGAGGAACAGGGCTGTAGGGAGGATGAGCCAGCTGACCGTGGCACAGGAGGCCATTCAAGAGGGGGGAGCAAAAAGACAAGTGGTAGTTGTAGGGTATTCTATAATTAGGGGAATTGATAGCATCCTTTGTAAGCAGGATCGAGAGTCCCACATGGTATGTTGCCTGCCCAGTGCCAGGGTGAGGGATATCTCTGACCGGCTTGAAAGGATATTGGAGAGGGAGGGGGAGGATCCAGTTGTTGTGGTCCATGTCGGGACAAATAACATAGGTAAGACTAGGAAAGAGGACCTGTTTGGGGATTATCAGGAACTAGGAACTAAATTAAAGAACAGGTCCTCAAGGGTTAAAATCTCCAGATTACTACCTGAGCCACATGCAAATTGGCATAGGGACACGAGAATAAGGGAAGTAAACACGTGGCTAAAGGAGTGGTGCGGGAAAGAGGGGTTCCATTTCGTGGGGTACTGGCATCAGTAATGGAACAGGAGGGATCTGTACCGTTGGGACGGTCTCCACCTGAACAGATCTGGGACCAATGTTCTAGCGAAAAGGGTAAATAGAGTGGTCAACAGGACTTTAAACTAGAAAGTGGGGGGAGGGAAGGGTAAAACTCCAAGAAGTATGACTAATGGGTAACAAAGCAGCAGGTTAGCGTGTGGGGGGGTGGATTCAACTTCATGGAAAATTATGAGAAAACTGAATAGAAAGAAGAGCCCAGGAGAGGCTATTAAAGTCTCCAGAACACAAAATAGGACAGAGTTAGAAACAAAAAACTACTGCGGATGCTGGAAATCCAAAACAAAAACAGAATTACCTGGAAAAACTCAGCAGGTCTGGCAGCATTGGCGGAGAAGAAAAGAATTGACGTTTCGAGTTCTCATGACCCTTCAACAGAACTAAGTAAAGTAGTAGTTGCTAAGTAGTTGCTGGCGCACTGACCTCTACCTCGTGGAGCCTGAGCGTCAACTCGCAGACACTTCCTCCGACCTCTCCCTGGACCATGACCCCACCACTGAACATCAAGCCATTGTTTCCAGGACTGTCACTGACCTCATCTTCTCTGGAGATCTTCCTCCCACAGCTTCCAACCTGATAGTCGCCCAACCTTGGATGGCCTGCTTCTACCTCCTACCCAAAATCCACAAACAGAACTGTCCCGGCAGACCGATTGTGTCAGCCTGTTACTGCCCCACGGAACTCATTTCTCGTTATCTTGACTCCCTTCTCTCTCCCCTTGTCCAGTCCCTTCCCACCTACATCCGTGATTCCTCTGACACCTTACGTCACATCAACAATTTCCAGTTCCCTGGCCCCAACCGCTTCCTCTTCACTATGGATGTCCAATCCCTGTACACCTCCATCCCCCACCAGGATGGTCTGAGGGCCCTTAGCTTCTTCCTTGAACAGAGGCCCGAACAAACCCCATCCACCACTACTCTCCTCCGTCTGGCTGAACTTGTTCTCACACTGAACAATTTCTCCTTTAACTCCTCTCACTTCCTCCAAATAAAAGGTGTGGCTATGGGTACCCGCATGGGCCCCAGCTATGCCTGTCTCTTTATGGGGCATGTGGAACATTCCTTGTTCCAGTCCTACTCTGGCCCCCTCCCACAACTCTTTCTCCAGTACATCGATGATTACTTCGGTGCTGCTTCATGCTCTCGTTGGGACCTGGAAAAATTTATTAATTTTGCTTCCAATCTCCACCCCTCCATCATTTTCACATGATCCATCTCTGACACTTTCGTTCCCTTCCTTGACCTCTCTGTCTCAATTTCTGGTGATAGACTGTCCACCAATATCCATTACAAGCCTACCGACTCCCACAGCTACCTCGACTACAGCTCCTCACACCCCGCTTCCTGTAAGGACTCCATCCCATTCTCTCAGTTCCTTCGCCTCCATCACATCTGTTCTGATGATGCTACCTTCAAAAGCAGTTCCTCTGACATGTCCTCGTTCTTCCTTAACCGAGGTTTTCCACCCACGGTCGTTGACAGGGCCCTCAACCGTGTCCGGCCCATCTCCCGCGCATCCGCCCTCACGCCTTCTCCTCCCTCCCAGAAACATGATAGGGTCCCCCTTGTCCTCACTTATCACCCCACCAGCCTCCGCATTCAAAGGACCATCCTCCGCCATTTCCGCCAACTCCAGCATGATGCCACCACCAAACACATCTTCCCTTCACCCCCCCTGGCGGCATTCCGTAGGGATCGTTCCCTCCGGGACACGCTGGTCCACTCCTCCATCACCCCCTACTCCTCAACCCCCACCTATGGCACCTCCCCATGCCCACGCAGAAGATGCAACACCTGCCCCTTCACTTCCTCTCTCCTCTCCGTCCAAGGGCCCAAACACTCCTTTCAAGTGAAGCAGCATTTCACTTGCATTTCCCCTAACTTAGTCTACTGCATTCGTTGCTCCCAATGCGGTCTCTTCTACATTGGCGAGACCAAACGTAAACTGGGCGACCACTTTGCAGAACACCTGCGGTCTGTCTGCAAGAAAGACCCAAACCTCCCTGTCGCTTGCCATTTTAACACTCCACCCTGCTCTCTTGCCCACATGTCTGTCCTTGGCTTGCTGCATTGTTCCAGTGAAGCCCAACGCAAACTGGAGGAACAGCACCTCATCTTCCGACTAGGCACTTTACAGCCTTCCGGACTGAATATTGAATTCAACAACTTTAGATCTTGAACACCCTCGTCCATCCCCACCCCCTTTCCGTTTCTTCTCCCTCCCTTTTGTTTTTTCCAATAATTTATATAGATTTTTCTTTTCCCACCTATTTCCATTATTTTTAAATCTATACCTGTAATGCCCTGTCAGTCTTTCCACCCCACCCCCACTAGAGCTGTAACTTGAGTGTCCTGCCATTCATTCTTAATTAGCACATTCTCTTAGATAATATCACCACCTTCAACACCTCTTTGTTCCTTTATCTGTGACATCTTTTGATTATGTGCTCCTATCACTGCTTGCTTGTCCCTACAACCACCCGCCCCCCCAATTTCTCCCCCCCTCACCCCTCACCCCCTCTCACCCCTCACCCCCCCAACTTCTCCCCCCCTCCCAACTTCTCCCACCCTCCCCCCTCCCCCCTCCCCCCCTCCCCCCACCAACTTCTCCCCCCACCCCGCACCCCCCCCCACCCCCCGACCACCCACCTTAAACCAGCTTATATTTCACCCCTCTCCTATTTTTACTTGGTTCTGTTGAAGGGGCAATAGGACAGAGTGTTTGGAACGGGCTAGGAATCTAACTTCAAGCATATCAGATAAAGGAACGACAATGAGAAAGGGGACAGGAAATACAGGACTGAAGGTGTTGTATCTGAATGCACGCAGTATACGAAATAAGGTAAATGAGCTTGTGGCACAGATTGAAATTGGCAGGTATGATGTGGTGGGCATCACAGAGACATGGCTGCAAGGGGATCAGGACTGGGAGCTAAATATCCAAGGATATACATCCTATCGAAAAGATAGGCAGGTTGGCAGAGGGGGTGGGGTTGCTTTGTTAGTAAGAAATGAAATTAAATCGATAGCAAGAAATGACGTAGGGTCAGATGATGTAGAATCTGTGTGGGTAGAGGTGAAGAACCACAAAGGTAAAAAAACCATAATGGGAGTTATATACAGGCCTCCAAATAGTAGTCAGGATGTGGGGCACAAGATACACCAGGAGATAGAAAAGGCGTGTAAGAAAGGCAAGGTTGCAGTGATCATGGGGGGATTTTAATATACAGGTAAACTGGGAAAATCAGGTTGGTAGTGGATTCCAAGAAAAGGAATTTGTAGAATGTCTACAAGATGGCTTTTTGGAGCAGCTTAGATATATAAAGGGTAAGAGAGAGGCAAAAGTGGACATTGAGCCGCTGGAAAATGACGCTGGAGAAGTAGTAGTGGGGAACAAAGAAATAGCGGAGGAACTGAATAGGTACTTTGCGTCAGTCTTCACGGTGGGAGACACGAGTAACATTCCCAAAGTTCAAGAGAGTCGGGGGGACAGAGGTGAGTATGGTGGCCATTACCAAGGAGAAGGTGCTAGGAAAACTGAAAGGTCTGAAGGTGGATAAATCAACTGGACCAGATGGATTACACCCCAGAGTTCTGAAGGAGATAGCTGAAGAGATAGCGGAGGAGTTAGTGGTGATCTTTCAGGAATCACTGGAATCAGGGAGGGTCACAGAGGACTGGAAAATCGCTAATGAAACCCCCCTGTTTAAGAAGGGAGTGAGGCAAAAGACGGGAAATTACAGGCCGATTAGCCTGATCTCAGTCGTTGGTAAAATTTTAGAGTCCATTATTAAGGATGAGATTTCAGAATACTTGAAAGTGCATGGTAAAATCGGGCAAAGTCAGCATGGTTTCATCAAGGGGAGGTCATGCCTGACAAATCTGTTAGAATTCTTTGAGGAGGTAATGAGTAGGTTAGACAAAGGAGAGCCAATGGATGTTATCTACTTGGACTTCCAGAAGGCCTTTGACAAGGTGCCGCACAGGAGGCTGCTCAGTAAGATAAGAGCCCATGGTGTTAGAGGCAAGGTACTAGCATGGATAGAAGATTGGCTGTCTGGCAGGAGGCAGAGAGTGGGGATAAGGGGGTCCTTCTCAGGATGGCGGCCGGTGACTAGTGGAGTTCCGCAAGGTCAGTGTTGGGACCACAACTTTTTACTTTATACATTAATAACCTAGATGAAGGAACTGAGGGCATCCTGGCTAAGTTTGCAGATGATACAAAGATAGGTGGAGGGACAGGTAGTATTGAGGAGGCAGGGAGGCTGCAGAGGATTTGGACAGGTTAGGAGAATGGGCAAAGAAGTGGCAGATGGAATACAACATGGGGAAGTGTGAGGTCATGCACTTTGGTAGGAAGAATAGAGGCATAGACTATTTTCTAAATGGGGAGAGAATTCAGAAATCTGGACTGCAAAGGGACTTGGGAGTCCTAGTCCAGGATTCTCTTAAGGTTAACTTGCAGGTTGAGTCGGTAGTCAGGAAGGCAGATGCAATGTTGGCATTTATTTCGAGAAGACTAGAATATAAAAGCAGGGATGTGCTGCTGAGGCTTTATAAGGCTCTGGTCAGACCACATTTAGAATATTGTGAGCAATTTTGGGCCCTGTATCTCAGGAAGGATTTTCTGGCCCTGGAGAGGGTCCAGAGGAGGTTCACGAGAATGATCCCAGGAATGAAAGGCTTAACATATGAGGAACGTTTGAGGACTCTGGGTCTATACTCGATGGAGTTTAGAAGGATGGGGGGATCTGATTGAAACTTACAGAATACTGAAAGGCCTGGATAGAGTGGACATGGGGAAGATGTTTCCATTAGTAGGAGAGACTAGGAACCGAGGGCACAGCCTCAGAGTAAAGGGAAGACCTTTTAGAACAGAGATGAGGAGAAACTTCTTTAGCCAGAGAGTGGTGAATCTATGGAATTCATTGCCACAGAAGGCTGTGGAGGCCAGGTCATTGAATGTATTTAAGACCGAGATAGATAGGTTTTTGATTGGTAAGGGGATCAAAGGTTACAGGGAGAAGGCGGGAGAATGGGGTTGAGAAACTTATCAGCCATGATTGAATGGCGGAGCAGACTCAATGGGCCAAATGGCCAAATTTCTGCTCCTATGTCTTATGGTCTTATGGAGCCCGACTGATAATCTTAAATTGGTTGTCAGCATAGTTCTTAGTACATTCAGGATTGTTTAGCAAATGTTATCCAATCACAGAGTCACATCTAACATCTATCGCGCACACTGTGTTTTGAGTTTTGCAAGCACGGGCTGGTTGGGTATGGTAGGTACCTTGCCTGTTATCAACAGCCAAAGAGACATGCTGTTTGATATGATCTGCCAGTCTTTGAGACGCATGGCTTACATAACTAGTATCACACCGGCACTGAAGTTCATATACCACATGACTCATTTGTGTGATAGGCAAAACGTCTTTTTGGCTTGACAGCAGCATCCTGTTCGTGGCAAACACCACTCGTGTTGCTACTGCATGGTAGCAGCATGAAATGGTTAGCTTCACCTTTTGCTGAAATTTTTCAGATTTCTTACTCTTCCAAAGTAATCTGAGGTAGACTGGGTACAAAATAAATGATAACCATTCTCTGGTTCATTCCCCAGGACAATGCCTTGACCAATTGGAGTCAACTTGCCTGATTTGAATTTAAACAGAGCTTGGCAGTTAACTGTCAGTCATCTGTTAACTGATACATTGTCCTTGGCAGTGACTATACCAGAGTCTACTTGCCAACCAATCAGCACTTTCTTATCATGAAGTATAAATTGTTGTTTCCTTTACATTTGCTATTCTTGCAAATTGTCCTGATGAGTACAAGATGAAAAGCTTTGACAACATATGTTTTTTTCAGCAATACTTAACTACTACTTCTTGATTTGCCCGATTTTGCCTTACTGCCTTCAGCCTCAATGGTGCCTGTACTTTAGGCCCTAGCCCTTCACCTGGTTTTAATGTGCCTCACTGCCTCAATGTTCTGTGATCAGCTTGAGCCAAGAAAATCCCACTCAGATAATATGTTGTTCTCGCACACAAAATAACCAGCCTGTGGTGATACCTGCTGAACCAGCATTATTACTCAGGGCTTGCCTAGAAATGGGAAAATATCGGGATAGTGGACACACTTCCAAACAAGCACCTACATAGCCTGAAGGATGTCAAATCAGGGAACAAATGGTTCACACCCTGCCCAGGCCTCAGCCTTCCGAGCCCCAGTGAGATAAAAAAATAAATGTGTTGTGTTCAGACTGGTACCTTTGCAGTGTCACGAGATAGTTGGGCATCAGTGTTCATAGCCTGCAGCTCCTTCAGTTCCTGTTCTTGCTGCACAACCTCAGCTTCGAGGACATCCAGTTGTTTCTGAAAGGTGACACTCTCCTCCTGGAAGTAGAAACATAGAAACTAGGAACAGGAGTAGGCCATTTGGCCCTTCAAGCCTGCTCCACCATTCAATATGATCATGGTTGATCCTCTATCTCAACACCATATTCCCGCTTTCTCTCCATACCCCTTGATGCCCCTAATATTCAAAATTTATCAATTTCTTTCTTGAATATACTTAGTGACCCGGCCTCCACAGCCTTCTGTGGTAGAGAATTCCACAGGTTGACCACCCTCTGAGTGACAAGATTTTACCTTATCTCAGTCCTAAATGGCCTGCCCCGTATCCCGAGACTGTGGCCCTTGGTTCTAGACTCCCCAACTATGGGAAACACCCTCCCTGCATCCAGTCTGTCTAGCCCTGTTAGAATTTTATACGTTTCAATCAGATTCCCTCTCATTCTTCTAAGCTCTAGTGAATACAGGTCCAGTTGAACCAGTCTCTCCTCATACGACAGTCCTGCCATCCCCCGTCTCAGCCTAGTGAACCTTCGCTGCACTCCCTCTATGGCAAGTATATCCTCTCTTAGGAAAACCAAAACTGCACGCAATACTCCAGGTGTGGTCTCACCAAGGTCCTATATAACTGCAGCAAGACATCCTTACTTCTGAACTCAAATCCTCTTGCAATGAAGGCCAACATACCATTTGCCATCCTAATTGATTGCTGCATCTGCCTATTTACTTTCATTGACTGGTATACAAGGACACCCAGATCCCTCTGTACATCCACATTTCCCAATATATCACCATTTAAATAATACTCTGCCTTTCTGTTTTTCACACCGAAGTGTATAACTTCACATTTATCCATGTTATACTGCATCTGCCATGTGTTCGCCCACACACACAACTTGTCTAAATTGCCCTGAAGCCTCCTTGCATCCTCCTCACAACCCCGCCCAGTTAAGACCCATTTATTCCCACTCTCTGTTTCTGGTCTGTCAACCAATTCTCAATCCATGCCAGTATATTACCCCCAATCCCATGTGCTTTAATTTTGCCCACTAGGCTCTTATGTGGGACCTTATCAAAAGCCTTCTTGAAATCCAAATACACTACAGCCATTGGTTCTCCCTTATCTATTCTACTAGTTACATCCTCATGATTTCTCTTTTATAAACCCATGCAGACTTTGTCTAATCCCGTTAATGCTTTCCAAGTGTTCTCTTACCATGTTTTTTATAATAGACTAGCATTTTCCCCACCACTGATGTTAGGCTAACTGGTCTGTAATTATCTATTTTCTCTCTCCCTCCTTTTTTAAGTAGTGGGGTTACATTTGCCACCCTCCAATCTGTAGCAATTGCTCCAGAGTCTATAGAATTTTGGAAGATGACCACCAATGCATCCAATATTTCCAGGGCCACTTCCTTTAGTACTTTGGGATGTAGATTATCAGGCCCTGGGGATCTTTCAGCCTTTAACCCCATTCATTTTTCTAGCACCATTTTTGTTTTTACTGATACTGATTTTCTTCAATTCCTCCCTCTCTCTAGACTCTTGGTTCCCTAACATTTCTGGGAAATTATTTGTGTCCTCTTTTGTGAAGACAGAACCAAAATATGTGTTCAATTCTTCTGCCATTTCTTTGTTCCCCATTATAATTTCCCCCATTTCTGGCTGTAAGGGACCTACATTTGTCTTCACTAATCTTTTTCTCTTTACATATTTATGGAAGCTTTTACAGTCAGTTTTTATGTTCCTTGCAAGTTCACTCTCATACTCCATTTTCCCCTCCTTGATCAATCTTTTTGTCCACTTTTGCTGAATTCTAAACTGCTCCCAATCCTCAGGCTTGCTGCTTTTTCTGGCAATTTTATATGTCTCCTCTTTGGATCTAATACTATCCCTAATTTCTTTTGTAAGCCATGGTTAAACCGCCTTTCTTGTTTTATTTTTGTGCCAGACAGGAATGAATAATTGTTGTAATTTATGCATACATTCCTTAAATATTAGCCATTGCCTATCCACTGTCAACCCTTTTAGTAAGGTTCACCAATCCATCATTGCCAGCTCATGCCTCAAACTCTCGTAGTTCTTATTATTTAGATTCAGGACCCTAGTTTCAGATTAAACTTCTTCACTCTCCATCCTATTGAACAATTCTGTCATTTTATGGTCACTCTTCCCCAAGGGACCCCGCACAACAAGATTGTTAATTAATCCTTTCTCACTGCACAATACCCAGTCTAAGATAGCCTGCTCTCCAGTTGGTTCCTCAACATATTGATCTAAAAAACCACTTCACACTTACACACTTCAGGAAATCCTCCTCCACAGTAATATTGCTAGTTTGGTTTGTCCAAGTAAAGTAATAGCAGGAGTCATCGACAGTGCTATCAAGCGGCACTTACTTAGCAATAACCTGCTCACTGACGCCCAGTTTGGGTTCTGCCAGGGCCACTCAGCTCCTGACTTCTTTACAGCTTTGGTTCAAACATGGACAAAAGAGCTGAATTCCCGAGGTGAGGTGAGAGTGACTGCCCTTGACAACAAGGCCGCATTTGACCGAGTGTGGCGTCAGGGAGCCCTAGCAAAACTGGAGTCAATGGGAATCAGGGGGCAAACTCTCCACTGGTCGCAGTCATACTGAGCCCAAAGGAAGATGGTTGTTGGAGGCCAGGCATCTCAGCTCCAGGACATCACCGCAGGGGTTCCTCAGGGTAGTGTCTTCAGCCCAACCATCTTCAGCTGCTTCATCAATGACCTTCCTTCCATCGTAAGGTCAGAAGTGGGGATGTTTGCTGATGGTTGCATGGTGTTCAGCCCCATTCGTGACTCCTCAGATACTGAAGCAGTCCATGTCCAAATGCAGCATGACCTGGACAATATACAGGCTTGGGCTCACAAGTGGCAAGTAACATTCACACCACATAAGTGTCAGGTAATGCCCTTGATGTTCAAGGGCATTACCATTGCAAAATGCCCCACTATCAACATCCTGAAGGTTACCATTGACCTGAAACTGAACTGGACTAGCCATATAAAAACTATGGTTACAAGAGCAGGTCAGAGGCTAGGAATCGTGCGATGAGTAACCCATCTCCTGACTCCCCAAAGCCTATCCACCATTTGCAAGGCACAAGTCAGGAATGTGATGGAGTACTCCCCACTTGCCTGGATGAGTGCAGCTGCCACAAAACTCAAGAAGCTTGACACCATCCAGGACAAAACAGCCCGCTTGATTGGCACCACATCCACAAACATTCAGTTCCTCCACCACCGACACACAGTAGCAGCAGCGTGTACCATCTACAGGATGCATTGCAGGAATTCACCAAGGCTGAATAGACGTCACCTTCCAAACCCACAACCACTACCACCTAGAAGGACAAGGGCAGCACCATCACCTGGAGGTTCCCCTCCAAGCCACTCATCATCCGGACTTGGAAATTTATCATGTTCCTTCACTGTCACTGGGTCAAAATCCTGGAACCCCCTTCCTAACAACACTGTGGGTGTACCTACACCACATGGACTGCAGCGGTTCAAGAAGGCAGCTCACCACCACCTTCTCAAGGGCAACTAGGGGTGGGCAATAAATGCTAGCCCTGCCAGTGAAGCCCACATCCTGTGAATGAATAGAAAAAAAGATTAATTTCTCCATTACGTTCTAAAGGTCCTCACGGCTGGCTATGTCAAAGGTCTTGATCAGGTCAACAAATGTGATTTAGTGGTCCATATTCTGTCCTTGTATTTCTCCAGGAGCTGTCTAACTGCAAACTCCAAATCAGTGGTTCCTTGACCTTTTCTGAAACTGCACTGACTCTCTGGCACCAGATCCTGGTCAAGATGTTGAACTAAGCAGTTCAGAAGAATTGTGACAAAGATTTTACTGGTGACGGAGAGGATTGATATTTCTCTTCAATTGTCACAAGATTGACGAGTTTCTTTCACTTGTACAGGTGGACCATGGAGGCATCTTTGTATTCTTGCAGATGGTTCCTTGCTCCCAGATAGACTGAAAGAGTCATTGGGCTTCTTGATCAAGCAGTGACCTCCAGCCTTGTAGACCACAGCTGGAATAGCATCACTCTGGGAGGAGTTTGTTTGCATTTGTTGTTTCTAACACATGGCAGGGTCATTGAGAGTGCAGTTGGTGGGGACCTGTGGCAGCCTGTTCATTGCTTCATTGCTGGATAAGGCTGATTGAGGATGTGGTTAAAGTGCTTTGCCCACCTTTCTAGAATTTGGGCTTTTTCTGTGAGCAGTGTTGACTTGTCAGCACCAAGGATCGGTGATGAACCAGTAGATTTCAGAGCATTGTAGAATTTCTTCCAGTCTTTGTGGTCTCTATATGACTGAGGTTTGTCTGCTTTCTGATTCAGCCAAGCATCTTAAATCTCTCTAAGCTTTCATTGGACAGTCCTGCGGATGTTTCGTTAGGCATTGTGCTTGGCTTGCCATTGAGGTAAACATGGTAGAGGCAATGTTGCTGTCCAGAAGTTTCTGGATTACCTCATTGCTTTCATCAAACCAATCTTGATACTTGTGAGAGGTAGGGTCAAGGGCATCTAGAGCAGTGGAGTATCCCTGAAGATCATCCTCAATACAGTAAGTGTCCATTTTCACTGTACATAGCCGACTCTCGAGTTTCTCTGAGAGAGATTCCTTCATGACTGTCTATTTAAGCCTTTAGACATTAAGACACTTCTGAACCTTCATGTCTTGGGGGCTAATGGGGATGGGTCTTGATATTTTGCTTTGAAATGGTAAGATGGTGGTCAGTCCAGCAGTCAGGGGCGCACATGGCTTTTGATTCAGGAAAGATAAATTGATCTTGGAAGGGTTACAGTGCAAATTCACAAAAATGACACTGTGACTCCGAGGGTTAGATTATGAAACAGATTTTCCTTTTTAAGACTGTTTGGGTTTAAGGTTGGTCATTTAGGAGTGAAAACAGGAACACTTGTTCACACATAGGTTAGTGTAAATCTGGAACTTACTCCTCCAAAAGGTTACAGGTGCTGGGGTTCAATTGAGGCTTAAAGACTCAGATCAATAGATTTTTGTTGGGAAAGGGTATCAAAGGTTATGAGTCAAAGGCAGGAAAATAAGGCTGAGGTATGGATCAGCAATGATCTAACTGAATGACAAAACAGGCTGGAGGGATTGAATTGACTCCTCCTGTTTCTGTGAGTTATGTAACATAGTAGGATCTAAGTGCTTGCAATGTACTTGTCCAGATAACCTCACACTAAATGGCACTGTTTTGGGAAAACAATTTGCAAATATAATTCTACAGCTTTCCACTTTACTACCTTCCATGAAAGAATTAGTGCGAGGGCAATTTGCTATAACATAAATATAGTTAATATTCATTGCTGTTTAACATGCACTTTCCAGGCAGTAAAGAAAGCAATTATGGGGACTGTTGATGCTCCAATTCATCCACTTGCACTGATGGCCAATACAGGATCTCCGGATGTACCCGGGAAAGCATCTTGATGCTGTGATCAACTTCTCCTCTCTCCTACTATAGCGACCCTGAGAATTGCAAGGCTACAGAAGGGTTATATTGCAGGCAAAGGTGATCATACCTGCAGATGTGCCTTCAGTTTCTGATACACCTTCATCACATGCATTGCCTCACTACATTTCAACTGGGTTTTCTCCAAACGATTCTCCAGTAGCCGCAAGGTCTGGAACACACAAAGTGATGTCAGAAAGAATTTAAGGACTTATTTAACAACTCACTGCTCAGTATAGGAACATTAATAGGAACAATATAGGAACATTAAAAAACAAACCAGAATTCTCTATTAATAACTGAGCACAATGTTTAGAGGCAATGATAAAATAGTCAGTAATTACCTCAGGCTTACAGTCTTATAGGTTGCCCCAAACATCCTGCTCCCTACACCCACATTCAGTTCCTCTCTTACAGGAGGTTTTTTAAAATTTATGAAAAATTGCCCATTGAATTTTTCCCCCATTAGGTCAATCCCTGAATTGGCAGCCTCACCTGCGCATCCTCAGACATGTTCTCCATGATCTCTTGCAGGGTCTTGGCCTCCTGTAAGTTCTTGCTGTACTGCACCTCCAGATCCATCTGATTTTTCTTCTTCAGCTCTGTCACATGCCTAAGAGCATTCAGGCGTTTAATCTTATCGCAAACCTTCTGGTCCATCACCATAATGACATCCTGATCAATGAATGAGGTCGGAAAGCATTTAATTAAATTAATATTTTATTATTAATTACTACATTAGATTAAAAAATGCCTTTAATAAACTGAAAATCAAGTGTTGCAAGTTCTGGGACTTCTCTGAATACTTTTCTTGCACTTCATACTAAAAGCCACTTCAATAACAGTGGGCCCTTGCTCCACAAGAATCAGAGTCTAACTTTACTCATGCAATAAATCTGGCAACATAGTACTCCCCATAGGTTGAATGGAGTAGCTTGGTTACTATAACTTACTTACTTGAAATGGCACAAGTTCTCTCATATTCTCCTAGCTTTCAGATAGCGAAATAATTGTACTACCATACCCCGCGACTTAGACCACATTCATCAAGATTAAAAGCTAAAATAAGCAGGAGCAAAGCCAATGTTAAGCTTAATGTTACACCCCTTCAGATACAAAAACTATAAAATACTTCTCAAATGCTCCAAATGACTAATGGACCAATAGACTAAAATCACATTCACTCCAATTATACAGAATCGCAAAGGGCCAAACCCCTTCCCATTCCTTCTCATTATGAAGAATCCCACTACTTTTTTTCATTCTATCATGGAATGTGGGTGTCGCTGGCAAAGCCAGCATTTATTGCCCATCCCTAATTGCCCTTGAACTGAGTGGTTTGCCAGGCCATTGCAGAAGGCAGTTAAGAGCCAAGCACATTGCTGTGGATTTGGAGTCAGATGTAGGCCAGACAGGGTAAGGATGACAGATTTCCTTCCCCAAAGGACATTAGTAAACCAGATGGGTTTTTTACAACAATTGATGATAGTTTCATGGTCACCATTACTAGGATTAGCTTTATATTCTAGATTTTAATGGAATTCAAATTCTCAGCTCCTGTGGGGGATTTGAACCTGTGTTCCCATAACATTAGCCTCGGCCTCTGGATTATTATTCCAGTGACATTACCACTATGACTTCATCTCCCCATAAGATATCCATTTTGTAGGATTCCAATGGCTCAGCTGAAGTTCTGAGCAACTCACTGATGCTTCCAACATTGATTAGTTTTTGGCTTTAGTGCTGGAAGCATGCCGATGTTGAGACAGGCAGGGAGTGTGTCGTCATACTGAATTTTGAATATCTTGAGCTGCAATGATAAGAAGATGGTCTGGCTACCAGTCTCATCCCTGGCAGTACATAGCCCCCAGTTGTATGGGAGTAAATTTCTACCATCCAAACACCTTTCTTCCCACAGCACCTCCTGGAACAAAGCAAATTTCAGAGAATCTCAAGTGTTACCAGCAGGGTGAGCCCTTTCTGCATTGGACAAAACACAAATCCCTACCTTGTGCCCAGATCAAGGAATTAAAATCAGAGAATTTGAATTTCTCCTTTCCACCTTTCACCATTTGCAGGAGTTTTGGAATCTGCACTTGATGTCTCTAGAACTGTCAAGGAAATCCAATCAACAATCACCTTTCCACTTTTATTCCTCAGTGCCACTTTCTCACGACTATCTTGAAATGAATCTTTAACAAGTTTCTCATCGCTCTGAAACACAAGATTCAAATCCATTTCAGTAATTCCAGCATCTTTAAGACAGAAAGACACAAAATGACATGAGGCGGGGTAAGATTTTTAAAAATTCATTCATGGGATGTGGGCATCGCTGGCTAGGCTAGCATTTATTGCCCATCCCTAATTGCCCTTGAGAAGGATCTGACACAGGACAGGAGGGTGATGGTCTCTGAGACAGGACAGGATGGCAGGGTTTTGGGAGGAGGGCTCTGACACTGGTGGTGGATAGGTGGACTCTGACACAGGGCAGGCATGGGACGGGCACAGGGTGGTGGTGGGGGAAGGAACTCTCGTGCAGATTATTGCAGTATCAGAAGAATTCACCTTCATGCTCAAGGTACACTGAAAACATTCTTGCCACAGAATTATATGGACAAGTCCAATACAAGTTAGAAGCTAAACCAAGGTAACATGGTGCATTGTAGCCTTGTCCTTTTATCTTCTAGGTCTTGAGCTTGAATACAGATACAGATTAGGTATTGAAACTAGAATCTCCTCTCTCTGGGAAGACCAAAGCCACCAGAGTCGTTCCCTTGCCACGGAATCCATCACTTTCTTGGCCACATGTTCAGGCTGAATCAGACCATGCAGAACTTTGGAGTCCTGTTTCCTGGAAAGCAAAATTGCCTATTTCTACTTCTGCAACATTGCACACCTGAACTTTTCTGCCACTGAAACTTTTATCCAAGTTTTTGTGATCTTTTAGCTTGATTTACTCTATGTCCCCATGCTGACCTTCCAACCTCCCTCCATACAGTCCAGTTGGTCCAAAACACAGCCGGCCACAATGCTCAGTGACCCCTTGCCTATGGTGCACATCATAGGCTAACTCAGTCTACCAATCCATTAAACTCATAATACTCATCTTCAAATTTCTCTATTGCCTTACCCTTCCTTCAATCTCCTCCAGTCATATATCCCCTCAGGCATCCATGGGCCCTCTGTTTTTCTAGCCACCTCAAACCTTCTCACTGGATCATCCTCCTGAATGTGAACCAAAACGCTTATCCCTCTCCTCCTTTTACTTCACTTTCTTAAAACTCAACTTTTTAACCAAGTCTTTGCTCACTCCTTCTAAACTCTCCTTCAGTAGTACAGCATTTGTTCTTTTTAATATTCTCACTTTTTCCCCTTCTCTGTCAAATGCCTTAGGGTATTTTCTATTTAAAAGGCTCCACAGAAATGCAAGTTTGTTGTTTTTCCACTGTGATGAAGACAATTAAAAATGTACAGATGGAAAGTTGTTACAATGAAGAAAATTTCTGAGCCTGTCAGCAAGACAGTGAGATCAAAACTCCAGACTGGCTTATCTGATCTTACCATCAGTGCTCCTGCCAGCATTTTGTGCAGGCGCTTATTGTCTTGTCTGAGGTACTGAATGGTCTCCTTGTTTTTCTTGATTTTCCATTGTGAACTTTCATAATAAGCCTTACGATCACCCTCTGGAATAAACCAGTCAATAAAGTTAGGATATTCTACAACTGTGCACCATTTCAGCTTGATCTGCCCAGGAATCCAGTATGACCAGACATTGGCAACAAATAGAGAAATAAAACAAGTCAGCAAATTAGAGAGAACTCAGAGTGGCTTATTTTGCTGCAGCAAAATCTTAAAGTTTTCCAGCAAAATTATACAGACTTTTAGGTCCACATTTAGTTGCAATCACTGATGCAATAGGTCATTCTTGGCAATAAATATCAGTAAAATTATCCTCTTACATCCTCTAACTAAAAGAATGGACACTGATACAGTAGATAGAATGCCCCCTCTTCACTGGTTTCTGCCTCTTCACTTTCCTTTCTGTTTATTTCACAATCACTATTCCCTTTTCTCACAATTTTCCTCTCCTTCTGTTCCTTTTCTCCCTCTGTTTCATTCTAACTGTATCATGCTTGCCTTCTGACCCTAATCATATTGCTTATCATTCCCCCTCATGCCTCTTGTTTCTTTTGCCCTTTGTTTATATTGTTCTGTCTCTTGGTCTCCAGACCACCATCATCATTTTGGTTCACATTCTCTCTCCTAGTTCACATTCATTTTCTGAAGTAAATTGAAAGGACAAAGAAAGACTTTCCTCCACACATCTGTAATAAAATATCTCAACAGTTTGCATCAATTTCTGTGCCAAGGTTCTAGGTATTTTGCAGGAGGAACATGCCCAGGTATCTGACTTATGTGGTCTTCTCCATTCAGCTTCATGCATACATTAAACCAGCCAACTTACCCAATAACTGAATTTTTTTCTGTAAATCCCAGATTTTTTCCTGCACAGGAACTCGCGGTGGCCCGAGCATAGTCGACTCTCTAGGCTGTATTCTGTCACTATTCTCCCAAAGTCCCAGTACCTACTGAGCCATCAGTCTCGTTATCCGACTGTTCAGGGGGGTATTTAACTCTTTGCCTACAGATTCTATCTTTCTGCCACTGTATCTAAATCTCTTTCCAAGTTCACTCCTGTACCTATCATTCTCGCTATCTTCACCTCTTTCGTTCTGCCACTCCTTCCTTCTCTCTCTTTTACTGTCTAACTCAATTTGCTTGTTCTAATCTCCCGGGCAACAAGCAACAGACCAGTTGCTGAGAAACCACCATTTCCGTTTCCTGGTCACATTGCTGTGGTTCCGATTCAGCATTTTCTTTCCTATCACACTGATCATGTCTTGGAATCTGTATTTCCCTGCGGCACTCTACCGCATCTTTCCCTTCTCTTCACTACTGTATTGCCACTTCCATAGGGTAGCGCTCCTTCTCTAATGCATCCGAATGTTAACCGAAATGAAGTGCTGAAAGCAGCTGGAGTGGTACATGATCCCATAACTTTCTGAGGAAATATACAAAAGCAAGTTCTTTCTTTCACTGGTGTATTGCTACCTGCTCCTAAGGCCGGTTGGTATTGAGCTGGGATGGGGTTCTCAGATTTTAGAGCGATGAAAACTAAATTGGTTCTGTGAGTATCTTCCATGTGATCACAGAATCGGTGCAAGAGGAGGCCATTCAGCCCGTCGTGTCTGCACCAGCTCCCCGTATGAACATTTCACTTAGTGCCATTCTTCTGCCTTCTCAACGTAACCCTGCACATTCTTCCTTTTCAGATAACAGTCTAATTCCGTTTACGGGTACAATATGATTTCAATTACGGAGACATGGCTGCAGGGTGACCAAGGCTGGGAACTGAATACCCAAAAGGTCTCGATATTTAGGATGGACAGGCAGGAAGGAAAATGATGTGGCGTTGTTAGTTAAAGATAAAAGCAGTGCGATAGCGAGAGAGGATGTTGACTCCGAAAATCTAGATGTAGAATCAGTCTGGGTGGAGCTAAGAAGCAACAAAGGGCAGCCAACATTAGTGGGAGTTGTAGATACGTTTCCAAACAGTAGTGATAAGGTAGGGGATGGCATTAAACAGGAAATTAGAGACGCATGTAACAAGGGTGCTGCAGTAATCATGGGTGACTTTAATTTACATATAGACTGGGCAAACCAAATTAGCAATAATACTGTGGCAAATGAATTCCTGGAGTATGTATGAGATGGTTTTTTAGACTAGTATGTTGAGGAACCGACTAGGGAACAGGCTATCCTAGACTAGGTATTGTGCAATAAGGGTTTAATTAACAAGTTGTGGGGGGTCCTTTAGGAAACAGTGACCATAACATGATAGAATTCTTCATTAGGATGGAAAGTGAAGTAGTCCGATCTGAAACGAGGATCCTAAATCTTAACAAAGGAAACTATGAAGGTATGAGGCGTGAGTTGGCTAAGATACATTGGGGAGCTTAATTAAAAGGCATGACGGTGGATAGACAATGGCTCATATTTAAGTAACAAATGTATGCATTGCAACAGTTATACATTTCTTTCTGGCTCAAAAACACACCAGGAAAAGTGGCCCAACCGTGGCTAACAAAAGAAATTAAGGATAGTATTAGATCCAAAGAGGAGTCATACAAAGTTGCTAGAAAAAGTAGCAAGCCTGAGGATTGGGAGCACTATAGAATTCAGCAAAGGAGAACCAAGAGATTGATTAAGAGGCGAGAAGTAGAGTATGAGAGTAAACTTGCAAGGAACATAAAAGCAGACTGTAAAAGCTTCTATAAGTATGTAAAAAAAAAAAGATTAGTGAAGACCAATGTAGGTCCCTTACAGTCTGAAACAGGAGAATTTATAATAGAAAACAAGAAAATGGAAGAACAATTAAACAACTACTTCTGTCTTCATGGAGGAAGACACAAATAATTTCCCAGAAATGCTAGGGAACCAAGGGTCTATTGAGAAGGAGGAATTGAAGGAAATTAGTATTAATAAAACAATAGTGCTGGAGAAATTAATGGGGCTGAAAGCAGATAAATCCCCAGGGCCTGATAATCTACATCCCAGGGTACTAAAGGCGATGGCTATGGAAATAGTGGATGCGTTGGTTGTCATCTTCCAAAATTCTGTAGATTCTGGAACAGTCCCGGCAGCTTGGAGGGTGGCAAATGTAATTCCACTATTTAAAAAAAGAGGGAGAAAACAGCGAATTACAGACTGGTTATCCAAAAATCACAGAATCACACAGTGCAGAAGAGACCCTTCGGCCCATTGAGTCTGCACCGACACTGAGAAACACCTGACCTACCTACATAATCCCATTTACCAGCACCTGGCCCAAAGCCTTGAATGTTATGACGTGCCAAGTGCTCATCCAGGTACTTTTTAAAGGATGTGAGGCAACCCGCCTCCACCACCCTCCCAGGCAGTGCATTCCAGACCGTCACCACCCTCTGGGTAAAAAAGTTTTTCCTCACATCCCCCCTAAACCTCCTGCCTCTCACCTTGAACTTATGTTCCCTCGTGACTGACCCTTCAACTAAGGGGAACAGCTGCTCCCTATCCACCCTGTCCATGCCCCTCAGAATCTTGTACACCTTGATCAGGTCGTCCCCCTAGGGAATACTAAGGAAAAGAGTATTATAAAGGATGTGATAACAGGACATTTAGAAAATGTCAGCAGGATTAGACAAAGTCAACATGGATTTATGAAATGGAAATCATGTTTGACAAACGTACTGAAGTTCTTTGAGGACGTAACAAGCAGAATAGATAAGGGTGAACCAGTAGATGTGGTGTATTTGGATTTTCAGAAAGCTTTTGATAAAGTCCCACATAAGACGTTAGTGTGCAAAACGAAAGCACATGGGATTGGGGGTATTATATTGACTTGGATTGAGAATTGGTTAGCAGACAGGAAACAAAGTAGGGATAAATGGGTCTTTTTCGGAGTGGCAGGTGGTGACTAGTGGGGTACTGCAGGGATCAATGCTTGGGCCCCAGCTATTCACGGTATAATCAATGGTTTGAATGAGGGAACAAAATGTAATATTTCCAAGTTTTCTGTTGACATGAAACTTTGTGGGAATGTGAGCGATGGAGAGAGTGTTAAGAGGCTCCAAGGTGATTTAGACAGGTTGAGTGAGTGGGCACAAAACATGGCAAATGCAGTATAACATGGATAAGTGTGAAGTTATCCACTTCGGTAGGAAAACCAGAATGGCAGAGTATTATTTAAATAGTGATTGATTTGGAAATGCTGATGTACAAAGGGACTTGGGTGTCCTTGTACACCAATCACTGAGAGCAAGCATGCAGGTGCAGCAAGCAGTTAAGAAGGCAAATGGTATGTTGGCCTTGATTGCAAGAGGACTTGAACACAGCAGCAAGGATGTCTTACTACAGCTGTACAGGGCATGGTGAGACCACACCTACAGTATAGTGTGCAGTTTTGGTCTTCTTATCTAAGAAAGGATATACTTGCCCTGGAGGGAGTGTAGCGAAGGTTCACTAGACTGATTCCTGGGATGGCAGGATTGTCGTATGAGGAGAGATTGGACTGACTAGGCCTGTATTCATTGGATTCTAGAAGAATGAGAGGAGATCTTATTGAAACACTTAAAATTCTGTCAGGGATGAACAGACTGGAAGCAGGGATGATATTTCCTCTGACTGGGGAGTCTTGAACAAGGGGTCACAGCCTCAGGATATGGGGTAGATCATTTAGGGCTGAGATGAGAAATGCCTTCACTCAGAGGGTGGTGAACCTATGGAATTCTCCACCACAGGGAGCTGTGGAGGCCAAGTCACTGAATATATTTAAGAAGGAAATGGATTTCTGCACTCTAAAGGCATTAAGGGGTATGGGGAGAGCACAGGAGTATGGCATTGAGATGGAGGATCAACCATGATCATATTGAATAGGCGGAGCAGGCTTGAGGGCCTAATGACCTACTCCTGCTCCTATTTTCTGTGTTTCTATGAATGCCTCGATTGAACCTGCCTCCACCACACTCTCAGGCAGTGTATTCCAGAGCCTAACCACTCACTGTGTGAAAAAGTTTCTTCTCGTATTGCTTTTGCTTCTTTTACCAATTGCATTAAATCTGTGCCCTCTCGTTCTCTATCGGTCTACCAATGGGAGCTGTTTCCCCCTATCTACTCTGTCCAGGCCCCTCATGATTTTGCATACTTCTGTCAAATCTCTCAGTCTTTTTTCCTCCAAGGAAGAGTCCCAACTTCTCCCATCTGTCTTCATAACAGAAGTCTCTCATCCCTGGAATCATTTGCGTAAACCTCTTCTGCACTGTCTCCAATAGCTTCATATCCTTCCAAAAATGTGGCGTCCACAAATGTACACAGTACTACACCTGAGGCCAAACTAGGATCTCATACAAGTTCAAGATAGCCTCCTTGCACTTGTGCTCTATGCCCCAATTAATAAAGCCTAGGATACGGTGTGCTTTATTAAATGCTCTCTTAACCTCTCCTTCCGCCTTTAATAATTTATGTACATATACACCCAGGTCCCTCTGCTCCTGCACCCCTTTTAGAGTTATACCCTTTATGTTATGCTGTCTCTCCATGTTCTTCCTACCAAAATGTATCACCTCACATTTCTCTGCATTGAGCTTCATCTGCCATCTATCAGCCCATTCCACCAACTTGTCCATGTCCTTTTGAAGCTCTACACTGTCCATCTCATGGTTTACGATGCTCCCAAATTTTGTATCACTGCAAATTTTGAAATTGTTCACTGCACACCAAGATCTTGGTCATTACTATATATCAGGAAAAGCAAGGGTCCCAATACCGACCCCTGGGGAACTCCACTACAAACCTTCCCCCAGTCCAAAGGACATCCATTAACCACTACTCTCTGTTTTTGTCACTCAGCTAATTTTGTATCCATGTTGCTACTGTCCCTTTTATTACATCAGCTATAACTTTTCTCACAAGTCTATTGTGCGACACTGTATCAAATACCTTTTGGAAGTCCAGGTACACCACATCAACAGCATTGCCCTCGTCAAGCCTCTCTGTTACCTCTTTGAAATACTCCAGCAAGTTAGTTAAGCATGATTTTCCTTTAAGAAATCCATGCTGGCTTTCCTTAATTAACCCGCATTTGTCAATGTGACCATTAATTCTGACCCAAATTATAGTTTCTAGAAGTTTTCCCACCACCCAAGTTAAACTGTCTGGTCTGTAGTTGCACGACTTATCCTTACACCCTTTTTAAACAAGGGCATAATGTTTGCAATTTTCCAGTCTTCTGACACCACCCCAACTCTAAGAAAGACCGAAAAATTATGGCCAGTGCCTCTGCAATTTCTATTCTTGCTTTTCTCAGTATCCTTGGATGCCTTTCACCCAGTCCCGGTGCCTTGTCAACTTACAGAACAGATAGCCTAACCAATACCTTCCTCTCATCAATTTTAAATCCTTCTAGTGACTGAATTTTTCCTCCTCTTTTACCATGGCCTGGGTGGCATCATTTTCCTTGGTAAAGACAGATGCAAAGTATTTATTTAATATCTCAGCCATGCCCCCTGCCTCCATGTGTAAATCCCCTTTTTAGTCCCTAATCAACCCTACTCTTTTTATCACCCTTTTACTATTTATATACCTATAGAAAACTATGGGATTTCCTTTTATGTTAGCTGCCAGCCTCTTTTCATACACCCTTATGGCTTCTCTTATTTGCTTTTTCACCTCCCCTCTGGACCTTCTGTATTCAGCTTGGTTCTCAATTGTATTTTCTACCTGACACCTGTCCTAAGCACACTTTTTCTTCTTTAACTTAATTTTTACCTCCTCGTCATCCAGGGAGCTCTGAATTTGTTTGCTCTACCTTTCCCTTTTGGGGGAATATACCTTGACTGTGCCCAAATTCTCTCTTCTTTGAAGACAGCCCACTGTTCAGCTACTGCTTTTCCTGCCAACCTTTGGCTCCAATTTATTCTGCCCATATCCGTTCTTACCCCATTGAATTTGGCTTTTTCCCGGTTAATTACTCTGGATAGTTTATTGCTTTTCCATAGTCATCCTAAAGCTTATGACATAATGATCACTGCCCCATAAATGTTCTCCTACTGACACTTGATCTACTTGGTCTACCTCATTCCCCAAAACTAGGTGCAGCAGTACCTCTTTCCTCATTGGACTGGATTCGTGTTGCCGTAGAAAATTCTCCTGAACACACTCTTGGAACTCTTTCCTCTCTCTGCCCTTTACACTACCACTATCTCAATCTATATTTGGATAATTAAAGTCCCCCTTTATAACTACTCTATAATGCTTGCACCTCTCTGTAATTTCCTTGCAGATTTGTTCCTCTTCATCCTTCCCACTGGTGGGCCTATAGACTACTCTGAGCAATGCAATTGCATTTTTTTTGTTACTTAGCTCTAGCCAAATTGATTCCATCCTTGACCACTCTGGGACATCCTCTTTCTCCAGCACTGCAATGCTCTCCTTAACCAATACCGCCGCCCCACCCCACTTTCTTCCTTTCCTATCGTTCCTGAACAGTTGTATCCAGAAATATTTAATATCTGTCCTGCTGTTCCTTGAGTCAGGTCTTTGTTATCGCCACAACATCATATTTCCACATGGCAATCTGTGCCTGTAACTCACCAATCTTATTTACCACACTCCATGCATTCACATACATGCACTGTAACCTTGATTTAGACTCTTATTACTTTCTCCCTTGGACTCCACCTATTAGCTTACTATTATCTATTTTAATGCTGTCTGTTTCTCCCAGTGTTTTGTGCACCTTGGTATTTCTCTCCTTGTTTTCTCCTGGTTCCCACACCCCCCACTGAGTTACTTTAAACTCTCCTCAACAGCACTAGCAAAATGCCCACAAGGAACTCAGCCCGGGCTCAGTTCAAGTGCAACCCATCTGGCTTGTAGAAGTTCCATCTCCCCCAGAGCCAGTCCCAATGTGCAAAGAATCTAAAGCCCTCCCTCCTGCACCATCTTTCCAGCCAAGCATTCATCTGTCTTATCCTGCTATTTCTGTACTCACTTGGTGTGGCACTGAGAGTAAAATTACTACTTTTGAGGTCCTGCTTGCTAATTTTCTACCTAGCTCCCTAAATTTTGACTACAGGACCACAGCCCTCTTTCTACCTATGTCGTTGGTACCAATGTGGACCACGACTGCTGGCTGTTCACCCTCCCCTCTCAGGGTGCTGTGCAGCCACTCAGTGACATCCTTGACCCTGGCACCAGGAAGGCAACACACCATCCTGGATTCACGGCTGCAGAAGCGTCTACCTGTTCTCCTATTGAATCACCTATCACTATTGCTCTTCTGGACTCCCTTGTACCCTCCTGTGCAGCTCAGCCACAGGTGGTGCCATGCACTTGGCTCTGGCTGCACTCGCCAGATAAACCATCACTGTCAGCAATATTCAGAATGGAATACTGGTTAAAGAGCGGAATGCACTCAGGGGACTCCTGCACTACCTGCTTGTTTCTTTTTGCTCAAGTTCCGAAACCCAGAGCTCAAGCTGCTGCAACGGATGACATTTCCTGGACAAATGGTTTCCCAGGACACGGGAAGCGATTTGGAGATCCCACGTTGCACAGAATGTGCACACTCGAGGTTGGAACAGCCCTGCCATTCCTTTATTTATTAGTTAACCTTGCTATCTCTTAAAAAAATCCTTAACAATACTAATACTCCCGGCCCTCTCCCCACTGTTTTAAACTCAATAATAATGCTGATAAATCCAACTAATGCATAACACACACGATTAATCGTAATCAACCATATTTAAAAATAGAAGATAAAAGATAATTCTCGCCAGCTACTCACTTGTTTGCATTTAATATATATATCATTTTTAAACATCAGTCCCTTAGCAGCAATACTGACAAGCCAATAAAGTTGAGGTTCCTGTGATGTCACAACTTCAATTTGGTTTCCTAACTCTCGCTGCTCTCCTCCCTCTTTTAAACTGAACTCCTGGCTCTCTCCTCCCTCTTTTAAACTTACACGCTTTCCTTGCTGTTTTAATCTGAAACCTGGCTCTCTTGTCCCTGTTTTAATCTGAACCCCATCTCTGTCCTCGCTGTTTTAAACTCCTGCTCTCTCCTCCCTGTTTTAAGCTGAACTCCCAACTCTCTCCTCCCGGTTTTAAACTGAACTCCCAGCTCTCTCCTCCCAGTTTTAATATGAATCCAGGTTCCCTCCTCTTTGTTTTAAACTCCAGCTCTCTCAACCCTGTTTAAAACAGAACTCCCGCTCTCTGCTCACTGTTTTAAACTGAAATCCTGGCTCTCACCTCGCCGTTTTAATCTGAACCCCAGCTCTCTCCTCCCTGTTTTCAACTTCCAATCACTCCTCCCTGATTTAAACTGAACTCCCGGCTCTCCACTCACTGTTTGAAACTGAACTCCTGCTCTCTACTCGCTGTTTTAAACTAAACTCCCGGCTCTCTCCTCCCTGTTTTCAACTTCCGATTTCTCCTCCCTGTTTTAAACTGAACTCCCGGTTCTCCACTCGCTGTTTGAAACTGAACTCCTGCTCTCCACTCGCTGTTTTAAACTGAACTCCCGTGCTCTCCTCATTGTTTTAAAATGAACTCCCAGCTTGCTCCTCCCTGTTTTATTGAGAACTCCCAACTGTCTCCTCGCTGCTTTAAACTGGACTCCGGGCTCTCTACTTGCTGTTTAAAACTGAACTCCCAGCTCCCTCATTGATGTTTTAAACTGAACACCCGGCTCTTTGCTCCCTGTTTTAAACTGAACTCCGGGCTCTCTCCTCGCTGTTTAAAACTGAACTCCCAGCTCTGTCCTCACTGTTTTAAATTGAACTCCAGGCTCTCTCCTCGCTGTTTTAAACTGAACTCCCATCTCTCTCCTTGTACTTTTAAACTAAACTCCTGGCTATCTCCTTGGTGTTTTCAACTGAATTCCTACTCTCTCCTTGCTGTTTTAAACTGAACTCCTTCCTCTCTCCTCGGTGTTTTAAAATGATCTCCCAGCTCAATCTTCGCTGTTATAAACTGAACTCCCGGCTCTCCTCCCTATTTTACACTGAACTTGCACTCTCTCCTCCCTGCTTCAAACTGAACTCCTGGCTCTCCCCACGCAATTTTAAAATTAACTCCCAGCTCAATCCTCGCTGTTATAAACTGAACTTCCGGCTCTCACCTCTCTGTTTTATACTGAAGTTATGGCTCTCTGCCCCCTGTTTTAAACGAAGCTAATAGCTCTCTGCTTGCTGTTTACAACTGACCTTCCGGTTCTCTCCTCGCTGTTTTAAACACCCAGCTCTCTCCTCGATGTTTTAAACACTGGGCTCTCGCCTCGCTGTTATAAACACTGGGCTCTCTCCTCGCTGTTTTAAACACTGGGCTCTCTCCTCGCTGTTTTAAACACTCGGCTCTCTCCTCGCTGTTTTAAACACCCGGTTCTCTCCTCGCTGTTTTAAACACTGGGTTCTCTCCTCGCTGTTTTAAACACTGGGTTCTCTCCTCGCTGTTTTAAACACTGGGCTCTCTCCTCGCTGTTTTAAACACTCGGCTCTCTCCTCGCTATTTTAAACACTGGGCTCTCTCCTCGCTGTTTTAAACACTCGGCTCTCTCCTCGCCGTTTTAAACACTGGGCTCTCTCCTCGCTGTTTTAAACACCCAGTTCTCTCCTCGCTGTTTTAAACACTCGGCTCTCTCCTCGCTATTTTAAAGACTCGGCACTCTCCTCACTGTTTTAAACACTGGGCTCTCTCCTCGCTGTTTTAAACACTCGGTTCTCGCCTCGCTGTTTTAAACACTGGGCTCTCTCCTCGCTGTTTTAAACACTGGGTTCTCTCCTCGCTGTTTTAAACATCCGGTTTTCTCCTCGCTGTTTTAAACACTGGGCTCTCTCCTCGCTGTTTTAAACACTGGGCTCTCTCCTCGCTGTTTTAAACACTGGGCTCTCTCATCGCTGTTTTAAACACTCGGTTCTCTCCTCGCTGTTTTTAACATTTGGCTCTCTCCTCGCTGTTTTAATCACTCAGCTCTCTCTTCGCTGTTTTAAACACTCGGCTCTCTTCGTGCTGTTTTTAGCACCCGACTGTCCACACGATGTTTTAAACTGAACTCGCGGCTCTTTCCTCGGTGTTTTCAACTGAACTGTCAGCTCTCTCCTCGCTGTTTTAAGCACCCGGTTGTCTCCTTTGCTGTTTAAAACTGAACTTCCGGCTCTCTCCTGCCTGTTTTAAACCGAACTCCTGGCTCTCTCCTCGGTGTTTTAAGCTGCTGGCTCTCTCCTAGGTGTCTTAAACTGCGCTCCATGGTCTCCTCGCTCATTTTGACCGGAACTCCCAACTCTCTACTTGCTGTTTTAAACAAAGCTCCCGGCTCTCTCCTCGGTGTTCTATGTTGAAATCATAGCTCTCTTCTCTCCTTGCTGTTTTAAACTGAACTCCCGGCTCTCTCTTCGCTGTTTTAAACAGAACTTCCGGCTCTCTTTTGCCTATTTTAATCCAAACTCACGGCTCTCTCCTCGGTGTTTTAAGCTGCCAACTCTCTCCTTGCTGTTTCACATTGAAGTCCCGATCTCTCCTCACTGTTTTAAACTGAACTCCCGGCTCTCTCTTCACTGTTTGAAACAGAACTTCCGACTCTCTCCTGCCTATTTTAAACTGAACTCGCAGCTATCTCCTCGATGTTTTAAACTGAAATCCTACTGTCTGCTCGCTGTGTTAAACTGAACTCCCGATCTCTCCTCACTGTTTTAAACTGAACTCCCGGCTCTCTCTTGCCTGTTTTAAACCAAATTCCCGGCTCTCTTCTCGGTGTTTTAAGCTGCCGACTCTCTCCTCAGTGTTTTAAACTGCACTCCCATTGTCTCCTCACTCATTTTAACTTGAACCCCCGGCTCTCTCCTCGCTGTTTTAAACACAGGGCTCTCTCCTCGCTGTTTTAAACACTCGGTTCTCTCCTCGCTGTTTTAAATACCCGGTTTTCTCCTCGCTGTTTTAAACACTCGGCTCTCTCCTCGCCATTTTAAACACTGGGCTCTCTCCTCGCTGTTTTAAACACCCAGTTGTCTCCTCGCTGTTTTAAACACTCGGCTCTCTCCTCGCTATTTTAAAGACTCGGCTCTCTCCTCACTGTTTTAAACACTGGGCTCTCTCCTCGCTGTTTTAAACACTCGGTTCTCTCCTCGCTGTTTTAAACACTGGGCTCTCTCCTCGCTGTTCTAAACACTGGGTTCTCTCCTCGCTGTTTTAAACACTCGGTTCTCTCCTCGCTGTTTTAAACACTCGGCTCTCTCCTCGCTGTTTTAAACACCCGGTTTTCTCCTCGCTGTTTTAAACAATCGGCTCTCTCCTCGCCATTTTAAACACTGGGCTCTCTCCTCGCTGTTTTAAACACCCAGTTGTCTCCTCGCTGTTTTAAACACTCGGCTCTCTCCTCGCTATTTTAAAGACTCGGCTCTCTCCTCACTGTTTTAAACACTGGGCTCTCTCCTCGCTGTTTTAAACACTGGGCTCTCTCCTCGCTGTTTTAAACACTCGGCTCTCTCCTCGCTGTTTTAAACACTGGGTTCTCTCCTCGCTGTTTTAAACACTGGGCTCTCACCTCGCTGTTTTAAACACTCGGCTCTCTCCTCGCTGTTTTAAACACTGGGCTCTCTCCTCGCTGTTTTAAACACTGGGTTCTCTCCTCGCTGTTTTAAACACTCGGTTCTCTCCTCGCTGTTTTAAACACTCGGCTCTCTCCTCGCTGTTTTAAACACCCGGTTTTCTCCTCGCTGTTTTAAACACTCGGCTCTCTCCTCGCCATTTTAAACACTGGGCTCTCTCCTCGCTGTTTTAAACACCCAGTTGTCTCCTCGCTGTTTTAAACACTCGGCTCTCTCCTCGCTATTTTAAAGACTCGGCTCTCTCCTCACTGTTTTAAACACTGGGCTCTCTCCTCGCTGTTTTAAACACTCGGTTCTCTCCTCGCTGTTTTAAACACTCGGCTCTCTCCTCGCTGTTTTAAACACTGGGTTCTCTCCTCGCTGTTTTGAACACTGGGTTCTCTCCTCGCTGTTTTAAACACTGGGCTCTCTCCTCGCTGTTTTAAACACCCGGTTCTCTCCTCGCTGTTTTAAACACTCGGCTCTCGCCTCGCTGTTTTAAACACTGGGTTCTCTCCTCGCTGTTTTAAACACTGGGTTCTCTCCTCGCTGTTTTAAACACTGGGTTCTCTCCTCGCTGTTTTAAACACTCGGCTCTCTCCTCGCTGTTTTAAACACTCGGTTCTCTCATCGCCGTTTTAAACACTCGGTTCTCTCCTCGCTGTTTTAAACACTTGGCTCTCTCCTCGCTATTTTAGTCACTCAGCTCTCTCTTCGCTGTTTTAAACACTCGGCTCTCTTCGTGCTGTTTTAAGCACCCGGCTCTCCACTCGCTGTTTTAAACTGAACTCGCGGCTCTTTCCTCGGTGTTTTCAACTGAACTGCCACCTCTCTCCTCACTGTTTTAAGCACGCGGTTGTCTCCTTTGCTGTTTAAAACTGAACTTCCGGCTCTCTCCTGCCTGTTTTAAACCGAACTGCTGGCTCTCTCCTCGGTGTTTTAAGCTGCTGGCTCTCTCCTAGGTGTCTTAAACTGCGCTCCATGGTCTCCTCGCTCATTTTGACCTGAACTCCCAGCTCTCTACTTGCTGTTTTAAACAAAGCTCCCGGCTCTCTCCTCGCTGTTCTATGTTGAAATCATGGCTCTCTTCTCTCCTTGCTGTTTTAAACTGAACTCCCGGCTCTCTCTTCGCTGTTTTAAACAGAACTTCCGGCTCTCTTTTGCCTATTTTAATCCAAACTCACGGCTCTCTCCTTGGTGTTTTAAGCTGCCAACTCTCTCCTTGCTGTTTTACACTGAACTCCCACTGTCTCATTACTGTTTTAAACTGAAATCCCGGCTCTCTCTTCACTGTTTGAAACAGAACTTCCGACTCTCTCCTGCCTATTTTAAACTGAACTCTCAGCTATCTCCTCGGTGTTTTAAACTAAACTCCTACTGTCTGCTCGCTGTGTTAAACTGAACTCCCGATCTCTCCTCACTGTTTTAAACTGAACTCCCGGCTCTCTCTACACTGTTTGAAACAGAACTTCCGACTCTCTCCTGCCTATTTTAAACTGAACTCGCAGCTATCTCCTCGGTGTTTTAAACTGAACTCCTACTGTCTGCTCGCTGTGTTAAACTGAACTCCCAATCTCTCCTCACTGTTTTAAACTGAACTCCCGGCTCTCTCTTGCCTGTTTTAAACCAAATTCCCGGATCTCTTCTCGGTGTTTTAAGCTGCCGACTCTCTCCTCAGTGTTGTAAACTGCACTCCCATTGTCTCCTCACGCATTTTAACTTGAACCCCCGGCTCTCTCCTCGCTGTTTTAAACACAGGGCTCTCTACTCGCTGTTTTAAACACTGGGCTCTCTCCTCGCTGTTTTAAACACTCGGCTCTCTCCTCGCTGTTTTAAACACTCGGCTCTCTCCTCGCTGTTTTAAACACTGGGCTCTCTCCTCGCTGTTTAAACACTCGGCTCTCTCCTCGCCGTTTTAAACACTCGGCTCTCTCCTTGCCGTTTTAAACACTTGGCTCTCTCCTTGCTATTTTAAACACCAGTTTCTTTCCTCGCTGTTTTAAACACCCTGTTCTCTCCTCACTGTTTTAAACACTGGGCTCTCTCCTCGCTGTTTTAAACACTCGGTTCTCTCCTCGCTGTTTTAAACACCCGGTTTTCTCCTCGCTGTTTTAAACACTCGGCTCTCTCCTCGCTGTTTTAAACACTGGGCTCTCTCCTCGCCGTTTTAAACACTGGGCTCTCTCCTCGCTGTTTTAAACACTCGGCTCTCTCCTTGCCGTTTTAAACACTGGGCTCTCTCCTCGCTGTTTTAAACACCCGGCTCTCTCCTCGCTGTTTTAAACACTCGGCTCTCGCCTCGCTGTTTTAAACACTGGGCTCTCTCCTCGCTGTTTTAAACACTGGGCTCTCTCCTCGCTGTTTTAAACAGTCGGCTCTCTCCTCGCTGTTTTAAACACCCGGTTCTCTCCTCGCTGCTTTAAACACTCGGTTCTCTCCTCGCTGTTTTAAACACTCGGCTCTCTCCTCGCTGTTTTAAACACTCGGCTCTCGCCTCGCTATTTTAAACACTGGGCTCTCTCCTCGCTGTTTTAAACACTCGGCTCTCTCCTCGCTGTTTTAAACACTTGGCTCTCTCCTCGCTGTTTTAAACACTCGGTTCTCTCATCGCTGTTTTAAACACCCTGTTCTCTCCTCGCTGTTTTAAACACTCGGTTCTCTCCTCGCTTTTTTAAACACTTGGCTCTCTCCTTGCTGTTTTAATCACTCAGCTCCCTCTTCGCTGTTTTAAACACTCGGCTCTCTTCGTGCTGTTTTAAGCACCCGGCTCTCCACTCGCTGTTTTAAACTGAACTCGCCGCTCTTTCCTCGGTGTTTTCAACTGAACTGCCACCTCTCTCCTCACTGTTTTAAGCCCCGGGTTGTCTCCTTTGCTGTTTAAAACTGAACTTCCGGCTCTCTCCTGCCTGTTTTAAACCGAACTCCTGGCTCTCTCCTCGGTGTTTTAAGCTGCTGGCTCTCTCCTAGGTGTCTTAAACTGCGCTCCATGGTCTCCTCGCTCATTTTGACCTGAACTCCCAGCTCTCTACTTGCTGTTTTAAACAGAGCTCCTGGCTCTCTCCTCGCTGTTCTATGTTGAAATCATGGCTCTCTTCTCTCCTTGCTGTTTTAAACTGAACTCCCGGCTCTCTCTTCGCTGTTTTAAACAGAACTTCCGGCTCTCTTTTGCCTATTTTAATCCAAACTCACGGCTCTCTTCTCGGTGTTTTAAGCTGCCAACTCTCTCCTTGCTGTTTTACACTGAACTCCCACTGTCTCATCACTGTTTTAAACTGAACTCCCGGCTCTCTCTTCACTGTTTGAAACAGAACTTCCGACTCTCTCCTGCCTATTTTAAACTGAACTCACAGCTATCTCCTCGATGTTTTAAACTGAAATCCTACTGTCTGCTCGCTGTGTTAAACTGAACTCCCGATCTCTCCTCACTGTTTTAAACTGAACTCCCGGCTCTCTCTTGCCTGTTTTAAACCAAATTCCCGGCTCTCTTCTCGGTGTTTTAAGCTGCCGACTCTCTCCTTAGTGTTTTAAACTGCACTCCCATTGTCTCCTCACTCATTTTAACTTGAACCCCTGGCTCTCTCCTCGCTGTTTTAAACACAGGGCTCTCTCCTCGCTGTTTTAAACACTGGGCTCTCCCCTCGCTGTTTTAAACACTCAGCTCTCTCCTCGCTGTTTTAAACACTTGGCTCTCTCCTTGCTGTTTTAAACATTCGGCTCTCTCCTCGCTGTTTTAAACACCCGGCTCACTCCTCGCTGTTTTAAACACCCGGCTCTCTCCTCGCTGTTTTAAACACCCGGCTCTCTCCTCGCTGTTTTAAACACTGGGTTCTCTCCTCGCTGTTTTAAACACTCGGCTCTCTCCTCGCTGTTTTAAACACTTGGCTCTCTCCTCGCTGTTTTAAACACTGGGCTCTCTCTTTGCTGTTTTAAACACCCGGCTCTCTCCTCGCTGTTTTAAACACCCTGTTCTCTCCTCGCTGTTTTAAACACTGGGCTCTCTCCTCGCTGTTTTAAACCCCCGGCTCTCTCCTCGCTGTTTTAAACACTGGGCTCTCTCGTCGCTGTTTTAAACACTGGGCTCTCTCCTCGCTATGTTAAACACTCGGCTCTCTCCTCGCTGTTTTAAACACTGGGCTCTCTCCTCACTGTTTTAAACACTGGGCTCTCTCCTTGCTGTTTTAAACACCCGCCTCTCTCCTCGCTGTTTTAAACACCCGGCTCACTCCTCGCTGTTTTAAACACCCGGCTCTCTCCTCGCTGTTTTAAACACCCGGCTCTCTTCGTGCTGTTTTAAGCACCCGGCTCTCCACTCGCTGTTTTAAACTGAACTCGCGGCTCTTTCCTCGGTGTTTTCAACTGAACTGCCAGCTCTCTCCTCACTGTTTTAAGCACCCGGTTGTCTCCTTTGCTGTTTAAAACTGAACTTCCGGCTCTCTCCTGCCTGTTTTAAACTGAACTCCTGGCTCTCTCCTCGGTGTTTTAAGCTGCTGGCTCTCTCCTAGGTGTCTTAAACTGCGCTCCATGGTCTCCTCGCTCATTTTGACCTGAACTCCCAGCTCTCTACTTGCTGTTTTAAACAAAGCTCCCGGCTCTCTCCTCGCTGTTCTATGTTGAAATCATGGCTCTCTTCTCTCCTTGCTGTTTTAAACTGAACTCCCGGCTCGCTCTTCGCTGTTTTAAACAGAACTTCCGGCTCTCTCTTGCCTGTTTTAAACCAAATTCCCGGCTCTCTTCTCGGTGTTTTAAGCTGCCGACTCTCTCCTCAGTGTTTTAAACTGCACTCCCAATGTCTCCTCACTCATTTTAACTTGAACCCCCGGCTCTCTCCTCGCTGTTTTAAACACTGGGCTCTCTTGTCGCTGTTTTAAACACTGGGCTCTCTCCTCGCTATTTTAAACACTCGGCTCTCTCCTCGCTGTTTTAAACACTGGGCTCTCTCCTCGCCGTTTTAAACACTGGGCTCTCTCCTCGCTGTTTTAAACACCCGGTTCTCTCCTCGCTGTTTTAAACACTGGGCTCTCTCCTCGCTGTTTTAAACACTCGGCTCTCTCCTCGCTGTTTTAAACACTCGGTTCTCTCATCACTGTTTTAAACACTAGGTTCTCTCCTCGCTGTTTTAAACACTTGGCTCTCTCCTCACTGTTTAAAACACTGGGCTCTCTCCTTGCTGTTTTAAACACCCGGCTCTCTCCTCGCTGTTTTAAACACCCGGCTCACTCCTCGCTGTTTTAAACACCCGGCTCTCTCCTCGCTGTTTTAAACACCCGGCTCTCTTCGTGCTGTTTTAAGCACCCGGCTCTCCACTCGCCGTTTTAAACTGAACTCGCGGCTCTTTCCTCGGTGTTTTCAACTGAACTGCCAGCTCTCTCCTCACTGTTTTAAGCACCCGGTTGTCTCCTTTGCTGTTTAAAACTGAACTTCCGGCTCTCTCCTGCCTGTTTTAAACCGAACTCCTGGCTCTCTCCTCGGTGTTTTAAGCTGCTGGCTCTCTCCTAGGTGTCTTAAACTGCGCTCCATGGTCTCCTCGCTCATTTTGACCTGAACTCCCAGCTCTCTACTTGCTGTTTTAAACAAAGCTCCCGGCTCTCTCCTCGCTGTTCTATGTTGAAATCATGGCTCTCTTCTCTCCCTGCTGTTTTAAACTGAACTCGCGGCTCTCTCTTCGCTGTTTTAAACAGAACTTCCGGCTCTCTCTTGCCTGTTTTAAACCAAATTCCCGGCTCTCTTCTCGGTGTTTTAAGCTGCCGACTCTCTCCTCAGTGTTTTAAACTGCACTCCCAATGTCTCCTCACTCATTTTAACTTGAACCCCCGGCTCTCTCCTCGCTGTTTTAAACGCTGGGCTCTCTCGTCGCTGTTTTAAACACTGGGCTCTCTCCTCGCTGTTTTAAACACTCGGCTCTCTCCTCGCTGTTTTAAACACTGGGCTCTCTCCTCGCTGTTTTAAACACTGGGCTCTCTCCTCGCTGTTTTAAACACTGGGTTCTCTCCTCGCTGTTTTAAACACTGGGTTATCTCCTCGCTGTTTTAAACACTGGGCTCTCTCCTCGCTGTTTTAAACACTCGGCTCTCTCCTCGCCGTTTTAAACACTGGGTTCTCTCCTCGCTGTTTTAAACACTGGGTTCTCTCCTCGCTGTTTTAAACACTGGGTTCTCTCCTCGCTGTTTTAAACACTCGGCTCTCTCCTCGCTATTTTAAACACTGGGCTCTCTCCTCGCTGTTTTAAACACTCGGCTCTCTCCTCGCCGTTTTAAACACTGGGCTCTCTCCTCGCTGTTTTAAACACCCAGTTCTCTCCTCGCTGTTTTAAACACTCGGCTCTCTCCTCGCTATTTTAAAGACTCGGCACTCTCCTCACTGTTTTAAACACTGGGCTCTCTCCTCGCTATTTTAAACACTGGGCTCTCTCCTCGCTGTTTTAAACACTCGGCTCTCTCCTCGCCGTTTTAAACACTGGGCTCTCTCCTCGCTGTTTTAAACACCCAGTTCTCTCCTCGCTGTTTTAAACACTCGGCTCTCTCCTCGCTATTTTAAAGACTCGGCACTCTCCTCACTGTTTTAAACACTGGGCTCTCTCCTCGCTGTTTTAAACACTGGGCTCTCTCCTCGCTGTTTTAAACACTGGGCTCTCTCATCGCTGTTTTAAACACTCGGTTCTCTCCTCGCTGTTTTTAACATTTGGCTCTCTCCTCGCTGTTTTAATCACTCAGCTCTCTCTTCGCTGTTTTAAACACTCGGCTCTCTTCGTGCTGTTTTTAGCACCCGACTGTCCACACGATGTTTTAAACTGAACTCGCGGCTCTTTCCTCGGTGTTTTCAACTGAACTGTCAGCTCTCTCCTCGCTGTTTTAAGCACCCGGTTGTCTCCTTTGCTGTTTAAAACTGAACTTCCGGCTCTCTCCTGCCTGTTTTAAACCGAACTCCTGGCTCTCTCCTCGGTGTTTTAAGCTGCTGGCTCTCTCCTAGGTGTCTTAAACTGCGCTCCATGGTCTCCTCGCTCATTTTGACCGGAACTCCCAACTCTCTACTTGCTGTTTTAAACAAAGCTCCCGGCTCTCTCCTCGGTGTTCTATGTTGAAATCATAGCTCTCTTCTCTCCTTGCTGTTTTAAACTGAACTCCCGGCTCTCTCTTCGCTGTTTTAAACAGAACTTCCGGCTCTCTTTTGCCTATTTTAATCCAAACTCACGGCTCTCTCCTCGGTGTTTTAAGCTGCCAACTCTCTCCTTGCTGTTTCACATTGAAGTCCCGATCTCTCCTCACTGTTTTAAACTGAACTCCCGGCTCTCTCTTCACTGTTTGAAACAGAACTTCCGACTCTCTCCTGCCTATTTTAAACTGAACTCGCAGCTATCTCCTCGATGTTTTAAACTGAAATCCTACTGTCTGCTCGCTGTGTTAAACTGAACTCCCGATCTCTCCTCACTGTTTTAAACTGAACTCCCGGCTCTCTCTTGCCTGTTTTAAACCAAATTCCCGGCTCTCTTCTCGGTGTTTTAAGCTGCCGACTCTCTCCTCAGTGTTTTAAACTGCACTCCCATTGTCTCCTCACTCATTTTAACTTGAACCCCCGGCTCTCTCCTCGCTGTTTTAAACACAGGGCTCTCTCCTCGCTGTTTTAAACACTCGGTTCTCTCCTCGCTGTTTTAAATACCCGGTTTTCTCCTCGCTGTTTTAAACACTCGGCTCTCTCCTCGCCATTTTAAACACTGGGCTCTCTCCTCGCTGTTTTAAACACCCAGTTGTCTCCTCGCTGTTTTAAACACTCGGCTCTCTCCTCGCTATTTTAAAGACTCGGCTCTCTCCTCACTGTTTTAAACACTGGGCTCTCTCCTCGCTGTTTTAAACACTCGGTTCTCTCCTCGCTGTTTTAAACACTGGGCTCTCTCCTCGCTGTTTTAAACACTGGGTTCTCTCCTCGCTGTTTTAAACACTCGGTTCTCTCCTCGCTGTTTTAAACACTCGGCTCTCTCCTCGCTGTTTTAAACACCCGGTTTTCTCCTCGCTGTTTTAAACAATCGGCTCTCTCCTCGCCATTTTAAACACTGGGCTCTCTCCTCGCTGTTTTAAACACCCAGTTGTCTCCTCGCTGTTTTAAACACTCGGCTCTCTCCTCGCTATTTTAAAGACTCGGCTCTCTCCTCACTGTTTTAAACACTGGGCTCTCTCCTCGCTGTTTTAAACACTGGGCTCTCTCCTCGCTGTTTTAAACACTCGGCTCTCTCCTCGCTGTTTTAAACACTGGGTTCTCTCCTCGCTGTTTTAAACACTGGGTTCTCTCCTCGCTGTTTTAAACACTGGGCTCTCACCTCGCTGTTTTAAACACTCGGCTCTCTCCTCGCTGTTTTAAACACTGGGCTCTCTCCTCGCTGTTTTAAACACTGGGTTCTCTCCTCGCTGTTTTAAACACTCGGTTCTCTCCTCGCTGTTTTAAACACTCGGCTCTCTCCTCGCTGTTTTAAACACCCGGTTTTCTCCTCGCTGTTTTAAACACTCGGCTCTCTCCTCGCCATTTTAAACACTGGGCTCTCTCCTCGCTGTTTTAAACACCCAGTTGTCTCCTCGCTGTTTTAAACACTCGGCTCTCTCCTCGCTATTTTAAAGACTCGGCTCTCTCCTCACTGTTTTAAACACTGGGCTCTCTCCTCGCTGTTTTAAACACTCGGTTCTCTCCTCGCTGTTTTAAACACTCGGCTCTCTCCTCGCTGTTTTAAACACTGGGTTCTCTCCTCGCTGTTTTGAACACTGGGTTCTCTCCTCGCTGTTTTAAACACTGGGCTCTCTCCTCGCTGTTTTAAACACCCGGTTCTCTCCTCGCTGTTTTAAACACTCGGCTCTCGCCTCGCTGTTTTAAACACTGGGTTCTCTCCTCGCTGTTTTAAACACTGGGTTCTCTCCTCGCTGTTTTAAACACTGGGTTCTCTCCTCGCTGTTTTAAACACTCGGCTCTCTCCTCGCTGTTTTAAACACTCGGTTCTCTCATCGCCGTTTTAAACACTCGGTTCTCTCCTCGCTGTTTTAAACACTTGGCTCTCTCCTCGCTATTTTAGTCACTCAGCTCTCTCTTCGCTGTTTTAAACACTCGGCTCTCTTCGTGCTGTTTTAAGCACCCGGCTCTCCACTCGCTGTTTTAAACTGAACTCGCGGCTCTTTCCTCGGTGTTTTCAACTGAACTGCCACCTCTCTCCTCGCTGTTTTAAGCACGCGGTTGTCTCCTTTGCTGTTTAAAACTGAACTTCCGGCTCTCTCCTGCCTGTTTTAAACCGAACTGCTGGCTCTCTCCTCGGTGTTTTAAGCTGCTGGCTCTCTCCTAGGTGTCTTAAACTGCGCTCCATGGTCTCCTCGCTCATTTTGACCTGAACTCCCAGCTCTCTACTTGCTGTTTTAAACAAAGCTCCCGGCTCTCTCCTCGCTGTTCTATGTTGAAATCATGGCTCTCTTCTCTCCTTGCTGTTTTAAACTGAACTCCCGGCTCTCTCTTCGCTGTTTTAAACAGAACTTCCGGCTCTCTTTTGCCTATTTTAATCCAAACTCACGGCTCTCTCCTTGGTGTTTTAAGCTGCCAACTCTCTCCTTGCTGTTTTACACTGAACTCCCACTGTCTCATTACTGTTTTAAACTGAAATCCCGGCTCTCTCTTCACTGTTTGAAACAGAACTTCCGACTCTCTCCTGCCTATTTTAAACTGAACTCTCAGCTATCTCCTCGGTGTTTTAAACTAAACTCCTACTGTCTGCTCGCTGTGTTAAACTGAACTCCCGATCTCTCCTCACTGTTTTAAACTGAACTCCCGGCTCTCTCTACACTGTTTGAAACAGAACTTCCGACTCTCTCCTGCCTATTTTAAACTGAACTCGCAGCTATCTCCTCGGTGTTTTAAACTGAACTCCTACTGTCTGCTCGCTGTGTTAAACTGAACTCCCAATCTCTCCTCACTGTTTTAAACTGAACTCCCGGCTCTCTCTTGCCTGTTTTAAACCAAATTCCCGGATCTCTTCTCGGTGTTTTAAGCTGCCGACTCTCTCCTCAGTGTTGTAAACTGCACTCCCATTGTCTCCTCACGCATTTTAACTTGAACCCCCGGCTCTCTCCTCGCTGTTTTAAACACAGGGCTCTCTACTCGCTGTTTTAAACACTGGGCTCTCTCCTCGCTGTTTTAAACACTCGGCTCTCTCCTAGCTGTTTTAAACACTCGGTTCTCTCATCGCTGTTTTAAACACTCGGTTCTCTCCTCGCTGTTTTAAACACCCGGTTCTCTCCTCGCTGTTTTAAACACTGGGCTCTCTCCTCGCTGTTTTAAACACTGGGCTCTCTCCTCGCTGTTTTAAACACTGGGCTCTCTCTTCGCTGTTTTAAACACTGGGTTCTCTCCTCGCTGTTTTAATTACTCAGCTCTCTCTTCGCTGTTTTAAACACTCGGCTCTCTTCGTGCTGTTTTAAGCACCCGGCTCTCCACTCGCTGTTTTAAACTGAACTCCCGGCTCTCTCTTCGCTGTTTTAAACAGAACTTCCGGCTCTCTTTTGCCTATTTTAATCCAAACTCACGGCTCTCTCCTCGGTGTTTTAAGCTGCCAACTCTCTCCTTGCTGTTTTACATTGAACTCCTGATCTCTCCTCACTGTTTTAAACTGAACTCCCGGCTCTCTCTTCACTGTTTGAAACAGAACTTCCGACTCTCTCCTGCCTATTTTAAACTGAACTCGCAGCTATCTCCTCGGTGTTTTAAACTGAACTCCTACTGTCTGCTCGCTGTGTTAAACTGAACTCCCGATCTCTCCTCACTGTTTTAAACTGAACTCCCGGCTCTCTCTTGCCTGTTTTAAACCAAATTCCCGGCTCTCTTCTCGGTGTTTTAAGCTGCCGACTCTCTCCTCAGTGTTTTAAACTGCACTCCCATTGTCTCCTCACTCATTTTAACTTGAACCCCCGGCTCTCTCCTCGCTGTTTTAAACAAAGGGCTCTCTCCTCGCTGTTTTAAACACTCGGTTCTCTCCTCGCTGTTTTAAACACCCGGTTTTCTCCTCGCTGTTTTAAACACTCGGCTCTCTCCTCGCTGTTTTAAATACTCGGCTCTCTCCTCGCCGTTTGAAACACTGGGCTCTCTCCTCGCTGTTTTAAACACTCGGCTCTCTCCTTGCCGTTTTAAACACTGGGCTCTCTCCTCGCTGTTTTAAACACCCGGTTCTCTCCTCGCTGTTTTAAACACTCGGCTCTCGCCTCGCTGTTTTAAACACTGGGTTCTCTCCTCGCTGTTTTAAACACTGGGTTCTCTCCTCGCTGTTTTAAACACTGGGCTCTCTCCTCGCTGTTTTAAACACTCGGCTCTCTCCTCGCTGTTTTAAACACTCGGCTCTCTCCTCGCTGTTTTAAACACTCGGCTCTCTCCTCGCCGTTTGGAACACTGGGCTCTCTCCTCGCTGTTTTAAACACTCGGCTCTCTCCTTGCCGTTTTAAACACTGGGCTCTCTCCTCGCTGTTTTAAACACCCGGTTCTCTCTTCGCTGTTTTAAACACTCGGCTCTCGCCTCGCTGTTTTAAACACTGGGTTCTCACCTCGCTGTTTTAAACACTGGGTTCTCCCCTTGCTGTTTTAAACACTGGGCTCTCTCCTCGCTGTTTTAAACACTCGGCTCTCTCCTCGCTGTTTTAAACACTCGGTTCTCTCATCGCCGTTTTAAACACTCGGTTCTCTCCTCGCTGTTTTAAACACTCGGCTCTCGCCTCGCTGTTTTAAACACTATGCTCTCTCCTCGCTGTTTTAAACACTGGGCTCTCTCCTCGCTGTTTTAAACACTCGGCTCTCTCCTTGCTATTTTAAACACCAGGTTCTTTCCTCGCTGTTTTAAACACCCGGTTCTCTCCTCACTGTTTTAAACACCCGGCTCTCTCCTCGCTGTTTTAAACACTCGGTTCTCTCCTCGCTGTTTTAAACACCCGGTTTTCTCCTCGCTGTTTTAAACACTGGGCTCTCTCCTCGCTGTTTTAAACACGTGGCTCTCTCCTCGCCGTTTTAAACACGTGGCTCTCTCCTCGCCGTTTTAAACACTGGGCTCTCTCCTCGCTGTTTTAAACACTCGGCTCTCTCCTCGCCGTTTTAAACACTGGGCTCTCTCCTCGCTGTTTTAAACACTGGGCTCTCTCCTCGCTGTTTTAAACACTCGGCTCTCTCCTAGCTGTTTTAAACACTCGGTTCTCTCATCGCTGTTTTAAACACTCGGTTCTCTCCTCGCTGTTTTAAACACCCGGTTCTCTCCTCGCTGTTTTAAACACTGGGCTCTCTCCTCGCTGTTTTAAACACTGGGCTCTCTCCTCGCTGTTTTAAACACTGGGCTCTCTCTTCGCTGTTTTAAACACTGGGTTCTCTCCTCGCTGTTTTAATTACTCAGCTCTCTCTTCGCTGTTTTAAACACTCGGCTCTCTTCGTGCTGTTTTAAGCACCCGGCTCTCCACTCGCTGTTTTAAACTGAACTCCCGGCTCTCTCTTCGCTGTTTTAAACAGAACTTCCGGCTCTCTTTTGCCTATTTTAATCCAAACTCACGGCTCTCTTCTCGGTGTTTTAAGCTGCCAACTCTCTCCTTGCTGTTTTACATTGAACTCCTGATCTCTCCTCACTGTTTTAAACTGAACTCCCGGCTCTCTCTTCACTGTTTGAAACAGAACTTCCGACTCTCTCCTGCCTATTTTAAACTGAACTCGCAGCTATCTCCTCGGTGTTTTAAACTGAACTCCTACTGTCTGCTCGCTGTGTTAAACTGAACTCCCGATCTCTCCTCACTGTTTTAAACTGAACTCCCGGCTCTCTCTTGCCTGTTTTAAACCAAATTCCCGGCTCTCTTCTCGGTGTTTTAAGCTGCCGACTCTCTCCTCAGTGTTTTAAACTGCACCCCCATTGTCTCCTCACTCATTTTAACTTGAACCCCCGGCTCTCTCCTCGCTGTTTTAAACACTGGGCTCTCTCCTCGCTGTTTTAAACACTGGGCTCTCTCCTCGCTGTTTTAAACACTCGGCTCTCTCCTCGCTGTTTTAAACACTGGGTTCTCTCCTCACTGTTTTAAACACTGGGTTCTCCCCTCGCTGTTTTAAACACTGGGCTCTCTCCTCGCTGTTTTAAACACTCGGCTCTCTCCTCGCTGTTTTAAACACTCGGCTCTCTCCTCGCTGTTTTAAACACTCGGCTCTCTCCTCGCTGTTTTAAACACTCGGCTCTCTCCTCGCCGTTTTAAACACTGGGCTCTCTCCTCGCTGTTTTAAACATTCAGCTCTCTCCTCGCTGTTTTAAACACTCGGCTCTCTCCTTGCTATTTTAAACACCAGGTTCTTTCCTCGCTGTTTTAAACACCCGGTTCTCTCCTCACTGTTTTAAACACCCGGCTCTCTCCTCGCTGTTTTAAACACTCGGTTCTCTCCTCGCTGTTTTAAACACTCGGCTCTCTCCTAGCTGTTTTAAACACTCGGTTCTCTCATCGCTGTTTTAAACACTCGGTTCTCTCCTCGCTGTTTTAAACACTTGGCTCTCTCCTCGCTGTTTTAATCACTCAGCTCTCTCTTCGCTGTTTTAAACACTCGGCTCTCTTCGTGCTGTTTTAAGCACCCGGCTCTCCACTCGCTGTTTTAAACTGAACTCGCGGCTCTTTCCTCGGTGTTTTCAACTGAACTGCCAGCTCTCTCCTCACTGTTTTAAGCACCGGGTTGTCTCCTTTGCTGTTTAAAACTGAACTTCCGGCTCTCTCCTGCCTGTTTTAAACCGAACTCCTGGCTGTCTCCTCGGTGTTTTAAGCTGCTGGCTCTCTCCTAGGTGTCTTAAACTGCGCTCCATGGTCTCCTCGCTCATTTTGACCTGAACTCCCAGCTCTCTACTTGCTGTTTTAAACAAAGCTCCCGGCTCTCTCCTCGCTGTACTACGTTGAAATCATGGCTCTCTTCTCTCCTTGCTGTTTTAAACTGAACTCCCGGCTCTCTCTTCGCTGTTTTAAACAGAACTTCCGGCTCTCTTTTGCCTATTTTAATCCAAACTCACGGCTCTCTCCTCGGTGTTTTAAGCTGCCAACTCTCTCCTTGCTGTTTTACACTGAACTCCCACTGTCTCATCACTGTTTTAAACTGAACTCCCGGCTCTCTCTTCACTGTTTGAAACAGAACTTCCGACTCTCTCCTGCCTATTTTAAACTGAACTCGCAGCTATCTCCTCGGTGTTTTAAACTGAACTCCTACTGTCTGCTCGCTGTGTTAAACTGAACTCCCGATCTCTCCTCACTGTTTTAAACTGAACTCCCGGCTCTCTCTTGCCTGTTTTAAACCAAATTCACGGCTCTCTTCTCGGTGTTTTAAGCTGCCGACTCTCTCCTCAGTGTTTTAAACTGCACTCCCATTGTCTCCTCACTAATTTTAACTTTAACCCCTGGCTCTCTCCTCACTGTTTTAAACTGTACTCTCGGCTCTGTCCTCACTGTTTTAAGCTGAACTTCCGGCTCATTCCTATCTGTTTTAAACAGACGTGGCTATCTCCTCAGTATCTTAAGCTGCCAGTTCTCTCGTTCGTGTTTTAAACTGAACTACCACTGTCTCCTCACTGTTTTACCCTGAACTTCCAGCTCTCTGCTCGTTGTTTTCAACTGAACTCCTGGCTCTCTCCTCGCTGTTTTGACCAAGATAGTCATGAGGTCTCAAACTGAGTAGGAGCACCAGGAGCGGCAGAATCCAAACTGAGCATTGGTGAACAGCTTATTGCTGAGGAAGTCTAGCATGATAGCACTGTCAGTGACACCTTCCATCACTTTGCTGATGACTGAGAGTTGAATGATGGGGCAGTAATTTGCTGAACTAGATTTCTCCTGATTTTTGCACACAGAACATAACCGGAGAATTTTTCACATTTTCAGGTAGATACCTGTTGTAGCTGTACTAGATCAGCTTGGTTAGGTGTACAGCTTGTTCTGGAGCACAAGTCTTCAATACTCAATGTTCATACCCTTTGTTGTATCTTGTCTTCGGTTGATTCTTGATATTTTCACATTTTTTTTATTCATTCAGGGGAGGTGTGCGTCACTGGGTAGGCCAGCATTTATTGCCAATCCTTGCAATTGGATGGGCAATAAATTGCCTTGAGAAGCTGGTGGTGAGCGGCCTTCTTGAACTGCTGCTGTCCCTGTGATGTAGGCACACCCACAGTGCTGTTAGGCAGGAAGTTCCAGCATTTAGACCCAGTGACAATGAAGGAACGGCGATATATTTCCAAGTCAGAATGTTGAGTGGTTTGGAGTGGAACTTCCAGGTAGTGGTATTCCCAAGTGTCGGCTGCCCTTGTTGTTCTAGATGGTAGTGGTCATGGGTTTGGAAGGTGTTGTCTAAGGAGCCTTGGTGAGTTCCTGTGTTGCATCTTATAGATGGTACACGCTGCTGGTACTGTGCATCGGTGGTGGAGGAAGTGAATGTTTGTGGATGGGGTGCCAATCAAGTGGGCTGCTTTGTCCTGGAAGGTATCAGGCTTCTTGAATGTTGTGAGAGCTGCACTCATCCAGACAAGAGGAGCATATTCCATCACACTCTTAACTTGTGCCTTGTAGATGGTGGACAGGCTTTGCGGAGTCAGGAGATGAGATACTCGCTGCAGGATTCCTAGTCTCTGACCTGCTCTTGTAGCCACAGTATCTATATGGCTAGTGCAGTTCAGTTACTGGTCAATAGTAACCCCAAGAATGTTGATTGTGGGGATTCAGTGATGGTAATGCCATTGAATGTTAAGGAGTGATGGTTGGATTCTCTCTTGTTGGAGATGGTCATTGCCTGGCACTTGTGTGGCGTGAATATTACTTGCCACTTGTCAGCTCAAGCCTGGATATTGCTGCATTTGGACATGGACTGTTCAGTACCTGAGGAGTCACAAATGGTGCTGAACATCGTGCAGTCATCAGCGATCCTCCACTTCTGACCTTATGATGGAAGGAAGGTCATCGATGAAGCAGCTGAAGATGGTTGGGCCGAGGACACTACTCTGTGGAACTCCTGCAGTGATGTCGTGGAATTGACCTGATTGACCTCCAACAACCACAACCATCTCCCTTTATGCTAGGTATGACTCCAAGCAGTGAAGAGTTTTCTCACTGCTTCCCATTGACTCCAGTTTTGCTCGGGCTCCTTGCTGCCACACTCGGTCAAATGTGGTCTTAATGTCAAGGGCAGTCACTCTCACCTCACCTCGGGAGTTCAGCTCTTTTGTCCATGTTTGTATGAAGCCTGTAATGAGGTCAGGAGCTGAGTGACCCTGGCAGAACCCAAACTGGGCATCGGTGAGCCGCTTATTGCTAAGCAAGTGCCGCTTGATAGCACTGTTGATGACCCCTTCAATCGCTTTACTAATGTCGAGAGTGGACTGATGGGCAGTAATTGGCCAGGGTTGGATTTGTCCTCCTTTTTGTGTACAGGACATTCCTGGGCAATTTTCCACATAGCTGGGTAAATGCCAGTGTTGTAGCTGTACTGGAACAGCTTGGCTAGGGACCCGGCAAGTTCTGTAGCACAAGTCTTCAGTACTATTGCTGGAATTTTGTCAGGGCCCATAGCCTTTGCAGAATCCAGTGCCGTCAGCTGTTTCTTGATATCACCTGGAGTGAATCAAATTCGCTGAAGACTTGCATCTGTGATGTTGGGGACCTCTGGAGAAGGCCGAGATGGATTATCCACTTGGCACTTCTGGCTGAAGATTATTGCAAATGCTTCAGCCTTATCTTTTGCACTGATTGTTGGGCTCCCCCATCTTTGAAGATTGAGATATTTGTGGAGCCCCCTCCTCCAGTGAGTTGTTTAATTGTCGACCACCATTCATGTTTGAATGTAGCAGGGCTGCAGAACTTAGATCTGATCCTTTGGTTGTGGAATCACCTTAGCTCTGTCTATCACTTGCTGCTTATGCTGTTTGGCATGCAAGTAATCCTGTGTTGTAGCTTCACCAGGCTGACACCTCATTTTTAGATATGCCTGGTACTGTTCCTGGCATGCCCTCCTGCATTCTTCATTGAACCAGGGTTGATCCCTTGGCTTGGTGATAATGGTAGAGTGGGGGATATGCCAGGCCATGAGGTTACAGATTGTGTTCGAGTACAATTCTGCTGCTGCTGATGGCTCACAGTGCCTCATGGATTCCCAGCCTTGAGTTGCTAGATCTGTTTGAAATCTATCCCATTTAGCATAGCGTTAGTGCCACACAACATGATCGAGGGTATCTTCAATGTAAAGACAGACTTCGTCTCCACAATGACTGTGTGGTGGTCACTCCTACTGATACTCTCCTGGACAGATGCATTTGTGGCAGGCAGGTTGGTGAGGATGAGGTCAACTATATTTTTCTCTCTTGTTGGTTCCCACACCACCTGCCGCAGACCCAGCCTAGCAGCTGTGTCATTTAGGATTCGGCCAGTTCAGTCAGTAGTGGTGCTACCGAGCCACTGTTGGTGATGGACATTGAAATCCCCCACCAAGAGTACATTCTGCGCCTTTGCCACCCTCAGTGCTTTTGCTGAGTGGTGTTCAACATGGAGGAGCACTGATTCATCAGCTGAGCGGGGATGGTACGTGGTTCCCATAAAGAAGTTTCCTTGCCCATGTTTGACCTGATGCCATGAGACTCCATGGGGTCCAGAGTCGATGTTGAGGACTCCGAGGGCAACTCCCTCCCGACTACATACCACTGTGTCGCCACCTCTGCTGGGTATGTACTGCCGGTGGGACAGGACATACCCAGGGATGGTGATGGTGGTGTCTGGGACATTATCCGTAAGGTAAGATTCAGTGAGTATGATTATGTTGGGGTGTTGCTTGACTAGTCTGTGAGGCAGCTCTCCCAATTTTCGCAGCAGCCCCCTGATGTTAGTAAGGAGGACTTTGCAGGGTTGACAGGGCAGAGTTTGCCATTGTCGTTTCTGGTGCCTAGATCGATGCCGAGTGGTCCGTCCAGTTTCATTTCTTATTGACTTTGTTTTAGCGGTGTGTTACAACTGATTGACTTGATAGGCCAGGGTTTATCCCTGGGTTTGATGGTAATGGTTAAGTGAGGGATATGCCAGGCCATGGGATTACAGGTTGTGGTTGAATGCAAGTATGCTGCAGCTGATGGTCCATAATGCCTCATGCATGCCCTGTTTTGAGGTTCTAGACCTGTACTGAATCTATCCCTTTAAGCACCATGATAATGCTGTACAACATGATGGATGGTATCCTCAATGCAAAGATGAAACTTTGTCTTCACAAGGACTGTACGGTAAACACTCCTATCAATACTCTCGTAGATAGATGTATCTGCTACAGTTATATTGGTGAGGTTGAGGTCAAGTTGATTTTCTCTTGTTGGCTCCCTTACCATCTGCCCCAGGTCCTGTGTGGCAGCTGTTTCCTTCAGTGCCTGCCAGTTCGGTCAGTAGTGATGCTACCGAGCCACTCTTGGTGATGGACATTTAAGTATCCCACCCACGGTACATTCTGTGCCCTTGCCACCCTCTGTGTTTCTTCCAAGCAGTTATCAACCTGGGGAAGTACTGATTCATCAGCTGAGGGAGGACAGTAGGTGGTAATCAGTTGGAGGTTTCCAACCCACTTTACCTGATGGCATGAGACCTCAAGGGATCAATGTTGAGGACTCCCAGAATCACTACATCCTGACTGTAAACGACCATGCCACCACTTCTGGTGGGTCTATCCTACAGGTGACACGGGGCATATTCAAGGATGGATTTGAAGTCTGATTTGGTGAGCATGTCTATATCAGGTTTGATTAGGCTGAAGGACAGCTCTCCCAATTTTGGCACAACTCTCCAGATGTTAGCGAGGAGGACTTTGCAGAGTTGACTGGACAGATTGTGCCTTTGTTGTTTCCAGCGCCTAGGTTGACGTTGGGTGGTTCATCAGTTATTATTTTTCAACTTTTTGTTAGCGGTTGACTTGCCAGTGGTTGGAGTGATTTGCAAGTCCATCTCAGATGGCAGTTAAGAATCAACCACATTGCTATGGGTCTTGAATCACATGCAGACCAGACTGACTAAGGATGACAGATTTCCTTCCCTAAACATCGTTAATGAAGCTGATGGATTTTTTGCAAGAATCCAGTAGCTTCATGGTCACCATTAATGAAACTAGCTTTTCAATTCCAGGTTTATTAATTAATTGAACGTTCACACAATATTGTGTCAGGCCACTGATGGCGGGGTGTCGAGTGGTGTATCAAACACTTAGTGGCACCTGAATCACTTTTCTCTCTGCTCCTAGGATATTGAATCTTGCTGGGATAAGTCCACAGGCATAAATCATGGGACTGTTCTACACCCAAGTGCCATCCTTATCTGTCAGTGGGTGCGAGATATTCAACTGTAGGAAGCCTCATACTTGAATATCGCTGTGTTTTCACAGAAGAATCGCTTCTCCCTGCTGTCATCCAATACACCGGTGCCTAGGGTAGCAACAACCTGCCCCTAACCCTGAACATTGAGATCAGGAATGGAACATGGCTCAGAACCACCCCAGGTGAGCTCCAGGTATTTGGAGGTGGGGTTGGGGAGCGCACGCTGATGATTTGGGGGAAATGTACTGACTGGATTTTTGTTCGTGGTTGATCACGGGGCACCTGTGGGGAGGCGGATCTTACGCTCAGTTCCGCTTGGTTGTTAGTGTTGAGCGGCCAGTGGCTGGGGTCATTACCTTGGACCGATACAGCACACAGACGCGTGATCAGCACTGGATCCTTCATAAAGGAGCGAGGACGTGGAGCAGAAGTACCGAGACAAGGGAGGGTGAGATTGATACCGGTCAGCAGCGTAAATGGGGCTGGGTTTTTTAAAAATTGGATATGGGAGCAGGGCCGAGGGGAGTTTGTTGTGGCTCAGTTGGGAAGGTATAGCTGACGTCTCAGATGACCATTGCTAAAACTCGGAAACTGCTGCCTTTGGAGAACCAGAGAGTTGTCAGCTTTAAACTTGTAAACGGAAGTTTCCGGCACTGCATGAACAACTGCTGCAAAGCTGAAGCAGCACGACCCTGAACAGCAGAGTAAAGTAAACCCGTGCGACTGGGCTGCATTTTAAAAAACTGGGATTTGGGATTGAGAGAGAACTTTGGGGGGAGTGTCACCAAAAAGAAAGAACCCCAGTTAATTATTACCTTTCGCTCCCTCGAGACTGTATAGCCAACTGGTTACTTTGGCAGTGGTTTTGTAATGGGATCTTTTACATTTTTTTCCAGGGGTATATAGGGACTGATTTACAGCTGTTCCAACAATGCAGCACCCACTCATCACTGCCAGCCCATGTTGTGGGCTCAGCTCCCATCTTCCGATGAAATTAGTATGAGTGCTACCACTAACTCAACCTGATTAGAGTCATAGAGTTATACAACACAGAAACAGGCCCTTCGGCCCATGCCGGCCACCTATCTATTCTAATCCTATTCTCCAGCACTTGGCCCGTAACCCTGTATACTATGGCGTTTCAAGTGCTCATCTAAATACTTCTTAAATGTTGAGGGTTCTGGCCTCTACCACCCCCTCAGGCAGTGTGTTCCAGATTCCAACCACCCAGTGGGTGAAAAAATCTTTCCTCAAATCCCCTCTAAACCTCCTGTCCCTTACCTTAAATCTATGCCTCCTGGTTATTGACTCCTCCGCTAAGGTGAAATGTTTCTTCCTATCTATGCCCCTCTTAACTTTATACACCTCTATCAGGTCACCTCTCAGCCTTCTCTGCTCTAAGGAAAACAACGCCAGCCTATCCAGTCTCTCTTCATAGCTGAAATGCTCCAGCCCAGGCAACATTCTGGTGAATCTCCTCTGCACCGTTCTCCAGTGCAATCACATCCTTCCTATAGTGTGGTGACCAGAACCGCACACAGTACTCCAGCTGTGGCCTAACTAGCATTTTATATAGCTCCAACATAACCTCCCTGCTCTTATATTCTATGTCTCGGCTAATAAAGGCAAGTATCCCATATGCCATCTTAACCACCTTATCTACCTGTGCTGCTGCCTTCAGGGATCTATGAACATGTACACCAAGATCCCTCTGATCCCCTGTACTTCCTAGGGTCCTACCATTCATTGTGTATTCCCTTGCCGTGTTAGTCCTCCCAAAATGCACTTCTCGGGATTAAATTCCATTTGTCACTGCTCTGCCCATCTTACCAGCCCATCTATATCGTCCTGCAATCTAAGGCTTTCCTCCTCACTATTTATGACATCACCAATTTTTGTGTCATCTGCAAACTTACCGATCATACCTTCTATATTCACGTCTAAATCATTAATGTACACTACAAACAGCAAGGGTCCCAGCATCAATCCCTGCGGTACACCACTCGTCACAGGCTTCCAATCGCAAAAACAACCTTCGCCCATCACCCTGTCTCCTGCCACTAAGCCAATTTTGGATCCAATTTGCCAAATTGTCCAGATCCCATGGGCTCTTAACTTCTTGCAGGACCTTGTCAAAAGTCCATGTAGACTACATCAGCTGCACCATCCTCATTTACACAATTAGTCACCTCCTTGAAAAATTCAATCAAATTTGTTAGACATGATCTCCCCCTGACAAAGCTATGCTGACTATCCCTGATTAATCCCTGTCTCTCCAAGTGGAGATTAATCCTGTCCCTCAGAATTTTTTCCAGTCGTTTCCCTACCACTGATGTTAGACTCACCGGCCTGTAATTACCTGGTTTATCCCTACTACCCTTCCTGAATAATGGTACCACATTTGCTGTCTTCCAGTCGTCTGGCACCTCTCCTGTGGCCAGAGAGGATTTGAAAATTAGCGTCAGAGCCCCTGCAATCTCCTCCCTTGTCTCTCATAGCAGCTTGGGATAGATCTCATCTGGGCCTGGGGATTTATTCATTTTTAAGCCATTAATACCTCCTCCCTTTCAATGCTAATTTGTTCAAGTATATCACAGTCCCCCTCCCTTATTTCTACACCTACATCGTCTTTCTCCATAGTGAACACAGATGAAAAGTAATCATTTAAAACCTCACCTATGTCCTTCGGCTCCACACACAGATTCCACTTTGGTCCCTAATGGGCCCAACTCTTTCCCTGGTTATCCTCTTGCCCTTAATATATTTATAAAATGCCTTGGGATTTTCCTTTATCTTGCCTGCCAGTGTTTTTTCATGCCTCCTCTTCACTCTCCTAATTACTTCTGTAAGTACCCCCTCCCTACACTTTCTATATTCCTCTAGGGCTTCTGCTGTTTTCAGCCCTCTGTATCTGCCTTAAGCCTCCTTTTTTTTCCTTATCCAATTCTCTATGTCCCTTGACATCCAGGGTTCCCTAGACTTGTTGGTCCTACCCTTCACCTTTATGGGAACATGTTGGCCCTGAACTCTCACACTTTCCTTTTTGAATGACTCCCACTGGTCTGATGTAGACTTTCCTACAAGTAGCTGCTCCCAGCCAACTTTGGCCAGATCCTGTCTTATCATATTGAAATTGGCCTTCCCCCAATTCAGGACCTTTATTTCCAGTCCATCTTTGTCCTTTTCCATAACGACCTTAAATCTTACAGTGTTAAAGTCACTATCCCCGAAATGCTCTCCCACTGACACTTCTACCACTTGCCCGGTTCATTCCCTAAGATTAGGTCCAGTACTGCCCCTTCTCTTGTAGGACTTTCTACGTGCTGGCTCAAAAATCTCTCCTGGATGCACTTGAAGAATTCTGCCCCCTCTAAGCCTTTCACACTAAGACTATCCCAGTTAATACTGGTGAAGTTGAAATCCCATACTATTATTATCCTATTATTTTTACACTTCTCTGAGATTTGCCTACATATCTGCTCCTGTATCTCCCCCTGACTCTTTGGAGGCCTACAATACACTTCCAGCAAAGTGATTGTCCCCTTTTTTGTTTTTAAGTTCTACCCATATGGCCTCATTTGAGGAACCTTCTAATATACCATCCCTCCTTACTGCAGTAATTGACCCCTCGATCAATAGTGCAATGCCACCTCCTCTTTTACACACCCCCATCCCTGTCATGCCTGAAGGCTCTTTACCCCGGAACACTGAGCTGCCAGTCCTGCCCTTCCCTCAACTATGTTTCTGTGATAGCAACAATATCATATTCCCATGTGTTAATCAACGCCCTCAATTCATCTGCCTCACTTGTAAGAATCCTTGAGTTAAATTAGGTGCAATCCAGCCTTACATTATTCCCTTGTGCCTTAACAGGTCCATTTTTGCCCTGCCTTGCAGACTGACTTAGTTTCTCTTCTATATTTGGCTATATTCCCCTGCCAAATTAGTTTAAACTGCCACACCGCCCGCGCCCCCTCCTCCCCCCCCCACCCCGCAACAGCACTAGCAAACCTCCCTGCAAGGATGTTGACCCTATTCTAGTTCTGGTGCAGCCCATCCGACTTGAACAGGCTCCACCTTCGGCAGAAACAGACCCAGTGATCCAGGAAACTAAAGCCCTCCCTCCTGCACCGTCCCTTCAGCCATGCATTCATCCTCTCTATCCTCCTATTCCTAAACTCACTGGCACTTAAAGTCTTGTGCAGGGTAACTGCTTTTAAAAAAAAAAATCACTATCTAGGAGTGGGTCTTCTGAGGTTTGAGCAAGATGAGCTTTACCATTGCTGTTCTTGACTGAAGAATGTTAGACGGAATTATGTGGAGGGTGTTCTTCTGCATCTGGGAGGTAACATGGGCTAGGTGCAGGAATGGTCCTTTTACACTTTGCACTCTGGGAACAAAGAGACTTTGGTGTCCAAGAACACAAAATGCTAAAAGTTGGTAGACAGGTACAAAAAGACAAATAAAATATTTGTTTTTATCTCAAGAGGGTTGGAAAATGAAGGGGAGGAATTGATGCCTCAGTTCTAATGAGCCTTGGTCAGTTTTGGTAACAGTGCTAGGGAAGTGGAGAAGTATAAGTGTTACAGCCTTGTTCAAAAAAGGATGTGAGAATGAGACTGCCACCAGAGACAGTCAGTTTAACCATGGGGGTGGGGAAGCTTTTCGAAATGATATTCTGGGACAAAATTAACAGACATTTGGACAAATGTATATTAATTAAGGAAAGCCAGCACAGACTTACTAAGGGAAAATCATGTTTAACTAACTAGATTGTATTTTTTGATGAGGTACTGGAGAGGATTGAGTGTAATGTGGTGTACCTGATCCCAAAAGGCGTTTGATAAAATGTCACATAATAGGCTTGCCTGCAAAGTTCATGGAATGAAAGGGAGCAGTAGCAGCGGGGATATGAAGTTAGCTGAATGACAGGAAATAGAAAGCAGTAGCAAACAGTAGTATTTTTTGGAGTGGAGAAAGGTATACAGTGGTGTTCCCCAGAGATTAGTACTAGGACCACTGCTTTTCTTGATATTTAATAATTACCGAAACATGGATGTATAGGGCACAATTTCCAAATTTGCAGATTACGTAAAATTTGGAAGTATCGTGAACTGTGAGGAGGGTTGTAATTGACTTCAAGACAACAATGGACAGGCTGGTGGAATGGGCAGATAAAGTGCAGATGAAATTTGATGCAGCAAGTATGAAATAATTCATTTTGGTTGAAGAGACAATATGAAATAAAATGAGTAATTCCAAAGGGGGTGCAGGAATAGCGATTTGAGGGTGTATGGACACATATTGTTGAAGGTGGCAGGGCAGATTGAGAAAGCAGTTAATAAGGTATATGGAATCCTGGGCTTTATATATAGAGACAGGGAGTACCAAAGTAAGGAGGTTATGATGAACCTTCATAGAACGCTGCTTCAGCTTCAACTGTGTCCAAGGGCAGCAGATAGATGGGAACACCACCATCTGGAAGTTCCCCTCCAAGTCACTCACCATCCTGACTTGAAAATATATCGCCGTTTCTTCACTGTCACTGAGTCAAAATCCTGGAACTCCCTCCCTAACAGCACTGTGGGTGCACGTACACCACATGGACTGCAGCGGTTTAAGAAGGCAGCTCATCACCACCTTCTCAAGAGCAATTAGGGATGGGCAATAAATGCTGGCCCAGCCAGTGACACCCACATCCCATGAACGAATAATATATTAAAAAAAAATTCTGAACACCATACGTTAGGAAGGGTGTGAAGCTTTATGTAGGTAAGGTACAGAAAAAGATATACGAGAATGGCTCTCGGATGAGGGATATCAGTTATGTGGATAGCTTGGAGATACTTTGGCTATTCTCTTTAGAGAAGAGAAGGTTGAAGGAAATTTTAATAGAAGAGTTCAAAATTGTGAGGGGTCTACATCAAGTAGATAGGGAGAAACTGTCTCCATCAGTGGAAAGGTTGAGCACCAGAGGACTAAATTCACCCTCTCACTTTTCCAGAACATCCAATTCAGGGTCATGGGGAGTCAGAGCCTATCCGTATCAGGCAATGGGCGCTAGGTGGTGTACACCCACAATAGGATGCCAGTCCCTCACAGAGCACACTGGGGGACAATTTCCAGAGGATTTCAATTTAAGATAAATGGCAAAATAACCAAAGGCAACATGGAAAAACTTTTTAAGGCTGAGAGTGGTTAGACTTTGGAAAGCGTTGCCTGTAGTGTGGTGGAGACGAATTGAATCATAACTTTCAAAAGGGAAATAGATAAACAACTGAAAATAGGAACATTTGCAGAGTACAGGGCAAGGGCTGGGGAGCAGCAGTAGCTGAGAGCTGCACGGACATAGGCTGAATGGCTTTCTTCTGTTTTGCAACCATTCTCTGATCATGCAAATATGAAATAGGGATCCCAACCCATTTCTCAACCTCCTGCATACATTTGTGGCTTCCAGGGCTTTAATCTCAGCAAAGTTCTGAGATTCATCGGTTGTTAGTGCAGTATTTCGAATCCTCCTCTATCTATTGGAGAATTATTCAGAGTTCTTGTATACCTATGTTATTTCACACCTTCCCTGGTTACCTATGTCACATGTACAGCAGGCAAACAATGTTTGCATGAAAGCACCCGCTATACATGGTAATGATACTACACAGAAAATGCTAGCAGCACTCTGGTGTGGCAGCATTTGTGGAGAGAGAAAGAGTTAACATTTCAGGTTGATGACCTTTTATCAGAAGTGGAAAGTAGAATCATAGAATGGTTACAGCATAGAAAGAGGCCATTCAGCCTCATGTCTGCAAGAGCAACTCAACTAGTCCCATTTTATCAAATACCTTTGAAAATCCACATACATCAATCACATTACCTTGATCGACCCTCTCTGTTACTTTCTGAAAACTCAATTCAGTTAGTTCAACACAATTTACTTTTAACAAATATGTGCTGGCTTTCTTAATATGATTTGTCTTAAAGGCTGTTCATCTCTAACATCTAATAAGCAAGTACAGATTCAGGGAATGGGTGATGGGGAGAATGGGGTGGAGATTGGGAAAGAACAAAAGAAAATGTTCTTGGGTTGCAAGGCAGAGTCCACAGTATTTTGCTTCTTCCTCATAAAATATATATTGGCCTTGGAGGGGCGCAATGCAGATTCACTGGATGATACCAGGTCTAAATGGGTTAAATTGAGGATGGGTTGCATAAATTTGGCTTGAATTCCCTTGAGTTTAAAACTCTAAGGGTAATCTAATTGAGGTGTTTAAAATGATAAAGGGGTATGGTAGTTCTATTTCCACTGATAGGGAACAAAAGGCATAATCTTAAAACTAGAGCTAGACCATTTAGATAAGGGTAAGAAGGGTTATCAAGCAGTGGTGGATAAATGGAGTTGAGGTACAGTTTAGCATGATTCAGCTGAATAGTGATCCAGGTTTGAGGAGTTGAATGACCTCCTCCTGTTCCTCAACGCTAACATTGGATATATCACATTAAATACCACAAAATGCACAACATTTAGCATAGCAATGCCTTGAGTCCACAGGAATTACTGAGGAAGCTGAGTCCGCCAACAGGGGATGAGATTAAAGCATAAACAAGGCAAGTTGAAGCCTGTTCCGGGGCAGAGTCCAAATCCTCTGTCCCGGGCTGCTTGAGAAGAACCAGTTAGAAACTGGTGAGTAAAATTCAATCTGAGTCAGACACGAATAAATCCAGGAAGTGGTGGTGGGAATTAGTCAACACTGTTTCTGGAAAAGGTTCAGTGTATCTGTTAATCTGCTGCAAATCACAAAATGTGCACATTTCGAGTTGTTGCCTTCAGGAGCGAGGGAAATATCCTGGGTTGTAGCAGTTCTATTGGGTGAATCCCATTGAGTTACTTACTGCATTGTGTGTATGTTTCAGATGGCGGTGTTTCTGAGCATCACAATGATGCTGCTCATCATTCTTCAGACTGTGACATCGGGCCTCAGCCCTGCTGATGAAATGGGTAAGAGTTTTCCATTCTCCTGGGTGATTCTGCTAACTCCCACATGTTACTATTAACAGGCAATGTAGTTACTGGTCCAATAAGCTGTAGGAGATTTAAAGCTGTTAAGAATCTGCCAGGTATTGTGTTATTGTTTGTGTATATTCTGATTCCATGCATAAGATTGGGTGAGATTTCTGAACTGCCACCCCTAGTTTAGCAACAGCTGTTACACAGTCAGAAATGTATCATAAACCAGAGGCTTGAAGATACAGATGGAGGCTTAGACAACAGAAAGTGCAGATAAATATTTTTCACTTTTCATAGCATTCCTAGGCATGTATGAAGATTTGCCCAATTCCTAGATTCCCTGGCTTGGTCAAGGGTTTGCAAAGTTCCGCCCAATTCATGGTGTCCCTGAACCAGCTGAAGTAGTTAAATTTCCTGTTCAGTTACTTAAAGAGGGATGCAAGCTTTCAGACAGAGCAACTGTTGATTGGTATTTGGCTGCACAGAGCAAATCTTATTTGTTAATTCCTGGTGGGATGGGGGCAGTGTTCTGAAATTCCTATAGGGTCAGGAGCTTTGGATTTGACAGATCAGATTAAACATATTTGTTCACTTCTTTGTACTAATTCTTGGATAGGTACTAGTAGTTTAGTCCTTTTACGCGGTGTAATTTAGTTCTGTTTTCCAAATCTCACAATGCAATGAAATCCAGTAATCAGCCTGGGAATTTGTGCAGCATACAAATTCTGGAGGTGGGAGGAGAGAGTGGAGGAAGGATAATGAGTTTAAACCACCAATTGAAAAGATTGCTTTAAATGCTATAACCACTCTGAAAGTGAGTCATGGAAATTACAGTATAGAACAAGGCTAATCAATTCACTACACCTATGCCAGCCTAGCTTTTCAATTAGCATCTGCTAATTTTCTACCATCTTTGTGTACAATTTATTTAACCCTGTTCCACTTAATCTCGGCTCAGGTTACTCCAAAACTATCCGTTTCTTGGCACTCGGTGATTGGGGTGGGCTCCCGTATTCACCATACACGACGCCCGTGGAGAAAAGTACTGCCCATCAAATGGGTGTCGTGGCTGAGACGATGGGCACCGACTTTGTTCTCTCTCTGGGGGATAACTTTTATTACAATGGAGTTAACAACCCAACTGATAAAAGATTTCAGGTAATGCAACTGAATTCTCATTTTCCTCACTCACAGAAGAGAAGGTTTATGGGGGAAGGCTCTGGGGAAACCATAAGTGGTTTATAGCTGGGCCTGTGTATTGAGCTGCAGATGGGATGGGGTGCGGATGTAGCAGGGCCAATTAATGTCAATTAGCATTCTGATAACAGAGCTTTAAAAGAATCTCTAAAATGGGCAGCAAGTGCAGGATGGCAAGAACTTCTGTGAGCATCTGACACTGACCCAAACACGATTACATGCATTTATATGGAACATTTTACTATATGAAATACTTTAAGGCATTTCACAACAGCAATTATCGAACAAAATTTGACACTGAAGAAGGGGAGAGTGCGAGTGAGAGAACGAGGTTTAGGAAGTGAATTCCAGAGCTTGGGTCATGGACAGCTGAAAGCACAGCCACAAATGGTGGAATGAATAAAATCGGGATGTGCAAAAGGCCAGAAATGGAGCAATTTAGAGATTTTGAAGGGTTGTGGGAGGCTGCAGAGATGGGGAGGGGTGAGGCCATGAATATTAGACTTTAAGTCTTTGCATTAGTCATAAACAGATGCATATTTATTACTCCCAGTTGCATTGCAGTTTGATGCCATCAAATGTCCCACAGATAAGCAACCTCAAGGAGTGGGGTCAGGGTTCTCAAGAGATAGTATTGAACTTCAGTGTATGATGGTATCTGCTTCAAAGGTTCACAAGTCTTAGGTTTATTTGAGGCTAATAGCTTAATAATCAGAGGTTGCAGTATTCTTTGTGATCACAGGAAACATTTGAGGAAATCTTTTCTGCCAAGTCACTGAAGGACGTGCCCTGGTTTGTTGTAGCAGGAAACCATGATCATTTGGGCAATGTAACTGCACAGATCGAGTATTCCAAAGTTTCCAAAAGATGGTGAGATGGGTTAAGTTTCCTACAGTTTCCCATTTCTCAAACATCACAACTGTTCCTGATGAATTTGTCTAAAAATTATGTGGTTTGATTTCCAGGAACTTTCCATCTTATTACTATGACTTAAATTTCACCATCGCAGACTCTAATACCACTGTTACAATCCTGATGCTAGACACTGTCCTGCTCTGTGGAAATTCTGATGACTTCCAGGGGAAGGAACCTGAAGCACCAAGAGATCATAAGGTGGCGAACACACAACTGGAGTGGGTCAGGGACAAGCTGAAGAATTCTAGGTATGTAGCCAATGCATTCTTCCCTGTGGGGAAGAGCCAGATCTGTAACTCTGCAATGTTATTTAACTAGCTGTGGAAAGAAAAAACTTTATATAGTGCCTTTCATGTCCTCCGAATATCTGAGCTTCAAAGCCAATTAATTACCTTTGGAAATGCAGTCACTGTTGTTATGCAGATAAGGATGGCCACCATTTATCACACAACACTGATAAGAATCTAGTTGATCTATTTTGGTTGAGGGATAAATGTTGACCAGTACATGAGGGGAACTCCCCTGCTCTTCTTCAAACTCTTTCGAGTTATCAACAGTCACAGATTGCAACTCTTTCGAGTACAATCACAGTTCTTGGTTTTCCGGGAGTGGGACATGAACCCACAACCCCCTGATTCAAAGGCGAGGGTGCTATGAACTGAGCGGTACGACATCCACTAAACAGGTAATTGGGATCTTGGTGTAACAACTTGTTAAAAGACGTTGGGGGAGGCAATGGCATAGTGGTATTGTCGCTGGCCTAGTAATCCAGAGACCCAGTGTAATGCTCAGGGAACTGGATTCGAATCCTGCAACGGGAAACCTGATGACTTCCAGGGGAAGGAACCAGAAGCACCAAGCGATTATAAAATGGCTAACACACAACTGGAGTGGGTTACGAGGATGACAATGAAATAATGATAATGAAACCATTGTCGATTGTTGTAAAAGGCCATCTGCTTCACTAACCCCCTTTAGGGAAGGAAATCTGTCAGCCTTACCTGGTCCAGACTCTGAAATGGCTTCGCAAGCCACTCCTCAGTTGTATCAAATCACTACAAAAGTCACAAATAAGAAATGAAACCAGATGGACCACTCGGCATCGATCTAGGCACCGGAGCGATCCTGCAAGGTCCTCCTTACTAACTTCTGGGTGTTGACCCCTTTAATCACATTTTGGTTTAATGTTTGTAAGGTTCCTTTAAAGTTTTTCCTTGATTTTACAGCTGACCTGACTTAGGGGCTGTGCTTGATTTCTCCCTTGTTATTGTTAATTTAGTTAATTGTTTTAACTCTAAAAGAAGTTACTAACTTCTGGGGGCTCGTGCCAAAATTGGGAGAGCTGTCTCACAGACTAGTCAAGTAACAGCCTGACATCCTCATGGAATCGTACCTTACAATGTCCCAGACTCCTCCATCACCATCCCTGGGTATGTCCTGTCCCACCAGCAGGACAGACCCAGCAGAGGTGTCAGCACAGTGGTATACAGTCGGGAGTGAGTTGCCCTTGGAGTCCTCAACATTGACTCTGGACCCCATGAAGTCTTATGGCTCCAGGTCAAACATGGGCAAGGAAACCTTCTGCCGATTACCACGTACCACCCTCCCTCAGCTGTTGAATCACTGTTCCTCCATGTTGAACACCAATTGGAGGAAGCACTGAGGGTGGCAAGGACACAGAATGTACTCTGGGTGGGGGACTTCAATGTCCATCACCAAGAGTGGTTCAGTAGCACCACAGCTGACAGAGTCCTAAGTGACATAGCTGCTAGACTGGGTGTGCGCCAGGTGGTGAGGGAACAAAGAAGAGGGAAAAACATAGTTGATCTCATCCTCGCCAACCTGTCTGCCGCAGATGCATCTGTGCATGACAGTATTGGTAGGAGTGACCACCGCACAGTCGTTGTGGAGATGAAGTCCCACGTTCATATTGAGGAGACCTTCCAACGAGTTATGTGGCACTACCATTGTGCTAAATGGGATAGATTTGGAACAGTTCTAGCAACTCAAGATTGGGCATCCATGAGGTGCTGTGGGCCATCAGCAGCAGCAGCAGAATTGTACTCGAACACAATCTGTAACCTCATGGCCTGGTATATCCCCCACTCTACCATTACCATCAAGCCAGGGGATCAACCCTGGTTCAATGAAGAGTGCAGGAGGGCATGCCAGGAGCAGCACCAGCCATACCTAAAAATGAGGTGTCAACCTGGTGAAGCTATAACACAGGACTACTTGCATGCCAAACAGCATAAGCAGCAAGTGATAGACAGAGCTAAGCGATCCCACAACAACTGATCAGATCTAAGCTCTGCAGTCCTGCCACATCCAGTCGTGAATGGTGGTCGACATTTAAACAAGTCACTGGAGGAGGGGGCTCCACAAATATCCCCATCCTTAATGATGAAGGAGCCCAGCACATCAGTGCAAAAGATAAGGCTGAAGCATTTGCTACAATCTTCAGCCAGAAGTGCCGTGTGGATGATCCATCTCGGCTTCCTCCAGAGGTCCCCAGCATCACAGATACCAGTCTTCAGCCAATTCGATTCACTCCACATGATATCAAGAAACAGCTGAAGGCACTGGATACTGCAAAGGCCATGGGCCCTGACAATATTCCGGCAATAGTACTGAAGACTTGTGCTCCAGAAGTTGCCACGCCCCTAGCCAAGCTGTTCTAATACAGCTAGAACACTGGCATCTACCCGGCTATGTGGAAAATTGCCCAAATATGTCCTGTGCACAAAAAGCAAGACAAATCTAGCCTGGCCAATTACCGCCTCATCAGTAAAGTAATGGAAGGGGGTCATCAACAGTGCTATCAAGCGGCACTAGCTTAGCAATAACCTGCTCATTGATGCCCAGTTTGGGTTTCGCCAGGGCCACTCAGCTCCTGACTGCATTTGCCTTGGTTCAAACATGAACAAAGGAGCTGAACTCGCAAAGTGAGGTGACAGTGAGTGCCCTTGACATCAAGGCAGCATTTGATCAAGTGTGGCATCAAGGAGCCCTTGAAAACTGGAGTCAATGGGAATCGGGGGAAAACTCTCTGCTGACTGGAGTCATACCTAGCACAAAGGAAGATGGTTGTGCTTGTTGGAGGTAAGTCCTCTCCGCTCCAGAACATCACTGCAGGAGTTCCTCAGGGTAGTGTCCTCGGCTCAACCATCTTCAGCTGCTTCATCAATGACCTCCTTCCATCATAAGGTCAGAAGTGGGGATGTTCACTGATGATTGCACAATGTTCAGCATCATTCACGATTCCTCAGGTACTGAAGCAGCCCATGTCCAATTCAGCAAGACCTGGACAATATCCAGGCTTGGGCTAACATGTGGCAAGTAACATTTGTGCTTCACAAGTGCTGGGCAATGACCATCTCCAACAAAAGAGAATCCAACCTTCACTCCTTGATGTTCAATGGCATTTACATCAATGAATCCCCCACTATCAACATCCCGGGGGGGTTACCATTGGCCAGGAACTGAACTGGACTATCCATATAAATACTGTGGCTACAAGAGCAGGTCAGAGGCTAGGAATTGTGCAAGGAGTAACTCACCTCCTGACTCCCCAAAGCCTGTCCACCATCTACAAGGCACAAGTCAGGAGTGTAATGGAATACTCTCCGCTTGCCTGGATGAGTGCAGCTCCCACAAAACTCAAGAAGCTTGACACCATCCAGGACAAAGCAGCCCGCTTGATTGGCACTACATCCACAAACATTCACTCCCTCCACCACCGATGCACAGTAGCAGCAGTGTGTACCATCTACAAGATGCACTGCAGGAATTCACCAAGGCTGAATAGGCAGCACCTTCCAAACCCACGTCTACTACCTTTTAGAAGGACAAGGGCAGCAGATGGATGGGAACACCACCTCCTGGAAGTTCCCCTCCCAAGTTCCACTCACCATCCTGACTTGGAAATATATCACCGTTCCTTCACTGTCACTGGGTCAAAATCTTGGAACCCCCTTCCTATCAGCACTGTGAGTGCACCTACACCACATAGACTGCAGCGGTTCAAGAAGGCAGCTCACCACCACCTTCTCAAGGGCAACTAGGGATGGGCAATAAATGCTGGCCCAGCCAGCGAAGCCCACATCCCATGAATGAATTTAAAAAATACAATATAGTTCTGGACTGAAATCTCAGCCTACATGTGCTCAAGTCCTAAAGATGGACTTTGTACCCATGACCTTCTGACCCTTGAGGGAAGAGTGCTGCCACTGAGCCAAGCCTAATGCCTCAAGTTTAATGCAAATTTTTTTAAAGCTGGGAACTTGGGCAGCTTTGCTGAAGCGTCTCTTAAACATGTCCCCTTTTCCTCGATGACTCAATTGTCACCCAATTAGTTAGGTACTAAGTAGGTCACACAGACCAGAAGGTCCCAGGTTAATTACTGAATCTGTGCTGAGTTAGCTGATTTCAGCTAGGACAGGCGTTGGGGCATACAATTGGTCTTCAAGCCTCTGGACAAAGTTAAGAGAAAAGAATCAATTAGAGTTTCTGCTGCCAAATGTTGTTGTGTGTGGAAAGCGAGCATCAGGTGAGAGAAGGGCCAGATGGAAAGCCCAGCTCATGTCACTGATTGAGCTCACATTTGAAGAATGTTCAGGTGCTTTTGTCACCCATAGTGACTGGTGCATGTAAACGATAGGAATCTGCACTACAGGTGTTGCAAATTGGGAGGACTTCTGCATTGAGGGAAAAATGCTACATTTCAACCAAATTCAATTTTGGCCATAAATGGGGCAGCTGTCATCAACATTTTGGTTCACAGTCTTAGAACTGACAGGAATTGTACAAGAAATACTTTTCCAAAAGAGAATCCTGGCTGTCCCATGACCTGGAAATGGATTCTCAATGTTGTGTTTTAGGTAGTCACTGGGCTCCCCCATCATTGAGGAAGGGGATATTTGTTGAGCCTCCTCCTCCAGTGGGTTGTTTAATTGGCTACCACCATGCATGACTAGATGTGGCAGGACTGCAATGCTTAGATCTCATCTGTTGGTTGTGGGATTGCTTTGCTCTGTCTATCACTTGCTGCTTATGCCATTTGGCAAACAGAGTCCTGTGTTGTAGCTTCACTAGTTTGACACATTTTTAGGTATGCCTGGTGCTGATCCTGGCATGCCCTGCTGCACTTCATTAAAGTTGATCCCCCGGCTAATTGGTAGAGTGGGGGCATGCCAGACCATGAGGTTACAGCTTGTGGTTGTGTACAATTCTGATGCTGATGATGGCCCATAGCGCCTCATGGATGCCTAGTTTTGAGTGGCTAAATCAGTTCAAAATCTGTCCCATTTAACAGTGTGGTAGTGCCACACAACACTATGGAGGCATCCTCAATGTGAAGGCGGGGCTTTGTCTGCATTTGACGTAGTCTACTTGGACTTCAGCAAGGCTTTTGATAAGGTCCCGCATGGGAGACTGATAACGAAGGTAAGAGCTCATGGGACCCAAGGCAATTTGGCAAATTGGATCCAGAATTGGCTGAGTGGCAGGAAGCAGAGGGTGATGGTTGAGGGGTGTTTTTGTGACTGGATGCCTGTGTCCACAGGGATCGGTGTTGGGTCCCTTACTGTTTGTGGTTATGTATAAACGATTTAGACTTGAATGTAGAAGGGTTGATCAATCAGTTTGCGGATGACACGAAAATTGGTGGGGTGGTAAATAGTGAAGAGGATAGCCTTAGATTACAGGGGAATATAGACGGGCTGATCAGTGGCAAATGGAATTTAATTCGGATAAGTGTGAGGTGATGCACTTGAGCAGGACAACAAGGCACAGGAATAAACAATGAATGGTAGGACCCTGGGAAGTACCGAGGATCAGGGGGACCTTGGTGTGCATGTCCACCGGTCCCTTAAGATAGCGGGACAGATAGATAGGTGGTTAAGAAGGCATATGGGATATTTGCCTTTATTAGCTGAGGCATAGAATACAAATGCAGGGAGGTTATGCTGGAACTGTATAAAACACTGGTTAGGGCACAGCTAGAGTATTGCATGCAGTTCTGGAATTTGCATTATAGGGAGGATGTGATTGCAGTAGAGTGCAGAGGAGATTTACCAGGATGTTGCCTGGGCTGGAGAGTTTTAGTTATGAGGAGAGATTGGATAGACGGGGGTTATTTTCCCTGGAGCAGAGGAGATTGAGGGGGGACATGATTGAGGTGTATAAAATTGAGGGGCATAGATAGGGCAGATAGGAAGGAACTTTTCCCCTTGGTGGAGGGATCGATAACCAGGGGGCATAGATTTAAGGTAAGGGGCAGGAGGTTTAGAGGGGATGTGAGGAAGATTTTTTTCACCCAGAGGGTGGTGGGAATCTTGAACTCACTGCCTGAAAGGATGGTAGAGGCAGAAACCCTCATAACATTTAAGAAGTATTTGGATGTGCACTTGAGATGCCATGGCATACAAGGCTATGGGCCTAGTGCTTGAAAATGGGATTAGAACTTGTTTGACCGGTGGAGACTCGATAGGCCGAAGGGTCATTTTCTGTGCTGTAGACCTCTGTGACTCCACAAGGGCTGTGCGATGGTCACTCCTACCAATATTATCATGGACAGATGCATCTGCGACAAACAGATTGGTGAGGACAAAGTCAAGTAGATTTTTCCCTCTTGTTGGTTCCCTTGCCACATGCCACAGATCCGGTCTAGCAGTTATGTCATTTGGGACTCCGATGAGATGATAGATATCCTTTGGAGCTCCCTCCCAAAGCTACTTCACCACCTTACATTTTCCCTACTTCATAAAATCTTCATTTCATTCAATCAACTTTTCTAACTGTACGGTTCAGTCCATTCCCTCTGCCTTGATGTTATATGTACATTTTTTGCATGTGCCTGGAGGGGTTAAAAATATTTAGCTACGCTACCTGTTTTTAAAAAATTCTTTCTATGTTCTCTTTCATGTTTAAAATGACCAGCTCCCTTTCTTGCTTCCTACAGATCAGATTTCCTAATTGTTGCTGGTCACTACCCAGTTTGGTCAATTGCTGAACATGGACCCACCATATGTCTGGTACAGAAGCTGCATCCTCTCCTCATTCAATACAGGGTCAGTGCATACTTCTGTGGGCATGACCACAACTTGCAGGTAAGAAGCAATCAATACTGGCAAGCCCTTTGATGCCAAGAGAGAGTTCAATTTAAGTGACCAGTTCATGCACCCAACCTCCTGAAGAGCTTCCATACAACGCTGTGATGGTCTATTTGAGAAATGTGAATATAAACGCTAAACTCTGGTAAATATTACCACTAATGTTAGTTTTCATTAGCACTGTGTTGATGTCTAGGAAGTCTGGCACCTCAACGATTTTCACATTTTCTCCTGTTCTAAGTTTGCTGATTGTTATAGGTTTTATAAGGCCTGGTCAGCCACTGGTACCTGTGGCCATGGGGCAATCGCGGCTGAGTCCCATCCTGTCTTCATCCTCTGTCTGCATATTCATTTTTGAGCACTGATCAGGTCTGGGAATTCTGGTTATCTTTTCCCTTCTATAGACCAGGGACACTGAATACACCTGTAATGTCCCTATTATTTTCCTGGTTGAAATTAGCTACTTCAGCACAAACTGAAGATGGAACTTTCTGATTTCTTTGTTTGTTTGGGTCAACTGCTGTACTGGGTATTAATTATCCACTGAATAAATGGGGGATGGTGAGCCCACAAAATGTTAAACTGGCAGATTGTTGGACATCTTCAGCCTTTGGTTCCCTCCCAACCTCACCCAGGAATAAATAAGGTGAGTGGGAGCCTGTTAATTTTCAGTTGAGGCTATATTTACTATAACAATTGCAACACAAGGATTGGAAGCTATTCATTAAGTTCCAAGTTTCTTAATTTTCACCTACTTTCCCTTGTTTTAGTTTATTCAGGATGGTGATGGGATTGGTTACGTCGTAAGTGGAGCTGGAAACTTCATGGAAAATTCAACAAAGCACGAGCACCTTATTCCGAAGGGGTGGCTTAAATTTTTCTACGCAAATATCAGCTCTTTGGGAGGCTTTGCTCATGTGGAGATCACCCCAGATCAGATGACGATCACCTACATTGAGGCCCTTGGTAAATCCCTGTATCGGACCACTATCCCCAGACGGTCAGACAGATGAAGCATCTAGTTACCCATTGCAAAAGATAACAAAGCACAGCGCTTATTGGGAGACCGCCTGTTTTTACTGCTTTAAATTTTACAATTGACTCTCTGACTTTCTTCCATGTACATTTAAAATTCAGGTGCCTGCTGAAAATTAGCTCTTATTGGCACATTCCTTTTAATGTGCCATTTGCCAACCTTCTATGGATTCAAGAACTTTGGGTTCTACTGCTAATACCTTCAAACACACAGTAGTGTCAGAGTCATAGAGGTCTACAGCACAGAAAAAGGCCCTTTGGCCCATCGAGTCTGCACCAGTCAAACAAGTACCTAACTATTCTAATCCCATTTTCCAGGACTAGGCCTTAAGACCATAAGACATTGGAGCAGAAATTAGGCCATTCGGCCCATCGAGTCTGCTCCGCCATTCAATCATGGCTGATAAGTTTCTCAACCCCATTTTCCCGCCTTCTCCCCGTAACCTTTGATCCCCTTACCAATCAAGAACCTATCTATCTCGGTCTTAAATACACTCAATGACCTGGCCTCCACAGCCTGCTGTGGCAATGAATTCCATAGATTCACCACTCTCTGGCTAAAGAAGTTTCTCCTCATCTCTGTTCTAAAAGGTCTTCCATTTACTCTGAGGCTGTGCCCTCGGTTCCTAGTTTCTCCTACTAATGGAAACATCTTCCCCACGTCCACTCTATCCAGGCCTTTCAGTATTCTGTAAGTTTCAATCAGATCCCCCCTCATCCTTCTAAACTCCATCGAGTATAGACCCAGAGTCCTCAAACGTTCCTCATATGTTAAGCCTTCCATTCCTGGGATCATTCTCGTGAACATCCTCTGGACCCTCTCCAGGGCCAGAACATCCTTCCTGAGATACGGGTCCCAAAATTGCTCACAATATTCTAAATGTGGTCTGACCAGAGCCTTATAAAGTCTCAGCAGCACATCCCTGCTTTTATATTCTAGTCTTCTTGAAATAAATGCCAACATTGCATTTGCCTTCCTAACTACCGACTCAACCTGCAAGTTAACCTTAAGAGAATCCTGGACTAGGACTCCCAAGTCCCTTTGCAGTCCAGATTTCTGAATTCTCTCCCCATTTAGAAAATAGTCTATTCCTCTATTCTTCCTACCAAAGTGCATGACCTCACACTTCCCCACGTTGTATTCCATCTGCCACTTCTTTGCCCATTCTCCTAACCTGTCCAAATCCTTCTGCAGCCTCCCCGCCTCCTCAATACTACCTGTCCCTCCACCTATCTTTGTATCATCTGCAAACTTAGCCAGGATGCCCTCAGTTCCTTCATCTAGATCATTAATGTATAAAGTGAAAAGTTGTGGTCCCAACACTGACCCCTGTGGCACTCCACTAGTCACCGGCCGCCCTTATCCCCACTCTCTGCCTCCTGCCAGACAGCCAATCTTCTATCCATGCTAGTACCTTGCCTCTAACACCATGGGCTCTTATCTTACTGAGCAGCCTCCTGTGCGGCACCTTGTCAAAGGCCTTCTGGAAATCCAAGTAGATAACATCCATTGGCTCTCCTTTGTCTAACCTACTCGTTACCTCCTCAAAGAATTCTAACAGATTTGTCAGGCATGACCTCCCCTTGATGAAACCATGCTGACTTTGCCCGATTTTATCATGCACATCCAAGTTTTCTGAAATCTCATCCTTAATAATGGACTCTAAAATCTTACCAACGACCGAGGTCAGGCTAATCGGCCTGTAATTTCCCGTCTTTTGCCTCACTCCCTTCTTAAATGGGGGTTACATTAGTGATTTTCCAGTCCTCTGGGACCCTCCTTGACTCCAGTGATTCCTGAAAGATCACCACTAATGCCTCCGCCAGCTCTTTAGCTATCTCCTTCAGCACTCTGGGGTGTAATCCATCTGGTCCAGGTGATTTATCCACCTTCAGACCTTTCAGTTTTCCTAGCACCTTCTCCTTGGTAATGGCCACCATACTCACCTCTGCCCCCCGACTCTCTTGAACTTTGGGGATGTTACTCGTGTCTTCCACCGTGAAGACTGACGCAAAGTACCTATTCAGTTCCTCCACCATTCCTTTGTTCCCCACTACTACTTCTCCAGCGTCATTTTCCAGCGGCCCAATGTCCACTTTTGCCTCTCTCTTACCCTTTATGTATCTAAAAAAAACTCTTGCAATCTTCTTTTATATTACTGGCTAGGTTACCCTCATATTTAATCTTCTCCCTGATTTCTTTTTTAGTTGTCCTCTGTTGGTCTTTGTAGGCTTCCCAATCCCCTGGTTTCCCAATGCTCTTTGCCACATTGTATGCTTTCTCTTTAGCTTTTATGCTGTCCCTGACTTCCCTTGTCAGCCATGGTTGCCTCGTCCTCCCTTTAGTATGCTTCTTCTTCCTAGGGATGAATTTTTGCTGTGTCTCCCAAATTACTCCCAGAAACTCCTGCCGTTGCTGTTCCATTTTCTTTCCTGCTAGGCTCATTTCCCAGTCAATTCTGGCCAGCTCCTCCCTCATGCCTTTGTAGTTGCCTTTATTCAACTGTAATACCGTTACATCTGATTCCAGCTTTTTCCTCTCAAATCGCAGGGTAAATTCTATCATATTATGGTCACTTCCTCTTAAGGGTTCCTTCACCTTAAGCTCCCTTATCAAATCTGCCTCATTACACATCACTAAATCTAGAATTGCCTGTTCCCTAGTGGGCTCCACCACAAGCTGCTCCAAAAAGCCATCTCATAGACATTCCTATTTTGTGTTCTGGGGACTTTAATAGCCTCTCCTGGGCTCTCCTTTCTTTTCAGTTTTTTCATAATTTTCCATAAAGTTGAATCCACCCCCCCCACACGCTAACCTGCTGCTTTGTTTCCCATTAGTCATACTTCTTGGAGTTTTACCCTCCCCTCCCCCCTCACTTTCTCGTTTAAAGTCCTGTTGACCACCCTACTCACCCTTTTCGCTAGAACATTAGTCCCAGATCGGTTCAGGTGGAGACCGTCCCAAAGGTACAGATACCTCCTGTTCCAATACTGATGCCAGTGCCCCACGAAATGGAACCCCTCTTTCCCGCACCACTCGTTTAGCCACGTGTTTACTTCCCTTATTGTGGCATCCGTATGCCAATTTGCACATGGCTCGGGTAGTAATCTGGAGATTATAACCCTTGAGGACCTGTTCTTTAATTTAGTTCCTAGTTCCTGATAATCCCCAAACAGGTCCTCTTTCCTAGTCTTACCTATGTTATTTGTCCCGACATGGACCACAACATCTGGATCCTCCCCCTCCCTCTCCAATATCCTTTCAAGCTGGTCAGAGATGTCCCTCACCCTGGCACCGGGAGGCAACATACCATGCGGGACTCTCGATCCTGCTTACAAAGGATGCTATCAATTCCCCTAATTATAGAATACCCTACAACTACCACTTGTCTTTTTGCTCCCCCCTCTTGAATGGCCTCCTGTGCCACGGTCAGCTGGCTCATCCTCCCTACAGCCCTGTTCCTCATCCACACAGGGAGCAAGTACCTTGTACCTGTTGGACAAGGTCAAGAGCTGAGGCTCCTCTGTTCCTGAACACAGGATCCCTCTACCTGCCTCACTTGCAGTCACACCCTGCTGACCCTGACCACACTTGAGGTACTTAATCTACCGGGTGTGACCGCCTCTTGAAACAAAGCATCCAGGTAACTCTCCCCCTCCCGGATGTGCCGCAGCGTCCGGAGATCGGACTCCAGCTCGTCAATTCTGAGCCGGAGTTCCTCCAGCAACCAACACTTGCTGCAGATGTGGTCACTGCGGCTCGCAATGGGATCTGCCAACTCCCACATCATACAGCTACAGCACATCACCTACCCAGCCATCTCGACTTAGATAATTAATTTATTAATTAGCTTTGCAGTTTTTTTTCCCCTCCCTCCTGAGTCGCGGTGACTTCTCCCAGAATGCTTCAGTCACTTCTCACCAGCGCCCTCTGTTGGATGCTCTTCCTCCTGTTGAGTGCAAGAGTCCTTCACCTCGATTCCCTCCTGAGTCGCGGTGGCTGCAGTGACTTCTCCCAGAATGCTTCAGTCACTTCTCACCAGCGCCCTCTGTTGGACCCTTGCCCTTGCATGCATAGCATCACAAGTGCACATCCAAATACTTCTTAAATGTTATGAGGGTTTCTCCCTATACCATCCTTTCAGGCAGTGAGTTCAAGATTCCCACCACCCTCTGGGTGAAAAAAAATCTTCATCACATCCCCTCTAAACCTCCTTAAATCTATGCCCCCTGGTTATTGATCCCTCCACCAGGAGAAAAGTTCCTTCCTGCCTACCCTATCTATGCCTGTCATAATTTTATACACCTCAATCATGTCCCCCCTCAATCTCCTCTGCTCCAGAGAAAATAACCCCAGTCTATCCAATCTCTTCTCATAACTAAAACAAAGTGCTAAGGCTTCCTCCTCTTTTTAGCTCGGTAATTCTTCAGCACTACTTTTGTTTCATTTTTCATTACACTGAGTTTACATTCACCTTTTATATTTCTCAAAACCATTGTTTAATTGGATAACGTAGTGGATATGACAGGAATTGCTTTTGCTTGCTCAAACAGCAATGCTGATCGAAATCTGTTCTTGGTCTTTGGCTCAGCTGGATCAAGAAACCAGGAGAAAGGGAGGAAATTATGCAGAATGAGCTTGAGTAAAGGCATGTGAATAGAACAAGAAGTGGCATTGGGATCTGTGGCTCCCAATTCCACTAAGCCAGCTTAGTGCTCCCTGGACCTAATCAATGAAGAGCATGTATTCTTGTGACAAGCAGGAGTCGTCGTGCTGCAAGAAAATATAATCCTATGGGCTTCCCTAGCTCACCAATTTCAGCTGAAACTGGAGAAATACTAAGTGAGACCCCAACCACAGCAAAAAAGGATAAGTGCATGATTTGACTTTAGTTTATTGGTATAATGGTCACAATAATACAAATGATGTCAGCAGATGCAAAGTCATAAGTGGCCAGAGCAGACTCGATGGGCCAAATGGCCTAATTTCTGCTCCTATGGTCTTACAACTCCTTACTGTAGTCAATGCATTAGACCCTGCTTGTTCTGATATTTGGATCAACCTGAATGTTTACATTTTCTAAACCTGTTTTCAGATGTGAATTGTTCTTAATGTTTCGTGATTCTTTGGGACTCTAAGTTTATGAATAAATACTGAAGTAATTATCTAATATTTTCAAGTTATTTTTGCAGTCTCCCTGGCATTACACATGAACATAGAAAGGTCATATCTTCATCTAACACCAGACCTTCCTGATATAGTGCTGCCCATGTGCTGATATCTCGCTGTACTGAGCTCCCAGGGGCATACAGATCCTGGTTCATCTGCTTATGCTCTTCTTCTGAAGTAATCACCATTCTTGGGGTTTCTTTGTTTTAGATATTTTTTAGTTTCCATGTTTTAGACTGCTCCTAACTGAACAAAATAATTGAATAATAGCAACCACATAACATTTTTTTTACACTTGTTAAACATCATTAACTTCTGGGATAGGAGGAAATAAGGGGTTTGCACCCACTGTGCTAAACCAGCGTTGTACAATAGAAATTGTTGCCAAACACAGGTGTGGTTACAGCCACACAATTTACACACACAACCTGGAAAGGTACTTCAGCTGGAAGGATGCCGACAATGAGACTTAACGTACATTTACTCAATACCTACCGTTCAGTGGGAGGGTTGGAATTGGGAGTGGGGTGAGGGGAGGATTGGAATTGGGGGTGGGGTGGGGGCTGCGCGCGCCTGAATTTCAAATTTAACGGTCGATTTAATGATGTCACATGAACAGCATCAGGGAACATACCCCGCCCTGCACGCTCAACCTGCTGATTGACAGTCATGCTGGCCAATCAATGCTGGCTCTTGGAAGGCGTTATCCAATAGGCACTGTAGAGAGGCGGGATTTCCGTTCCTGAAGTACAGTCTTGTTGGTGCCGAGTGAAGCGGCCAGGTGGAGCGCGAGCGCCGAGGCTGCGAAAGGCCTTAATAAAAACAAAAAACTACTGCGGATGCTGGAAATCCAAAACAAAAACAGAATTACTTGGGAAAAACTCAGCAGGTCTGGCAGCATCGGCGGAGAAGAAAAAAGGCCTTGTTGGCGTTAGCGGAGAACCGCAGGTATTGGTGCAATCGCAGGTATTGGTGCAATCTCCGCGCGCTCTCCGCGATAGATTATAAATTCTGAGCGAAATTGTGAAGGTGGAAACTTTAGATTTATGATATCAATGGTAATCGGATGATGTGTGAAGTTATATTATTGGCAACTGATCCAGTCCATCTCATTCAATTTAACGAGAGGGATGCGACCCAATGAAAGGCCAGCAGCTTCTGATTGACAGGAGGCTCAGCGAATGGTGGCCCGGTTCCCTGCTCTAGGTTTTCTATTGGTCTGCTTCTCAGATTGACGGATTTCAAATCCAATCGAAGCTTGCTCTTTGTATGGTCTGTCCAATGGTGGATAGGGATTGGGGTGGGACTTGTATCTAGCACCCCCTCCTGAGCCAGTGAGCGAAGATTCGGGAGTTTAGGTCAGCGCGGCCCGCTCTCGCCCAGCCGGCAGTTAAAGAAAAACAAGGTCCCGCACTATTCCTATCTCCCCTAAATCCCTCAGTTTTGAATAAACCCAAATGAGCATCTACAACTCTCTGGGCTAGGGAATTGCAAAGATTCACAACCCCTTGTGTGAAGAAATTCTCCCCCTCTCAGTCCAAAATTACTGATCCCTTATCCTGAAACTGTGACCCTATGTTCTAAATACCCAGGCCAGGAAAGTCCTCCTTTCAGCATCTACCCTGTCAAGACCCATAAGAATTTGAGATGTTTCACCTCTCATTCTACTTAGCTCTATATTCCCTTGATAAAAAGACACTTCAACAACAACAGCTTATAATGTCCTAAGGTGCTTTACAGGGGCGCCATAAAACAAGATATTAACCAAGCACATATTAGGTTAGACGACCAAAAGCTTGGTCAAAGAAATGGGTTTTAAGGAATATTTTAAAAGAGAAAACTGAGATAGAGAGGTGTAGGGAATGTATGCCAGAGCATGGGTCCTAGGCAACTGAAGGTGAATAGTTAATGATTAAAATGAGGCTGCTCAACAGGTCAACATTAGAGGAACACATATCTCAGAGGATTGTGGAGTTGGAGGAAATTACAGAGATTGGAAGGGTGAGGCCATGGAGGGATTTGAAAAGAAGGATAAGAATTTAAAAATTATGACATCACTTGACTGGGAGCCGAAATTTAGTGCGAGTTAAGACATAGGCAGTAGAGCTTTGGATGACCTCAAGTTTACAGAGGGTAGAATGTGGGAGACCAAGGAGTGCGTTACAATAGTCAAGTTGAGAGGTAACAAGGGCGCAAATGAATGTTTTTGGAGCAGATGAGCTGAGACAGAAGAGAAGTCAGGCGATGTTATGGAGGTGGAATTAGGCAGTCTTAGTGATGGTGTGAATATGAGGTTGAAAGCTCATCTCGGGGTCAGATGTGCCACCAAGGTTGCAAACAGATTGTCATAATCTCAGCTGTTGCCAGGGAGAAGGATGGAATCAGTAGCTAGGGAACAGAGTTTGGATTAGGGAATGAAAACTATGGCTTCAGTGTTCCCAATAGTTAATTGGAGGAATTGCTGCTCATTCAATACTGGATGTTGGACAAGCAGTCTGATGGTTTAGCAACAGTGGAGAAATTGAGAGAAGTGGTGGTGAGGTAGAGCTGGACGTCATCAGCATAGACGTGAACTAATGCTGTGCTTTTAGATGATGTCACCAAGGAGCAGCATGTCGATGAGAAATAGGAGGGGGCAAAGATGAAGGAAAGGATGTTACAAATGATTAATTATCATGCAATCCTAGAAGATAAAGTTGATTTGGATTGTAGAAAATCTAGCATAGACTTCAATGTGTCTAAGATTACAAAAATGGTAACTTCAGATAAGTACATAATAACACTTTGAACAGGTTGCAGGACACATTGAACTTGAAGACCTTTTACAATATCATTTGGGGAGTGAAGTAATCTGGCCCTGACCTTCCTTCAAACTCTGTATGAAATCCTACATCTGACCTCTGTGTAGGTCCTCTTCTTTTCCATATTGTTTGGCAGGTCATGCATGTCATGTTATTTATTAAAGACCCTCTCTCCACAGGGAATGAAATGCTACTGGGAGATTCTTGTGGGAACTTGACTGCCAGCTGCTGATACGCTGGCCTGGAGCAGAGCTTTTACATTCAAATTAACTTGAAAGGACTGGGTTAACCCTTGAAGTGTTGCACTTTGTTATCTCTTTGGTGCAGTGCTGTACAGGTCAGTGCTGTGACTGTCTTTTCATGGTTACATCAGAGTGTTGTTTGGATGTAGTTACTAACCCACTGTGGTATACTTTCATCTGGTTGGAGGTTATTAAGATGGCTATTGTGTATTCACCTACTGGAAGAAATCACCTCATGTTCACACAGTGATAGGGAAATATACTGGACAGTGGATGCTGCTCTTTTGCAACCCCCCGCTGCCCCCAACACCACCTCCTCCCTGACCCCAGTGTAGTACAACAAAATTACAGGATGAATTAGATTCACTTTCTGTAATTTATAGGTTTTGACAAGTAAGCCAAGTATCTGGTGTTTAAAGCCACTGTGTATTTTGTCATTGGGCCTGATAAATTCTGTTAATTGAAAAACTGCACGTGGGTGTGGGAAGATTGTTCTGTGGGTTTAAATCACTAAGGGGTCTTACGACCGGAATGGTAGCATTTGTAGAAGCTGTGGCTGTAACTTTCAACTTGGATTAGGTTTGAAACTGTCAGAATTAGATTGCCTGTTTTACACCAATTCTAAGTTTCCTTTGCATAATCCTGCCTCATTCCATGATAAATAGGCTCTCTTGAGTTTGAGGTGGCTCCAGTATGACAACAGGTATTGGAAGTTCATAATAAAGTCAAGGATCTGTGACAGGCTAAGAAATCTGGTAGCTGCTGCAGACAGATCTACTATTTCAGGGCACTGCTGATGATTGACATCCAGCCTGGCCCATTAAAGGGATCTGAGCTAAACTGTCACTTAAGACCAGGATTCTTTCTACTCCACTCTGGATCATTTGAACACTAGTGACATATTTTTAAATATCTGTCTGTATCTGAGCAGAATCTTAAAACCACCCACATTGACAGAATTTCTGTGCAACCAATACAAAGTGCACACTCCCCTAATAGTCAGTCATTAAGTGCAGAGCTTAGACACAAGTTGATAAGAAATAAAGTTTAAAGCCTCCTACATGGGTACTGCTAGAGGTTAATCAGCTGAATAGTCCAGCTACTAATCCACTGCACTACACTTTCATCTAACTGGAGGTCATTGGGATGGCTGTGTATTAGTTGACTGGAAGAAATCACCTAGCGTTCACAAAGTAACCCACCTGAATATACAACTTAGTACGGAACTAATATGCTTCTTATTGCTCAAACAAAGATTAGAATCCTTGTCGGGACACTAGTAGTCAAATTATCCAGAGTGAAGTAGAAAGAATCCTGGTCTTAAGTGACAGTTTAGCTCAGATCCCTTTAATGAGCCAGGCTGGATGTCAGAAGTCCCAAAGTTGCCATCCTGCTGGGTGCAAATACAGAACTGGTAGCTTCTTCTTCGGGGTTTGCGGCCTATGCAAGGTGTTTATAAAGCCATCCTGCCCACCCACCAGATTCATCACTCCCCTTCGCCACACCTCAGAGAGAAATTGAGAGAGGAGCAGGGCAAGGGTAGGGCTAGCTTGGTCCTCAGTGGAGTGCATTCTTGGAGGAAGTGAAGCTCGCGATCCCACCCACTGTTTCTGTGACCCCAACGGAAGTCGCAACCCACCGTTTGGGAAGCGTTGCTCTAAGTTCAGTAAATAGTGAGTTAACGGGAGATACAAACTAAGGTTAGTTTGTCTGTTTCCTTCACCTGCAACAATATGTGGGAGGAACTCTTTATGACTTCTTTGTTGCTAAGATTCAGATCATCCAATTAACTGCCTCTGTCGCTTCTCTTCCTTCCCTGGCCTACGAAGCCAAACTTCCTCTAGGCTTTCCCAGCTCTAGCCCGGAATATGCATATTCCTCTAGCTTTTCTCGGATCTCATCTCATATGATCTCATTTTGTTCAGCTCCTGCTCACTCAATCCTACAGTACCAAAGTGACTCTGAGTCACATATTACATCCAATGTGACTGTGATAAAGTTAAACTGTCCTCTTCATCCTTGATCTGTCTGCAATCTTTGACATGGCCTGTACTTTGGCAATTCTGGCTCCTTGAGCATCCCTCATTTTAATCAATCCACTTTTAGCGATCATGCCTTCAGCTGCCAAGGCTGTAAGTTCTGGAATTCCTTCCATACACGATTCTGCTTCTCCTCCTCTCTTCTTTAAGACACGCCTTAAAACCGACCTCTTTGACTATTATAAAAACGGCAAATGCTGGAAAAACTCAGGTCTAGCAGCCTCTGTGAAGAGAGAAACAGTTATTGATTCAGTTCTGAAGAAGAGTCAGACTGAACTCAGAGTTAACTCTCCACAGATACTGCCAGACCAACACTATTTCTGATCTCTAGCATTTACAGTATTTTGCTCATTGACCATTATTTTGGCCCTTTGCCCAAATATAATGGCTTGGTGTCAAATTTAACTTTAACTTGTGAAGCACTTTAGGCTGTTTTATTACATTAAAGCTGCTATGTAAATGCAAGTTGTTGTTGTAATTGTATACTATTGGAGTGCATCTGTGCTGCCCTGTGATTCTCCTCTGTTCAAAAGATGGACTGGGCATATACCCATCATGTGGAAACTCTGGCTCCAGACCAATACATGGTTTATTTATATATCTTGCCATTCGATATCTTTAAATGTCCAACTGAACAGGACTTTGGAACGTTGGTTTAACATCTTGTCCAAAGATTAGCACCCCCAGCAAAGCAGTTCCCCGTGGTTTCTGTACTAAATCTCAGCCTAGGTTATGAACCAAAGGTTGAAATAGGATTTTGAATCCACAACTTTCCGACTCAAGCAAGAGTTCTTTTTCACTTACCAACCCAAGCTGACATGAGCAGTTCTAAAATCAAACAGCCTTTATGACTTGCAGTGTAAAACATTCTATTAATTTAGGGTGAAATGCAGTAATTCTGTGGAAGACTGCAGAGCCTAACCCAATACCAGTGCCTGCAGTTAATTCTGACTTGTGGCAACAGGATGAGTGGGGTTTCCAGTCACCTTGTGACCCTACAAGCTGCTCGATGACCCTTGCAGCAGTGGAGCAAGCAAGCCAGGGCTACTTTCTTATTTTCAAAGATTAACTCAAATTTGAGGTATTTTCCACTTGCCTGTATTTCACAGAAGTTGAAATGGGACGCAGGAAATCGAAGAGAAAGCCTCCTACCAAGAAGAAAGTGCTTGGGACTCTGGAAACACAGTTCACGTGTCCATTCTGTAACCATGAAAAATCGTGTGATGTTAAGATGTAAGTGTGTGACGTCACAACAAGCATGTTTGTTAGAGTTTCAAGCTTGGTGGTGTGCCAGTTTGCACTTTGAAGTCACATCTAACTATTGAAATTGGTGCATTCGGCAGAGTTGCCCCTTCTTTAAGAGTCCTGTAGTCTGTCAGGTTTTGGGGTATGAATGCAAGATGTTTTCTTGGGTTCAGTGTCATTGACCATTCATGTAAGCAAGCCCGTTGTTCCTTATGAGCTGGCGTGCATCTTTTCATGCTGTGTAGCTGGGTAAATACTCAGGTTACAGCAGTGCCATTTCCATGTACGTCAGTGGAATATATCAAATCATGTGCAGTGATTCCCCTCCCTTCAAAAAAATTCATCAAACATAACTCCATCAGGTGAAGACTCTGGCCTTAAACCAAGTGATGGTTTATTTAACTGAATAATATACAGTATGAAATAATAAATCATTCAATTCTACATTGAATATTTTCTGTATGCATAACAATACCCTTTGAAGTCATAGTGACACAAGAGGCTGCATTTATCTTATTTAAGTATTAAATGTATAATCATCTTAGCTGCATTTGATGTTATTTGCCGTGCAATGTAAAACCTAGGGCCATTTAACCCAAGTTGCACTGTAAACCTTTTATCATGTTTTTCTCTACAAGGTGCATCTTCTGAAACCTGGCACAACAGGCTTACCTGGCCTCTGAGCTCAGGCCTTTTCCTGTAAAGAATACTTGGTGTGATTGGGGTTTTACTGTTTCTATCAAAGATTACAGGCTAAAAATTACCCCCCAAAAATGTATTTTTGCTTTTTTCAACATATGCTGTTGGAGTTTATTAACCTGTCAGTACCCACTTTCATGCAGCACCAAAACATAAAAGTAATTTTGACAAGTGGACTGATGAGCTTTCTGCCAACCAGTGAGTATTGCAGATGCCACAGCTTTGATTTGATTTGATTTGACTTGCCCCTCTGGGGTATGGAGATGTCTCTTCTGAGTTCAGTGCTTCACTATCTGCAGATATTGCTTCTATGATCCTACCAATTTCACAGGCCGTGCATTAGGCTAGGGCTGAACACATCACAGTGGGGGGGAATGATTGGAACCACCTTTCTGATTTCTGAAAGGATAGTGTGGAATTAAGTTAAGATCTGGTTGTTTTTAATGTTTTCCTCCCCAACCACATTTTCCAGGGACCGTGCGCGGAATACGGGGATCATATCCTGCACCGTATGTTTAGAAGAATTCCAAACTCCAATAACATGTATCCTTCATTTTAAAAACAAAATAACGTGGTTGGAGACAGTTTACATGCACGTATATTCAGTCTGACCTTCTCCCCACCCCCAGCTCACAATGTCCATGTTTTCTTTCTCATGGTCTTAACAACACAAATTACATTTATTTAGTAGAAATGACATCCCGAGGTACTTCACAGGGATGTGCTCAAGCAAGCAGACATTAGGAGGAGTGTCCAAAAGCTTAGTCAGAGATTGGTTTTATGGTCTTAAAGGTTAGGAAGAGAACTGCAGAGCATGGGCCTAACTGGCTGAAGCCAGTGTTGGCAGTGGTGGGGGCAATGGGATTGAGAGTTGGAGGAAAATGGCATTCTTGGGTTCGAGAGAGGCGAGGGGGGTCTGCCTGCTGATGGGGAGGAAAAGAGTGTATCACTGAACAAGTTTGAGATGGGGTAGGATGAGACCATGGAGGGATTTAAACAATTTTAAACTTAAGGCATTGGGAGGACGAGTGGCAAATGTAGGGTGATGGGTGAGGTGGATAAGATCCAGGCAGCTCCAAGTACTGGCTGAGCTGGAGTTGAGGTTTGGCAACCAGCCAGAACCTCTTTGGAATACTCCAGCCTAAAAGCAACAAAAACATTGAAGGTTTAACTGAAGATAGGCTTTGATGGGGCTGTTTATGGACATGGAGGTAACTTGCAGAAGATTTATAATCAGAAGCTCAGTTTGGGGTTGAATAAAATGGTGAGGCTGTGACTTAAGTCAGTGGTTGGGGAGGGGGTTGGAATCAGTGGTGAGTCAAAGAGATCAAGGACAATGGCTTCAACCTTTACAATGTTTAATTGGAGGAAATGACTGTTTATTCAGATCTTGATGTCAGCCAAGTAGTGTGTCAACACAGGCAGTGTAGTGTTCCAGTCAGGTGAAAACAAATAGCGCTGGCTTTGATCTGGACTCCACCATTCCAGTGCTCTTCTGGTCAGCCTGATATCCTCCTCCCACCGTAAATTTCAGCACATCCCCAAATGTGCTGCCTGTATCGTAACTGTCATCCAGTTTTGCTCACCCATCACCTCTTGTGCTCACTGACTTACATTGGTGGCAACCTGGTCTTCACACAATCAAGTTGTCCTCCCCTCTCACTCCCTCTCTTTTTAAACTCCTCCTTTAACCCCAATTTTATGACCAAGTTTCTGATCACCACTCAAAATCTCCTTTGACTCAGCAAACATTTTCTTCCTTGTGCCTCTATGAAGCACTGTGGAAAGTTCATTTCCTATCTTATAGGCGTTATACAGTGCAAATTGTTATTGACAGGAGTGAAACAAGGTAAGGTGCTCAAAGAAAGAGACAGTACCAGGGCAGATGGAGGAATGGGGATTGCATGGATTTATGCAGGGCAGGTGGTACAAAGGTAACTGGACAGCTAGTGGGAAGATAACACTGTCTGTGAGCCAAGTTTCGGTCAAATCAGGACGACTATGCAATCCTCCACATTAAGGCCATGGATGACAAAAGCCTTGTTTGTGAGTGAGCAGGCATATTGGAGAGAAGAGTGGTGATTGTTAATCAGTTGGCAGAGCACACGGGGTCAGTGGTGGGTGCCATGGATGTGAAGGTCGGAGGTTGGTGAGATTATCTCACTAGGTGGGACTGCATTCTTCTGGTTTCTTTCGTATCCATCCAGTTTTAGCCAGAGAGTCACTCGTAGTGGCTTCTTCCTGCACCGTTACTTCTGTTGCCCCTCAAGAATCTATTTTTGACCCCTTATTATTTTTCATCTACGTGTTGTGCTCTGGCAGTATCATCCGGCACCCAGCTCTAGCTCACTACCCCATTTCTTGTCCTCTGCATTGTCTCTTAAATTTTCAGACAGCTGGCCAGACACTCCGCACTGGATGAGCAGAAATTTCTTCCAGCTAAATTTTGGTAAGATTGAAGCCATTGTCTTCAGTCCCTTCGACAAACTCTGTTCCTTAGCCACCAACTCCTATCTATCTGCCTGGCAACTACCTGAGGTTGAACCAGACGTTTCATAATCAGTGTCATATTTGACCTCCATGAGTTTCCAGCCACAGATCCATTTCATCATTAAAAGTGCCTATTTTCACATCTGCAAAATTGCCTATCTCTGCTCCTGCCTCAATGTACTTGTAGCCTGATCCATGCCTTTGTTGCCTCTATATTTGAATATTCCATGCACTCCTGGCCAGCCTCCCACTTTTTAGTCTTTGTAAGCTTGAGGTCATCCGAAGTTTGCTGCCCATGTCTTAACTCGCACCAAGTCCTGCTGTTCATCCATCTCCCGTGTTCTTGTTTTCAAATCCTCCTATGGCCTTGCCCCTCTCTCTTTGTAATTTCCTCCTGCACTATAGCCCTCTAATATCTGCTCTTCTCCAATTCTGGCCTCTTGAACATCTCTGATTTTAAGTGCTTCATCACTGGTGGCCGAGCCTTAACCTGTCAAAGCTCTAAGATCTGGAATGCTCTCCCTAAACATCTCCACCTCTCTGTCCTGCTTTAAGATGCTCCTTAAAACCTACCTCTTTGACCAAATTTTTAGTCATCTTTCCTAATATCTTGTTATGTTGCCTGGTGTCAAAGTTTGTTTGACAAGGCTCCTGTGAAGTGTCTTGGGAAATTTTACAATGTTGAAGGCGCTATAAAAATACAAGTTGATTTTGTTTTGAATAATAGTGAGGTTGGCTCTCACTGGGGGCACTGGTCAGGAAGGTTGGTGAGGTTAGCTGTAGCTAGGGGGAATGGTTGGGAAGGTTGGTGAGGTTAGATCTTTGGGGGCACAGGTTGAGAAGGTTAGCTCGCTGAAGGACTGGTTGGGAAGGTGGTGAGGTTGACTGTTGCTAGGGGGAATGGGAAGGTTGGTGAGATTTACTCTTGCTGGGACATTGGCTGAGAAGGTTGATGAGGTTAGCTGTAGCTAGGGGGAATGGTTAGGACGGTTGGTGAGGTTAGCTGTCGTGGGGGCACTGGCTGAGAAGGTTGGCTGTCGCTGAGTGGCACTGGCTGAGAAGGTTAGCTGTCGCTGGGGGCACTGGCTGAGAAGGTTAGCTGTAGCTGAGGGGCACTGGCTGAGAAGGTTAGCTGTCGCTGGGGGCACTGGCTGAGAAGGTTAGCTGTCGCTGGGGGCACTGGCTGAGAAGGTTAGCTGTCGCTGGGGGCACTGGCTGAGAAGGTTAGCTGTCGCTGGGGGGCACTGGCTGAGAAGGTTAGCTGTCGCTGGGGGGCACTGGCTGAGAAGGTTAGCTGTCGCTTGGCACTGGCTGAGAAGGTTAGCTGTCGTTGGAGGCACTGGCTGAGCAGGTTAGCTGTCGTTGGGGGCACTGGCTGAGAAGGTTAGCTGTCGTTGGGGGCACTGGCTGAGAAGGTTGGCTGTCGCTTGGCACTGGCTGAGAAGGTTAGCTGTCGTTGGAGGCACTGGCTGAGAAGGTCTGAGAAGGTTAGCTGTCGTTGGGGGCACTGGCTGAGAAGGTTAGCTGTCGCTGGGGGGACTGGCTGAGAAGGTTAGCTGTCACTGGGGGCACTGGCTGAGAAGGTTGGCTGTCGCTGGGGGCACTGGCTGAGAAGGTTGGCTGTCGGTGGGGGCACTGGCTGAGAAGGTTGGCTGTCGCTGGGGGCACTGGCTGAGAAGGTTGGCTGTCGCTGGGGGCACTGGCTGAGAAGGTTGGCTGTCGCTGGGGGCACTGGCTGAGAAGGTTGGCTGTCGCTGGGGGCACTGGCTGAGAAGGTTGGCTGTCGCTGGGGGCACTGGCTGAGAAGGTTGGCTGTCGCTGGGGGCACTGGCTGAGAAGGTTGGCTGTCGCTGGGGGCACTGGCTGAGAAGGTTGGCTGTCGCTGGGGGCACTGGCTGAGAAGGTTGGCTGTCGCTGGGGGCACTGGCTGAGAAGGTTGGCTGTCGCTGGGGGCACTGGCTGAGAAGGTTGGCTGTCGCTGGGGGCACTGGCTGAGAAGGTTGGCTGTCGCTGGGGGCACTGGCTGAGAAGGTTGGCTGTCGCTGGGGGCACTGGCTGAGAAGGTTGGCTGTCGCTGGGGGCACTGGCTGAGAAGGTTGGCTGTCGCTGGGGGCACTGGCTGAGAAGGTTGGCTGTCGCTGGGGGCACTGGCTGAGAAGGTTGGCTGTCGCTGGGGGCACTGGCTGAGAAGGTTGGCTGTCGCTGGGGGCACTGGCTGAGAAGGTTGGCTGTCGCTGGGGGCACTGGCTGAGAAGGTTGGCTGTCGCTGGGGGCACTGGCTGAGAAGGTTGGCTGTCGCTGGGGGCACTGGCTGAGAAGGTTGGCTGTCGCTGGGGGCACTGGCTGAGAAGGTTGGCTGTCGCTGGGGGCACTGGCTGAGAAGGTTGGCTGTCGCTGGGGGCACTGGCTGAGAAGGTTGGCTGTCGCTGGGGGCACTGGCTGAGAAGGTTGGCTGTCGCTGGGGGCACTGGCTGAGAAGGTTGGCTGTCGCTGGGGGCACTGGCTGAGAAGGTTGGCTGTCGCTGGGGGCACTGGCTGAGAAGGTTGGCTGTCGCTGGGGGCACTGGCTGAGAAGGTTGGCTGTCGCTGGGGGCACTGGCTGAGAAGGTTGGCTGTCGCTGGGGGCACTGGCTGAGAAGGTTGGCTGTCGCTGGGGGCACTGGCTGAGAAGGTTGGCTGTCGCTGGGGGCACTGGCTGAGAAGGTTGGCTGTCGCTGGGGGCACTGGCTGAGAAGGTTGGCTGTGGCTGGGGACACTGGCTGAGAAGGTTGTAAGTTCGCACTCGCTGGGGGCACTTGGGAAGTTTGGTGAGAGAAGGTGGTAGTATTGTTGGGGTAACTTTGTTTTTAAAGAGTTGGTGATGAGTGCTCTTACTAATTGTTATGCTTTTCTCTCTTTCTGTCTGTCTCTATATATCCCTCTTGCTCTGGGCAGAGCATTTACAACTTGCTGAGTTTTACCTGGATGATTTTAGACTTGACCTGTGTTCATTTCATTGCTGTTGCCTTTTCTTTAACCGTTGCTGCTCAGATCTCTCGGAGCCGGTGGATGTTTACAGTGATTGGATTGATGCCTGTGAAGCAGCAAACCAGTAGTTTAGGATCAAGTCACTTACATTTTTATTTCGAGGTGTTTTTCAGATTTCTTTTTTGCTGACTGTATATAATTTGAGTTCATGCAGAGTCTTCTGTAAACCTTTGGACTGTTTCCAGGCTGTGTTATTAAAAAGTTAGAATTCTTCCACTCTCTGTGTGAGCTTTTACTTTTTAATATTGAAGTTTTAATTGGCACTTTTTACCTTTTGAGTGGATGGGAGTGCATATCTATTCACCAATAACTCTGTTTATGGGCACATTTATTAGCATGGCCTTTTTAAACTGAGAAGCCCAAGTACAGGACAGAGACTGCTCATGCAGCTCGCTACCAGGCGTGACACAGATGAATTAGTTTTACTAAGATTGAGTCATTGTCATTATGGCATAGAAGGTGGTTGTTGGAGAGCAATCCAAACAGTGCAATTACGCTACTCTATTCCCATAGCCCTGTCAGTTTCTCATTCAGGTGCCGATCCAATTTCCTTTTGAAATCATTCATCCTCTCTGCTTCCACCAGCCTTGTAGGCTGCAAACTCCAGGTCAAGATGACTAAATATTACATTTAAAAATTTCTTCCTAACATCCCCCCTGTGTCTCTTGCCTGAAATCTTAGTCCTTGTACCATTAGTTAATGGGAAGACTTTTAGTCTACCCTATCTAGACCTGTCATAATCTTGTTCACCTGCAGATGGTGAACAATGACAATGACATCATCAGCAAGTTAGAAATTGTGTTCTTATTCCAAAGTTTGTGGAGGTGTCAGCTGTGGCTCAGTTCATAGCACCCTCGCCTTTGAATCAGAGGGTTGTGGGTTCATGTCCCACTCCCGGAAACCAAGAACTGTGATTGTACTCGAAAGAGTTTCAATCTGTGACTGTTGATAACTCGAAAGAGTTTCCAAAGTTTGTGGAGGTGTCAGCTGTGGCTCAGTCCATAGCACCCTCGCCTTTGAATCAGAGGGTTGTGGGTTCATGTCCCACTCCCGGAAAACCAAGAACTGTGATTGTACTCGAAAGAAGTTGCAATCTGTGACTGTTGGTAACTCGAAAGAGTTTCCAAAGTTGTGGAGATGTCAGCTGTGGCTCAGTCCATAGCACCCTCGCCTTTGAATCAGAGGGTTGTGGGTTCATGTCCCACTCCCGGAAACCAAGAACTGCGATTGTACTTGAAAGAGTTGCAATCTGTGACTGTTGATAACTCGAAAGAGTTTCTGTGACTGTTGATAACTTGAAAGAGTTTCCAAAGTTTGTGTGGGATAATAAGTGAGATACTGGGCCAAATACTTCATGATGGTTGATGTGCCAGTAATTTAATGCCAGGTTGACCCTGTATCACATACAGCCTCTGCTGCATTGCTGCTAGAATTTATATGTTATCCTCTTGTATTGTGTAGAAACACTTTGAATTCATTGGCGCTGTGACTCCTGTAACCAAGTAGTCCTAACCTTCTCACACCTAATCAATGTGAACGCTTCTCCCTTCCTCCTCTGACCTTCATTCATAATCTCCATTTATTGCTTCATCTTGCATATTCTTTACAGCCCTTGCAATCAAAACCTGAGAGTTTGCTATCTTCGCATTCTCCAAAAGTATGCTTGAGTGAGGGTTTCATTGGGCAAACTGTGAATGAAGCCTGTTGAGCCCCAAAGTCTTGAGTCTGAGTGTCTCATACTTTGCACATGCCTTGAGTCTGAGTGTTTCCTGCGACCCCCTCCCTTCCCTTACTTCCCTGGTCTGAGACTGAGTGCCTCTTCCAACCTAGTCCGAGTCTGTTGGTGCGACAATATTCTGATGTAGCTGCAAATTGAGTGTGCTGGTGTGCTGGTTCAAGAACAAGAGCTGTGTGAGCATTAATTCAATAACTCAGAAACTTGGTTTGGTCTGGTTTTATTAATTAACAGTTAGCGACATCACATGGACAGCAGTACACAATTCACATTAAATTGAACTCATTGCAGTAAGAGGCCTTTTCATTAGCCACAGTGGATCGTTTAACACCACTTACTGAACAGTTAATAATCACATTCCCAGAATACAGCTCACCAGGCAAAGAATTAATACTGTCTGGAGATTTCCAGATGCTATATAAGATTAACTAAAATGTCAGTATGACTTGCAGAATTTAGTCGCTACATTGAGTATTTTTGAACCCATTCTGCCTCCCAGCATCTTTGTACTCCTCATTGACCTGTTTTTGCAGCAGCATTACTTACTGCAGATAGTTGGGTGTTAAACTGGAGAATTGATGCAAATATGTTGGGCCTATGCAGGGACACTGGGTCCACTTACTGCTGGCCTGTGCAGGGATGCTGGCACAGCTGAAGCTCAGTCAGAGGGGACCTGATGTGGTCAGTGCCTAGCTGATTGAGCTCTGTTCTGTGAGACTTGCCTGTTGGGTGAGTCTGCTTTGAGGTTTGTTGCTCTTTTGTTAATTAAATATCACAGTCTTGTCTATCTGACTTTTAAAACACCACGTTTTTGGAAGTGATGTTTCTGAATAAACAACAGTGAGTCAAATGAAAGGAAGCACCAAGGTCTGGTGTGACCCTGTTATGTTCTAATATAATTTAAGTCTAATTGTGTGCCTGCAACTCCAGGGTTGTTTAGTTTGAAAAGTGTTGCTGTGAGCAGGGGATTCTTGGTCACTACACAACTGCTGGTTATTGAGTTTACACATTGTCAATACTGTGAGAGAAACACTTCTAAATCTAAAAATTAACCTAACTAGTTGCTTTTAAAGCATGCCCACCATGCCAGGCTTTCCTCTGCTGCTGTTTCTGTACCAATGCTGAGTTGAAGGTTAAGCTACTTTCACACTTTCTGATGCTTCTGTTTCTATATTTTATCACATAGACATCACAGTCTTGGAAATTGATGGGATCGGTTTTCAAAGCTAGTATTACAGAAATAGCCCTGTCCCAGTGACATTGCAGGTTACATAGATCCATCTTGTTCAGTACCTGTACCTTTAAATTCGCTAGTGCATGTCATTGATAACCCTGCAACAAAACAACTAGGAATGCTTGGATCAGCGCAGTGTGTTCCAGGTTGTGTTCTGGTAGAGAGGGTGGTTTCCAATGGCAGACAATCCATGCATTTTATAAAGATTTACTGCCACGAGTTAATTTATTGTAAGATTTGTAAACAATGAGCTGGTGCTGACACATTGGTGAGTAGAAAAATAATCATTTAAAATTACATTTTTTGTAATTTGTATTTTAATGTCATTTTTCTTAGTTCTCCTGGACAGGGAGTGTGCCGGGGAGGTTGGTTATTTTAAACTAGATCTGGAGGGATATATTCAGGGGCCTTTGCCAATTATTGCATTTACCTGGCTTATTTGACTGCTTTGGAGTTGATTGACTACATCAGAGCTGGTTTGAAGAAATAATTCAAGTGTCCACACTTCATTCAACCCACAGAGCCAAATAGGGATTTCAGCCACAGTGTGCACTGGCAGTGAAGCATTCTGTGTAGCATGTGGAGGATTTCTGGCTGTAACACCTACTGGGATAAGCTTGTGCCTGGGATAAGCCTGTGAATTCAGCATAGGGTTTGTAGTCTAGAGATGTGTAAGGCTGCGATGCACACTTGTACAAGCCAGTTTGTTAGGCAGTGCCACTGTGTTGTCCTCACTCAAAGTCCTGAAACATTTGCTTGTGGCGATTAGGATCTGTTTGCTGATTGTACTTGTACTCTGCTGGGTAGTCACTCTCACTGCATTCAGAGCCGCTGGCTAGCTGGTTCCCGTTGTTGATAGGGAAGTTGGAAGTGGAGCAATACTTTGGGTCATATACCTGCCGGCTCAACCCATACACAGTCATTCCTTTTTGTGAAGCCCCTTGGTTTGTTCCCATCTGGAGTGACACAATGGTGGAATCACATTTTTCAGTTCCAATTTTGTTATCGAAGATGTGTCTCCGAGTCCCTGGAGCAGTCATTCCAGCCTGAAACCAGCAATAGGATTGGTCAGAGAGTGATCACTGTGTCCTGCCTGGTCCCCTGTATCCTCCACACCCCTTCCCCTTACTTTCTGCCCATACTGTCTACACCCTGCCACCCATCTCATCATCTTCCCCCATAGTGCCTACCCTATAACATTCACTTAACTCTTTCAGTGGTGGAAGAATAAACACTTCTATTGAATAGCAAAGAAATTTGATTTGATATGATCCTTTTAGGTAGGATTCAGTATTTTCCAAACGTGTCAACTTTATTCTTCCTGACTACGTACCTTCACGTTCTGCCCCATACCTGTGTTGCCCCCTTGTTGGTTCCCATTTGGAGGCTAATGGTAGTCTGGTCAAGAGGCTTCTCCACTCCAGTTTTTGGGTCGTATAAATGCCTTCTGGTACCATAGGCTGTCATCCCCTGCTGGCTGGCAAACTTATTCGTCCCCATCTGAAAAAAAAACGTACAAATCTGGATGCAAAAAAGAAAACAAAACCTTCTCTCTGAAAGGGAATTAATGTCTCCATTTGTGGAGATGGACACTCCCTTTAACTGGACTGAGGAAGCTGCCCTTCTGTTAATGATATAAGCTCAAGAAAATCACACGTTCAGAGTATTGGAATTTCCACACTACCCTGATCATCAGGCTGATTTTGCACTCGCTCCAAAAATTGTCTGTAGTGCAATGCTCCTCCATCCATTGTACAATGCTGTTCCCCCTTCCCACAGTGTGTGCAGTTCAGTGCCGCCTTCCTCCAGTGTACAGCACAGTGTCTCTCCATCCAATGTGCACAGTGCAGTGCCCCTCCCTCCAGTGTGTAATGCAATGCCCCTCCCATCAGGTTGTACAATAGTACCCTGCCCATGCCCCCACCCCGTCCAAGATGGCTCCTGGCTTGGCAGAACCCTAGGGAACTTCTTTGCTGTGTAATTCTACCCTTGGCCATCCTTTGTGCTTTCTATCTCTAATCACTTCTTTTCACACTGTTTAAGTTTCTCCGGCTGTAATAGTGGGTACAGTTTAGTCCTAACTACAAGTTGACTCTAGTTTAAAGTTAGATGTGCCACTGCCCAATCCTCCACTCAATCATGCTCTTTGTTCTCATCACTGAGTTCAAATTTGGCTTCCAAATTCCTGAACTTCTCTCGATGCCAAGACTATGTTTCTGCACTAGACTACACCATAAGATTCAGCGGCTGTGTTTTTGATCTGCTATTCATTTGCTTAAGTTTTAAGGTAACTTGTTCTAACCTAGGCATTCTCAGCTGGGATTCCATGGCCTTTAGGGATCCATGAGATTGTTTCAAGGGGTTCACCAGAAGTCATGAGCAGCTGAGCAAAAATAAGCTCACAGACAAGCTCCTTGGCCAGGTGGAAGGTGAGTCTGTTGCCAGGTAATTTTCTTGTCTGGGCATGTGTGGCCAGTTCACGGTCCTGGAATCGAAGGACACTATGGATATTGGAGCCTGCGAATTCTAGGGTGGGAGGAGGGAGAGGAGGACTCTGCAGAGGGAAATAGGGTAGGAGTTGTCTGGTTCCAGTCAAATCAGCAGTAGCTTGACTTCTCACTCTACCTAATACAATGTAGAATTGTACCGTTAAGAACACGAGCAATAATAGAATTCGGAGCGGACGTTCCCAACAATAAATAAAAGGCGAGTATCAGTAGGTGAACAGCAACCAAAACAGAACCGAGCTGAACATACTGCAAAAGGGTTCACGGAAATGGAAGTCAGTCATTTAGCATTACTTAGAGTTCCTTTCCTTTTCCCTTTTCCTCCACTCACCTGAACCAAAAGGTGAGGCAAGGAACTGAATCAAAATTGTAAGACCTGGCACCAGAGGTAGAAAGCCAAGCAGACAAGGCAGTCTGACTGCTGGTAATCTTATCTGGATGTTCAAATGAGCAAAATGTGAAAGCCAGTGAAGAGACTTCAGTACTGATTGATTGACACATTCTATGTGTGATAGACTGGGTGTAGGAATGAGGAAGAGGTAAAATAGCAAAAAAGAGCATGGACAATGACCTAAGTTAACCTGAATAATACATTTTTAAAAAATGATACCTACAGTAGTTCTCATCACCATGTTGCATGAATGAAAATACTATTTTGGACTATAAACCATTTTTTCTCCCTGCCTCCTCCACCCTCATCTCCAAGTCTGAGAAGCTGATAGACTTCTATGTCGCTAAGGTTGAGTTCATCCTTTCAGCTGCCTTTGCTGCTTCTCTCCCTTCCCCTAGCAGCTATAAAAATTACCTTACCTCAATGAATTTCAGGCTCGGCATGATTTGAACTCTTCCATTGCATTCGTCTCCGTGCTCACTTCTTTGGGTGGAAGGCCCCAATCCGTGCAACAAACCCTTTTGCCCACCTCTACTTGGATTCCACCTTATGGCCACTTACCTGCTCTTGATCTTTTCATTGAGAACTGTCAGCATGACACCGGCCGTCTTGATTTCTCTGCTCTTCCCCCCCACTCTAACCTGTCTCCCGCTGAACTTGCTGCACTCCATTCTCTCAAGTCCAACCATGACTTTGGTATCAAACCTACCAACAAAAAGGTGGTGCTTTTGTTGTCTGGTGTACCGAGCTCCACCTTGCAGAGGCTGAGCACCAACTTTTGGACACTTCTTCCTACCTTCCCCTGGACCATGACCCCATCACCGAACATCAAGCTATTGTTTCCAGGACTGTCGCTGAACTCATCTCCTCTGGAGATCTTCGCTCCATAGCCTTCAACCTCATAGTCCCCCAACCCCGCACAGCCCGCATCGACCTCCTCTCTAAAATCCACAAACAGGACTGTTCTGGTAGACCCATCGTTTCTCTCCCCTTGTCCAGTCTCTTCCCACCTACATTCGTGATTCCTCTGGCGCCCCACGTCAGTTCAACTGTTTCCAGTTTCCAGGCCCTAACTGCCTCCTTTTCACTATGGATGTCCATCCCTCTACACCTTCATCCTCCACCAGGACAGTCTGAGGGGCTCTTCGCTTCTTCCTTGAACTGAGGCCTGAACAGTCCCCATCCACCACTACCGTCCTTCTCCACCTGACTGAACTTGTTCTGTCTTTGAACAATTTCTCCTTTAACTTGTTTCAGTTGTTTAGAAAGGACAAGGATATGACCGTCAGCATAATGTAAACTAAAAAGTTGGCTACGAGCAGGATGGCGAGCAGTGGGTCACCCTGACCGTTGGGTAGCTGTCCTGTATCCATTGGTCTAAAGATAGATGATTGACACTGGGTAAGCTACCAGCCCCCAGAAATAGGGCATATCAAGGGTTCATAGGAGGGAGGGTAAAAGAAGAACCAATGCTTGGGTGGAGACCAAGAACCCTCTGACGTCTCAGCCGACCTGAGAGAAAGGCAAAGAGAGGAAGACTGCTTTCTGCAATCAGTGAAGGACTGCGACTCTGCGAGATCAGCTACATTTGTTTGTCTATCCTCTGGGACATGTAAACTGCTTTCAACTGTCAAGGGTCGTATACTTCTGTCTAATTAGTTAATGCGTTATACCTAAACTGTTGCTTCTTAATAAATCATCTTAAAATTACTTCTGACGAGTTGACTGCCTATTTAGGTATCTCTGGCCCCAAACCCCAAAATCTTACACTGCTACAATGTTCCAATGAAGCCCAATGCAAGCTGGAAGAATAGCACCAATTAGGCACTTTACAGCCTTAAGGACTCAATATTGAGTTCAACAACCTCAGACCATGAACTACTAAGAACTAAGGTGTTCGATAAGGTACTGCACAAAAGGCTACTTAATAAGGTAAGGCCCATGGTGTTTGGGGTAGTATATTAGCATGGATAAAAGATTGGCTAATGAATAGAAGACAGTGTGTTGGGATAAGGGGGGCATTTTCAGGATGGCAACCTGTAACTAGTGGAGTGCCACAGATATCAGTGCTGGGGCCACAATTATTTACAATATATATTAATGACTTAGATGAGAGAAGTGAGTGTACTATCGCCAAGTTTGCAGATGACACAAAAATAGGTGGGAAGGCAAGTGGTGAGGATGACACAGTCTACAGTGGGATATAGACAGGTTAAGTGAGTGGCAAAAACTTGGCAGATGGAATATAATGTGGGAAAATGTCAGGTTATGCACTTTGGCATGAAGAATAGAGCTGAATATTTAAATGGAGAAAGACTGTAGAAAGCTGCAGCACAGGGATTTGGGAGTCCTTGTGCATGAATCCCAAAAAGCTAACATGCAAGTTCAGCAGGTAATAGAAAAGGCAAATGGAATTTTGGCCTTTATTTCAAAGAGAATGGAGTATAAAAATAGGGAAGTCTTGCTAAAACAATACAAGGCACTAGTTAGACCACACCTAGAAGACTGAACAGTTATGGTCCCCTTATCTAAGGAAAGATAGACTGGCATTGGAGGCAGTCCAAAGAAGGTTCACTTGGTTGATCTTGGGGATGGAGGGATTTTCTTAGGAGGAGAGTTTGAGTAGGTTGGACCTGTACTCATTGGAGTTTAGAAGTATGAGAGGATACCTTATTGAAACAACTAAGATTCTTGGGGGGGCTTGACAGGGTAGATACAGAGAGGTTGTTTCCCCTTGTGGGAGAGTCTAGGATCAGAGGGCATAATCTCAGAGTAAGGGGTCGCCCATTTAAGACAGAGATGAGGAGGAATTTCTTCTCTCAGAGGGTAGTTAATCTGTGGAATTCTTTACCGCAGAGGGCTGTAGAGGCTGGATCACTAAGTATATTCAGGGCTGAGATAGACAGATTTTTAATCAGTAGGGGAATCAAGGATTTTGGGGAAAAGACAGGAAAGTGGAGTTGAGGATTATCAGATCAGCCATGATGTCATTGAATGGTGGAGCAGACTCGATGGGCTGAATGGCCTACTTCTGCGCCTACTTCTGCTTCTACATCTTATGGTCTTACTGGACTAGTAATCCAGAGGCCTGGAATAATGCTTCTGAGTTCAAATTCCATCATAGCAGCTTGTGGAATTTGAATTCAATTAATGAATAAATCTGGAATAAAACGCTATAGTCCCTCTAATGTTGATGTTAGACATCTTGAAATTGAAAATGGGAGGCTGGTAGGAACCAAAGAGGAAAGTGCAAGACAACGAAACCTGGAGAAATGACCAGAGGACCTGACCTTAGGCAGATCATTTCTACATAATAACGTAAGAAATAGAAGCAGGAATAGGCCATTTTGGCCCTCCAGCCTATTCTGCCATTCAGTAAGATCATGGCTCATTAGATTATGGTCTTAACTCCACTTTGCTGCCTGCCCATATAACCCTTGACTTCCTTGTAAATCAAAAATCTAACAGCCCTGAATATATTCATTTGAGCCTCCACTGCTCTCTAGGGTACAGAATTCCAGAGATTAATGAGCATCTAAGAGAAGAAATTCCTCCTTATCTTCATCTTAAATGGGAGACCCACTATTTTGAAACTATATTTCCTCACAAGGGGAAACATCCTCTCTGCATCTACCCTGTCAGAATATTATATGTTTCAATAAGATCACCTCTCCTTCTTTTATTAGCTAGTAATGATGATCATGAAATTACTGGATTGTTGTAAAAACCCATCTGGTTTACTAATGTCCTTTAAGGAAGGAAATCTGTCATCCTTACCTAATCTGGTATACATGTACAGACCCATTGAATTGTGCTTGGCTATTAAGTGCCCTCTGAATTGGTCTAGCAAGCCACTCAGTTGTATCAACCTACTACAGTCTTATCATCATCTTTCTCTCCCTACGCTTCTTGACATGTCCTTTTGAGCATCACTTCCTATCCTCCTAAAATCTCTCCCTCTAAATAAATTCCATTGTGCAGTGCAGTGGCTCCTCCCTGCAGTATGGAGTGAAGTGTCCCATTGATTGTGCAGTGCCCCTCCCTCTAGTGTGTATGCAGTGTATGTACAGTGTCCCTCCAGTTTCACAAGCAGTGGCCCCTTACCATCGCCGGGTCTGTTCGTACCTGGAGTCCAATGATATTCTGTCCTGCCTTCAGCGTCTCGCTATTGAAAGCTCGTTGCTGTTTTTCTGCGTATCTCACACCAATGTCTGATCTTGTTTGGTAGCCTTTTGTTTTTGCCTGTGTGGAATAAAAACTTAACTTTGCCTCTTGTGATGAGTGAGTCAGACAATCTATCAAATAATTACAGAGTTGAGAATAGAATAGTCACAGCAGAAATACTCACCATGCTAGCCAGGGCCATGAGTGTTGTCTGAACTTGGGTCAAATTACAGTTTTCATATAAATCACTGGCTTCAAAGCTGTCATGAAGTTTCACCCCATATTTTGTGATTGCTTTGATAAAGTTCCCAATGTTCTCCAACTGTAGACAAAGAGCAAACATGAGCATGACAAACAATCCCCATTCTTAGGAACTTGCTGCTTGTTACAGTACCAGGTTAGGCCATGAGAGTTGGGGCAACTTGTAGAAAATTGGGCTTGCAGAGGATATAATTGAGGTTTTTAAGCTATTGGATCCAATAGTTGGATTGGCTATTTTGGAATAGATAGGATGATAGAACAAGAGAGCTTGCAGATCAAATCCTTGAGCAAAAGGTTCGAGGTTAAAAGCCAGGAAGCATTTCTTTTCCCAGAGAATCATCGTTCCCTGGGGAAAATGCTGAGACAGGCAGGGAGTATGGATTCACTACAATGCTTTAATGGGAAAGTGACATGTTCCTGAGAAAATAACTTTAGTTATGGGGATAGTTTCAAATTATTAAAGTTACTAACTAATTAGCTGGAGCTAGTTGAAATTATGAAGACTAATTGCTAGTTAGCTGGGGTAGTGAGGAATTGTGGGTTAGTGGTCTTCTGCTGCTTTGCTTGGTTTCCTTTGGGGGACAGAGAAGCTCTTGATTCTCCCTAAAGGTTGTGTGTTACTTTGTGGTTGCATGGATGGATTGACTTTCTCCAACCTATGTGCCATTGTCCCCTTTAAGCCTTCCTTTCTGGAATAAACCTTTGCAGCCAATCCTGATAATATGAGGCCTAAACTGGGAGTTTCAGTAACATGCTTAAACAAAGGATAAAGATTAGTCAGACAGGATCTTGCATTCTAAACCCCTGCTGGCTTTTATTGCTATGCAGACACTGATCCAGTCTTCCATCTTAGGATAGTTTCCATTATTGGTTTTATGAGCCTTTTTTTTTATTCTTTCATGAGGTGTGAGCATTGCTCAACCCAGATGCCCTTGAGAAGTGGTGGTGAGCTGCCCACTTGAACTGCTGCAGTTCATCTGGCATAGGTACACCCACAGTGCTGTTAGGAAGGGTGTTTGAATATTTTGATAGTGAATAAATGGCATGGTTCCAAGTCAGGATGCTGAGTGGCTTGGAAGGGAACTTTCAGGTGGTGGTGTTCCCATGTGTCTGCTGCCCTTGTCCTTCTAGATGGTAGTGGTCGTGGGTTTGGAAGGTGCTGTCGAAGGAACCTTAATATTTAATGAGTTTCTGTCATGCATCTTGAAGATAGTGGCAGCGGTGTATACTGTGTGTTGGTGGTGGAGGGAGTGAATGTTTAAGGTAATGGATGGAGTGCCAATCAAGAGGCCTGCTTTGTCTGGCATGGTGTCTAGCTTCTTGAGTGTTGTTGGAGCTGCATTCATCCAGGCAATTGGAGAGTGTTCCTGATTTGTGTCTTGTAGATGGTGGACAGGTTGTGAGGAGTCAGGAGGTGAGTTACTTGCTGTAGAATTTCCAGCCCCTGACCTGCACTTTAGCCACACAATTTATGTGGCTGATTCTGATCAATGCTAACTCTCAGGAAGTTGATGGTCAGGGATTTAGCGATAGTAATGCCATTGAATGTCATGGGGAGATGGTTAGATTTTCTCTTGTTGGAGATGGTCATTGCCTGGCACATGTGGCATGAATATTACTTGCCATGTGAGAGAATTGGCTGAAGACTCGCATCTGTGATGCTGGAGACCTTGGGAGGAGGCCACTTGGCACTTCTAGCTGAAGATGGTAGCAAATGCTTCAGCCTTGTCTTTTGCGATGATGTAATGGGTTTCCCCATCATTGAGAATGGGGATATTTGTGAAGCCTCCTCCGTTGGTTAGTAATTTAATTGTCAAACACCATTCATGATTGGATGTGACAGGACTGCAGAGCTTTGATGTGGATGCATTGGTTGCGGTATCACTTAGCTGTGTCTATTACATGCTGTTTGGCATGAATGTATGTAATCCTGTGCTGTAGCTTCACCAGATTGGCATCTCATTTTTAGATATGCCTGATGCTGCATACATGCTCCCCCATACTCCTTTTTGAACCACGGTTGATTCCCTGGCTTGGTAATGGTCAAGTGAGGGATATGCCAGGCCATGAACTTACAGATTGTGGTTGAATTCCAATCTGTTGTTGCTGATGGCTCATGTTGCCCAGTTTTGAGCTGCTAGATCTGCTCTGAATCTATCCCATTTAGTATGGTGGTAGTGACACACAACATGTTGGAGAGTATGCTCAGTGTGAAGACAAGACTTTGTCTCCACAAGGACCTTACATCTAATCTCCCACACCATCCCGGGTATGTCCCATCCCACCTACAGGGCAGATCTGGTAGAGGCCATGGCACAATGGTATACAGTTGGGATAGAGTTTTCCTGGGAGTCCTCAACATTGACCCCATGAAATCTCATGGCATCCGATAAAACATGGGCAAGGAAACCTTCCGCTGTTTATCACATACTGCCCTCCCTCAGGTGATGAGTTAGTACTGCTCCCTGTTGAACACTATTTGGAAGAAGCACTGAGGGTAGCCAAGGGCACAGAATGTACTCTGGGTGAGGTACTTCAATGTCCATCACCAAGAGTGGCTTGGTCGCATCACTATTGACTGAGCTGGCTGAGTACTGAAGGACATATTTGCCAGACTGGGCCTGCAGTGGTTTGTGAAGAGCCAGAGGGAAAACCTACTTGACCTCCCCCTCGACATGCATCAGTCCAAGACAGTATTGGTAGGAGCCTATACTTGTGTCTAGAACAGATTTGTTCCTTTTTTCAATATAGTTAGTATGCGTTTGCTGGCTTATTCACCATTGCCCAATGGTATTTCATCATAGCCAAGAGCCTACAGATTTCCTCCCTGCTTTTCTATATTTAAACTCTTAGCCTCTCATTCTGAAAATAGTTACTTTTTTGAATGTAAAACTCTGTTTTTGCATAGCTTGTTGATAGAATTTGTAAATTTGCTGACATTTAACACTGACCCTGAAGTCCAAAGACTCTAATTAAGGGCTGAATATTCAGGTCCCACCTGGGGCAGAAATAAAGACAGAGAGTGGCCTAAAATACTGGTGCTGGCCTGCATTCTGGTTTCCCATAGCATTCCTGGTGCTGGCCAGTTTCACCAGTGTGGCGGTGGGGAGGGCAGCATTGTGAATCTGTCTGATTCCAGAGTAAGGCCAGATAAGCTGGTTGAAGAACCATTAAGAGCTCATTAATGGGGAATGTTGAGATTTTCATGGAGGCGTACAGGCTGCATATGCTGCCTTGGCAGACCAGGTGAAGGGAAGCAGGTACATGGGAGCCAGTCACGGCTGCACTGGTGAAAGGAAATTACCTGGGCCCCATGAAAGATGAAAAGTGCAGATGGGGCCTAGGACATTGACAAACAAGTACCCTTGACATAGTGCAGATGGTGGGGAGAGTGGACAGTAAGCAGACAGACAGTGCAGGGTATTGTCACCCTGGCATCATGGAGGCACAGGAGCAGGGGGAAAGGCTAGTAAGGATACTTGGGCAGCAACCCGACCACAAGAGAGAGACTACAGCTGGCAATGGGGGAACGACTCTCAGATTTTGGGTGGAACCCTGGACATCAGGAGAGGAGAGGACTGAGGGGCAGGAAGGACCCATACTCTCAGCATAGGGTCTACTGGTGAAGACAGAGCTACCTGGAGATGACCAAGAACCAGTGCAATTAGAAGACTGTGACTCTCCGGGCAGGTGGTCACAGGCATCTGTGTTCTCGTCACTGATCACCTCACACCACTGGTCACCATGTCCTACCAGTTACTTAAAGAGGAAAATATTTGCATTGGAAGCAGTTCAGAGAAGGTTCAATAGGCTGATTCATGGGATGAGGAGTTTGTCTTATGAGGAAAGTTTGAGCAGGTTGGGCCTATACTCATTGGAGTTCGGAAGAATAAAAGGTGATCTTATTGAAATACATAAGATTCTGAGGAGGCTTGACAGGGTAGATGCTGAGAGGATGTTTCCTCTCATGGGGGAATCTGGAACTGGGACACAGTTTCAAAATAAAGGCTCTTCCATTTAAGGCAGAGATGAAGAGGAATTTCTTCTCTCAGAGAATGGTTAATGATTGGAATTCTCTTCCCCAGCAAGTAATGGAGGCTGGGTCATTAAATATATTCAAGACCGAGTTAGACAGAGTTTTGATTGACAGGGGAGTCAAGGGTTAATGGCTGATAGGCAGGCAAGTGGAGTTAAGGCCACAGTCCAATCAAACATAAATTGATTGAATGGCAGAGCAGGCTCAAGAGGCTGATTGGCCTATCCTGCTGCTATTTCTTATGATTTGCACTTGCGGGCCAGTGCCCAGCCACCTCCCTGAGCAGCTGGAACTTTGGTGCTCAGCATTCTCCCCGTTTTGCTTCCTCTTCCTTTTTCCAAAGCCTCACCATCCTCAAGGTGCACAACCCTCTGGAGGGTCCTTGTGTGGAGATGCAGCAGAAGACCGCAAGGACCAAAATCCTTGCAGGAGGATATTGCATGATTCCCCCCACCCCGACTGGTTGGGCGCCGGAACCACATCTTGAGAAGCTCGATAGCTTGCTTGATGGTGATCCTACTGAGCAGATAGCTTTGGTTGTATTGCCTCTGTGGCTTAGCCTGATCCTCTTGTAGAGGGGTGAGTTGCCATCTCTTAAAGGGATATCCCTTATCCCTTGAGATCCATCCATGGACTTTGGGAAATGGAGTGAAGAGCTGTAGCAACCTGGATTGGTGGAGGATTAAGGAGTCATGGTCTGCCAGGAAATGGAGCAAACATGTGGAGGAACCTCTTGGGGATATGAATTCCACAGACTAATTACCTGCTTTGAAAAGAGATTCCTCCTAAACTATCTTAAATGGGAGAGCTCTTATTTTTAAACTATGCTCCCTAGTTCTAGATTCCCCCACAAAGGGAAACATTATTTTAGCATCTACCCTGTCAAGCCCCCTTAGAACCTTGTGTTTCAATAAAATCACCTAATTATTCAAAACTTCAATGAGTATAGGCCCAACCTGCTCAACCTTTCCTCAAAAGACAATTCCTTCATCCCAGGAATCAGCCTAGTGAACCTTCACTCAACTACTTCCAATGCACATATATCCTTCCTTAAGTAAAGAGACCAGAAATGTACACACTACTCCAAGTTCAGTCTCACTAATGCCCTATACGTTCCTTACTTTTATACTCCACCCCCCCATGTTCCATTTGCTTTCCTAATTACTTGCTTACCCCTTATCCCCTGCGATCCATTTCATGGACTTTGGGGGATGGAGTGAAGAGCTGCAACAGCAGGATTGGTGGAGGATAAGGAGTCATGGTAGCTGCATGCTGACTTTTTGTGATTCATGTACAAGGACACCTAAGTCCCTCTGTATCATAGCATTCTGTAGTCTCTCTCCATTTGGATAATATATTACTTTTTTATTCTTCTTGCCAAAATGGACAACTTCACATTTTTCCTCCAGTTTACACCTGAGCTGTGCTGGTGTGAGTGTTCTTGCAAATCACATAACTAGGAAAGTGGAGAGGGCTTTGAACTAAACAAAGGGGGGTGAGGGATCAAGCTTGGGTAGATGTGACAAATCAAGGGGTATAATCAAGGCAGGACACCATTATAGTAATATGGGAAATGAGGGTCATATCAATGCATGAAGGGACAGAGAGATAAAACCTAAAAATAAACCAATAGTCTAAAAAGACAAACTTAAGGACTCTATCTGAATGCATGTAGCATTCATAACAAAATAAATGAATTGATGGTGCATATTGAAGTAAATAAATATGATCTGATAGCCATTATGGAGATGTGGCTGCAGGATGGCAAGGATTGAGTCCTGAATATTGAGGAGTATATGATATTCAAAAAGTTTAGGAAGCTAGGTAAAGATGGAGGGGTAGCACTGTTGATCAAGGATGGCATTGGTGCCATAGTTGGAGATTACCTTGGTTTAGGAGATCAGAATATAGAATCGGTTTGGGTGGAGATGAAGAATAGTAGGGGAAAGAAGTCACTAGTGGGAGTGGTCTACAGGCCCCCTAATTGTAACCAAATGTAGGACGAAGTATACAAGAAGAACTATTGGGTGCTTGTGATAAAGGGACAGAAATAATCATGGATGAATTTAATCTGCATATAAACTGGAAAAATCAGATTAGCAGTAGTAGCCTGGATGAGGAGTTCATAGAATAGTTTTGAGAGAGCTTTTTAGAGTAGCACGTTCTGGAACCAACCAGAGAGCAGGTTATATTAGACTTGGTATTGTGTAATGTGACAGGATTAATTAATGATATCAGAGTGAAGGCATCTCTATGCAGCAGCGACCACAATATGATTGAATTTTACATCCAGTTTGAAAGGGAGAAGAGTGGATGTAAGACTAGTATTTTAAACTTAAATACGGGCAACTATGTGGGGATGAAAGCTGAGCTAGTTGAAGTGAACTGGGCTACTAGGCTAGGGGATAGATCAATAGAGAATCAGCGGCAAATATTTAAGGGAATATTTCAGAATACTCAGAATAAGTAAAAACAAAAATACCTGGGAAAACTCAGCAGGTCTGACAGCATCTGCAGAGAGGAACACAGTTAATGTTTTGAGTCTGTATGACTCTTCAACAGATGAAGAGTCATACGGACTCGAAATGTTAACTATGTTCCTCTCCGCAGATGCTGTCAGACCTGCTGAGCTTTTCCAGGTATTTTTATTTTTGTTTTGGATTTCCAGCATCTGTAGTTTTTTGCTTTTAACTCAGAATAAGTATATTCTTACCATAAAGAAAAATTCTAAGGGGAGGACCTGCCATCTGTGATTAACTAAAGTTAAGGAAAGCATCAAACTTAAGGAAAAAGCGTATAACTGCAAAGATGAGTGGCAGGTCAGATGATTGGTCAGAATATAAAGAACAGCAGAGAATGACTAAAACGTTAATCAGGAGAAAGAAATTAGTATGACAGGAAACTAGCTGGAAATGTGAAAACTGATAGTATACTCTGTAAGTAAAGTGAGCGTTCGTCCTCTATAGAGTGACAGTGGGGAGTTAATAGTAGATACTGAGGAAATGGCAGATGAAATGAATAAATATTTTGCTCTGTCTTCACTATAGAGGATACAGAAAACATTCCAGTAATAGCTGCAAATCAGGAGGTGGAAGGGAGAGAGGAACTTGGTGAAATTGCAATCACTAGGGGCAGGATTTTTCAGTCGGTGTGCGGGGGGCGGGCGTAAAATGACGCGCGGTGACGTTGGGCGTGTGTCCCGACATCATCGTGCAGTCCTGCAATATTCCATTATGCGGACGCGCGCCGGAATCAGCTGCGCACCTGCCAATATGTAAACGGCCTATTAAGAAAGTAATTGATGTAATTGTTAACGCTGCTCGGCCAACCTTAAGGTTGGTGGGCAGGCGAAAAGGCTAAGCAACCTTTGCGTTTTTTAGGAAACCTCATTCATGAGCTATGGCTCGCGGGTGACCGCTCGCTCGCTGCCTGAAAAATTCAGGCTTAGGGAAACGGTACTGCACAAACTGATGGAGCTGCAGGCTGACAAGTCTCCGGGTCCAGACGGACTTCATTCTAAAGTCTTAGGAGAGGTGGCTTATAAGGTGGTAAATATGTTATGTTAATTTTCCAAAATTCACTAGATTCTGGAAAGGTTCCATCTGACTGGAAAGTAGCAAATGTAACCCCTCTATTCAAGAAGGGAGGGAGTCAGAAAACGGGAAACTATGAGCCAGTTAGCTTGATGTCTGAGGTGGGGATGCTGTTAGAATCGGTCATTTAGGTTATAGCTGGGCACCTAGAGAAACTCAAGGTAATCAGGAAGAGTCAGCATGGTTTTGTGAAAGGGAAATCATGTTCAACCAATTTATTGGAGTTTTTTGAAGGAGTAACATGCACAGTCGATAAAGGGGAGCCTGTAGACGTGCTGTATTTGGATTTCCAGAAGGCATTTGATAAGGTGGCACATCAAAGGTTATTCTGGAAAAGAAAAGCTCATGTTGTAGGGGGTAACATTTTAGCATGGACACAAGACTGGCTGGCTGGCAGAAAACAGAGTATGCATAAATGGGTCTTTTTCTGATTGGCAGCATGTGATGAGTGGAGTCCCGCAAGGGTCTGTGCTGGGGCTCAACTTTTTACAATTTATATCAATGACTTAGATGAGGGGAGTGAAGGCATGATGCTAAACTTGCAGATGACACAAAGGTAGGTAGGAGAGTATGTTGTGAAGAGGACATAAGGAGGCTGCAGACAGGTATAGATAGGTTGAATGAGTGGGCAAAAATCTGGCAGAAGGAGTGTAATATAGGAAAATATGAAGTTGTTCACTTTGGCAGGAAGAATAAGAAAAGCAGAGTATTACTTAAAGGGAGAACGGCTGCAGAATTCCGAGCTGGAGGGACCTAGGTATCCTTGATTACGAGAGAGATTGAACAAAAAAAGTAAGGATGTTATGCTTCAGTTGTGTAGGGCGTTGATGAGACTGCATCTCAAATACTGTGTGCAATTTTGGTCTCCTTATTTAAGGAAGGATGTAAATGTGTTGGAGGCAGTTCAGAGGAGCTTTACTAGATTGATACCTGGAATGAGCAGGTTTTCTTATGAGGAAAGGTTGGACAGACCGGGCTTGTTTCCATTGGAGTTTAGAAAAGTGAAGGGTGACTTGATGAAAGTGTATAAGATCCTGAACGGTATTGACAAGGTGGACATGGAAAGGGTGTTTCCTCTTGTGGGTTAGTCCAGAACTAGGGGGCACTGTTTTAAAATTAGGGGGTGCCCTTTTAGGACAGAGATGAGGAGAATTTTTTTTTTCTGAGGGTTGTGCGACTTTGTAACTCTGCTTCTGAAAGCGGAGGTGGGGTCATTGAATATTTTTAAGGCAGAGGTAGATAGATTCTTGTTAGGCAAGGGAATCAAAGGTTACCGGAGGTAGATGGGAATGTGGAATTCAAAGCACAAACAGATCAGCTGTGATTTTATTGAATGGCTGGGCCGGCTTGAGGGGCCAATGGGCCTACTTCTGCTCCTATTTTTTTATGTTTGTATATTCCATCTGCCAAATTTCTGCCCTCTCACTTAACCTATTTAACCCTTTAAGAGTCTTCATATCCTCCTCACAATTTGCTTTCCTACCTGTCTTTGTATTGAGAGCAGATTTGGCTGCAATAGATTTGATCACTTCATCCAATATAGATAATAAATAGTTGAGGCCCCAACACTGATTCCTGTGGTGCTCCACTAGTTACATTTTGCCAACCTGAAAATGACCCATTTATCCTGACTCTCTGCTTCCATTTAGTTAGCCAATCTTCTATCCATGCAAATATATCACCCCCAACACCAGTCTTGTCAGGATGCCATGTACATCAGGCATCATCTTATTCAGGAACCTTTCAACTGAGATCCTTCTGACTCAGGATGGAGAATCCATGCTTCAGGCTCTCCTGAGATGTTGTTGCCATGAAGATTTCTGTGATTCTTCAATGACACTCAAATGGCAGGCACTGCAATGGCTGTTTTAGTGAGTTTAAAATCAGGCCTGTACATGAGTTGGCTTCCTTCCCAAGTGAAGTGACCATACCAATCCTTCCGTGCATACACACCTCTTGTACATTCACAGTGACCCATTCCAATCCTCTCGTACACACACTGTGACCTACACCAATCCTCTCGTACACACACTGTGACCTACACCAATCCTCTCGTACACACGCTGTGACCTACACCAATTCTCTCGTACACATACTGTGACCTACACCAATCCTCTCGTACACGCACTGTGACCTACACCAATCCTCCTGCACACACACAATGACCCATGCCAATCCTCCTGTACGCATACACTGACCCACACCAATCCTCCCGTACACAGACAGTGACCCATGCCAATCCTCTTGTACACACACAGAAACTGAACTGGAGGAGCCATATAAATACTGTGGCTACAAGAGCAGATCAGAGACTAGGAATCGTGCGACGAGTAACTCATCTCCTGACTCCCCAAAGCCTGTTCACCATCTACAAGACACAAGTCAGGAGTGTGATGGAATACTCTCCACTTGCCTGCATGAGTGCAGCTCCAACAACACTCAAGAAGCTTGGCATCATTCAGGACAAAGCAGCCTGTTTTGATTTGCACCCCTTCCACAAACATTCACTCCTGTCATTGATGGTGGCAGCAATGTTCCATCTACCAATGCACAATAGCAGTAGTGTGTATCATCTACAAGATGCACTGCAGAAACTCACCAAGGCTCCATAGGCAGCACCTTACAAACCCATGACCATGACCATCTAGAAGGACAAGGGCTGCAGATACATGAGAACACCACCAACTGGAAGTTCCCCTCCAAACCACACGTCATCCTGACTTGGAAATATATCGCCGTTCTTTCACTGTCACTAGGTCAAAATCCTGGAACTCCCTTCCTAACAGCACTGTGGGTGTACCTACACCACATGGACTTCAGCAGTTCAAGAAAGCAGCTCACCACCACATTCTCAAGGGCAATTAGGGATGGGCAATAAACGCCTAGCCAGCGAAGCCCACATCCCGTAAATGAATAAAAGAAAACCCATGCCAATACTCACACACACACCGACCTAAATATGGCCAATCCTCTCGTATAGACATTGTGCCCCATGCCAATTCTCCTGTACACATACGCACAGTGAGACTTACTCTAGAGTAGCATAATGGTTATGTTACTGGTCCAGTAATCCAAGCATACACTAATCTGATTCACTAATGTCCTTCAGGAAAAAAGATCTGCTGTCCTTATCTGGTCTGATTGTAACACCAGAACCACAGTTATGTGGTTGAATCTTAAATGCCTTCTGAAATAGCCCAATAAGCCACTCAGTTGTATGAAACCGCCTTGTAAACGTTATTAGAATAAAATGGGATGTACCATTTGGAATTGACCTAAGCACCAAAATTGTCAAAGGCTTACCCAGACCAATCAGCCCTGCAAAGTCCTTCTCACTGACATCTGAGGATTTGCGCCAATATTTGAGAACTGTTCCACAGGCTAGTCAAGCAAAATCCTGAAATAATCGTACTCTCAGAGCCATGCCTTTCAGTTAAATACCCAGACTCCTCCATTACCATTTAACTAACAGGACAGGGCATGCTGGGCCATGAGTTTAACTGCCACCAGCGATGGCAGCACAACTGAATATAGTTCAGAGGGAGCGACATTGACTTTGGCACTCATGGCATCGTCAAATATGGACAATGAAACTTCCTATTGGTTAACACCTACAACCCTCAGCTGGTGAATCAGTGCTCCTCCATGTGACCACCACTTGAAAGAAGCACTGAAGGTAGTGAGGGCACAGAATGTACACTTTGTGGGGGAATTTCAATGCCCATCACCAAGAATGAGCTCAGCAGGAGTAGTACTGGCAAATCCTGAAGAACATAGCTGCCAGACTGGACTCGTGGCAGGTGATAATAGAGCCAACACGAGTTGGGGATGGCAGTGACATACTGGTAATGTCAATGGACTGATAATCCAGAGGCCCAGGCTGATGCTCTTTGAACATGGGTTTGAACCCCACCACAGCAGCTGGCAGAATTTAAATTCAGCTTATAAACCTGAAATCAAAAAGCTAGTCTTGGTAATAGTCACCATGAAACCACTATCATAAAATCCCATCTGGTTCACTAATGTCCTTTGGGGAAGAAAATCTGCCTTCCTTACCAGGTCTGGCCTACATGTGACTCCAGACCCACAGCAATGTGGTTGACTGTTAAATGCCCTCTGCAATAGCCTAGCAAGCCACTCAGTTGTATCAAACCGTTACGAAGCCTACAAGAAAGGAATGAAACCGTACAGATCACCCAGCATCAACCGAGGCACTGGAAATGACAATGGCAAACCCAGCCCTGTCGACCCTGCAAAGTCCTCCATACTAACATCAGAGAGAGTGCCAAAATTGGGAGAGCTGTCCCACAGACTATACAAGCAACAGCTTCACATAGTCATACTCACGGAATCATACCTTATATTCAACACCCAGACACCACCAACAGGACAGACCACCAAAAGTGGTACACAGTGGAATACAGTCAGGAGGGAGTTGCTCTGGAAGTCCTCGACATCAACTCTGGACCCCATGAAGTCTCATGGCATCAGGTTAAACATGAGCAAGGAAACCTCCTGCTGACTACCACGTACTGTTCCACCCTCAGCTAATGAATCAGTACTCCACCATGTTGAATGCCACTTGGAGGTAGCACTGAGGGTTGCTAGGGCACAGATGTACTCTGGGTGATGGACTTCAATGTCCCTCACCAGGAGAGGCTCGGAGATGCATCCGCCCATGACAGTATTGGTAGGAGTGACCACTGCACAGTCCTTATGGAGACGAAGTCCCGCCTTCACATTGAGAATACCATCCATCATGTTGTGTGGCATTACCATCATGCTAATTGAGATGGATTTCAAACAGATCTAGCAACTCAAAACTGGGCATTCATGAGCCACTGTGGGCCACCAGCAGTAGCAGAATTGTATTCAACCGCAATTGGTAATCTCATGGCCCAGCATGTCCCTCACTCTGCCATTACCATCAAACCAAGGGATCAACCCTGGTTCAATGAGGAGTGCAGGAGGGCATGTCAGGAGCAGCACCAGGCATACCTAAAAATGAGGTGTCAACCTGGTGAAGCTACAACACAGGACTCCTTGCATGCCAAACAGCGGAAGCAGCATGCGTTAGACAGAGCTAAGCAATCCCACAACCAACGGATCAGGTCTAAGCTCTGCAGTCCTGCCACATCCAGTCGTGAATGGTGGTGGACAATTAAACAACTCGCTAGAGGAGGAGGCCTCACAGATATCCCCAACCTCAATGAGGAGCCCAGCACAGCAGTGCAAAAGACAAGCCTAAAGCATTTGCACCAATCTTCAGCTGAGTGGATGATCCATCTCGGCCTCCTCCTGAGGTCCCCAGCATCACAGAGCCCAGTCTTCAGCCCATTCAATTCACTCCACATGTTATCAAGAAATGGCTGAAGGCACTGGATAGCGCAAAGGGCCCTGACAACATTCCAGCAATAGTACTGAAGACTTATCCTCTAGAAGTTGCTGTGCCCCGGCCAAACTGTTCCAGTACAGCTACAACACTGGCATCTACCCTGCTATGTGGAAAATTGCCCAGATATGTCCTGTATACAAAAAGGTAACATCTGGGGGCTAGTGCCAAAATTGAGAGAGCTGTCTCACAGACTAGTCAAGCAACAGCCTGACATAGTCATTCTCACAGAATCATACCTGACAGATAATGTCCCAGACTGTACCATCACCATCCCTGGGTATGTCCTGTCCTACCGGCCAGCAGAGGTGTTATCCAGTCGGGAGGGAGTTGCCCTGGGAGTCCTCAACATCGACTCTGGATCCCATGCAGTCTCATGGCATCAGGTCAAACATGGGCAAGGAAACCTCCTGCTGATTACCACGTACCTCCCTCAGCTGATGAATCCTCACTTGGAGGAAGCACTGAGGGTGGCAAGGGCACAGAATGTTCTCTAGATGGGGGACTTCAGTGTCCATTACAAAGAGCTGGCCGAGTCCTAAATGACATAGATAAAAGCAAAATACTGCGGATGCTGGAAATCTAGAACAAAAACAAAAATACCTGGAAAAACTCAGCAGGTCTGACAGCATCTGCGGAGAGGGATACAGTTGACGTTTCGAGTTCGTATGACCCTTCATCAGAACTAAGACATATAGAAATGAGATGAAATATGAGCTAGTAGAAGGGGCAGGAGAGCTCGATAGGGGGCCAGTGATAGGTGGAGGCCAAGAAGAGACTGCCAAAGATGTCAGACAAAAGGACAAAGGGGTGTTGACGGTGGTGTTATTATCTAAAGGATGTGCTAATGGGGACATTAAGGGAAGCAAGCAGGACAAGCTAGTGGCAGATGGCCCTAGTGCGGGTGGGGTGGTGGGGGAGGGATCGAAATGGGCTAAAAGGCGGAGATGAAACAATAGATCGAAATAAATTTAAAAATAGAAGGGAAAAGAAAAAAATATAGTTGTAAAAAAATCATAAATTATTGGAAAAAGGGGGATCGGAAAGGGGATGGGGATGGAGGAGAGAGTTCATGATCTGAAATTGTTGAACTCAATATTAAGTCCGGAAGACTGTAAAGTGCTTAGTCGGAAGATGAGGTGCTGTTCCTCCAGTTTGCGTTGAGCTTCACTGGAACATTGCAGCAGGCCAAGGACGGACATGTGGGCATGAGAGCAGGGTGGAGTGTTGAAATGGCAAGCAACAGGGAGGTCTGGGTCATGCTTGCATACAGACCGAAGGTGTTCCGCAAAGCGGTCACCCAGTCTGCGTTTGGTCTCTCCAATGTAGAGGAGACCGCATTGGGAGCAACGAATGCAGTGGACTAAATTGAGGGAAGTACAAGTGAAGCGCTGTTTGGGCCCTTGGACGGTGAGGAGGGGGGAAGTAAAGGGGCAGGTGTTGCACCTTCTGCGGTTGCATGGGAAGGTGCCGTGGGACGTGGTTGAGGTGTAGGGGGTGATGGAGGAGTGGACCAGGGCATCCCGGAGGGAACGATCCTTGCAGAAAGCCGCCGGGGGTGGGGGGGTGAAGGGAAGATGTGTTTGGTGGTGGCATCATGCTGGAGTTGGCGGAAATAACTGAGAGAATGGGATGAATGGAGTCCTTACAAGAAGTGGGGTGTGAGGAGCTGTAGTCGAGGTACCTGTGGGAGTCGGTAGGCTTGTAATGAATATTGGTGGACATTCTATCACCAGAAATTGAGACAGAGAGGTCAAGGAAGGGAAGGAAAGTGTCAGTTATGAACCACGTGAAAATGATGGAGGGGTGGAAATTGGAAGCAAAGTTAATACATTTTTCCAGATCCAGATGAGAGCATGAAGCGGCATCGAAGCAGTCATTGATATACCGGAGAAAGAGTTGTGGGAGGGGGCCTGAGTAGGACTGGAACAAGGAACGTTCCATATACCCCATAAAGAGATAGGCATAACTGGGGCCCATGTGGGTACCCATAGCTGCGAGTTTAAGGAGAAATTGTTTAGTGAGAGAACAAGTTCAGCCAGACGGAGGAGAGTAGTGATGTCGTCTCAATTTCTCTGCTCCTCTCATCCGCTCTAACCTGTCTCTTTCTGAACTTGCCGCACTCCATTCTCTCAGGTCCAACCCTGACTTTGTCATCAAACCCGCTGACAAGGGTGGTCCTGTTGTTGTCTGGTGCACTGACTTCTACCTCGCAGAGGCTGAGCGTCAACTCGCAGACATTTCCTCCTACCTCCCCCTGGACCATGACCCCACCACTGAACATCAAGCCATTGTTTCCAGGACTGTCACTGACCTCATCTCCTCTGGAGATCTTCCCTCCACAGCTTCCAACCTCGGACGGCCCGCTTCTACCTCCTACCCAAAATCCACATATAGAACCTTGGCAGGGGTATTGAGTATAAAAGCTGGGAAGTCATGCTGCAGCTGTATAGAACCTTGGTTAGGCCACACTTGGAATATTGCGTGCAATTCTGGTCGCCACATTACCAGAAGGATATGGAGGCGTTGGAGAGGGTGCAGAGGAGGTTTACCAGGATGCTGCCTGGTCTGGAGGTTATTAGCTATGAGGAGAGGTTGGAGGAACTCGGATTGTTCTCACTAGAGCGACGAAGATTGAGGGGCGACTTGATAGAAGTTTACAAAACTATGAGTGGCATGGACGGAGTAGATAGTCAGAAGCTTTTTCGCAGGGTGGAAGAGTCAATTACTGGGGGACGTAGATTTAAGGTGAGAGGAGAAAACTATAGAGGAAATGTGCGGGGGCAGGTTTTTTACGCAGAGGGTAGTGAGTGCCTGGAATTCGCTGCCAGAGGAGGTGATGGAAGCAGGTACGATAGTGGTGTTTAAGATGCAGCTTGACAAATACATGAAAAGGATGGGAATAGAGGGATACGGACCCTGGAAGTGCAAAATGTTTTGGTTGACGGGCAATATGATCGGCGCAGGCTTGGAGGGCCAAAGGGCCTGTTCCTATGCTGTACTTTTCTTTGTTCTAGGACCGTCCCGGCAGACCGATCATGTCAGCCTGTCCCTGCCCCACGGAACTCATTTCTTGCTATCTTGACTCCATTCTCTCTCCCCTTGTCCAGTCTCTTCCCACCTACATCCGCGATTCCTCTCACGCCCTACATCATATCAACAGTTTCCATTTCCCTGGCTCCAACCGCCTCCTCTTCACCATGGACGTCCAATCCCTCTACACCTCCATCCCCCACCGGGATGGTCTGAGGGCTCTCTGCTTCTTCCTCAAACAGAGGCCCGAACAATCCCCATCCGCCACTACTCTCCTCCATCTGGCTGAACTTGTTCTCTCACTGAACAATTTCTCCTTAAACTCGACTCACTTCCTCCAAATAAAAGGTGTGGCTATGGGTACCTGCATGGGCCCCAGTTATGCATATCTCTTTACGGGGTATGTGAAACATTCCTTGTTCCAGTCCTACTCTGGCCCCCTCCCACAACTCTTTCTCCGGTACATCGATGACTGCTTCAGTGCTGCTTCATGTTCTCGTCTGGATCTGGAAAAATTTATTAATTTTGCTTCCAATTTCCACAGCTACCTCGATTACAGCTCCTCACACCCCGCTTCCTGTAAGGACTCCATTCATCCCATTCTCTCAGTTCTTTCGCCTCCGTCGCATCTGTTCTGATGACGCCACTTTCCAAAACAGTTCCTCTGACATGTCTTCCTTCTTCCTTAACTGAGGTTTTCCACCCACGGTGGTTGACAGGGCCCTCAACCGTATCCGGCCCATCTCCCGCGCATCCGTCCTCACACCTTCCTCTCCCTCCCAGAACCATGATAGGGGCCCCCTTGTCCTCACTTATCACCCCACCAGCCTCCGTGTTCAAAGGATCATCCTCTGCCATTTCCGCCAACTCCAGAATGATGCCACCACCAAACACATCTTCCTTTCAACCCCCGCCCACTGGCAGCTTTCCGCAGGGATCGTTTCCTCTGGGACACCCTGGTCCACTCCTCCATCACCCCCTATACCTCAACCCCCTCCCACGGCACCTTCCCATGCAACCGCAGAAGGTGCAACACCTGCCCCTTTACTTCCCCTCTCCTCACCGTCCAAGGGCCCAAACACTCCTTTCAAGTGAAACAGCGCTTCACTTGTACTTCCCTCAAATTAGTCTACTGCATTCGCTGCTCCCAATGCGTTCTCCTCTACATTGGAGAGACCAAACGCAGACTGGGTGACCGCTTTGCGGAACACCTTTGGTCTGTCTGCAAGCACGACCCAGACCTCCCTGTTGCTTGCCATTTCAACACTCCACCCTGCTCTCATGCCCACATGTCCGTTCTTGGACTGCTGCAATGTTCCAGTGAAGCTCAACGCAAACTGGAGGAACAGCACCTCATCTTCCGACTAGGCAGTTTACAGTCTTCCGGACTTAATATTGAGTTCAACAATTTCAGATCATGAACTCTCTCCTCCATCCCCATCCCCTTTCCGGTCCCCCCTTTTCCAATAATTTATGATTTTTTTACAACTATATTTTTTTCTTTTCCCTCCTATTTTTAAATTTATTTCGATCTATTGTTTCATCTCCATCTTTTAGCCCATTTCGATCCCCCCCAACCCACCCCACCCGCACTAGGGCCATCTGCCACTAGCTTGTCCTGCTTGCTTCCCTTAATGTCCCCATTAGCACATCCTTTAGATAATATCACCACCGTTGACACCCCTTTGTCCTTTTGTCTATGACATCTTTGGCAGTCTCTTCTTGGCCTCCACCTATCACTGGCTCCCTATCGAGCTCTCCTGTCCCACCCCCTTCTACCAGCTCATATTTCATCTCATTTCCATATGTCTTAGTTCTGTTGAAGGGTCATACGAACTCGAAACGTCAACTGTATCCCTCTCCGCAGATGCTGTCAGACCTGCTGAGTTTTTCCAGGTTTTTGTTTTTGACCTAAATAACATAGCTACTAGACTGGGTCTGCGGCAGGTGGTGAGGGAACCAACAAGAGGGAAAAACATACCTGATCCTCATCCTCACCAACCTGCCTGCCGCGGATGCATCTGTCCATGACAGTATCGGTCGGAGTGACTACCATACAGTCATTGTGGAGATGAAGTCCTGCCTTCACATTGAGGATACCCTCCATCATGATGTGTGGCACTAACTGTGCTACAGTGCTAAATGGGAGAGATTTCAAACAGATCTAGCAACTCAAGACTGGGCATCCATGAGGCGCTGTGGGCCATCAGCAGCAGCAGAATTGTACTCGAACACATTCTGTAACCTCATGGCCTGGCATGTCCCCCACTCTACCATTACCATCAAGCCATGGGATCAACCCTAGTTCAATGAAGAGTGCAGGTGGGCATGGCAGGAGCAGCACCAGCCATACCTAAAAATGAGGTGTCAACCTGGTGAAGCTATAAAACAGGACTACTTACGTGCCAAACCACATAAGCAACAAGTGATAGACGGAGCTAAGCGATCCCACAACCAACGGATCAGATCTAAGCTCTGCAGTACTGCCACATCCAGTCGTGAATGGTGGTGGACAATTAAACAACTCACTGGAGGAGGTGGCTCCACAAATATCCCCATCCTCAATTATGGAGGAGCCCAGCACAGCAGTGCAAAAGATAAGGCTGAAGCATTTGCAACAATCTTCAGCCAAAGTTCTGAGTGGATGATCCATCTCGGCCTCCTCCGGAGTTCCCCAGCATTACAGATGCCAGTCTTCAGCCAATTTGATTCACTCCACGTGTTATCAAGAAGCGGCAGAAGGCACTGGATACTGCAAAGGCTACGGGCCCTGACAATATTTTGCCAATAGTACTGAAGACTTGTGCTCCAGAACTTGCTGCGCTCCTAGCCAAGCTGTTCCAGTACAGCTACAACACTGGCATCTACCCGGCTATGTGGAAAATTGCCCAGATATGTCATGTATACAAAGAGCAGGACAAATTGAACCCGGACAATTACCATCCCTTCAGTCTATTCTCTATCATCTGTAAAGTAATGGAAGGGGTCATCAACAGTGCTATCACACTGCACATGCTCACTGATGCCCAATTTGGGTTCCACCAGGGCCACTCAGCTCCTGACCTCGTTATAGCCTTGGTTCAAACAGGGACAAAAGAGCTGAACTTCCGAGGTGAGGTGAGAGTGACTGCCCTTGACATCAAGGCAGCATTTGACCGAGTGTGGCATCAAGGAGTCCTAGCAAAACTGGAGTCAATGGAAATCAGGGGGAAAGCTCTCCACTGGTTGGAGTCATACCTAGCACAAAGGAAGATGGTTGGAGGTCAGTCATCTCAGCTCCAGGACATCACTGCAGGAGTCCCTCAGGGTAGTGTCCTCAGCCCAACCATCTTCAGTTGTGTCATCAATGACCTTCCTTCCATCATAAGGTCAGATGTGGGGATGTTCGCTGATGATTGCACAATGTTCAGTACCATTCACGACTCCTCAGATACTGAAGCAGTCCATGTCCAAATGCAGCAAGACTTGGACAATATCCAGGCTTGGGCTGACAAGTGGCAAGTAACATTCGCGCCACACAAGTGTCAGGCAGTGATCATCTCCAACAACACAGAATCCAAAAATCACCCCTTGATGTTCAAAGGCATTACCATCATTGAATCCCCCACTATCAACATCCTGGGGGTTACTATTGACCAGAAACTGAACTGGACTAGCCATATAAGTACCGTGGATACAAGTGCAGGTCAGAGGCTAGGAATTGTGTGACGAGTAACTCGCCTCCTGACTCCCCAAAGCCTGTCCACCATCTACAAGCTACAAGTCAGGAGTGTGATGGAATACTCCCCACTGGCCAGGGTGAGTGCAGCTCCCACAACACTGAAGAAGCTGAACACCGTCCAGCAGTCATCAGAAAAGCGAGGGACGCATTGGCCTCCCGTTGGCCTACCCTGCAGCCTGCCCTGCTCCTGGGGCAGACCCTGCAGCCTGCCCTGCTCTTCTGCCCTTCCCTCCAGCATGCCCTGCACAGCCGACCCCCTGCGGTGTGACCTGGATGTGGCCATTGTGAGCAGCCTCAAGGAGGCTGCCAAGCCTTCCTTTAAACAGACTGCCGGGACACCATTGGACCCAGCGGTCTGTGCACACCTGCCGCAGCCCGCACTCCTGCTATTCACGGGAGTCGGCAAATACGCTGGGCGGCCCTTAATTGGCCCACCCGTGCAAAATGGTGGCGCAGACCTGATCGCTTGTGCCGATTGGGTCCACGCCTGCCTGCAGCCGCTCCAGCTCCGTCCGCCCAACAGGCAGAAAATTCTACCCTATGAGACAAACTAATGCAACCTGTTCTCATACTTTTATCCTCTAAACTCCAGCATAATTCTGGTGGATATATTCACTCCAAGGCCAATATATCCTTCCTGTGGTGCAGTACTCCAGATGACCTCTGACCAAGGCTCTAAACAACTGAAGCATTACTTCCTCCTCTTTCATCTCTAGCCAACATGGGAATGCTTTTGTGAAATTCATATATATCTACCACATGTCCCCATTTATACTTTCTGTTTAGCAAAAAATAGAATGCACAGTGTTGGAGCAAGGTTTTTGACTTGGATTAGAAATTGATTAAGAGGAGGGGACAGAGTGGGGATAAAGAGTAGGCACTCAGACTGGCAGATATGACAAGCGCTGTTATCCAGTTGTACTTATATTTTTGCAGGTGACACTAAGTTAGAACATAATAAAATAATAAATATGACCATATGACTCTGTGCGCCTGCTCCATCTTTTAATACAATCATGGCTGATCTTCTGCCTCAACTTCACTTTCCTGTCTGCTCCCTATAGCTCTTGATTCCCTGAGAGACCAAATATCTGTTTATCTCAGCCTTAAGTGATGGAGCATCTCCTCATCTCTGTCTTAAATGATTGACCCCTTATCCTGAGACTGTGCCCCCAGGTTCTAGATTCCCCAGTCAGGGGAAACAACCTTTCAGTGTCTAAGGGAGGTGGTGGCATGGTGGTATTGTCACTGGACTGATAATCCAGAGGCCCAGGGTAATGCTCTGGCGACCTGGGTTTGAATTCCACCATGGCAGATGGTAAAATTTGAATTCAATGAAAATCTGGAATTAAAAGTCTGGTAATGACCCTGAAGCCACTGCTGATTGTTGTAAAAACCCAACTGATTCACTAATGCTGCTTAGGGAAGGCGGTTGACTCAATCTTCCATACTCAAAGGACAATGAGACAAACTAATGCAACCTGTTCTCATAATTTTATCCTCTCAGCCCCAATATTGACAGCAATGTGGTTGACTCTCAATTGCCCTGTGAACAAAGGCAATTAGGCATGGGCAATAAATGCTGGCTTGACCAGTGACACCCACATCCCATGAATGACTACAGAAAAAAATAAGCTGGCAAACCCCTTCAGGATCTTCACAGAATCACAGAGTGCAGAAGAGGCCCTTCAGCCCATTGAGTCTGCACCGACACATGAGAAACACCTGACCTACCTACCTAATCCCATTACCAGCACTTGGCCCATAGCCTTGAATGTTATGACGTGCCAAGTGCTCATCCATTTTTAAAGGATGTGAGGCAACCCGCCTCCACCACCCTCCCAGGCAGTGCATTCCAGACCATCACCAGCCTCTGGGTAAAAATGTTTTTCCTCACATCCCCCCTAAACCTCCTGCCCCTCACCTTGAACTTATGTCCCCTTGTGACTGACCCTTCAACTAAGGGGAGCAGCTGCTTCCTATCCATCCTGTCCATACCCCTCATAATCTTGTACACCTCGATCAGGTCGCCCCCTCAGTCTTCTCTGCTCCAACGAAAACAACCCAAGTCTATCCAACCTCTCTTCATAACTTAAATGTTTCATCCCAGGCAACATCCTGGTGAATCTCCTCTGCATCCCCTCCAGTGCAATCACATCCTTCCTATAATGTGGCGACCAGAACTGCACACAGTACTCCAGCTGTGCCCTCACCAAGGTTCTATACAACTCCAACATGACCTCCCTACTTTTGTAATCTATGCCTCGATTGATAAAGGCAAGTGTCCCATATGCCTTTTTCACCACTCCACTAACATGCCCCTCCGCCTTCAGAGATCTATGGACTCACACGCCAAGGTCCCTTTGTTCTTTAGAACTTCCTAGTGCCATGCCATTCATTGAATACTTCCTTGTCAAATTACTCCTTCCAAAGTGTATCACCTCACACTTTTCAGGGTTAAATTCCATTTGCCACTTATCTGCCCATTTGACCATCCTGTCTATATCTTCCTGTAGCCCAAGACACTCAACCTCACTGTTAACCACCCAGCCAATCTTTGTGTCATCTGCAAACTTACTAATCCTACCCCCCACATAGTCATCTATGTCGTTTATATAAATGACAAATAATAGGGGACCGAGCACAGATCCCTGTGGTATGCCACTGGACACTGGCTTTTAGTCACTAAAGCATCCTTCTGTCATCACCCTCTGCCTCCTACAACTAAGCCAATTCTGAATCCACCTTATAAAATTACCCTGTATCCCATGTGCCTTTGCCTTTATAAGTCTCCCATGTGGGACCTTGTCAAAGGCTTTGCTGAAATCCATATAAACTACATCAACTGCACTCCCTCATCTACACACCTGGTCACCTCAAAAAATTCAATCAAATTTGTTAGGCATGATCTCCCTCTGACAAAACCATGTATGTTTCAATTAGATCACCTCTCATTCTGCTGCAATTTGAACTCCAGACAGTGTCGACCCAATTTACTTGGCCTCTCATCTGGAGGGACAGGAAGTTGCAAAGGGACATAAATAGATTAAAGGAGTGGGATCAGCTATGCAAAATAGAGTTGAATGCCAGCAAAAATGAGGTTATTCAATTTGAACCCACAAAAGATAATTGGAGTACATCTAAATGGTGGGAGGAAGAAAGGGCTGTACAGGTACACAAGTTATTAAAAGCTAGTAGACAGGTTCAAAAAGCAATCAAAAAATTTAATGGAATGTTGGTCTCTAACTCAAGGGAACTAAGATATAAAGAGGAGGAAGGAATGCTTCAGTTGTTTAGAGCCTTGGTCAGAGCTCATCTGGAGTACTGCACCTCAGGAAGGATATATTGGCCTTGGAGTTGATTCAGCATATATCCACCAGAATTATATTGAGGTTTAGAGGATAAAATTATGAGAACAGGTTGCATTAGCTTGTCTCGTTGTCCTTTGAGTATGGAAGATTGGAGGGGCGATCTGATCAACGTGTTTAAAATAATAAAAGGGCTTGTTAGGGTTGATACAGAGAAACTATTTCCTCTGGTAGGGGAATCAATAACAAAGGGATGTCACCTCAAAATTAGAGCTTGATCATTTAGGAGGGAAATCAGGAAGTGCCTTTTCCCTGGAAGGGAAGTGAAAATCTGTAATTCTCTCCTGAAATCTTTAGGACAGTTGGAGTTTTCAAGGCTGAGAAGAATATTTGCTTCTTCTGGGTGAGTATCAAGGGATAAGGATAAAGGCAGGTAAATGGAGCAAAGATACAGGACAGTCATGACCTAACTGACTGGAATAAAAGGGACACTAGCAACTTGGATACAAAACTGGCTGAAAAATAGAAAGCAGAGAGTAATGATCAATGGATATTTTTCGGGCTGGAGGAAGGTTTGTAGTGGAGTTCCCCAGGGGCCGGTATTGGGACCCTTGCTTTTCCAGATGTATATTAATGATCTAGATCATGATGTGCAGGGGACAATTTCAAAGTTTGTGGATGATACAAAGCTTGGGAGTGTTGTAAACTGCGAGGAGGACAGTGTAGAACTTCAAAAGGACATAGACAAATTGGTGGAGTGGGCAGATAGGTGGCAGATGAAGCTCAATGCAGAGAAGTGTGAGGTGATGCATTCTGGCAGGAAGAACATGGACAGACAATATAAAATGAGGGGTGAAATTTTGAAGGGGGTGTGGGAGTAGAAAGACCTGGGTGTATATGTGCATAGATCATTGAAGGTGGCAGGACAGGTGGAGAGAGCAGTTAATAAAGCATATAGTATACTGGGCTTTATTAACAGGGGCATAGAGTACAAGAACAGGGAGGTTATGTTGAATTTATATAAGACACTAGTTAGACCTCAGCTGGAATATTGTGTACAGTTCTAGATGTCACAGTACAGGAAGGATGTGAACACATTGGAGAGAGTGCAGAAGAGGTTTACAAAAATGGTTCCAGGGATGAGAAACTTCAGTTATGAAGATAGATTGGAGAGGTTGGAACTGTTCTCCTTGGAGAGAAGAAGGCTAAGAGGAGATTTGATAGAGATGTTCAAAATCATGAGGCGGGTGCTAGACAAAGCATATAGGGAGAAGCTGTTCCTGCTTGTAAAAGGATCAAGAATGAGAGGGCACAGATTTAAAGTGATTTGCAAAAGAAGCAAATGTGACGTGAGAAAAAACTATTTCACACAGCGAGTGGTTCGGGGCTGAAATGCACTGCCTGGAGGCAGGTTCAATCAAGGCATTTGAGAGGGTATTAGGTAATTAGTTGAATATTTGAATCAATGTGCAGGGGTATGGGGAAAAGGCAGGGTAATGGCACTCGGTCATAATGCTCATTTGGAGAGCTGGTGCGGACACAATGGACCAAATGGCCTCCTTCTGTGCCATTAAAATTCTGTGATTCTGTGATCTATGCCTAAAGATAAAAGGCAGAAATCAAAGGGATGCAATAGTGGACATTTCTCAAGATTGTCAGCTGGCGGCTAATGAAGTGACTTCGGAGTTGATACTGCCACCACACTTGTTTCCTATACTTGTAAATAATGACCTGAATTTCATACTCCCCCACCGGTGGGTTTTTAGGTGGTGGGAAGTGAGGGGGAAAGAATGGTATTAGGCCTCGAGCAGGAAGTTGGGGGGGGGTTACCGCCATCAGAAGCCCCCTTTTGACTTCAGACATACCCCAACCCCCCTATTGGTCCAGTGGCCACTGGACCTTTCTTCTGCCCCGGCCTCCCCTTAACACCCCAATCACCCACTTTCTACTCCCCCTCAAGGCCTTCCCTACCCCCCCAGGCCTGGGACCCCCAAAACTTACCTTGCCATCCGGTCCTGAGAGTCAGGCTCTGTCATGTTGAAGCAAGGACTAGAGGGCTGCCGGCCAATCAGATTGGCCAACAGCTCTCTAAATCGGGACTTCCTCCAGAGTGAGGGGCGGAAGTCACGCCAGCAGCCAATCAACGCTCATTTGAGCATGAAATGGCTGCGGAACAGACAGATGTGTTCCCTGCCGTGAGAAGGGAAACTGTCCAAAATATTCAGGCCAATGTGAAATTATCCATGAGAGGTATACAGATCAAAGTTTGATACCAAATTGTGAGGCCTAGACGATCAAGTCTATCTAGAAGACCTAGCATCTACTCTCTACTAAAGTAGGAATAAGGGTAAAATAAAAGCAAGTATCCATATGCTGTTTAGCTAAGATATGTCTGGGAAGCTCAGTCCCGTGATTTGCACGTCCTGCACTATGTGGGAAATCCTAGACGCTCCTGGCAGTCTGAATGACCGTGTGTGCAGGAGGTGCTACTGATTGGAGCAATCGAGCTCCGGGTTTTGGAGCTTGAGCGGCAGCTGGGGCCACCACGGAATGCACGGTGCATTCACAAAGCTGAGAGATTCGTGGATAGCACGTTTCAGGACTCGGTCACCCCGCAGCTTAAGGAAGTGCAAGCAGAGAGGAAATTGGGTGACCGCCAGACAGAAGAAGGGGGCCAGGTAGGTAGTGAGGGAATCCTCTGAGTGCATCTCACTCACAAACTGTTTTCCGACCTTGGAAAATGGTGAGACTGACGGTTCCTCTGTGGAGGCCAACCGCAGCCAAGGCCATGGCACTGTGGGTGGTGCAGCTGCTTGGGCGGGGGTTGAGGGGGTGGGGCGAGGAAGAAGTGTAGAAGGGCAATAGTGGAAGGGGATTTGTTAGTGAGGGGAGTAGAGTAGACAGCCGCTTCTGCAGCTGTAGACATAACTCCAGGATGGTATGTTGCCTCCCAGATGCCAGGGTCAAGAATGTCACGGAACGGCTGCAAGGCATTTTGAGGTGGGGGGCAGTGAACAGCCAGAGATCTTGGTCCATGTTGGGGCCAATGACCTAGGAAGAGAGAGAAATGAGGTCCTGCATGCAGACTTTAGAGAGTTAGGTCAGAAATTGAAAAGCAGGACTTCAAAGGTAGTAATCTCCGAATTACTCCTGGTGCCACGCAGTAGTGAGTATAGGAACAGAAGGATAGAGCAGATGAATGCGTGGCTGGAGAGATGGTGCAGGAGGGAGGGCTTTAAATTCCTGGGGCATTGGGAGAATTTCTGGGGGAGGTGGGACCTGTACTAGTTGGACGGGTTACATCTGAACAGCAATGGGACCAACATCCTCGTGGGTAGGTTTGCTTATGCTGTTGGGGCGGATTTAAACTAAATTGGCAGTGGGGGCGGGATCCTGAAAAGTAGTTCAGAGCTGAGATGGAATTAGAAGTTAAAACGCTCGTAAGTGAGTCCGGAAGGCAGAGGAAACATAGGCTGGATAAGAAAGAAATGAGTTTATTAAGGCTAAATGGAATATATTTTAACGCAAGGAACTTGAAGAATAAGACAGATGAGCTGAGGGTACAGATGGGCACATGAGAGCATGATATCATAGCTATGATCGAGACTTGGCTAAAATAAGAGCAGGATTGGCAACTTAACATTCCTGGTTATAGGATATTCAGATGAGATAGAGGGTGGGATAGAAGAGGAGGGAGGGTGCTCGCAATATTGATCAAGGAATCAATTATAGCAGTGAGGAGGGATGAATATCTTGGAAGATTCATCAAATGAGGCCATATGGGTAGAAGTAAAAAACACAAAAGGGGAAAATACGCTGTTGGGTGTGTACTTTAGGCCCCCAAACAGTCAGGGAGAGATAGAGGATCAAATATGTAATCAAATTTCAGAGGAGTGTAAGAATAATAAGGCAGGAATAATAGGGGATTTTAACTACCCAAATATTAACTGAGACAGTTTTAGTATGCAAGGTAGGGAGGGAGCAAAATTCTTAAGTTGCATGCAGGAGAACTTTTTTAGCCAGTATGTAAAAAGCCCAACAAGGGAGGGGGCAGTTCTGGACCTAATATTCGGAAATGAGTCCGGGCAGATGGAAGGCGTATCAGTAGGGGAGCATTTTGGAGATAAAGACCATAACTCAGTTAGATCTAGGATGGTTATGGAAAAGGATAAGGTTGGGCTGGGAATAAAAGTTCTAAACTGGGGAAAGGCTAATTTTACGAAGATGAGATACAATTTGGCCCAAGTGGACTGGGAGCAGCTACTTGCAGATAAAACAGTGTCAGAGCAGTGGGAGGCATTCAAGGAGGAAAAAGCGAGAGTACAGGGCAAATATGTTCCCGTAAAGACAAAGTGGGGGACCAAGTCCGGAGGACCCTGCAGTTCAAGGGACAGAAAGGTTAGGATTAAGAAAAAAGACAAAGCTTCTGGCAGATACTGAGTGCTGAATACCACTCCTAGAGTCCTAGACTCCTAGAGTCCCTAGAGGAGTATATAAAGTGCAGGGGGGAATCTTAAAAAGGAAATTAGGAAAGCGAAGAACCTAAGAAATAGGAACAGGAGTAGACCATTCGGCCCCTCGAGCCTGCTCTGCCATTCAATAAGATCATGGCTGATCTTGTGTTTCGATTTCCACATTCCCATGTAACCCCGATAACCTTTGATTCCCTTGCCTAACAAGAATCTATCTACCTCTGCCGTAGAAATATTCAATGACCCCGCCTCCACCACCTTCTGAGGCAGAGAGTTCCAAAGTTGCGCAACCCTCTGGGGGAAAAAATTTCTCCTCACCTCTGTCCTTAAAGGGCGTCCCCTAATTTTAAAACAGTGCCCCCTAGTTCTGGACTCACCCACAAGAGAAAACATCCTTTAGACATCCACCTTGTCAAGGCCGTTCAGGATCTTGTATACTTTAATCAAATCATCCCTTACCCTTCTAAACTCCAGTGGAAACAAGTCCAGTCTGTCCAACTTATACTCATAAGACAACCTACTCATTCCAGGTATCAATCTAGTAAACCTTTTTTGAACTGCCTCCAATGCATTTACATCCTTCCTTAAATAAGGAGACCAAAACTACACACAGTATTCAAGGTGCAGTCTCACCAATGCCCTGTATAACTGAAGCATAACATCCTTACTTTTATGTTCAATCCCTCTTGTAATAAACGACAGCATTCCATTAGCCTTCCAAGAGAGTGCATGAGGAAGCATTGCTGGGTAGAATAAAGGAAAACCCAAAGGGTTTTTAAAAATATGAGCAAGAGAACAACTAGGGGAAGCGTAGGACCACAGATGTAATCTGTGCGTGGACCCGGAAGACGTGGGTAAAGCCCTCAATGAATACTTTGCGTCAGTCTTCACAATGGAAAAGGACGACGCAGGTATAGACATCAGGGTGAAGAACTGTGAAATATTAGAGGAAATTAAGATATAGAGAGAGGAAGTACTAGCGAGTTTAGTGGCCTTAAAAGTGGACAAATCTGCAGGCCCAGATGAGATGTATCCCAAGCTGTTGAGGGAGGCAAGGGAAAAGATATCAGGGGCCCTGGCAGTAATTTTCAAATCCTCTGACTACAGGTGAGGTGCCAGAGGACTTGAGGACTGCTAATGTTGCCCCATTATTAAAAAAGGGAGGAGGGATAGACCAGGAAATTACAGACTAGTCAGTCTAACCTCAGTGGTGGGGAAGTTACTAGAAAGAATTCTGAGAGACAGAATATATCTGCACTTGGAGAGACACGGATTAATCAGGGATGGTCAGCATGGATTTGTTAAGGGAAGGTCGTGTTTGACAAATTTAATCAAATTTTTTGAGGAGGTAACCAGGAGTGTTGATGAAGGTAATGCATTTGATGTGATCTAAATGGACTTTAGCAAGGCTTTTGATCCCTCATGGCAGACTGGTCAAGAAAGTAAGAGCCCATGGGATCCAAGGCAATGTGGCATGTTGGATCCAAAATTGGCTGAGAGGCAGGAAGCAGAGGGTGATGGTAGAGGGGTGTTTCTATGACTGCAAGTCTGTTTCCAGTGTGGGTTCCACAGGGCTCGATGCTGGGGCCCTTGCTGTTTGTGGTGTACATAAATGATTTGGACTTAAATGTAGCGGGTATGATCAAGAAGTTTGCAGATGACACGAGAATTGGTAGGGTGGTAAATAGTGAGGAGGATAGCCGTAAACTGCAGGAGGATATCAATGGACTGGTCAGGTGGGCAGAGCAGTGGCAAATGGAATTCAACCCGGAAAAGTGTGAGATAATGCACTTGGGGAGGGCTAACAAAGCAAGGGATTACACCATGAATGGTAGGACCCTGGAAAGTACTGAAGATCAGAGGGACCTTGGTGTGCATACCCACAGATCCCTGAAGGTAGCAGGGCAGGTAGATAAGAAGGCATATGGGATACTTGCCTTTATTAGCGGAGGCATAGAATACAAGAACTGGGAGGTTATGCTGGAACTGTATAAAACGCTGATTAGGCCACAACTGGAGTACTGCGTGCAGTTCTAGTCACCACATTATAGGATGGATGTGATTGCACTGGAGAGGGTACAGAGGAGATTTCCCAGGACGCTGCTTGGGCTGGAGGGTCTAAGCTACGAGGAAAGATTGGATAGGTTGGGGTTGTTTTCTTTGGAGCAACGAAGGTTAAGAGGGGACCTGATAGAGCTGCATAAGATTATGAGGGACAAAGATAGGGTGGATAGGAAGGTACTTTTTCCATTAGTAGAGGGGTCAATAACCGGGGGCATAGATTTAAGGAAAGAGGTAGAAGGCTAAGAGGGGAGTTGAGGAGAAATTTCTTCACCCAGAGGCTGGTGGGAGTCTGGAACTCACTGCCTGAAATGATGGTTGAGTCAGAAACTCTCGTAACATTTCAGAAGTATTTAGATATTAGATACTGTTCTAAAGAAGAGTCATACGGACTCGAAACGTTAACTCGGTCTTTCTCTCCACAGATGCTGTCAGACCTGCTGAGTTTTTCCAGCAATTTTTGTTTTTGTTGTATTTAGATATTAACTTGCTTTGCCATAGCTTCCAGGGCTATGGGCCAAGTCCTGGAAAATGGTTTTGGTGTCGTCAGATCTTTGTTGACCGGCGCGGGCACTATGGGCCAAAAGGCCTCCTGTGCTGTAAACATCTGAGTCTATGAATCAATGATCTTGAATACCTCTATCAAGACACCTGTCAGCCGTCTTTTCTCCAAGGAAAAGAGTACCAACCTCTCCAATCTATCCTCGTAGGTATAGTTTTTTTATCCCTGGAATCATTTTTGTGAATCTCTTCTGTACTCTGTCCAATGCCTTCACATCCTTCCTCAAGTATGGTGCCCAGAACTAGACGCAGTACTCCAGATGAGACCTAACTAGTGTTTTATGCAAGTTCAACATTACCTCCTTACTTTTGTGCTCAATAAATGACAGTGACAGCAGTGGCTACCAACTACAAGATGCGTTTCAGCAACTCACCAAGGTTCCTTTGACAGTACTTTCCAAATCCTCAATCTCTACCACCTAGAAGGACAAGGGCAGCACATGCATGGGAACACCACCACCTGCAAGTTTCTCTCCAAGCCACATACCATCCTGACTTCAAGAAGGTGGCTCACTACCACCTTCTCAAGGGCTATTAGGGATGGGCAATAAAAATGACGGCCTGGCCAGTGACCATGTCCCGTGAAAGAATAAAAAAAGTTAAAATACTACTTGACCGCGTTCTCACTATTCTACATGTTGCAGATGCATCAATTCATGACAGAATTGATAGTGATCACCGCTCAGCTCTTGTGGAGACCAAGTTCCACCTTCACTCTGAGGGCACCCCGGTCATGTTGTGTGGCACAAACACTGCTAAATGGGATAGATTCAGAACATTATAGTTATAGCACAAAAGGAGGCTCTTTGGCCCATTGTGTCCATGCTAGCTCTCTGTAAGAACAACCTAGCTTGTCCCGAGCCTTTTCCCTGTAGTTTTGCAATTTGTTTCTTTTCAGATAATTATCCAATTTTCTTTTGAAACCAATAATTGCATCTGCTACATCACATTCTTGGGCAGTGAAATCCAGATCTTAACCAGTCATGTTACGTTCTGTTTCTTTTGCCCATCACCTTAACTTGATTATCTCGAGCTCTTGGCCCTGCCACCAATGGGGACAGTTTCTCTTTATCTACTCTGTCAAGACCCCTCATGATTTTGAACATTCTATCAAATCTCCTCTCCACCTTTCTCTAAGGAGAACAGCCTCAGCTTCACCAATGTATCCATGTAACTGAAGTCTCTCATCCCCAGAATCATTCTGATAAATCTTTTGTGCACTCTCTCCAATGCTATCCTAAAATGCAGTGGCCAGAATTGGACATAGTATTCCAATTGAGGCTGAACCAGTTATTTAAATATAACTCTTTACTTTTATACTCCTATGCTGCCATTTATAAAGCCCAGGATCCCATATGACTTATCAGCCGCTTTCTCAACCCGCTCTCACACTTTGTGCATGCATACCCCCACATCCCTGTGCTCCTGCATCCTCTTTAGAATTGTCTCTTTTATTTTATATTGCCTTTCCTCATTTTTCTTACCAAAATGTATAATTTCACACTTCTCTGCATTAAGTTTCATCTGTCACACGTTTGCCTATTCCAACAACTGTCTATGTCCAATTGAAGTTTATCACTATTCTCTTCAGAGTTTTGTGTCATCTGAAAATTTTGAAATTATACCTTGCACACCCAAACCTAGATCATTAATATTAATATTAATCAAGAAAAGGAGTGGTCCTATTAACAACCCCGAGGGAACCTCACTATAGATTCCTCCAGTCTGAAAAACAAATGTTTTCCACAATGATGTTAATATGATGTCTTTTCCACTACTCTGTTTTTGTCACTCAGTCAACTGAGTAACATCCATGCTGTTACTGTCCCTTTTATTCCATGGACTTCAAGTTCACTGACAAGCCTGTTAAATGGCACTTTATAAACACATTTTGGAAGTCCATGTACACCACATCAATCACATCACCCTCATCAACCCTCTCTGTTGCCTCATCAAAAAGTTCAAAATTGTAGATAAGAATGATTTTCTCTTAAATTCATGCTTGCTTTCCTTAATTAATTTAGAATATATCTAGCAGTTCAGAACTGGGAATCCATTCAGTGCTATGGGCCATCAATAGCGGCAAAATTGTATTCCACCGGCGTGCTTCAGGCCTTCCGAGACCGGCGGTCACCATGGGGGTGGGGGTGCATCATTGGCCCCTAAATGACATTTTATTTTGATTTGTTAAGTTTCCTTTAAGATTTTGTCTTTTGTTACAGTGCACCTTTAAGGGATTATCACCTTAATTTCACCCATTAATTTGTCAATTTGACCTTTTGTTTATTTGATTTTGCTCAAAAGAGTATATAGGGGCATCCTGGGCCTGGCCAAGGTGGCCATTAACAGGTCCAGGCAGCAGGCAGACGAGGGGTCATCTGGCCCGATTGCCTGCCTCTCTTCAGCGGCTACATTCGTGTCCTGGTGTTCTTAGAAAGGGAGCACGCGGTGTACACTGGCAAGCTTGAGGCCTTCCACGACCAGTGGGCACCACGAGGGCTGGAGTGTTTTATCAGCCCCAAAATGACATTTTGTTTTAGTTTGTTAAGTTTCCTTTAAATCCTTATCTTTCATCACAGTGCCCCTTTAAGGGACTGTCAATTTGGTTAATTTAGTTAATTGTTCTTAGTTCATAGGTACTCAAAAGAGTATAAAGAGAGACGCAGCCTTCCACGACCAGTGAGCACTGCCGGGGCTGGAATGCATCATTAGCTCCCAAAATGACACTTTATTTTAGATTGTTAAGTATTCTTTAAATCCTTATTTTTTTCGTTACAGTGCCCTTTAAGGGGCTGTCAATTTGGTTAATTTTGTCTAATTCACAGGTGCTCAAAAGAGTATATATAGAAGCAGCCTGGGCCTGGCCAAGGTGGCCATTAACAGGTACAGGCAGCAGGCAGTCGAGGGGTCATCCGGGCCGACTGTCTGCTCCTCTTCATGACTATGTTTGCACCTGGGTGTCCCTGGTGTCCACTGGTAGGCTTGAGGCTTTCCACGACCATTGGGTACTGCAGGGGCTGGAGTGCATCATCCGCCCCAGGAAGACTATTTTAATTTCATTTCATAAATTACCTTTGAAAGCTTTGATTTATTTGTTAATTAGTTTATTTTTGGTTCAATGCTTTAAAAAGAGTGTAAATATAGGAGCAGCCTGGGTCTGGCCAAGGTGGCCATTAACAGGTCCAGGCAGTAGAGGTCGAGAAGGTTGTCTGGTCTGACTGCCTGCCTTTGTTCTGCGGTTACATCTGCACCCGGGTATCCCTGGAGGAGAATGTGGTGTCCAACGGTATGCTTGAGGCCTTCTGTGAATGGTGGCACCTGGGGGGACTGGAATGCATTATCAATCCTGGGAAATACATTTTAATTTGATTATTAATTTTCCTTTAAAGCTTTGGTTTGTTTCTGTTTTGTTTCTTCTTGTTAAATTGCCCAGTAGTGCCCCTTTCAAATGGGGTGCTTGATTGATAATGGGTTTACAAATGAGGTATATATAAGGGCAGACTGAAACTTCTTGTTGGGTTTGGAGGTACATGTTTGTAATGTGTGTCTTTGTAAATAAAATTTAGAAGTGTATAAAGAATAGTCTCTAGTTCATCATCATCATCATTCCTCATCATCTGGCCATCTGAATTGTAACACCACGTTCTACCATCACTATCAAGCTTTGGGATCAACCTTGGTTCAATGGGCAGTGAGAAGAGCATGCTAAAAGTGCCAGCAGGCACATTTAAAATTGAGGTGCTAACCTGGTGAAGCCAAAACATCGGACTACATGCATGCTAATCAGCAGAAACAACATGTTATAAACAGAGCTAAGCGATGCCACAATCAATAGATTAGATCAAAGCTCTGTAATCTTGCCATGTCCAGTTGTGAATGTGGTAGACAATTAAACAACTATCAAGAGAAGGAGGCTTCATGAATCACCCCATCCTTAATGATGGCAAAACCTAGCAAGTACAAAAGACAAGGCTGAAGATGCTATGAAGAAAAGGTGAGTGATTGGGACGAGTTAAGTTGTTCTTGCAGAGAGCTGGCACAGACTCATAGCTGAGTGGCCTCTTTCTGTGCTGTAACTATTCTATGAAGCATTTGCAACCATCAGCCAATATTGAGTGGACAATCCGTCTTACTGAAATTTCCACCAACATAGATACCATTCTTTAGTCAATTAGATTCACTCCATGTGACATCAAGGAACAGCTGAGGGCACTAGATATGGCAAAGACAATGAGCCCGTACAACTAGCAAAAGGAAGAGGCTCGACAACATCCTCACTCTCAATTTTGGCAGAGCTCAGCACGTGTGTGCAAAAGCCAAGGTTGAAGTGTTTGCAACCCTCTTCAGCCAGCATTGCTGGTTGGCGATCCATTTCAGCCTCTTCCCGAGGTCTCCACCATCACAGATCCTGGCGTTCAGCCAATTTGATTCAGCTCACACAATAATCAAGAAATAGCTGAGTGCACTGGATACAGCAAAGGCCATGGGCCCCAACAACACCCTGGTTGCAGTGCTGAACACTTATACTTCAGAACTAGCTGCGCCTTTAGCCAAGCTGTAGAACACTGGCATGTACCCAGTGAATTGGAAAATTGTCCAGTATTGTCCTGTATACAAAAAGCAGGACAAATCCAATATAGCCATTTTCTGCTGCATAAGTCTACTTTCAATCGTCAGCAAAGTGATGGAAGGCATCATCGATGCTGCTATCAAACGGCACTTACTCACTGACAACTTGCTTGCCAATGCTTCGTTTGCATTCTGCCAGGACCAGTCATCTCCAGACCTCATTCCAGACCTTGGTCCAAACATGGACTAAAGGGCTGAATTCCAAAGATGAGGTGAAATTGACTGTCCCTGACATCAAGGCAGCATATGACTGAATATGGCATTAAGGAGTAAAATTGAAGTCAATGGGAATCAGGTGATTAAACTCTCCATTGGCTAGTTTCTAGTTCAAAGGAAGATAGTTGTGGTTCCTGGAGGCCAATCATCTCAGCCACAAGATATTGTTGGAGAAGTTCCTCAGGGCACTGCTCTAGGCCTAACCATCTTCATGCTGCTTCATCAATGACCTTCTCCCATCATAAAGTCAGAAGTGGAGATGTTCTCTGATGATTGTGCAATTTCAGTGTATCGCAACACCTCATACTGAAGTAGTCTGTGTCCATATGCAGTAAGACCTGAACAATATTCAAGCTTGGACTAATTAGTGGCAAGTAGCATTTGTTCCATGCAAGTGCCAGGCAACAACCATCTCTAACATGAGAGCATCAACATCACCGATCCACCAATTATCAACATTCTGGGGGCTCACCATTGACCAGAAACGTAACTGGACCAGCACATAAATACTGTGGCTACAAGGCTGGGAATTCTGCAGCGAGTAACTCACTCCTCAACACCCCAAAGCCTTTCCTCTATCTACAAGGCACAAGGTGGGAAAGATGGAATACTCCCCACTTGCCTGAATGAGCATTGTTCCAACCGCACTCAAGAAATTTGATATCATCCAGGCACCCAAGCTTGATTGGCATCCCGTCCACCACCTTAAACATTCATTCCTTCCACCTAGCACACAGTAGCAGCAGTGTGTACCATCTTGATCGCCAACTTGCTAAGCCTCTTCTGTTGCATCTTCCAAACCCTCAAACTCTACCACCTAGAAGAACAAGGGCAGCAAGGACATGGAAATGCCACAATCTGCAAGTTCCCCTCCAAGTCACACACGTCCTGACTTGGAACCATAACATCATTCCTTCATTGCTGGGTCAAAATCCTGGAACTTCTTACCTAACATCACACTGAGTACCTATACCACACAGACTGCAACAGTTCAAGAAAGTGCTGTTCACCACCTTTGCAAGGGCAATTAGGGATGGACAATAACTGCTGGCTTTACCAATGAATCCCATATTTCATGAATTAAAAAAAATCTCCATTTTCATACTGTGGCCCACATCAATCAGCATATGCACACTTTTAATCTTTTAACTCATTACCTGATGCCAGTTCTGTGGGGAGTCACTAATCTTCTTCACTGAGCCAGGTTGCAGTTTATTAATGAGCCTTAAATGGAAGGAAATACAGGATTAAATCATACTTTTTTTGTGAATATGGGAAAACACCTACAGTAATGTTGTAATATAATGTTGCAATATTGGAAAATCAAGTTTGACAGGCCTGTACTAAGGGTTACAGGACAGGATGGCAAGGCACTGACCGCACTACAGGACAGAAAAAGCATTGAGGGGAAATGTTCTCCTTAAAATTTTGTTGCTAAGCATGGCCAGTTTTTTTCAATGCGTAGTATCTTCCTGATTGCTGCGTTGATGCACAGGCGTGCAGCTTAGAAGGGAATATTGGTGAAAGGTTACAGGACAGGATAGAGAGGCACTGGCAAAAATTACAGGATAGTGAGGACTAGTGTGGGTTACAGAATAGGGCAGAGAAATTCTAAGGTGTTAGAAGTCTCAGGATGCAGTAGAAAGTATAATTTAGAGTTGGTATTGGGGGTATGGTCATGTACACACACTGAAGCTGTGAGTTTGCTGCAAATGCAGGTCGGAGCTTTTGATTTCTACACTTGGATACTTCTATTCCTAGAATTGAGGCTTTGATATTTCCAATAGTTTTGCTTACTGGCACAATATGACTCCATTTTTCAGCTCCTCCATTAGGTTTTCTGTAAGAGTTGCTCCAGTAACATCTTCAATCCACCTCCGAATAGCCTCATCTTTCTGTGGGTCATATTTCTGGGCAATCTGTAAGTTAGACATCAGATTTAAGTGCAGATGAAATTATCAGCCACAACCATCTATTTCTTTCTCCTTCATATGCTTATCTAGATTTCCCTTAAATACATCTGTACTATTTGCCTCAACTACTCCCTTTGGTAACGAATTCCACGTTCTCACTACCCTTTGGGTAAAGATGCTTCTCCTGAATTCCTTATTTGATATCTTAGTGAATATCATATATTGATGGCCTCTAGCTTTGCTCTATCCTACAAGTCTAAACACTCTTTCTGTGTCTACTCTATTAAACTCATTCATAATTTTAAACACTTATATTAAATCATCCTCAGGCTTCACTTTTCAAGAGAAAAGGGACCTAGCGTGTTCATCCTTTGCTGATAAGTAAAACCAAAGTTCTGATATTAGCCTTGTACATCTTTTTTTGCACCACCTCCAATACATTTATCTCTTTTTTATAATCTGGCAACCAAAATTGCATGCAGTACTCTCAAATGTAGTCTAACCAAGGTTCGATATAAGTTTAGCATAACCTCTCCACTTTTCAAAGCTAAGCTCTGGAAATAAACCCTAATGCTTGGTTTGCTTTCTTTTAATGGCTTCATTAACTGTCACAATTTTTTATGATTTTGTGTATTTGTACATGCAGATCCCTTTGATCCTCTACCCTATTTAGATTTTATTTTCCATATACGTAACATGCTTATTTTTCTGACCAAAATTTATTACCTCTCACTTGTCTAAGTTGAAATCAATTTGCCAATTATATGCCTGTTCAGCAAGCTTGTAATGTTTCGCAATTCTTCTCAGTATTGACTATCGCTCCTAAATTGATGTTGTCTGAAAATTTAGAAATTATATTTCTGATTCCAAAGCCTAAATCATCAATGCAAATTGTGAACAACAATAATCCAAGCATCGATTCTACTTTCTGGCACTCCGAATAGCAACCCTTTATCCCTACTTTTAGCTTTCTATCTTGCAGCCAGCTAGCTATCCATTCTGCCATTTGTTCCTGACTCCATATTCTCTAACCTTATTCATTAGTCTAATAAGTAGCTTATTATGCACCTTATTAAAGGGTGCTTGAAAAATCTAGATACATTACATCTTCTGCATTATCCTTGTCTACTCCGCTACATGTTCAAAAAATTCAATGATGTTGTCCAAGAAACACTTTCCCTTTTGAAATCCATATTTGCTATTCATTATTGTATTTTTAGTTTTTAAATTCTTTTTCTATTTTATTCTCCATTAGAGATTTGTACAAATTAAAAATTTTCATTCTTGTGTTTAAATCGCTTATGTCAGGGAGAGAAATTAGAGACCGGTAAATGCCTTTGCCCCTTGCCTCATCCCATTTGCTGGAATTCCTCCATGGTCTCTCCCCACCATAGATTGGGGTTAATAGATTAGTATGGATTGAGGGTTGCTTAACGGACAGAAAACCAAATTGGAATAAACAAGTTATTTTCAGGATGGCAAGGTATAACTAATGGTGCCTCAAAAGCCAGTGCTGGGGCCTCAGCTATTTACAGTCTAGATCAATATTTTAGATGAGTGTAAATTATCTAGGTTTGCTGCTGTTACAAAGCTAGTAGGGAAGTAAGCTGTGAGGAGGATGCTAAAGACTGCAAAGTAATGGAGATGGTTAAATGATTGGGTAAAAAAGGTTGCAAATGGAGTATAATGGGGAAAGTGTAAAATTGTCAACTTTGTTAACAAGACTGATTAGAATGGGCCTATGTTTTCTAAAGTTTAGAAGAATGAGAGGTTATCTCATTGAAATCTGTAAAATTCTTAGAAGCCTTGACAGGATAGGTGCTGAGAGGCTGTATTCCCTGGCTCAGTCTGGAACTGGGGCTCATAATCTCAGGATAAGGGATTAGCCATTTAGGGCTGAGGGGAGGAAAATCTTCTTCACTCAGAGTTGTGAATCTTTAAAATTCTCTATCCTAGAGGCTGGAGATACTTAGTCGCTGAGTATTTCATGATTGTGATTGATAGATTTTTTTTGGGAACTATGGGGATATGCAGATGTGGCAGGAAAGAGGAGTTGAGGTAGAAGTTCAGCTGCCATCTTATTGAATGGTGGACCAGGCTGGAAGGCCATATGACCTCCTATTTCTTATGTTCTGAGACTAAGAGACACAGGGAAAACACAGAAAGACACAAAGTATAAACAGAAAGTGCTGGAGATATTAGCAGATTAGACAGTATCTGTAGAGAGAGAAACAAAGTTAGCGTTTTAGTTAAGTGACCTTTCATTAGGACTGTAAAATTTTGGAAAGGTAACCGATTTGAAGTACCTATAGTGGCAGGGAATCTGAGGAAAGAACAGAGAGGAAGGTCTGCAGTAGGGTGGAAAGCAGGAGTGATTAAATTCCAAAAGAGATGGTAGAGGCAGAAAGTGATGGGAAAGAAATAGAAGCAGAGAAAGAGACCCAGAGCAAAGAGGCACTGAGAAAAAACACAGAAGGGACAGACTCAGAACTCAGTCTCACATAGCCTCTGGGCCCAAGAAGCATGTAGTGTAGAGCCCTGCAGACTGGGTGACCGCTTTGTGGAACACCTTTGGTCTGTCCACAAGCATTACCCAGACCTCCCTGTCGCTTGCCATTTCAACACACCACTCTGCTCTCATGCCCACATGTCTGTCCTTGGCCTGCTGCAATATTCCAGTGAAGCTCAACGCAAACTGGAGGAACAGCACCTCATCTTCCAACTAAGCACTTTGCAGCCTTCCGGACTTAATATTGAGTTCAACAATTTCAGATCATGAACTCTCCTCCATCCCGACCCCCTTTCCGATCCCCCCCTTTTCCGATCCCCCCCTTTTCCAATAATTTATAATTATTTTTTACACTATATTTTTTTCTTTTCCCTCCTATTTTTAAATTTATTTCGATCTATTGTTTCAGCTCCACCTTTTAGCCCATTTAGATCCCTTCCCCCCACCCCACCCGCACTAGGGCCATCTGCCACTAGCTTGCTTCCCTTAATGTCCCCATTAGCACATCTTTTAGATAATATCACCACCATCAACACCCCTTTGTCCTTTTGTCTATGACATCTTTGGCAGTCTCTTCTTGGCCTCCACCTATCACTGGCCCTCTATCGAGCTCTCTTGTCCCACCCCCTTCTACCAGCATATATTTCATCTCATTTCTATGTGTCTTAGTTCTGATGAAGGGTCATACGGACTCGAAACGTCAACTGTATCCCTCTCCGCAGATGCTGTCAGACCTGCTGAGTTTTTGTTTTAACTAGTTTCCTGTTCAGTTGCACTGTCAATGTGGTATTTTCTCGTTCACTCTCTGATTTTTGTTTCCTTCAGCCTAGGTCTCCCAATGCAGTCTACATATGCACTTTGTTCCTTCATCAAGCCCACACACAAGCACCCAATCCACTGTTATGTTTATTTCTTTAATTTAAATTATAATTTGGTGAAGGATGATGTGGTCAACCATGCCAAAGGCTGAGAAGAGAAAAGAAGGATAGCTTACCACAATTTTGCAAAATTAAAGGCGGTGTAAAAATACAAGTCAATGTTGTATCTAACCTGTGTAAAGTGAAAGTGAAGCCAAAAGTAGGAAAGTTTAATTCTCATAAACTAACATCTATTTATTTGTAATTAAAATGATTTAAATAGAATAAAATGTGAAATGCAGAGTGAAACTGAAGATTTAAATCAAAAAGAATTGCTGCCAAACCTTTAAATTGAATAAGTTGTTTCTGTACTACACTCAGAGCTTTATTACAGCGATCACTCCTTTACTTAACATCCAACCTCCTACAGTCTTTTATATACAAGAGGAATACCATTATTGTCAGTTAAACTATTTTAATAGTATTCCCAATGGGACAGAAATTGTGGATATATCCGAAGTGGACATGTTTATGAAACTGAGTTTCATGAACTGAAGGTGTCCCAGCTGCCCTGGCTCTGTAAACTCAATAATAACACAAACAAATTTTATGGGACTAAATCTTGCAAGAGGCTGCCTTCCCCAAAAACTAGGCACAGACTGGAGCCACGCGACCACAGCCATTTAACAGCTGCCTGTTGGCTGCCGTTCACATCCTGTGGATCCAATACTTCAGGAGGTTAAATCTCTCCTATTTGGTTTATTTTCACTGAATTTAAATCTCTACTATTTGATTTATCTTCACTTTGCTGATCTCTGACCATTTTTGATATCATTCCTAACTTCTCCTTGGAACCTGATTCGTCAACAAGCTAGCTAATATTTAAAATAATGTTTCTAGAGATTACCCACGTCAGTGCTCATTGTGAACACAATAGAAATTGCCAGTCCCCTCTCTTCAGCTCTGAAAAAGAGTCGTACGGACGCAAAACGTTAACTCTGTTTCTCTCTCCGCAGATGCTGTCAAATCTACTGCGTTTTACCAGCTTTTTCTGTTTTTATTTCAGAAACTGCCAGTTTGCTTTAAGTTTATAAACAGAATAGAACCTAAAAATCTATGTGACCTGTTGATAAATGTTTTAGGGAGCTGGTGGTTATCCAGCAACTTTCGGGTAGCGTTCCTTATTCTGCACACTCACAATCTTTGTACACAAAAAGGGAAAGGCCAGATCTTACCTTACGGTTCACCTCTGCCGAGAGGCCATATGCAGGTCCCTTGTTGAAGTGCACTGACATCTCTGAGCTGTTTGTTGCAAGCTTACAATCCCCACACACCAGCACCTGCTGTCACTCTCGTTAGTTCTGGGAGTCGTATAAAATTTCCAAAACTTTTCAAACTCTTGAATTAGTTGGGTCTGAGAAACCTCCCTATTGGCTCAGAAGACAGCAAATCAGGAAAGTCTAGCTAACAATGCTAGTGATGCCCGCCTATTGGAATTTGAAAAAGTGTCGTCAGTTTTTCCATGTTGTCTGTTTATCTTGGATCTGAGCAGAGATTGGTTTGATTTCTCATCAGCATTTTAGAGTTGGACAGAAAAGAAATCGGAAATTTGTAGGATGTCAGCAAGACCATTTCTGCTTCTGAGGAAAAGCAGCTAGTTCAGTCACTGTAAAGTGCCAGGCCCAATTGGGCAGTTCCAATATTGAACCAAGCCCCCACTGGGTAGCCCCTCTGAGTAGCTGGGCTTTGCTGAGCTTAAATATTTGGCAAAATGACACAGATTTTCAGAGAAACTGAAAACACTGCAAGCTAAGGCCTAAATTTCAGCAAACTTATCCTGAGTTATTCAACATAAATAGGAATTGAGCTCTTAATGTTCTGATATAATGCAGTCAGTCTGAATTTTAAACCAATACAGAATGTGGAAAAGTGATGGGGGTCTCAGTGATAATCACATCACCTGGGGGAGGGGGTTCAGGATTATTGAAACAAAATAACGCTGAACAAAATTTAGTAAATTAATAATATGCAGGATTATCAAGGCTTCTCCACTCAAGTGAATAGAAATTCGTAGAATAGTTCAGGGTATCATTACAAGCCACCACTTCAGGAAACAGTCCCTGAGGAGAAGACAGAGAAATAGCTTCATTGTAAGATTCACTGATGGAGCAGAAGGGTTCTCCAACAGGTATTCCAAGAATGTTTCAGAGTTCAATAGAAATCCCAGTCAAAAACTGATCTCTAAACAGACTGCAACCCATTCTTTTGAAACTCTGGTGTTTTAAATGTGCTTTGTTGAACAGATTAACCTTATGTATGCTAAACGCCTTTCTCATCAGAATTGCAACTAGACGCATCTGGATTCTCAGTTAGCCACATGTTGACAGTGGCTACTGTATTGGAACAATTCTAGACCAAGTATTGCCAAGGTTGGATGAGTCTTTTCTTATCTTCTAATGCTGTTTAAGATGGGATTTTTCATTTTTGACAGAATATAATGCATTTATTACAGAAAAGCATTGCACAGAGTTACAGGAGGTATGTGACGGCTTCTCCTGTAAGAAAGACATGTAATATATTGTGGGTATGAGTCTTGGCTCAGAGGTAGCACTCTTGCTTCTCAGTCAAAAAGTTGTGTGTTCACATCCTATTCCAGAGACTTAACCTACTACTCAGATTGACACTCCTGGTACAATATTGAGGGAGTACTGCATGGTTGGAGGTGCTGTCTTTCAGATGAGAAACCAAGGCACCTTCTGCTCTCTCAGGTGGGAGTAAAAGATCCCACAACATTATTTTGAAGAAGAGCATGGAGTTTTCCTTCGTGCCCTGGCAACCTGCCCCTTAACCAAGATCACCAAAATGGGACTATCTGGTCATCATCACATTACAGTTTTGGGGTCTTGCTGTGTGCAAATTGGCTGTTGTATTTCCTTCATTATAGCAGTGACTACACTCCAAAATCACTTAATTGGCTATAAAGCACTTGGGATATTCTGAGGTGGTGAATGGCACTATAGAAATGCAAGTTCTTTCATGCTTTACAGTTTAAAGTGAAATTCTTGATTATCCAGTTTAAAAGGGATTGCAAAAGTATTTGTGCAAATATTTAATTGGTATGTTAGTTCAGAAAGTTGTGGCAATTGCAGAAAAACAATAGGATGAAATATACCGCGACAACAAAATATTAGACTTTGAACCAATAAATGAGGGATAAGCCCTGCATTTCAACTCCTGGCAATGGAAAAAGGCCACTATCCAAATAAAGCATGGGCCAGGGGGATTGGTCGTTCAGGAGTTAACTTAGTCACACTATGAGCTGGAGTAAGAATGTGTGTTCTGTGCAGACAGGAGTTTGCAATCCGATGAAATAATGGCACGGGTACTAAATTGAGGCTCAGACTGTAAATCAGATGCTTTTACAGAGTTTATATTACCACAACACCGCCTTATAAGTCCTTGCACCTTATTGCTCAAGTTTGGAGACTAGAGGGAACAAATCTGGGAGCAATCAAAATCCCCCCTCAGCTGTTGCCAGCATCAGTTGTATAAACACACAGTTCAGGAGATTTCAGACTTTATATGGACATCAGGCATTAACTGCTAAAGCTCTCACTCTAAACACCTCACAGTTTAGACAGATAGCAGCTTCTGGAAGGCATAAACTCCACTTTCTTCCTTTTGCAGAAATCAGTTTTCACATCCACGCTACTGGCCCAATCACTTTGTAATGTTTATATTGGGTACTGTCAGTAGCTGGTTCAGGCTATCCACATGGATTCCAGTTTCTGGAAAGATTGAGCATTGTCTGTGTGTAACAGTGAGTGCAATGTCTGACTATAGCGCTGAACACTGTGTATGGTGTCAAATGGGAGTCAGTCTCAGGTATATGGAATATGCTTGCAGAATATTATGATGTATTTGCTGATATTTATAGTACAATAGGAAGGAAAGGATCAATAATTTGATGATCTGGAGAATATGCTCCTGGTACATGGTGATGTCATTTTGCTAGTTTTGCTCTATGAAAGTCAGTCTATTTTTGTTGGTTTGACCATTGCTGGGCTATCACAGCCTGTCACTGAATCAGACAGTGGTGTGAGGAGAATAGCTCCTTTTTTAGTATAAGATTCCCCAGTGATGTCATTAATACTCACAGAGCTGTTGTCATTGGGCCCAGTGTGGAGTCTGGACCTCGGGTTCATATAATAACTGTTTGCTTGAACTAGTGCCATGTGCCTATTTAAGGAGGAGATTTGGACAATTCGAGCATTCTTTCACACTCCCTAGAGCTTCACTGTAGAAATCCTGAAGAAATTAATGTTTAGAAAACAGAGTGATGGGGTAAATTTGATTTTAAATTGGTTAAAATACACAAGAGATTGATTTTAAATGGTTTTTAACTTAGTTTATCCCTGTAACTGAACTATGAGAACAGGGAGATTAACATTTTAAATAATTTGAAATATTGGCCTGTTTGTAGTTGTGACTGAGCCTTCCTGCCTAGTCTGCCACCTTGCTGCCTGGGACAGTGCTCCTGGCTTCCGATCCTCCTCTTTTCTAGGTGCATTGTTTGAGATCTCTGTCCTTCACAAAGATTCAGCCATCTATATTGAACAACGTAGTTCTTTCTCACATTCCCCATCGAGAATCTGAACCTGGTCGAGAACCAGAGAATACAGATTTAAAGTGATTGGCAAAAGAATCAACGATGACATGAGGAAAAACTTCTTATGCAGTGACTGGTTAGGATCTGGAATGAACTGCCTGAGAGTGTGGTGGAGGCAGATACAATTGTGGCTTTCAAAAGAGAATTGGATGAGGGAAAGAATTTGCAGGGCTAGGGGAAAGAACAGAGATAGGACAAGCTAAGTTGCTCCTGCAGAGACCAGGCATAAGCTTGATGGGTCGAATAGCCTCCTATGCTATAACCATTCCTTGATTTTATGAACCATTCACTGTGGCACCATCAGACAAACCTGGAGATGGGTGAACAGGGCCAGACAGGTGGGGGTGAGCCCACACTGCTGGTGGGTGGGGTGGAAGCAGAAGGAATGACTGAAAATCATAATTCACACTCTTTGTCAAGGTTTATAATTTCCTAGCAAAACTTTCTTTCCTTTGTAAGGGTTAGTATGGTAGATAGCGTATAGGAAAGGCAGTGCATAACTTAAATCATAGATTAGAAATTTATAGAACTGAAGGAGACCATTCAGTACATCGTTGCTGCACTGACCTATATGGAATCATCCAGCCTAATCCCATTTTCCAGCTCTTGGTCCATAACATTGTAGATTACACCCTTTCATGCAGTGCACTCCAGACCTCCTCCATCTTTTTGGTGAAAAAATTCCCCTGAAGTCCCTTTCAAACCTCATACCTCTTACCCTAAATCTCTGACCCTGTTTATGGACGCCTCAACCAAGGAGAGTAGGGTCTTCCTATCCATAGATCACTCATAATTTAATACACTTCAATTAGGTCTCCCCTTAGCTTCCTCTGTTCCAAACAAAACAATCCCAGCCTTTCCATTCTTCCCTCTCCAGTCCAGGCAACATCCTCATAAATCTCCTTGGTACCCTTTTTAGTGCAATCACATTTTCTGACAGTGCAGTGACCAAAACTGCATGTAGTACATCAGCTGTGGCTTCAGCAATGTTTTATACAGTCCCAGCATAAGCTCCCTGCTCATATACACTGTATTCTGTGCTTTGGTCAATAAATTCAGGTGTTCTGTATGCCTTCCTGACTATCTTATTTACCTGTCTAGCCACCTTCAGGAATCTGTGGAAATGCACTTCAAGGTCCATCTGTCCTTCTATACTTACACCATTTATTGTGTATTGAGAATAGTGGAATAGACAAAAGCATTTAGGTGGAGGAGACCATAGCATATAAGTAGAATAGACCATTGCAGATGTCTTAAATTTAATCTTCTGAAGTTCGTTCAATGCAGGAACCATTCCTTTGGATTGGAAAATTGCACAAGTCACTCCAATAATTAAGAAAGGTGACAGAGGGAAATCAGGGAACTATAACCCAGTTAGTCTAACATCTGTTGTCGGGAAATTACTATAGTCTAAAATTAATGATAGAGTGATTGATAGCTCAAAAAAATTTCAACTATACAGAAAGAGCCAGTAGGGATTTACAAAGAGCAAGTCTTTTTGGTATTTTTGATATTTTTTGATATTTTTGAAGAAGTGACTAAAGTACTAGATAGAATATCTATGCACGTTATTTATATGGACATCTGGAAGGCATCAGATAAAACCCTTTATAAGAAACTGTTAGTTAAAGTTAAAGTTCATTCATTTGAAGGCAAATTATTGACCTGGTTAGGACATTGGCTGAATGCCAGGAGACAAAGAGTAGGAATAATGGGCAGGGACACTAATGGTTTTTAATTCTTTAATGGGATATGAGTATTGCTGGAAAGACCAGCATTTATTTCCCATCCCTAATTGCCCTTGAGAAGGTGGTGATCCACCTTCTTGAACTGATGCAGTCCATTTGGTGTAGGTACACCAACAGTGCTGTTAGGAATGGAGTTCCATGATTTTGACTCAACAACAGTGAAGGAGCAATGATATATTTCCAAGATGGTGTGCAACTTGGAGGGGAATTTGCAGGTGGTGATGTTCCCATTTTTGGCTGCCTTTGTCCTTCTAACCAGTAGAGGTTGCGACTCAGGAGGGCGCTGTCAAAGAAGCCTTGGTGAGTTGTTGCAGTGCATCTTGTATACGGTATGCACTGCTGCTACTGTGCACTGGTGGTGGAAGAATTGAATGTTTAAGGTTGTGGATGGGGTGCTGATCAAGTGGGCTATTTATCTTGGATGGTATTCAGCTTTGAGTGTTTGAGCTACACCCATATAATTGTTACAGCACAGAAGGCCATTTGGCCCATCATCTCCATGCTGGCTCTCCTAAGAAGCAATTCACATACTGCCACTCTCCCCCTCTCTCCCCACACCCCTGCGCATTCTTCCATTTCAGATTTTTAGAAAATTCTGAAACTGGAGAAGAATTTATGGCACAAAAGGAGGCCACTCTGCTCATTGTCTCTGCGGCAGCCAAAAAAACGAGCCCCCCCCCTCCCCACCCCCCCAGCCTAATCCCATTTTCCAGCATTTGGTCTGTAGCTCTGGAGGTTGCAGGACTTATGGTGCAAATCCAGACACCTTTTAAATGAGTTACGGGTTTCTGTCTCTACTACCCTTTCAGGCAGTGAGTTCCAGACTCCAACTTCCCTCTGGGTGAAAACATTTTTCCTCATCTACCCTATAATCCATCTACCAATCACTTTAAATCTCTACCCCATAGTCACTGACCTCTCTGCTAAAGACAACAGGCCCTTCCCATCCACAATATTCAGGCCCTTCATGATCTTGTACATCTTAATCAAATTGCCCCTCAGCCACCTCTGCTCTGGTTGGAGTCACACCTAGCACAAAGGAAGATGGTTGTGGTTGTTGGAGGTCAATCATTTCAGTTCCAGGACATCACCACAGCAGTTCTTTAGGATAGTGTCCTCGGCCCAATCATCTTCACCTGCTTTATCAATGACCTTCCTTCTATCATGTGGTCAGGAGTGGGGATGTTCACTGATGATTGCACAATGTTCAGCACCATTCACGACTCCTCAGATACTGAAGCAGTCCATGTCCAAATGCAGCAAGACCTGGACAATATCCAGGCTTGGGCTCATAAGTGGCAAGTAATATTCGCGCCACACAAATGCCAGGCAATGACCATTTCCAACAAGAGGGAATACAACCATCACCCATTGACATTCAATGGCATTACCATCACTGGATCCCCCACTATCAACATCCTGGGGATTACCATTGACCAGAAACTGAACTGGACTAGCCATATAAATACTGCGGCTACAAGAGCAGGTAAGAGGCTAGAAATCCTGTGGCGAGTAACTCATCTCCTGACTTCCCAAAGCCTGTCCACCACCTACAAGGCACAAGTCAGGAGTGTGATGGAATACTCTCCACACTTGCCTGGACAAGTGCAGCTCTAACAATACTCAAGAAGCTTGATACCATCCAGGACAAAGCAGGCTGCTTGATTGGCACCCCATTCGCAAACATTCATTCCCTTCACCAATGACACACAGTAGCAGCAGTGTGCACCATCTACAAGATGCACTGCAGGAACTCACCAAGGTTTCATAGGCTGCACCTTCCAAACCCATGACCACTACCATCTAGAAGGACAAGGGCAGCAGATACATGGGAACACCACCACCTGGAAGTTCCCCTCCAAGCCACTCACCATCCTGACTTGGAAATATATCGCTGTTCCTTCACTGTCGCTGGGTCAAAATCCTGGAACTCCCTCCCTGACAGCACTGTAGGTGCACCGACACCACAGGGACTGCAGCAGTTTAAGAAGGCAGCACATCACTACCTTCTCAAGGGCAAGTCGGGATGGGCAATGAATGTTGGCCTAGGCAATGACGCCCACATCCTATAAAATTAATGAAAAAGAAATCTCCTCTGTACCCTCTCTAATGCAATTACATCCTTTCTGTGATGAGTTGACCAGAACTGCATGCAGTACTCAAGTTGTGGCTGATCTAGTGCTTTATATAGCTCCAGCATAACCTCCTTGCTCTTATTTTCTATACCTCAACTAATGAAGGAAAATATTCCATATGTGTTCTGAGCTACCTTATCGACCTGTCCTGCTACCTTCAGGGATCTGTGGACATTCAGTCCAAGGTCCCTCACTTCCTTTATACCCTCAGTATCCCCCTGTTTATTGTGCATTCCTTTGCCTTGTTTGACCTTCCCAAGTGCATCACCTCACATGCTCCGGGTTGAATTCCATTTCCCATTTTTCTGCCCACCTGACCGGTCCATTGATATCTTCCTGCAGTCCACAGATTGCCTCCTCACTATCTACCGTGCAGTCAATTTTTGAGTCGTCTACAAACTTCTTTATCATGCCCCCTACATTTATGTCCAAATCATTAATACATACCACAAAAAGCTTGGGACCTAATGCTGAGCCCTGTGGAACCCCACTGGAAACAGCCTTCCAGTCACAAAATCACCCGTCAACAATTACCCTTTGTTTCCTGCCACTGAGCCAATTTTGTATCCAGTTTGTTACATTCCCCTGGATCTCATGGGCTTTTTTTTTCTAACCAGTCTGCCATGTGGGACCTTGTCAAAAGCCTTGCTAAAATCCATGTAGACCACATCAACTGCACTACCGTCATCAATCCTCCTTGTTATTCCTCAAAACGTTCAATCAGTTTAGTCAGACACCATCTTCCCTTAACAAATCCATGCTGATCCTTGATCAATCCGTGCCTTTCTAAGTGGCAGTTTATCCTGTCTCTCAGAATTGATTCCAATAATTTGCCCACTACTGAGGTCAGACTGACTAGCCTGCAATCATTCGGTCTATCCCTCACTCCCCTTTTAAACAAAGATACAACATTAGCAGATCTCTAATCCTCCAGCACCAGACCTGTATCCAGTGAAAATTGGAAAATGATGGTCAGACCCTCTGCAATTTCCCCCCTGGCTTCTTTCAACAGCCTGGGGCATGTTTAATCTGGCCCTGGTGCTCTTCCCTTAGTTATCCTCTTAATGCATTGATAAAACATCTTTGGGTTCACCTTGATTTTACTTGCCAATATTCTTTCTCTCTTTGCTTTCCTAATTTCACCCCTCCACTTTCTATATTACTCTCAGCTTTCTGTGGTGTTGAGTTCTCAGTGTTGGACATAAGCTTTCCTTTTCTGCCCACCTTACTCTTTAAGCTCCTTGACATCCAGGGGGCTCTAGATTTGGTCGTCCTACATTTTTTCTTTGTGGGAACGTGTTTACTCTTGTTATGACACAGCTGATGGTAAAGGCTAAGTTGCTCAAATCCCAGAGGGAAACTTGAAACAACTGTCATAACTCATTTATGCAATTTGTATGTTTCGAGATGTAGGCTTTGAATTCAGTAGCAATAAGACCGCTGAGTCTCAAGAGGTCTTTTATAAAGCTAAATTAAACATTTATTAATACAAGAAAAATTGTAAGCACATACACATGTCTACAAAATTACTACTATAATAACTACAAAAAACCCCTGTTAAGGCAACAGTAAAACTCATAGATTTAAAGAGACACCGTGGACAATCAGATTCAAAATGAGTTTCTTTCAGCTCTGGGTCCTTGCAGACAGACTTGAGGTTTACAGGCTGGAGGCTTCTCACACTTTATGGATCTTAAAATGCCTCTGCCTTACAGAAAATCTCCTTTCTCCTTTATACATATCCTTCTCTTTGAATATAAATTTTCCATCGTATTATTAGGTTTTTAATTTTGCCTCTTCTAACAATAACATCCTTTGATTCCACCAATTTTATTAGTAAACTGAAATAAACATATTGCTTGATGTCTCCTAGCTAGGTGCAAGATTTCACCCATTCTTTTGAATGTTTTATTTAAAAATACAAATTGCCCCCTTTTCCGTGGGAAAAATTTTCCTCCCCTTTGGGGGGGAAGTACAGGAGCGGGCGCAGACAGGTGCGCCTCCGATCGGCGCCCCCGATTGGGGGCAACCGCCATTTTACATGGGCGGGCCAATTAAGGCCCGCACAGCATGACGTCTGCCAGGAAGCGCTATGCGCTGCCTGTGTGGGAGGTGGGGGGGATTCTCTCAGCCGCATGTGCGTGAAAGAGCGCACTGATCTCCCTGAGGCTAAGTGCTGCCTCAGGGAGATTGCCTCGGAATTAAAACTTTTAGGACAAATGTTTTAAAACTTTCCCTGACATGTCCCCTGATGTGACACTGTCACATGAATTGGGACATGTCCATCACTTTTACTCAAATCTTTATTAAATATTTAAAAACCCCCATGAAACCTCATCCCGCCCGTGGATGAGGTTTCATGCTTTTCCTTAAGCCCGCCAGGGCTCCCGGCCTGCCCACGAACCCTAAGGTTGGACGGGCAGCCCTGTCAATTTCCTAAATTGGTTTATTAATGGCCTCAGTAGGCCGTTGGCAGGTTGGCGGGCGCACAGCTGACTTGGCTGCGCCCCCGCCAACCTGAAAATGGAAATGATGCGGGGTAACGTTGGGAGTTCCACCTGATATTATCCCGTGTCATTTTATGCGTTGGCGAGCGGGCCCCGCCCCCGCTCACCGACCGGAAGATCCTCCCCCATGTTTATCTAATTACCATTTCAAACCTATTTCCTTCTATACATCAAAGCACCCAGACTAACTGGCTTTAATCCAATTAAGACACACATATATAAAAAGAAAGAGAGCAGCTAAAGTGAGCATGGGACCCTTGGAGGATGCAACTGGAGAATTGATAACAGGGAAATGAGACATAATTTAAACCAATATTTTGCATCAGTCTTCATGGTGGAGGATATTATAAACATTCCAAAGATATTAGATAAGCAAGGAGCTAATGGGAGGAAAGCTCTTGCAACAGTCTCTATCACGAGGGACAAAGTATTTTAGAAACTAATAGGACTAAAGGCAGACAAGTCGCCAGGACCTGATGGCCTACATCCAAGGATTTTAAAGGAAGTGGTTGCAGAGATAGTGGAGGCATTGGTCCAAATATTCCAGAATTCACTGGATTCCAGGAGGGTCCTAGCGGATTGGAAAACCGTTAATGTGACGCCCCTATTCAAGAAGGGAGGGAGACAAAAAGCAGGAAACTATAGGCCAGTCAGCCTAACATCTGTCATTGGGAAAATGCTAGAGTCCATTATTAAGGAAGAAATAGGACGACATTTAACACAATCAAACAGAGTCAATATGGTTTTGTGAAAGGGAAATCATGTTTGACAAATTTGCTAGAGTTTTTTGAGGATATAACAAGCAGAGTTGATAAAGGGAAACCGTTAGATGTAGTGTATTTGGATTCCCAGAAGGCATAAGATGCCACATAAAAAGGTTATTGCACAAGATAGCAACTCACGGTATTCAGGGTAATGTATTAGCATGGATTGAGGATTGGTTAACACACAGAAGACAGAGTTGGGATTAATGGGTCTTTTTCAGGCTGGAAAGACGTAACTAGTGGAGTGCCATAAGGATAAATAAATGAATTAACGGCACAAATAGAGGTTAATGGGTATGATCTTATAGCCATTATGGAGATGTGGTTACAAGGAGATCAAATCTGAGAACTAAATATTCAAGGATATGTGACTTTTGAAAGGACAGGCGGGAAGGAAAGGGTAGTGGGGTAGCTTTGTTAGTATAAGATGGAATAAATACGAAAGCAAGAAAGGATCTTGGATTTTGGAAGATGGAGAATCCATATGGGTGGAGGTAAGAAATAACAAGGGGAAAAAGACACTGTTGAGAGTAGTCTATAGGCCCCCTGACAGTAGCTATACTGTAGGACAGAGAATAAATCAGGAGATAATGAGGGCATGTAAAAAAGGCAGTACATTAAACATGGGTGACTTTAATCTTCATGCAGATTGGGAAAATTAAATTGACGGAGGTAGACATGAGCAACAATTCATAGAGTGTATTCGGGACAGTTTCTTGAACAATATGTTGTGAATCCAACCAGGGATCAGGCTATTTTGGATCTGGTAATGTGTAATGAGGCAGGTTTAATAAATGATCTCAGAGTAAAGGATCACCTAGGAAATAGTGACCATAATATGGTAGAATTTAGCATTCAGTTTGAGACTGAGAAACTTAGGTCGGAAACAACTGTGCTAAACTTAAATAAGGGTAATTACAATGGAATGAGGGTAGAGTTGGCTGGAGTGGACTGGGAAAGCAGTTTAGCAGAAAAGATGGTTGATGAACAATGGCAGACGTTTAAGAAAATAGTTCATGACTCTCAAAAAAGATATATCCCAGTGAGGAAGAAGGATTCAAGGAAGGGGATAAACCAACCATGGTTAACCAAGGAAGTTAAGGACAGTATCAAATTGAAAGAAAAAACATACAATGTGGCAAAGATTAGTGGTAAGCCAGAGGACTGGAAAAGTTTTAAAAACCAAAAAAAAAAGAGAAAATAAACTTTGAGGGTAAACTAGTAAATAATACACAAACGGATAGTAAGAGCTTCTTTAAATATATAAAAAGGAAGAGAGAGGCCAAAATGAACATAGGCCCCTTAGAGAATGAGGCTGGGGAAATAATAATGGGGAACCAGGAAATGGCAGAGGAGTTGAATAAATATGTTGCTTCAGTCTTCATAGTAGAAAATACTAATAGCATTTCAAAAATACTAAATAATCAAGGGGCAAAAGGGATGGAGGAAATAAATACAGTAACTATCACTAGAAAAAAAGTACGAGGGTAACTAATAGGGCTAAAGGCCGATAAGTCCCTGGACCTGATGGGTTACATCCTATGATATTAAAGCAAGTAGCTACAGAGATAGTGGATGCACTGGTAGTAATCTTCCAAGAATCCTTAGATTCTGGAAATGTCCCAGAGGATTGGAGAACGGCCAATGTAACACCCTTATTAAAAAAGGGAGGGAGACAAAAAACAGGCAACTATAGGCCAGTTAGCTTAACATCTGTCATTGGGAAAATGCTAGAGTCTATTATAAAGAATGTAATAGCAGATCATTTGGAAATACACAATCTAATCAAGCAGAGTCAGCATGGCTTCATGAAGAGGAAATCATGCCTAACAATTTATTAGAATTCTTTGAGGAGGTAACAAGCAGGTTAGATAAAGGGGAACCAGTAGATGTAATATATTTGGATTTCCAAAAGGTGTTCGACAAAGTACCACACATAAGGCTACTTAATAAAATAAGAGCCCATGGTGTTGGGGGTAGCATATTAGCATGGATAGAGGATTGGCTAACTAATAGAAGACAGAGAGTTGGGATAAGGGGGACATTTTTGGGATGGCAACCTGTAACTAGTAAAGCGCCACATAGATCAGTGCTGGGACCTCAGTTATTTACAGTATATATTATTGACTTAGATGAGGGGAGTGAGTGTACTATTGCCAAATTTGCAGATGACACAAATATAGGTGGGAAGGCAAATGGTAAGGATGACACAAAGAGTCTACAGAGGGATATAGACAGGTTAAGTGAGTGGGCAAAAAACTTTGCAGATGGAATATAATGTGGGAAAATGTGAGGTTATGCACTTAGGCAGGAAGAATAGAGGAGCAGAATATTATTTAAGTGAAGAAAGACTGCAGAAGGCATTTAGGAGTCCTTGTGCATGAATCCCAAAAAGCTAACATGCAAGTTCAGCAGGTAATAGGGAAGGCAAATAGAATGTTGGCCTTTATTTCAAAAGGAATCGAGTATAAAAATAGGGACGTCTTGCTAAAACTATACAAGGCATGAGTTAGACCACACCTAGAACACTGTGAACATTCTTGGTCCCCTTATCTAAGGAAAGATATACTGGCATTGGAGGCGGTCCAAAGAAGGTCCAATAGGTTGATCCCAGGGATGGAGGAATTTTCTTTTGAGGAGAAGTTGAGTAGGTTGGGTCTGTACCCATTGGAATTTAGAAGAATGAGAGGCGACCTTGCTGAAACATAAGATTCTTAGGGAGCTTGACAGGGTAGATACAGAGAGGTTGTTTCCCCTTGTGGGGGAGTCTAGGACCAGAGGGCATAATCTCAGAGTAAGGGGTCGCCCATTTAAGACAGAGATGAGGAGGAATTTCTTCTCTCAGAGGGTAGTCAATCTGTGGAATGCTTTACCGCAGAGGGCTGTAGAGGCTGGGTCGTTAAGTATATTCAAGGCTGAGATAGATAGATTTTTAATCAGTAAGGGAATCAAGGGTTATGGGGACAAGGCAGGAAAGTGGAGTTGAGGGTTATCAGATCAGCCATGATCTCACTGAATGGCAGAGCAGGCTTAATGGGCCGAACGGCCTACTTCTGCTCCTATGTCTTACGGTCATGATCAATCTTAGGGCCTCAGTTATTTACTATTTATATTAATGACTTGGGGGAGGGGGCAGAGTGTAATGTATCCAAAATTGCTGACGATACAAAAATAGGTGGCGGGCATGTTGTGATGAGGAAATAAGGAATCTGCAAGGGGATTATGGACAGGTTGAGTGAGTGGGCAAAAACTTGGCAGATGGAGTTTAATGTAGGAAAGTGTGAGGTCATGCATTTTGGTAAGAAAAATCAAAAGGCAGACTATTATTTAAATAGTGAGAGACCCCAAAAAGGTGCAGCACAGAGGGATCTGGATGTTCTTGTGCATGAAACATAAAAAGTTAGTATGCAGGTGCAGTAAGTAATTAAGAAGGCAAATGGAATTTTGGCCTGTATTGCTAGGGAGTTGGAGTTTAAAAATAGGGAAGTCTTGGTACAACTGTACAGGGTGTTGGTGAGGCCGCACCTGGAGTACTGCGTACAGTTTTGGTCCCCGTATTTAAGAAAGGATATACTGGCATTGGAGGCAGTTCAAAAGAGATTCACTAGGCTGATTTCAGGGATGAAGGGGTTGACTTATCAAGAATGGCTAAACAGGTTAGGCCTTTATTCATTAGAGTTTAGAAGAATGAGGGGTGATCTTATTGAAATGTACAAGATTCTGAGGGGGCTTGACAGGATTGGGAAGATGTTTCCACTAGTGGGGGAATCTCAAACTAGGGGACATAATTACAGAATAAGGGGACACTCAATTAAAACTGAGATGCAAAGGAATTTCTTCTCTCAGTGGATAGTAAATGTCTGGAATTCTCTACCCCAGAGAGTTGTGGAGGCTAGATCACTGAAAGTATTTGAAGAGGAGGTAGATAGATTATTGAAATATCGGGGAGTTGAGTGTTAAGAGGAGCTGGCACGAAAGAGGAGTTAAGGCCTGGGGCAGATCAGCCTTGATCTTATTGAATGGCAGGGCAGGCTTGAGGGGCCGAACGGCCTACTCCTGCTCCTATTTCTTATGTTCACACACATAGACACAGACACCACTAAACTCTACTTTAAAAAATAATTTCCAATAACATTACAGACATTAATCTCTTCATGACATCCCCCTCCTTTTCGAAAAATGAACTGTCATAATTCTAAAAGATGGCTTCATTTTTTAATAACCCACCTTACACTAAATCCTATATTCAACTATATATTTACACTACCGCATTAACAGAACAATATATACAAATACTTGGTATCATCAGAAATCATTTCAGTTCAGTATCCAGTTTTTAAAATGTCCAATTTTTCCTATAAGCTTCAAACTCTTCATACCATATCTGCAAACAGATTCTCTCATCCAGCGACATGTATTATCTGTAGATTAAATGGTTGCAGCAATAAACTCCATCTGAATAGCCTTGCACTTCTGTCTTGAAATTTGTCCAGAAACTTTAAAGGATTGTGGTCCGTATAAACAATTGTCTCTGACAAATTGTTTGTCACATAGATTTCCAAATGCTGCAATGCTAACACCAAACCCAACATCTCCTTTTTAATTGTTGAATATCTTCTCTGTTGTGCATTCAACTTCCATGAAAAATACCCTGTCGGTTTTTCAATTCCATTGTAATCTTCTTGTAACATTATGGCCTCAATGCCTATATAGTTTGCGTCAACGGCCAACTTAAATTGCTTGGCGTAATCGGGTATTGCCAAAACTGGTGTCGTAGTTAATACAGTTTTCAAACTATCAAATGCCTTCTGACACTCCTGTGTCCATTGAAACTTCTTGTTCTTTTTTAATAGTTCAGTCAGCGGAGCAACCACACTGCTAAAATTTGCTACAAATTTCTAGTAAAATCCACTCATGCTCAGAAATCTCAAAACCTCTCGTTTTGTTGTAGGCACTGGGAAATCCACGATAGCCTTGACTTTCACAACTCTTGGAGCCACTTTACCATGTCCAATGATATGGCCTAGATACGTAACCTGCGCTTTTGCAAATTCACTTTTAGCTAAGTTCATCACCAAATTAGCTTCTTGTAATCGAGTAAATGATTCTGCTAGATGTTGTAAATGCTCATCCCCATCTGACTGAAAACTATTAAGTCATCAATATAAATAGCACAATTGCTTAGACCTGTAATTAAATTGTTTGTCAGTCTTTGAAATGTTGCAGGTGCATTTTTCATACCAAATGGCATGACTTTAAACTGATAATAGTCCATTTGTCGTCACAAAAGCCGAAATCTCCTTTGCTCTCTGATAACGGTACTTGCCAATATCCTTTTAGCAAGTCAATCTTTGTGATAATTTTTGATTGTCCCACTTTTTCAATACGATCCTCCAACTGTGGTATAGGATATGAATCTGCTTTTGTCACCGCATTCACCTTTCAACAGTCCACACACAGTCATTATGTTTCATCTGGTTTTGGTACCAGCACAATAGGCGAAGTCCAGTTACTGCAACTAGACTCAATTATATAATTTTGAAGCATGAAATAAATTTCTTTCTGTACTTGTGAAAACTTTGCCGGATTTAATCGATGAGGATGTTGCCTTATCAAAGATGAAACTGTTACAGAGACATCATGTATAGCTAAATCTGTCCTCCACAATTTATTCCCACAAATAGCTTTGTGTGACTGCAAATCACTTTGACACTTGTCTGGAAGGTAACTCAATATTACATTTAAGTTTTCAAGTGTCCCCTCATTATCCAATTTGATTAGAGGAAAATCGAATTCAGAGTCTTGCATTTCTACCTCTTTCTCATTATCTACCACCACTAACACCTCCTTTTGGTCCTTTTCCCTGTCAAAGTACTTTTAAAGCATATTTACATGACACACCCTCTGCTTCTTTCTTCTATCTGGAGTATTTATTAAATAATTTACTTCGCTCAATTTCTTTTCAATCCTGTAAGGCCCACTAAATCTTGCCTTTAATGAGTCACTCAGTATTGGTAACAGAACTAGCACTTACCAGCAATACAATTGCAAGCATTAACTTTCTTATCTGCCTTCACTTTCATCACTCGCTGTGATATCTTTAAATGTTCCCTAGCCAACTCACATGTTCTGTCCAATCTCTCTCTGAAGTTTGATACATAATCCAGGAGAATAGTTTCTGGATTTTGACCCACCAATTTCTCATAATTCAATTTCAGTGGTCCCCTTACCTCATGATCATAAACTAGTTAAAAAGGACTAAAACCAGTCGATGTATTAGGAGCGCCCCTAATAGCAAATAACAAGAATGGAATTCCCCTATCCCAATCCTGTGGATAATCCTGACAGTACGCTCTCATCATATTTTTAAAAGTTTGATGCCATCTTTCCAAAGCCCCTTGTGACTCCGGATGATAAGCTATTGACTTAAACTGTTTTATCCCCAAACTGTTCATTACTTCCTTAAACAGCTGTGACATAAAATTTGAACCCTGATCTGATTGTATTTACTTAGGTAAACCATATCTTGTAAAAATTTAGTTAACTCTTCCATAATCTTCTCAAATATTTCTTAAAGGTATTGCTTTAGGAAATCTAGTAGACACATCCATTATTGTCAGTAAGTACTGATTTCCACTTTTAGTCTTAGGGAGGGGTCCTACACAATCAATCATGACCATTGTAAAAAGTTCTTCAGATGTTGGTATTGGGATTAAAGGTGCTGGCTTAATCACCGCTTGTGGTTTCCTTATCACTGGATATGTGTAACATGTTCTACAGAATTTGACTACATCCCCACGCAATCCTGGCCAATAAAAATGTTTCTGTACTTTTGCCTGTGTCTTTCTAATTCCTAAATGTCCCCCCATTGGAATTTCATGAGCAATCCTCAGAATCTCATTTCTATACCCTAATGGGATAACAATCTGCTGTACCTCCCTCCAGCTTTCATTTGCTGAGACATGATCCGGCTTCCCTTTTCTCATTAAAATATCACCCTTAAGGTAAAAACATTCTGGTATACATTTTGCTTCTGTTTCCGAGTAAGCTTTCTGATATAACTGTTTTAATTGCAAATCCTTTTGTTGTAACTCAATTAACTGCCTTGAGTTAAACAGTTCAGCTGAATTGTCCTCTCCTGTCTCTTTCTGAATAAGGTTATCACAGTGCCTGCTAATTGGATTTCAATACCTTTTTCCTGCCTTTCAACTGCCTGTCCTTCTTGTTTTTCTGGTTTCAACCTGTGTGCCTGTGAAAGTGTCCACCTCTTTTTTCTTTCTTTAAGACATTCCTTAAAATCTACCTATTTGACCAAACTTATGGCTATCTGCTCTAATATTATCTTAAGTGTTTCAGTGTCTCATTTTGTTTTATAGTGCTCCTGTGAAGCACCTTGGGATATTCAATGCTAAATAAAATGAGTTATTGTTATCATCTCTCTCTGTGGGCTTTTCTTGCCAGTCATATATCCTGGGAACCCAATCATTGCTCAGAAATGCCTTGAATGCATTCAGTGTTCCTTCCCAGAACCCACCTTCAATACAATAAGACTAGCCTTTACTTTGATATCTCAGGGCACTTCTAATAATCCCACGTTACTTAGACTAGACTCAGTGTCCTCTCCACCCCAACATCTTTCTTTCCAAGTATCCCTTTCATATTACTGCCAGACCCCAAGGTCTCTTCCCATATCTCAGGACCATCTTAGTGCTTTTGAGTAGTGCTTTGATAACATGACTTGCTTAACACCCCTGTTCTTAGCACCTGGCATAATATCACAGGCGGTCTCAATTTTAAAATTCTCATCTATGTTTGCAAATCCCTCCATCATCTTGGCTCTCCCTACCTCCATAACCTCCTTTAGCCCCATGACCCTCCGAGATCTCTGCACTTCTCCGATTTCCATCGCCCCTCCATTGGTGAGTGTGCCTTTAGCTGGCTAGGTCCAAAGTTCCTAAACTGCTCCACCTCTACAATGCTCTGTAAAACCTACCTCTTTCAACAACTTTTTGGTCATCGGTGCTAATACCGCCATCACTGGCTTAGCTCTACTTTTTGACTGATTACTTCACCTCAGCATGTTTTTCTATATCAAAGATAATACATAAATATATGTTGCAGTTGTCATTCTAGGTAGAGAATCGTGGTTAGAAACCGCGAGGCTACTGATTATTGAGTGCCGTTACTATTTTATTTATTCATTCATGGCATGTGGGCTTCGCTGGCTGGGCCAGCATTTATTGCCCATTCCTTGTTACCCTTGAGAAGATAGTGGTGAGCTGCCTTCTTGAGCCACTGCAGTCCATGTGGTGTAGGTACACCCACAGTGCTGTTTGGAATGGAGTTCCAGGATTTTGACCCACGACAATGAAGGAGCGGCGATATATTTCCAAGTCAGGATGGTGAGTGACTTGGAGGGGAACTTCCATGTGGTGGTGTTCCCATGTATCTGCTGCCCTTGTCCTTCTAGATGGTAGAGATCGTGGGTTTAGAAGGTGCTATCGAAGGAGTCTTGGTGAGTTCCTGCAGTGCATCTTGTAGATGGTACACACGGCTGCTACTGTGCGTCAGTGGTGAAGAAAGTGAATGTTTTGTGGATGTGGTGCCAATCAAGCGGGCTGCTTTGTCCTGGATGGTGTCAAGCTTCTTGAGTGTTGTGGGAATTTGCCTCACCCAGGCAAGTGGGGAGTATTCCATCACACTCCTGACTTGTGTCTTGTAGATGGTGGACAGGCTTTGGTGAGGTGAGTTACTCGCCGCCGGATTCCCAGCCTCTGACCTGCTCTTGTAGCCACAGTATTTATATGGCTAGTCCAGTTCAGTTTCTGGTCCATTGATACTGATTCACAATCACTTTGACTGAGAAACTGCTCACTTCGAGAGTTCGATCATGGTTCATTAATGAATGGGACATTCATAGAGTACCAAACTACCCAGGAGCAGACACTTAGTACACGGCTTACAAGTATCTGCTTTTCTACAGGAACTGTTTGTGCTTCAGTATGTCTGAAGTTCACAGGTTTTGTGTGCTTTGCAGAATCTGTGGCCTTGAACTTGTGGAGAGTAGTCTGATGCCAGAAATTCTGCTCAAGGTTAGGGAATCAGGAGAAAATATGTTCAGAAGGGGATATTGGGATAATCCAGATGAGTTTTCAACACTTTCCACATGAACAAAAAGCTCAGAAGAAAAAAATCAAACTTAAACAGCGTCCTTGGAGCGGGAAATGACAGAAATGCTGCTGTGAATGTAGTCAATTGGTGAACCTCAAAGACTAACATTTCCAGAAACTTAATGTGAATATTCAGACTCCTGCCTACCAGACCTACTGTCCCAGACAGTGTCAATCATCAACCAACCACCATTATTGAAGAAAATGGATTTGATATTTTAATGCAAAGTATTATCATGATTCTATCATAGGCCCACAAAGGGCGTGTGGCGAGACATTCTAAAAGATTAAAGAATCTACACCTCCCCTCAGTTCAGTCCATTCTCTCATTAATGCTCTTACCTTATTTGGTAAGGTTCCATGTGGTATTTTCTCTGACATGCTTCCTAAAGTGGGAGAAATTATGCTTCTGTTTATAATTCCTTTCAGCTGCAAGTGCCTCACATGACATTTGCTAAACATTCGATCTTCAATGTGACGAATTGGTTAAAACTTCAGAACGAAAGCTCACATATCCACTGGGACTCCAGTAGCTGCCCAACACAGCACATCACACATGCTGGAAGTAGTTACTTCAAACAACTGAATGTCCATTCCAAGACACTGTTGTTCCCTGTTGATTAAAACTGTTGAGAACCGCCCAGAGAAACAAAGAACATCTATTCATATATTTAAAGCATCATTTATGACACAGAAGGAGGCCACGGCCAATTTCTTCAATAATTGTTCACTTGACCATCCTAATGTATCTAAAGCAGCAACAGACTCTCAAATTTTGATTTAAATAAATTTATTCAATCAATCAGCTCACAGGATTACAGTATAAAAGTCAGTAACAGAAGTTCTTTTACTGCGGTATTCTATATATGTTTTATAAAATGGGGTCTGTGACACCAGATTTATTTTAATATATAAATCATTCCACACCAAATGCAGGAACACTGGAAATCCCACAGTAATCAGTGGAGAAGTGGTTTGTATCTGAGGCAAGTGTAGGACCCATTAAGTACACAGTTCCTTTTGGATTGCATCAGGCATATTAACGTGAACCCCACCATTCAACAAGATTAATTACAAATTCAAACTGTCAGCCCATTATGAAGCCATCGGCTCAGAGCTTAGCTATCGGAACAAGGCAAATGCAAAGCAAGGAGCTGGTGGTATTGTATAAGGTGCTGATCTTCCCATCTGGAGCTAGTAGCCCAGTCAGGATAGATAGGTTGTCCTCTTGAGAACAGTATTAACGTTTCAGGTGTCTGGAATTTAATGGTGGTGGGTTGTTTTCTTTGTTGAAGTGAAGTATTTGCAATTTCATTGACATTTTTAACAAAAGCAGTGTGTAAGCTGCCCGGATAGAGCCCAGAAAACATAAATTAAATGTGAGCAAGGTAGAAAGAGAGAAGTGAAAATAACTTTCTCGGCAAAGGACAATTGTCACTGGTAGCACCCCTCACAATTATGTAGCAGGTCAGCTCTGTGCACTGGTGGAAACTCCAACTTAAATTTAGGAACAGCAATAAGACAAAAAGAGAGTGGTTCAGTGGTGTTGACTGAAGAATGAATATTGGTCAGAGCACTGGGAATTTAATTTTTTCAGCCACTGTAAGTCAGCAAGGACAAGGATGTTGGGTAAGTGGAACTAGATTTATGCAGCAAATTCAAGTTTATGGAATTTGGAAGAAACCATTCAGCTGGTCTAGCCTGCAGATAATGAATGCATAAATGATGGATTTGGCAGCAAAGGGGTAGAGATAATGGGAGTTAAAAGTGGTCTTTGTGGCAGGGAGGATATGGAGTCTGAAACTAAGCTTGGGGCCGAGACTGGGACAGTCTGGTTGACCAGGGGGACAGATGAATATTGACAATGGCTTTGGTCTTCCAAACTTTGTGTTGGAGGAAGTTCTAATTCGTTAAAACAAATAGAGGCAGCAGGATGGAGGAGAACTAGAGCTAGGTATTATCAGTGTACAGGTGAAAGTTGACCTCACATATGTGGATGATATCTCCAAGAGATAGCATGTGGAAGAGAAGGAGCCAAAGTTAGATCTTTGGGGCACTCTGGAAGTCATAAGAAATAGGAGTAAATCATGTGGCCCGTTGAGCCTGCTCTGCCATGCAATACGATCATGGCCAATCTTAGACTTCTACTCCACTTTCCCACCCACTCCCCATATCCCTTACTTCTCTGAGACACCAAGAATCTATCTCAGCCTTAAATATATTCAGTATGGTCCACAAACCTCAGGAGTAGAGAATTCCAAAGATTCACAACCCTTTGATTGAAGAAATTTCCCTCAGCTCAGTTGTAAATGATTGTACCCTTCCCCGCCCCACCCCTTTATCTTGAGGCTATGCCCCCATGTTCTAGATTCCCCAGCCAGGGCCAAAAACCTCTCAGTGCCTACCCTGTCAATCCCCTTCATAATCTTGTATGTTTCAATGAGATTACGTCATTCTTCTAAATTCTGGAGAATATAGACCCAACTTACACATCTCATCATAGGTCAATCCTCTCACCCAGGGACCAATCTATTGAACCTTTGCTGTATGTCTCCAATACATGTATGTCCTTCCTTAAATATGGAACCCAAAACTACACACAGTATTCCAGATGTAGTCTCACTAAAGCTCTTAACAACTGTAGCAAGACCTCTTTATTCTTGTACCCCAATTCTCTTGCAATAAAGACCAACATGCCATTTGCCTTCCTAATTGCTTGCTGTAATACTAACTGCATGCTAACTTTTTTCTGTTCCTTATATGAGTACAGTTGTAGGGTGTTGGATATTGTTTGGTAGCTCTTAATGAGGAGCCGGTAGTCTTAAATGTATGCATTTATTAACTACAGGAACTAATGTACATAAATACAGTAAAGAATTCAAGCTAGGCTGTCTCTATGCTTGCTTGTGCGCACAGCTCTGTCCAATACTAGACTGACTCCTCGATGCTGGTCATGTGTTCTCTTACATCATTGTGTGGGTAGTACTGTACTCAGTCCCTTATATGTGCCAGACCCTTATACTACAATGTTTTTTATTCATTCATGGATGTGGGCATCGTTGGCTAGGCCAGCATTTATTACCCATCCTGAATGCCCTTTTGAATCACTGCACTCTTCTGGTATAGGTACACACACACTGCTTTTAGGGAGGGAGTTCCAGGATTTTGACCTAGTGACAGTGAAGGAATAGTGATATATTTCCAAGTCAGGATAGTGAATGACTTGGAGGGGAACTTCTAGGTGGTGGCATTCCCATGCATCTGCTGCCTTTGTCCTTCTTGGTGGTAGCAGTCGTGGATTTGGAAGGTGCTGTCTAAGGAGCCTTGGTGAGGCTCTGCAGTGCATCTTGTAGACGGTACACACTGCTGCCACTGTGCGGCAGTGGTGGAGAGAGTGAATGTTTCTGGACGGGGTGTGAATCAAGCAAGCTGCTTTGTCTTGGATGGTGTCAAGCTTCTTGAGTGTTGTTGGAGCTGTACTCATGCGGGTAAGCGGGAAGTATTTCATCACACTCTTGACTTGTGCCTTGTAGATGGTGGACAGGCTTTGGGAAGTCAAGAGGTGAGTTACTTGCTGCAGGATTCCTAGCCTCTGACCTGCTCTTGTAGTCTCAGTATTATATGGCTAGTCCAGTTCAGTTTCTGGTCAATGGTAACCCCCAGGATGTTGATAGTGGGGGATTCAGCAATGGTAATGCCATTGAATGTCAAGGGGCTAGAGTTAGATTCCCTCTTGTTGGAGATGGTCTTTGCCTGGCACTTGTGTGACGCAAATGTTACTTGCCACTTGTCAGCCCAAGCTTGGATATTGTCCAGGTCTTGCTGCATTTGGACATGGACTGCTGTAGTATCTGAGTCGTCGTGAATGATGCTGAACATTGTGCAATCATCAGTGAACATCCCCACTTCTGACCTTAAGATGGAATGAAGGTCATTGATGAAGCAGCTGAAGATGGTTGGCCTAGGACACTACCCTGAGGAACTCCTGCAGTGATGTCCTGGAACTGAGATGATTGACCTCCAACAACCACAACCATCTTCCTTTGCGTTAGCTCTGACTCCAATGAGCAGAGAGTTTTCCCCCTGATTCCCACTGACTCCAGTTTTGCTACGGCTCCTTGATGTCAAGGGCAGTCACTCTCACCTCACCTCGGGAGTTCAGCTCTTATCTCTCTGTTTGAACCAAGGCTGTAATGAGATCAGGAGCTGAGTGATCCTGGCAGAACTCAAACTGAGTGTCAGTGAGCAGGTTATTCTTAAGCAAATACCGCTTGATAGCACTGTTCATGACCCCTTCCATCACTTTACTGATGATTGAAAGTAGACTAATGGGCGATAATTGGCCAGGTTAGTTTTGTCCTGCTTTTTGTGTATAGGACATACCTGGGCAATTTTCCACATTGTTGGGTAGATGCCAGTGTTGTAGCTGTTCTAGAGCAGCTTGGCTAGGGGTGCGGCAAGTTCTGGAGCACAAGTCTTCAGTACTATTGCCAGAATTTGTCAGGGCCCATAGCCTTTGCAGTATCCAGTGCCTCCAGCTGTTTTTTGATATCACGTGGAGTGAATCAAACTGCAGAAGACTGGCGTTTGTGATGCTGGGGACCTCCGGAGGAGGCCAAGATTGATCATCCACTCGGCACTTCTGGCTGAAGATTGTTGCAAATGATTCAGCCTTATCTTTTGCACTGATGTGCTGGGCTCCCTCATCAGTGAGGTTGTGCAGTTTTCTCCTCTAGTGAGTTGTTCAGTTGTCCACCACCATTCACGACTGGATGTGGCAGGTATGTAGAGCTTAGATCTGATCCGTTGGTTGTGGGATCGCTTAGCTTTGTCAATCACATGTTGCTAATGCTGCTTGGCACGCAAGTAGTCCTGAGTTGCCGCTTCACCAGGTTGACACCTCATTTTTAGGTATGCCTGGTGCTACTCCTGGCATGCCCTCCTGCACTCTCCTTTGAACCAGGGTTGATCCTCTGGCTTGGTGCTAATGGTAGACTGGAGGATATGTCAAGCCATGAGGTTAGATTGTGGTTGAGTACAGTTCTGCTGCTGCTGATGGCCCACAGCGCCTCCTGGATGCCCAGTCTTGAGTTCCTAGATCTGTTCGAAATCTATCCCATTTAACCTGGTGGTAGTGCTACACAACACGATGGAGGGTATCCTCAACGTGAAGTACATCCAAGGCCTGCTGAACATCAATTTTTACGAGTTTCACACCTTTTAAAAAAAATTCTGCCTTTCCATCCTTACAACTAAAGTGAATAACCTCACACTTCTCCATCTGCCATCTTGTTGCTGTTCACTTAACCTGTCTATATCTCTTTGCAGCCTTTTTGTGTTCTCACAACTTCCATTCCAAAATAGCTTTGTATCATCAGCAAATTCAGATATATTAGGCTCTCTCTCTTTGTCCAAGTCATTAATAATAGATTGTAAATAGCTGTTGCCCAGCAATGATCCTTTCAGCACTTCATTGGTCACAGCCTGCCAACTTGAAAATGCCCCATTTACCCTACTCTGCTTCCTGTTCGTTAACCAATCCTCTATCCATGCTAAAAATTACTCCAACTCCATGAGCCCTTATTTTGCATATTAACCTATTGTGTGGCATCTTATCGAATGCCTTTTGGAAATCCAAGTATACATCTGCTGGTTATAAACCTACTCTAGTTTCCCTTATATAACTGCCGCAGAGGAGGCCGTTTGCGACTGATAGGAGCAGGTTGGGGCCAATAAAATGGGCAGAAACCAAATTGGGGGGAACTGTGACTGGGAGCTACAGCTAAGATGGATATAGAACTGAGAGGTGATAACATTCTAGCACACTGGAGAGGGAAGGGGAGTAGTAGTTAGTTAAGATGAATATGTTGAGGGTGGATTTTTTGAAGAGGAAGTTGTGAGGGTTCTTTGAAGGGGAGATGCATGAAGAGAGGGAATATATTCTTCCTGAGCTGTCGTACTCAAAACTGGATACAGTACTCCGATGTAGCCTATACAGCTGAAACATAACTTCCACTCCTTTGTACTTCAGCCCCTTTAGATAAAGGCTAACATTCCATTAGCCTTTTAAATTACTTTTTGTACCTTGAACTCAATCTGCCAAAGTTTTGCCCACTCTCATAAGAACACAAGAAATAGGAACAGGAGTAGACCATTCAGCCCCTCAAGCCTGCTCTGCCATTCAATAAGATCATGGCTGACCATCTATTACTGTCCTTTTGCAACGTTTTGCTTCTGTTTATTTTCTTTATAGTGCAACCTAACTTAGTGTCATCAGCTGTCTATTTCTTCATCCAAGTCAGCTTTACATACCGTAAAAAGCTGAGTCCCCCAGAATGGATTCGTGGGGAACACTCCTCTGCCAATTTGAGTATGTACTATTACCCTTACTTTCTGTCTCTTACCTCTTATCCAATTTTCTATCCAAGCCAATAAATTGCCTCCAATTCCATGCACTTTTCTCTTTCCTGGAGTCTTGTCGAATGCCTTCTCGAATTCCATATAAATAATACTAGTAGACACTGCCTAACTACCACATTAGTTACTTCCTCAAAAAAATTCAGCTATATTCATTAGACATGAATTTACCCTTTACAAATCTATACTAGCTCTCTCTGATCAAAGTTATACCAGTTTATACTAATATTATGAAGATCTGTTAGATAGAATATTACTTTATAATGTCATCAGCTGAACGTATACATATATTGAACTTTTTGAAAAGAACACTTTTGCTAAGTAAAGTACACTGGCCTACAGCAGCTAACATGTTGCATTTGTGAAGGACACAAGCTGTTATATGAAGACACAGTGTACAGAGCTCTCAAAAGACAGTGGCTAAGATAAGCCCAGGTCAAAACCAGCGAGAGGTCACATGGCCCAGCTCTTGGTTGTTATTGAACTAACAGTCAGACTGCCAAAGGAGCAACAGCCTTAACCCATCTCTCTCTCTCTCTTAAACCTCTGTCATCAAAGCTAAGCTGGTTGTGATTTGAAAATCTACCAGAAGATTTCATTGCTGCAAACCAAGAGTTCTTAAAGGAAGATTCGGAATCAACACCACTGTAATCAAGAGAAAAGAAAATTAACCAGGCACAACTGCAGAATGACTGCTCCAGTGAGAAACCCAAGTACCAGCAGCTTCTGTGGAAGGTGACCCTTCAGCTGTAAACAATCATCCTGATAACCCATGAATTTTTTTTTGACTTTACTTTTTACTTGGCCAAATTTTAAAATCCAATGCTCTGCAGAGTTTTATTTCTTTTTTGCACGCTTGGGGAGGCGGGGGGTGTGTGTGTGGATTGTGTGTGTTGTTTTTGCATTGGTGAATAGTTGCACACGTTTATATAAAAGCAAAATACTGTGGGTGCTGGAAATCTGAAATAAAAACTGAAAATGCTGGAAAAACTCAGCAGGTCTGACAGCATCTGTGGAGAGAGAAATAGAGTTACTGTTTCGAGTCCGTATGCCCCTTCTTCAGAGTTGGACATATTTGTACTGTTTAAATCTTTTGTTAAAATTTCTGCACCTTTACCTGAGTGGTTTTAGCAATAAAACTAACTTGTTAATTTAGGATTTTTGCTGGCTTATTTCTTACACCGAGCTACACATGGTTAAGTATACATTGAATTGGCAATATCACCTTTTTAAACTCATAACTGTGTTATAACCAACCCAAGAATGGGACAAAGAGAGGAGTCAGGTCACCCTTCCTAACCTGGTCGTAACACTAACCAGAAGACAGTGAAATGGACAACAGTTAACCAATATCTGGTCTTCTGACCCAGAATGGTGCCATTTAATCATTAAATACCATGCGTTTCACATCTTGCACGTTTATCTGCTCAACTGAAATCAGAAACTCTTTAAAAGTGGAATTGATGGAGTGACAGAATCATATACATGCCACACTTTAGCTGCAACCTTAAATGTTCAGTGAGTGGAGGTTATGGGAACAGAGTCTCCTGACAGCATTCACAATTGGAAGCACAAAAGTTGGCTCCAAATCAGTTACAATGGGGAGTCTATAAGAACATTAGACAGTACTTGAAAAAGAATATTAAAAGTTAGGTCATGTGGGGAGTAGGATAACACTAGATAGCCGATTTGTAGAAAAACGTTGGCATAAATTTGATGTGTTGAACAGCCAGTTTCTACAATTACCAGGGACAATTAGATGTGTTTCTGGAGACCAAAGGGATTGAGGGATATGGTGAGAAAGTGAATAGGAGGAGTTGATCCATGAAAAGGGGATGGGATCGGTTGGACCAAACGGCCATTTTCTGCTCCTAACAATTGTTTTAAAAATCCGTCATGAACACTTCAATCATAGAAAATAGTTCATCTTCAAGTATTAAATGTTCTGGAAGAATTTGTATTTTAAAAGAAATTGTTTCTTGAAGGGTTAATGCAAGACTCTGATTGCTTTTCTTGGCAGAGACATCCATTTACAAGGAAAGTTATTTAACCGCTGTAAAGAAGCTGGAAACCTCTTAACCCTGACGAACTGCGTACAAAGGGCGGGGGGGTGGGTGATGGTTACATGGTATTTCATGGCTTTGAAAAAGCCATGTCTGGAAAAACTGTGTTTCAAGTGGGTTTTTTGAGTTTTGCTTTTGAGTAGAGAAGGACTAATTGCTTGAGAAGGAAGACAGCATCCTTTTTGCAGTCCAGGGCCAGTCCACAGCTGGAAGTGAATATAAGCTGCTCCTAAGTTGCTCTGCATGCTGGGATTGAGTACCCTCAAGTATTCCTTGAGCCCACCTGAAAAGCAGTGCAAGAGTCTTCGAATGTTTCGTGGAGCAGCACTGAGACACCAACCCGGAAGCCATTTCAAGGACTCTACCATTTATCCTTTTCCCTTTGACTTTTAACCTTTAGCAGAATACCTCTTTTTTTATTTATTTTATTATTGTGTGTATGTGTCTGTGTGTATGAGAGAGAGAGAGAGACAGACTTAAGGTATCTTGAAAGAGTAATTAGTATTATTTCACAACACAAACTACTAACAAATGGCATTGAAATTGTGACACTATATAATTCATTCAAATAAAGTCTGACTCTAGATTCTGTTCCAGGTTCCATGGTTCAGAGGTAGCGCTCCCACCTCTGAGCCATCACCATCGAGGCAGATGCTGCCCAGGCCATGGGTGACAGAGGAGGAAACTCAGTCATTAGAAGGGTTTAAAATTGATGAGGAAGTATTGGATAAGCTGTCGGTACTTAAAGTTGATAAGGGTTGAGATGCATCCAAGAATATTGAAAGAAGTGAGAGTGGAAATTGCAGAGGCACTGGCAATAATCTTTCAATATTCCCTGGATTTGGGGGAAGTGCAGGAAGACTGGAGAATTGCAGTCAGTTTAACTTCAGTGGTGGGGAAACTTCTAGAAACAATTATTTGGGATAGAATTAATAGTCACATGGAAAAATTTGGGTTGATTCGGAAGAGTCAGCATGGATTTGTTAAAGGAAAATTGTGTCTAACTAACTTGCTGCAGTTTTTTGAAGAGGTAACAGAGATGGTTGATGAGGGCAAGGACGTTGATGTGATGTATATGGACTTCCAAAAGGCATTCGATACAGTGCCACACAGCTGACTTGTGAGGAAAGTTATAGGTCATGGAATAAAAGGGACAGTAGCAACGTGGATACAAAATTGGCTGAGGTATAGGAAACAGAGAGTAATAGTTAATGGGTATTTTTCGGGCTGGAAGAAGGTTCGTAGAGGAGTTCCCCAGGGGTCGGTATTGGGACCCTTGCTTTTCCTGATATATATAAATAATCTAGATTTTGGTGTGCAAGGAACAATTTCAAAGTTTGCGGATGACACAAAACTTGGGAGAATTGTAAACTGAGGAGGACAGTATAGAACTTCAAAAGGACATTGACACATTGGTGGACCGGGCAGATAGGTGGCGGATGAAGTTCAATGTGGAGAAGTGTGAGGTGATACACTTTGGTACAAAGAACATGGAGAGAAAGTATAAAATAAAGCATACAGAGAGACCTGGGTGTATATGTACATAAGTCATTAAAGGTGGCAGGACAAGTAGAGAGGGCTTTTTCTAAAGCATACAGTATTCTATACTTCATTAATAGGGGCATAGAGTACAAGAGCAGGGAGGTTATGATGAACTTATATAAGACACTGGTTAGACCTCAGCTGGAGTATTGTGTACAGTTCTGGGCGCCACACTATAAGAAAGATGTGAACGCATTGCAGAGAGTGCAGAAGAGGTTTACGAGAATGGTTCCAGGGATGAGACACTTGAGTTATGAGGAAAAATTAGAGAAGTTGGGACTGTTTTCCTTGGAGAGGAGAAGGCTAAGAGAGGACTTGATAAAAGTTTTCAAAATCATGAGGGGTGTGGACAGAGTAGATAGGAAGAAACTGTTCCCGCTTGGGATCGAGAACCAGAGGGCACAGCAAGTGCGAGGTGAGAAAAATCTTTTTCACACAGCGAGTAGTTAGGGTTTGGAATGCACTGCCTGGAAGTGTGGTGGAGGCAGGTTTGATTGAGGCATTCAAGAGGGCATTGGATTATTGTTTAAATAGAAACAATGTGCAGGGTTACAGGGAAAGGGCAGGAGATTGGCACTAAGTTCAAATGCTCAGAGAGCCAGTGCAGACACAATAGGCCAAATGGCCTCCTTCTACACAGTAACAATTCTGTGATCAGGTTGTGTGTTCAGGTCCCACCTTCAGGAACTTCAGCCTGTCATCTAGGCAAATTCTCTGGTGCAGTATGGAGGGAGCTGACCTGTCAAGTGCTGCCTCCTTCAGATCAGATGTTAAACCAAGACCCTTCCTGCCCTCTCGGGTAGATGTAAAAGATCCCACTGCATTATTTGAAGAAGAGCAAGCAAGTTATTCTGGTGTCTGTCAATATTCAACTTTCAACCAACTACTAAAGCAGATTATCTGGTCGATATCACATTGCTGTCTCTCAGAAGCACACAAATACACACACCTCACTAACGCACAACTGTCTAGAATGCACACACCCCACTCTCCCACACACAGATACATGCATAGACATGGAAAGAGTGAAAGAGGAAATCATTTGAATTCCTCAATTTGAGGGTGGAAAACCAGGAGCTGCTGACACATGTCAGGGATCCAAGGAGGAAAAAAGTCTTTGGGGTTCTTGTAATCTGGAATAACAGAGAAAGGCACCAGTGGCACTTGAGAGAAACTGAAAATAAAACAAAAAGTAGAGTAACTGGGAGGGAAATACAAATAAAAAGGAGGAAGAAACAGGCACGGGCGATACACACTGAATAATGGCAACTTTTCTTTGCTAATCTTTGCAAGAACAGTAATTTTAGCCCCAAAGACGTGTGTCCTCTTTAGCCCAAATAACAATCTACTCAAACAGTGCTCAACTAGCAAAATCTGCAAGGATGTGGATGAGGCAATTCTACAAAGCAGTGCCTGCTCGGCCACAAACCTTTTGATCCAGAAATCTGTCTACACCGGCACTGGGGAGCTTGGCCCAGACTGGCTCTAAGGCACTTTCAATCTTGAGGCATTGTCCTTATGCTTATGGATAGGTGATTGGTGATTAGTTTCTCAGAATTATTGAATGGAGGACATAGCTCAGTTTATACAAATCTAAGAATAGTCACAAAGTCATGTCATTTCCAATTTGTTCAAAGTCTCAGTTGCAGTGTTACATAATGAAAACATTTACAGATTTACTTCAAAAATCTCAAACATAATTGTAAGCTCTAAATAGTGCTGATTTGATGTGGATTGGTTGAACGATTAAAATTTGAACAGATAAGACTCATCCTGCAGAACCACTGCTTTTCTATAAACTCTTACTGAGCTCAGCTTTCCGGTGCTTCTGGGATGTAAACAGAATTTTCCAGCACCCTCTGGCGATTTTGTACATCCAGATTGTGTTGAGAATATCCAGAGCAACACTGGAAATGATCCATGCACACTGTGGCCCGAGGCCCAGGCGGTGGAAGGCTGCTGTCCCAAAGGTAAAAGCCATTTGCAGGTAGTAGGACGGAATCACAGCAATGCGCACAAGGAAGAAGCTCACAGACATGGCGACACCATTCAACACAACCAACCTGGTACTTCTGGGAAACTGCAGAACCTCAAAGAACCACCTGCACTTAAACAAAGAGTGCATTATCGTTCAGTGATACATACCTCCCAACACCAGGGGCAGCACCAGAGACACACCTCCCACCACCACAGGAGCTGCAGATACCCTTGAAAAATTCGTGTAAGTGAGTGCCCTCTGTGACCATAGTGCACTAACTCTCCTCACCATTTAATCTGTCAGCAGCTTTTGATATGGTTGACCTCCTCCTCCAATGACTAACAGAGTGGGACTTCCCTCACCTGGTTACACTGTCACCTCCCTAGATACGTTAACTACAGAATTTTCTATAAAAGATTCTCTCCCACCCTAGCACAATTCCAAGTTTTTCCACCTACCCTGCTCCAAGATCTATCATCTCATTTGTATACTGCCTCTCTGCAATGTCATTCAACAATACCTCAGGACCCCCATGTACACTGAGGGCACCCAGCTCTACCTCACCCCTCTCAACCTCTCTACTGCCTCTCTGTTGTCAGACTCCTTAACCAACATCACATCCTGCATGGGCCAGAATTTCCTCCAATTAAACATTAGGAAGACTGAAATCATTGTCTTTAGCCCCCACTGCAAACTCCATTCCCTAGCCACATCCCCTTTCCTGGCCACTATCTGAGGCTGAATATAAGAACTAGGAGCAGGAATAGACCTAACAGTTCCATTGAGCCTGCTCCACCATTCAATAAGATCATGGCTAGTCTTCAATTTCAGCTTCACTTTTCTGCCCTATCCCCATACGTCCTGATTTCTTTAATGGCAAAAGTCAATCGATTTCTGTCTGAAATATACTCAATGACTGACCATCCACAATCTCTGGGGTAGAGTGTTCCCGAGTGAAGAAATCTCTCCTCACCTCAATCCGAAATGAGTGACCTGTTATCCTGAAACTATGAGCCTTAGATCCAGACTCTCCAGCTAAGGGAAACAGCCTCTCAGCATCTACCTTTGAATGAGATCACATCTCATTCTCTGATCCAACTGTTCACAACTTTTGTGTCTTATCTGACCCTGAGCTAAGCTTCTAACTATATATCCACTTCATCACCAAGACTGCCTTCTTCCACCTCTGTAACATCACCCCTCTCTACTCCACTTTACCAATTTGCTGCTGAAACCCTCAACCTTGCCTTTGTTACCGCCAGAGTTGACTATTCCAATACTCCCATGTCTGGCCTCCCACCGTTCAACTTTCATAAACTTAACTTTTTCCTAATTGTTACAAATCCTGTTCAGCCATCACCTCTGTGCTTGCTAACCTATATTAGTTCCTCTTCTAGTAACATTTCAACTTTAAAATTCTCATCCTTGTGCTCCAAACCCTCCACGAGCTCACACCTCCCTATCACTGTAGCTCTTACATCCTCTGAGATCTCCACGCTCTGCTAATTTTGGTCTCTTGTGTATCACTGAAAGTATTTAAAGAGGAGGGAGATAGATTTTTGAAATATCGGGGAGTTGAGGGCTATGAGGAGCTGGCACGAAAGAAGATTGAGGCCTGGGGTAGATAAGCCATCATCTTATTGAATAGCAGGTCAGACTTGAGAAGCCGAATGGTCTACTCCTGCTCCTATTCCTTATGTTCTTATTCACCAAATCATTGGCCCAACTTTTGGAGGCTATGCCTTCAGCTCAAGCTCTGGAATTCACTCCCCAAATCTCCGTCTCCCTATTTATTTCCTTCTTTAACTCCTTAAAAACTACCTCTTTGAGCAAGCTTTTGGACACCTGGCCTAATATCTCCTTCTTTAGCTCAGTGTCAATCGTTGGCTGATTTTGCTTCTGTGAGGCATCTTAGGATGTTTTACCATATTAAAGGCGCAATGTAAATGGAAGTTGTTCAGTTTGTGTGTGCACATCTAAGTTATGCCTTTTTGTAATTTATATTTACATGATGCGGGTGTCGCTGGCAAGGCCAGCATTTGTTGCCCATCCCTAATTTGCCCTTGAACGGCTTGCAAAGCCATTTCAGGGAGCAGTTGAGAGGCAACCATGTTACTATGGATTTGGAGTCACATGTAGGCCAGGACGGCAGATTTCCTTCCCTAAAGGACATTAGTGAACCAGATAGGTTTTTACAGCAATCAATGATGGTTTCATGGTCACCGTTACTGAAGATAGCTTTCATTTCCAGGTTTTATTAATTAAATTTTAAATTCCACCAGCTGCCATGGTGGGATTTGAACCCATGTTCTGAGATTGCTAGTGAGATTACCACTGGCACGAATAGAGGTAAATGGTTATGACAAAATTGCTATTACAGAGACATGGTTACAGAGTGACCAGGATTGGGAACTGAATATTCAGGGATATTCATCATTTAGGAAAGATAGATGGAGGGGAAAAGAAGGTGGGGTAGCACTGTTAATAAGGGGCGAGATCAGTACATTAGTGAGAGAGGATCATAGATCAAAGGGTCAAGATGTAGAATCAGTTTGGATGGAAATAAGAAACAGCAACAATCATTGGTGGGAGATTTTTATAGGCCATCAAACTGTAGCGGTAATGTTGAGCACGGTATTAATTAGGAAATTAAAACTGTATTTAACTTGGGTAATACAGTAATAATGGACGACTTCAATTTACCTATAGGTTAGGTAAACCTAATTAGCACTAATGCTAATTCCTGGAGTATGGAGAAGATGGGATTCTGGAACAGTATGTTGAGGAACCAACTAGGGATCGGGCTATTTTAGATTTAGTATTATCTAATGAGAAAGGCTAATCCATAACCTTGCTGTAAAGGAACCTTTGGGTAATAGTGACCATAATATGATAGAGTTTTACATTAAGTTTGAAAGTGATATAGTTCATTCTGAAACTAGAGTCCTAAATCTGAACAAGGGAAGCTGTGAAGGTATGAGGGGAAAGTTGGCTATGATGGATTGGGAAAATATGCTAAAAAATTTGATGGTAAATAGGCAATGGCTAGTATTTAAAGAAATACTACACAGTCTACAATGAATATACATTCCTCTAAGACACAAAAAACCAATGGACAATGTGGATCAATTGGGGTTAACGAAAGAAGTTAAAGATTGCATTAGATTAAAGGAAATGATTTTTAAGGTTGCCAAAGAACGTGGTAAGCCTGAGGATTGGGAGCAATTTAGAACCCAGAAAAGGAGGACCAAGAAACTGATAAAGAAAAGGAAAAGAGAATTTGAATGCAAACTAGCGAGGAACATAAAGGTGGACTGTAAAAGCTTCTTTAGATATATGGAAAGGAAATGACTATCTAGGACAAATGCGAGCTCATTACAGGTGGGCACAGGAGAATTTATAATGGAGAATAGGAAAATGGCAGAGAAACTAAACAATTATTTGTGTCTGTCTTCACGGAGGAAGATATAGAAAATCTCCCAGAGATACAAGGGAACCAAGAGACTTGTGAAAATGAGGAACTGAAAGGAATTAATATTAATAAAGATGTAGTACTCAAAAATTAATTGGATAAAAGGTTGATAAATCTCCTGGACCTGAGGATCTACATCCCAGAGTTTTGAAAGAGGTGGCTGTAGAGATAGTAGATGCATTGGTGGTTATCTTTCAAAATTCTATAGATTCTGGAAAGGTTCCTGTGGACTGGAAAGTAGCAAATGTAACTCCGCTATTTAAGAAGGGAGGGAGAAAACTGAGAACAACTGACCTGTTAGTTTGGTGTCAGTAGTAGGGAAAATGTTAGAATCTATTATAAAGGTTGTGATAACTGGATACTTAGAAAATAATGATATGATTGGGTCAACATGGACTTATTAAAGGGAAATCATGTTTGACAAACCTGTTGGAGTTTTTTTGAGGTTGTTACTTGTAGCATAAAGGAAAACCAGTGGATGAGGTGCATTTGGATTTTCAGACAGCTTTTGATAATTTCCCATACAGGATGTTAGTAAACAAATTAGAGACATGGGATTGGGGGTAACATACTTCTGTGGATTGAGAATTGGTTAACAGACAGAAAACAGAGAGTAGGAATAAATGGGTTATTCTCAGGATGGCAGGCTGTTACTAGGTGGAAATGTGAATTGTGAGGAGGATGCTAGGAGGCTTCAAGGGGATTTGGATAGGCTAAGTGAATGGGCAAGAACATGGCAGATGGAATATAATGTGAATATGTGTACAGCTATCCACTTTGGTAGAAAAAACAGAAAGGCAGAGTATTCCTTAAATGGTGAGAGGTTGGGAAGTGCGGGTGTCCAAAGCAACCTGGGTGTCCTTGTTCATGAGTCACTAAAAACTAGCATGCAGGTGCAGCAAGCAACTAGGAAGGCGAATGGCATGTTGGCCTTCATTGCAAGAGGATTTGAGTACAGGAGTAAAGATGTCTTGCTGTTGTATAGAGCCTTGGTGAGACCACATCTGGAGTATTGTGCACATTTTAGTCTCCTTATCTAAGGAGGAATATACTTGCCATAGAGGGAGTGCAACGGGGGTTAACCAGATTAATCCCTGGGACGATAGGATTGTTTTATGAGGAGCGATTGAGGAGACTGGGACTGTATTCCCCAGAGTTTCGAAGATCTCACACAAAATTCCTACATGGCATGACAGGGTAGATGTAGATAGGATGTGGCCCCTTGCTGGTGAGTCTAAAACCACAGGGCACTGTCGAAGAATAAAGGGCAGGCCATCTAGGACTGAGATGAGGAGGAATTTCTTCACTCAGAGGGCAGTGAATTTTTGGAATTCTCTCTCCCAGGGATCTGTGGAAGCTCAATCATTGAGCATGTTCAAGACAGAAGTCGATAGATTTCTGGATTTGAATGACATCAGGGATATGGCAATAGTGGGAAACATAAGAGGTAAGAGTAATAAAAAGTAAGAGGTGGATGATAAGCCATGATCTGTTTGAATGGCGGAGCAGGCTCAATGGGCCGAATAGCCTACTCCTGCTCCTATTTTCTGTGTTTAGATGTTTTGTGTAGGTTGTGATTCTTTACATTAATGATGTGAATTGATTTAAAGAGGAAAACACTGGTCAGAGTAAATGGTAAGAATTTTTCTTCAATATCAAATAAAATTAGGTCAAAGTGAGAGCAAGATGGGCACATGAGGCTCATCGAAGTTCCAGTACTGGGGTCATGCCCTCTGATTCCTGTACCAGGGGTCGTGACCCTCTGGTTCCTGTACCAGGGGTCGTGACCCTCTGGTTGCTGCACACGGGGTTGTGCCCCTCTACTTCCTGTACCCGGGGGTCATGCCCCTCTACCTCCTGTACCAAGGGTCGTGACCCTCTCGTGCCTGTACCCGGGGTCGTGACCCTCTCGTTCCTGTACCTGGGGTCATGACCCTCTAGTTCCTGTACTTGGGGGTTGTGCCCCTCTGGTTCCAGTACCTGGGGTCATGCCCCTCTAGTTTCTGTACCCGGGGGTCGTGCCTCTCTGGTTTCTGTACCCTGGAGTTGTGCCCCTCTAGTTCCTCTACCTGCGGTCATGCCCCTCTAGTTCCTGTACCAGGGGAGGGGGGTCATGCCCCTCTAGTGCCTGCACCCGAGTGTCATGCCCCTCTAGTTCATGAAACTGGGGGTCGTGCCTCTCTGGTTCCTGTACCCGGGAACTGTGCCCCTCTAGTTACTGTACCTGGGGTCGTGCCCCTCTAGTTCCTGTACCCGGGGTGGGGGTCATGCCCCTCTAGTTCCTCTACCCGCGGTCATGCCCCTCTAGTTCCTGTACATGGGGTCGTGCCCCTCTACATCCTGTACCAAGGGTTGAGCCCCTCTAGTTCCTGTACCCGGGGTCACGCCCTCTAGTTCCTATATCCGGGGGTCTTGCCCGTCTGGTTCCTGTACCCATCGGTCGTGCCCCTCTGGTTCCTGTACCTGAGTGTCGTGCTCCTCTAATTCCTGTACCTGGGGCTTGTGCCCCTTTAGTTTTTTTTATTCATTCAATGGATATGGGTTTCGCTGGCTGGGCCAGCATTTATTGCCCATCCCTAGATGCCCTTGAGAAGGTGGTGGTGAGCTGCTGCCTTGAACCGCTGCAGTCCATGTGGTGTAGGTACACCCACAGTGCTGTTAGGAAGGGAGTTCCAGGATTTTGACCCAGTGACAGTGAAGGAACAGCGATATATTTCCAAGCCAGGATGGTGAGTGACTTGGAGGGGAACTTCCAGGTGGTGGCGTTCCCACCTATCCTCTGCCCTTGTCCTTCTAGATGGTAGTGATCATGGATTTGGAAGGTGTTGTTTGAGGAGCCTTGATGAATTCCTGCAGTGCATCTTGTAGATGGTACACACTGCTGCCACTGTGTGTCGGTGGTGGAGGGAGTGAATGTTTGTGGATGTGGTGCCAATCAAGCGGGCTGCTTTGTCCTGGATGGTTTCAAGCTTTGTGAGTATTGTGGGAACTGCACTCATCCAGGCAAGTGGGGAGTATCCATCACACTCCTGACTTGTGCCTTGTAGATGGTGGACAGGCTTTGGGGAGTCAGGAGGTGAGTTACTCATCGCACGATTCCTTGCCTCTGACCTGCTCTTGTAGCCACGGTATTTTTATGGTTAGTCCAGTTCAGTTTCTGGTCAATGTTGATGTTGACAGTGGGGAATCAGTGATTTTAATGCCATTGAACATCAAGGGGTGATGGTTGGATTATCTCTTGTTGGAAACGGTCATTGCCTGGCACTTGTGTGGCGCGAATGTTACTTGCCACTTGTCAGCACAAGCCTGGATATTGTCCAGGTCCTGCTGCATTTGGACATGGACTGCTTCAGTATCTGATGAGTCATGAATGGTGCTGAACATTGTGCAATCATCAGCGAACATCCCCACTTCTGACCTTATGATGGAAGGTCATTGATGAAGCAGCTGAAGATGGTTGGGCCTAGGACACTACCCTATGGAATTCCTGCAGTGATGTCCTGGAGCTGAGATGATTGACCTCCAACAACCACAACCATCTTCCTTTGTGCTAGGTATGACTCCAATCAGCACAGAGTTTCCCCCCTGATTCCCATTGACTCCAGTTTTGACAGGGCTCCTTGATGCCACACTCGGTCAAATGCTGCCTTGATGTCAAAAGCAGTCACTGTCACCTCACCTCGGGAGTTCAGTTCTTTTGTCCATGTTTGAACCAAGGCTGTAATGCAGTCAGGAGCTGAGTGGCCCTGGCGGAACCCAAACTGGGCATCAACGAGCAGGTTATTGCTAAGCATGTGCCACTTGATAGCACTGTTGATGACCCTTCCATCATTTTACTGATGAGCAAGAGTAGACTGATGAGGCGGTAATTGGCCGGACTAGATTTGTCCTGCTTTTTGTGCACAGGACATACCTGGGCAATTTTCCACATAGCCAGGTAGATGCCAGTGTTGTAACTGTACTGGAATAACTTGGCTAGGGGCGTGGTAAGTTCTGGAGCACAAGTCTTCAGTACTATTGCTGGAATATTGTCAGGGCCCATAGCCTTTGCAGTATCCAGTGCTTTCAGCCGTTTCTTGATATCATGTGGAGTGAATCGAATTGGCTGAAGACTGGCATCAGTGATGCTTGGGACCTTCAGAGGAGGCCGAGATGGATCATCCACTCGGCACTTCTGGCTGATGATTGTAGCAAATGTTTCATCCTTATCTTTTGCACTGATGTGCTGGGCTCCCCCATCATTGAGGATGGGGATATTCGTGGAGCCTCCTCCTCCAGTGAGTTGTTTAATTGTCCACCACCATTCATGACTGGATGTGGCAGGACTGCAGAGCTTAGATCTGATCCGTTGGTTGTCGGATTGCTTAGCTCTGTCTGTCACTTGCTGCTTTTGCTGTTTGGCATGCAAGTAATCCTGTGTTGTAGCTTCATCAGGTTGATACCTTATTTTAAAGTATGCCTGGTGCTATTCCTGGCATGCCCTCCTGCACTCTTCATTGAACCACGGTTGATCCCCTGGCTTGATGGTAATGGTAGAGTGGGGATATTCCAGGCCATGAGGTTACAGATTGTGTTTGAGTACAATTCTGCTGCTGCTGATGGCCCAAAGCGCCTCATGGATGCCCAGTCTTGAATTTCTAGACCTGTTCCAAATCTGTCCAATTTAGCAGGGTGATTGTGCCACACAACATGATGGGCAGGATTTTCTGCACCTGCCCGCTGCCGGGATCTTCCGGACCTGCCGCAAGTCAATGGACTTCTGTCTGGGGCTTTGCCTTGCCCCTGGTGAGGCTGGAAAATCCCGGCTGATGGAGAGTGTCCTCAATGTGAAGGCGGGACTTCGTCTCCATAACGACTGTGCGATAGTCATTCCTACCGATTACAGACAGATGCATCTGCAGAAGGCAGGTTGGTGAGGATGAGGTCAAGTATGTTTTTCCCTCTTGTTGGTTCCCTCACCACCTGCAGCAGACCCTTGCGTTGTGCCCCTCTAGTTCCTGTACCCGGGGTAATGCCACTCTAATTCCTGTATCCAGTGGTCATGCCCCTCCGGTTCCTGTGCCTGGGGGTCGTGCCCCTCCAGTTCCTGTATCCGGGGGTCGTGCCCCTCCGGTTCCTGTGCCCGGGGGTCGTGCCCCTCTAGTTCCTGTATCCTGAGGTCGTGTCCCACTAATTCGTGTATCAGGGGCTTGTGCCCCTCTGGTTCCTGTACCCGGGGGTCATACCCCTCTAGTTCCTGTATCCTGAGGTCGTGCCCTGCTAATTCCTGTATCTGGGGCTCGTGCCCCTTTAGTTCCTGTACCTGGGGGTCATGCGCCTCTAGTTCCTATGCCTGGGGGTTGTGCCCCACTACCTGTCCCCGGGGTCGTGCCCCTCTACTTCCTGTACCAGGGGTCAAGACCCTCCGGTTCCTGTAACCAGGGTTGTGCCCCTCCACTTCCTGTATCCTGGGGTCGTACCCCTCTAGTTCCTATACCAGGGGTCGTGCCTCTCTAGTTCCTGTACTTGGGGTCGTGCCCCTCTAGTTCCTGTGCCTGGGGGTCGTGCCCCTTTAGTTCCTGTACTTGGGGTCGTGCCCCTCTAGTTCCTGCACCCGGGGGTCATGCCCATCTACTTCCTGTACCCGGGGTCATGCCCCTCTAGTTCCTGTACCCGGGGTCGTGCCCCTCTACTTCCTGTATCCTGGGGTCGTGCCACTCTACTTCCTGTACCCGAGGTCATGCCTCTCTAGTTCCTGTACACAGGGTCGTGCCCCTCTACTTCCTGTGCCCTGTGGTCATGCCCCTATAGTTCCGGTGCCTGGGGTCATGCCCCTCTACTTCCTGTACCCTGGAGTGATGTCCCTCTAGTTCCTGTACCCGGGATCATGCCCCTCTAGTTCCTGTACCCTGGGTTGTGCCCTCTAGTTTCTGTACCTGGGGTCATGCTCCTTTAGTTCCTGCACCCAGGAGTCGTGCCCCTTTAGTTCCTGTACCTGGGATTTGTGCCCCTTTAGTTCCTGTACCCGGGGTCGTGTCCCTCTAGTTCCTGTACCTGGGGTCGTGCCCCTTTAGTTCCTGTGCCCAGGATCGTGCCCCTCTAGTTCCTGTACCCGGGGTCGTGCCTCTGGTACCAAGGTGGTAAACTCAGGAACAAAATGTGCTCTAAAACTAAAAGCCCTACTTACTGCTGGTTTACAAAGGGTGTAGAGAGCTCTGCCTCTCTGGTTCCTGTACCCGGGAGTTGTGCCCCTCTAGTTCCTGTACCCGGGGGGGGGGGGGGGGGGGGGGGTCACGCCCCTCTAGTTCCTGTGCCCGGGGTCGTGCCCCTCTAGTTCCTGTACCTGGGGTCGTGCCCCTCTAGGTACTGTACCTGGGGTCGTACCCCTTTAGTTCCTGTGCCCGGGATCGTGCCCCTATATTCCTGTACCTGGGGTTGTGCCCCTCTAGTTCCTGTACCTGGGGTCGTGCCCCTTTAGTTCCTGTGCCCGGGATCGTGCCCCTCTAGTTCTTGTACCTGGGGTCGTGCCCCTTTAGTTCCTGTGCCCGGGATCGTGCCCCTCTAGTTCCTGTGCCCGGGATCGTGCCCCTCTAGTTCCTGTGCCCAGGGTCATGCCCCTCTAGTTCCTGTACCTGGGGTCGTGCCCTCTAGGTACTGCACCTGGGGTCGTGCCCCTTTAGTTCCTGTGCCCGGGATCGTGCCCCTCTAGTTCCTGTGCCCGGGATTATTCCCCTCTAGTTCCTGTACCCGGGGTCGTGCCCCTCTAGTTCCTGTACCGGGGGGGGGGGGGGGGGGGTCACGCCCCTCTAGTTCCTGTGCCCGGGGTCGTGCCCCTCTAGTTCCTGTGCCCGGGATCGTGCCCCTCTAGTTCCTGTACCCGGGGTCGTGCCCCTCTAGTTTCTGTACCCGGGGCCATGCCTCTGGTACCAAGGCGGTAAACTCAGGAACAAAATGTGCTCTAGAACTAAAAGCCCTACTTACCGCTGGTTTACAAAAGGTGTAGAGAGCTCTGCAATTAGGCGAAAATTAGCAAAATAAGGAAGGAGGCCTCGTGCCTGCGAAGGAGAAACCAATGTGATTTAAATAATCGAAGGCAAGCATGGTGTTAGGACATTGTAGAAAATGTTGGGTTCATTCCTGAACCTGACAAAAATTGATGATGAAAGCTGCTCAAACTGCAACTTACCAGCACGTACTGGTATGCATAGAGCGCGGCCAAGTGATGGCTGACGAAGAACCAGTCCCCTAAAGTCTTCCAGTGCCGGAGGAGAAGCAGTAAATCTGCAATGAGATCGAGAGAGTGAGCTGGGGAAATCCAGTAACCAATGAGAGTGAGTACACGAGCTGGGCAAAGCTAATGACTTGTAAGATGCAAGCGTACCAAACAATCTGTGATTGGCCAACATACAAGTTAATGATGTCCAACGAGCCAGGGAACATTCAATGGGACAGTGTAGAGGGAGCTTTACCCTGTATCTAACCTCGTGCTGTATCTCCCCTAGGAGTGTTTGATGGGGACAGTGTTGAAGGATCTTTACTCTGTATCTAACCCCGTGCTGTACCTGTCCTGGGAGTGTTTGACAAGAACAGTGTAGAGGGAACTTTACTCTGTATGTAACCCCGTGCTGTACCTGTCCTGGGAGTGTTTGATGGGGACAGTGTAGAGGGAGCTTTACTCTTTATCTAACCCCGTTCTGTACCTGCCCTGGGAGTGTTTGATGGGGACAGTGTAGAGGGAGCTCTACTCTGTATCCAAACCCGTGCTGTACCTGTCCTGAGAGTGTTTGATGGGGATAGTGTAGAGGGAGTTTTACTCTGTATTTAAGCCCATGCTGTACCTGTCCTGTGGTGAAAATGGCAGTGGAAGAAATGACCAAGAGCAGTGAAAGCTGAGAAAGATTTGCTGAAGAGGCAGAGTGAAAGTCAATTTTTCAAACCCTGGCTGGGACTGTGTTCTGGAATACTCACCATTCATCAAGTAGCCTGAAGCGATTGCTATATTAACCTTCACTAATGTGGGATCTCCCCTGTAAAACACAAGAGGAAAAGGCTTCAGTATAAACAGTCTCCATTGCTGCTCAACAACTGAATCAGCAAGATTCACATGTCAGCAGCTCTCCAATTCAGAGATCACAGAATGAGGTAACAGGGTTAGTCAGAGGTCAGAAAGCATTCATGATGTTGGTTACAAATTCTGTATATCTCGCATTTGGAGACAGGGCTCCTTGTGGGTGGGAGGAGTGTTGGGCATTCGGAATGGCCCTGGGTTGAGAGTGCTGGATCAAAGGATGCAGAAATAGCATGGGGATATCTGTGACCATAGCTGAATTCAAAACACGCTGAGTGTAACTTTAATTGGAATCCAACCTGAATAAATTGGAGACAGGGACAGTTGCTAGGAAAGATCCAGCTGTGAAAAATGAGTTTTAGCAAACAGATGATTAAGCACAAAAAGGAAAACAGAGAGCAATGAAGTTGAGCAGGGTAAAGGAGGCAAACACCAATTCCATCAAAGAGAACAGAACTTGAAAGGAATAAGCATTCCTGGAAGAGAAGTGGCAGTGAATTAAATGATCAGGACTTCAAGGAATTCCTTCCTCTGCAAATCACAGAATCACAGTGCCGAAGAGGCCCTTCGGCCCATCGAGTCTGCACCGACACATGAGAAACACCTGACCTACCTACCTAATCCCATTTACCAGCACTTGGCCCATAGCCTTGAATGTTATGATGTGCCAAGTGCTCATCCAGTTACTTTTTAAAGGATGTGAGGCAACCCGCCTCCACCACCCTCCCAGGCAGCGCATTCCAGACTGTCACCACCCTCTGGGTAAATAAGTTTTTCCTCACATCCCCCCTAAACCTCCTGCCCCTCACCTTGAACTTATGCCCCCTTGTGACTGACCCTTCAACTAAGGGGAACAGCTGCTCCCCATCCACCCTGTCCATGCCCCTCATAATCTTGTACACCTCGATCAGGTCGCCCCTCAGTCTTCTCTGCTCCAACGAAAACAACCCAAATCTTTAACATCCACCTGAGAGAGCAGAGATTTAATATTACACCTGAAGAAATTGTATGAATTATAAAGATAGGAATAGATTGTGTTCTTTTCCCTGCACCCAGCATGTGTAAAATTTTCAGAGATAATCTGAAACATATACGAGACTGATTCTGTTTGCCGATAGCTGAAATCTCATGTGACCCAAAGCTGATTAATAAATAATCTCTAGATAAGGAACATTGTCAGTGGCATGGAGACCAATTGGGGTGTCCGTGGAGACCGACTGGGGTGTCCTTGGAGACTGACTGGGGTGTCCATGGAAACCGATTTCATCAACTCAGCAGAGGTCGAGGATTGAATCAGGAAGCCTGCTGATTCCGGAGTCACTACAAAATTCAGCGCCCTGCATCACTTCAATACACGGATTCACTGGGGAATACAGTGCACTGCATCACTTAGACACCTGGAGTCACTGGGGAGTAGAGCACTCTGTGTCACATCAGCACCCGGATTCATATGGGGAGTACAGTGCTCTGAATAACTTTGACACCCTGAGGCATTGGGGAGTACTGTGCTCTGCATCACACACACCCGGAGTCACTGGGGAGTGCAGCGCTCTGCATCACATCAACACCCGGCGTCACTGGGGAGTACTGCGTTCTGCATCGCATTGACCCCAGAGTCACTGGAGAGTCAAGCACTCTGTGTCACATCAGCACCCGGATTCACTGGGGAGTACAGCACTCTGCATCACATCAACAACTGGAGTCAATGGGAAGCACAGCGCTCTGCATCACATTGACACCCGGAGTCACTGGGGAGTAGAGCACTCTGTGTCACATCAGCACCCGGAGTCACTGGGGAGTAGAGCACTCTGTGTCACATCAGCACCCGGATTCACTGGGGAGTACAGCACTCTGCATCACATTGACACACGGAGTCACTGGGGAGTACAGCACTCTGCATCACACTGACACCCGGGGTCATTGGGAAGTACTGCGCTCTCTATCACAATGATACCTGGAGTCGCTTGGGAGTACAGCACTTTGCATCACACTGACACCCGGGGTCATTGGGAAGTACTGCGCTCTGTATCACAATGACACCTGGAGTCGCTTGGGAGTACAGCACTCTGCATCACACTGACACCCGGGGTCATTGGGAAGTACTGCGCTCTGTATCACAATGACACCTGGAGTCGCTTGGGAGTACAGCGCTCTGCATCACTTCAATACCCGGAGTAATTGAGGAGTACAGCACTTTGCATCACTTCAATATCTGGAGTTATTGGGAAGTACAGTGTTCTGCATCACATTGACACCCAGAGTCACTGGAGAGTCAAGCACTCTGTGTCACATCAGCACTTGGATTCACTGGGGAGTACAGCATTCTGCATCTCATTGACACCCGGAGTCATTGGGGAGTACTGCGCTCTGCATCACATCAACAACTGGAGTCAATGGGAAGCACAGCGCTTTGCATCACATTGACACCCGGAGTCACTGGGGAGTAGAGCACTCTGTGTCACATCAGCACCCGGATTCACTAGGGAGTACAGCACTCTGCATCACATTGACACACGGAGTCATTGGGGAGTACAGCGCTCTGCATCACACTGACACCCGGGGTCATTGGGGAGTACTGCGCTCTGTATCACAATGACACCCGGAGTCGCTTGGGAGTACAGCGCTATGCATCACACTGACACCCGGGGTCACTGGGGAGTACAGCGCTCTGCATCACATTGACACCCGGAGTCACTGGGGAGTAGAGCACTCTGTGTCACATCAGCACCCGGATTCACTGGGGAGTACAGCCTCTGCATCACTTTGACATCCGGAGTCATTGGGAGTACAACACTCTGCATCACACTGACACCCGGGGTCATTGGGGAGTACTGCGCTCTGTATCACAATGACAGCAGGAGGCACTGGGGAGTACAGCACTCTGCATCACATCAATACCCGGAGTAATTGGGAAGTACAGCGTTCTGCATCACATTGACACCCAGTGTCACTGGAGAGTCAAGCACTCTGTGTCACATCAGCACTCGGATTCACTGGGGAGTACAGCACTCTGCATCACATTGACACACGGAGTCATTGGGGAGTACAGCACTCTGTATCACAATGACACCCGGAGTCGCTTGGGAGTACAGCGCTCTGCATCACATTGACACCCGGAGTCACTGGGGAGTAGAGCACTCTGTGTCACATCAGCACCCGGATTCACTGGGGAGTACAGCCTCTGCATCACTTTGACATCCGGAGTCATTGGGGAGTACAACACTCTGCATCACACTGACACCCGGGGTCATTGGGGAGTACTGCGCTCTGTATCACAATGACACCAGGAGGCACTGGGGAGTACAGCACTCTGCATCACATCAATACCCGGAGTAATTGGGAAGTACAGCGTTCTGCATCACATTGACACCCAGTGTCACTGGAGAGTCAAGCACTCTGTGTCACATCAGCACTCGGATTCACTGGGGAGTACAGCACTCTGCATCACATTGACACACGGAGTCATTGGGGAGTACAGAACTCTGCATCACATTGATACCCGGAGTCATTGGGAAGTACAGCGCACTGCATCACATTGACACCAGGAGGCACTGGGGAGTACAGCACTCTGCATCACATCAATATCCGGAGTCACTAGGGAGTACAGCACTCTGCATCACAATCACACCCGGAGTCATTGGGGAGTGCAGCACTCTGCATCATATTCACACCCGGAGTCATTGGGGAGTGCAGCGCTCTGCACCACATTGACACCCAGAGTCACTGGGGAGTACAGCCTCCGCATCACACTGGCACCTGGGGTCATTGGGGAGTACAGCGCTCTGCATCACTTTGACACCAGGAGTCACTGGGGAGTATTGCTCTCTGCATCACATCAGCACCCGGAGTCACTGGGGAGTACAGCACTCTGCACCACACCAACACCCGGAGTCATTGGGGAGTACAGCGTTCTGCATCACACTGACACCCAGAGTCATTGGGGAGTACAGCGCAGTCATGAAGCAATTAATGTCTATAATATTGTGGAAATTATTTTTAAAATAGAGTTTAGTGGTGTCTGTCTATGTTTGTGTGTCTTAATTGGATTAAAGCCAGTTGGTCTGGGTGCTTTGATGTATAGAAAGAAGTAGATTTGAAGTGATAAGTAGATAAACGTGGGGAAGTTTAGAAACATAGGTGTCAAGGGGGCAACTTGCATTTTTGCAAATTGATTATTCCAACTGAAAATGTTTGCAGTTAAAAAAAACGCGGAGATGAGAGAGGACTTATTTCCGGAATAGAACCCAGTGGGGATATGTTTAAATTTGTACAAGCACTTCCAAAGTTTGAGGAAAAAGATATTGAAGCATTCTTTATTTCATTTGAGAAGATAGCTAAACAGATGAAACGGCCACAGGAAAACTGGACATTAATGTTACAGTTTAAGTTGGTAGGTAGAGCGCATGAGATATATGAATTATGATGTGGTAAAAAAGGCTATTTTGAGTGCATATGAGTTGGTTCCTCAGGTAGAAATTTAGAAACGTGAGAAAACAGTCTGGGCAAACTTATATTGATTTTGAGAGAGTAAAACAAAGTAATTTTGACCAGTGGATACGGGCATTAAAAATAGAGACAGCATATGTAGCTCTTAGAGAAGTAATTCTTCTGGAAGAATTTAAAGACTCAATCCGTTCGGTAGTGAGAACTCATGTGGAGGAACAGAGGATCGATTCTGTAGAGGCAAGCAGCGGATGATTATGAGTTTGTGCATTGGGCTAAACCTTTTCTGCGTCACCCTTTTATATCAGAAAAGGATAAAAAGTGGGAAGGTAAAAGGAAGGTGTGTAGTCAGGGAAGAGTAGTAGCTGGAATTTCCCAGGAAGTTTTTTTCTCAGAGTAAAAAGGAAGGTGCTGAGGGTAGAAACGATATTTGAAAATTGAGTTATCTTCATTGTAATAAAGTGGGGGACACGAAGTCAGTGTTTTGGAAATTGGGATAATGACATTTGTTGTTCAGAGGCAGTATCGCATGAGCATATGATAAGTGGGGTTCAGAGATGTTAAATCTACTCCATTGTGGTAGGTAAATTTAAAGAGTAAATGGAAGACAGGTGAAGTTATTGTTGGAAGCATTGGGGAGTACAGCACTCCGCATCACTTCAATACCCAGAGTCATTGGGGAGTACAGCACGCTGCATCACATTAACACCCGGAGTCATTAGGGAGAACAGCGCACTTCATCACATTGAAACCCGGAGTCATTGGGGAGTACAGCGCTCTGCATCACTTCAATACCCGGAGTCATTGGAGAGTACAGCGCTCTGCATCACTTCAATACCCGGAGTCATTGGAGAGTACAGTGCTCTGCATCACTTCAATACCCGGAATCTGATGACGAGAAGAGTGACAAAATTCCTGTAGGCATTGCAGGAAACTAAGAACAGATGGTTTCCCAATGACATTTTAGAAAGGGCGTTCACTTTTAGTAGGCAGTGGTAACAATGCCGCACTTCCCTCTATGCGAGGCTGTTCCACCATGGGCAATGAGAAGAATGTTTGTGGATACGAAGATAAGCCAGCATCATTTTCTACTATGAGAAGAATGTCTAAGACAATAAGAAGATGAATTTCCTGTACAGGACTCTGGTGTTGTAGAAGCTCTGATCATTCTGCCTCGGCTTCTGCTATGAAAGACAGCTCTAGTGGGAAGATGATTTTCAGCTGAGGCTGAAGTGTGGATGCCAATTTACTTTCACCCATGGAGACAGGCTCTTCCAACTCTCTAGCAGTGTGATCCTCTGTGGAGTCAAACATAGAATCAGGCATTTTGCTTTCCCTGGACAGCTTTTCATGGTTAACTAGCGATACACAAGGCGTTGCACTGGTAGTTTCAGTGGGACTAAGATCTGAATGCTGCTTGGCCACAGTATACACAGCTGACTCCTCAAAAAAGAAACAACAGAGATTTCATGTGGTTCAGCAGTAGATTGGAGTAGGGAACGAATTGTTAGGACCTCATTCTCCAACCGATCATTTGGTGCTACAATGGCCTCTTCCTCATTACCTTCATCTGGAAAGAGTCAACCCTGGTCCAAAGGGTCTTCTTGCGGATGTGCCTTCTTTAACCAGCACCTCTGGCCTAGCTTTGTAAAGGACCGAGCCTCAATAACTGCCCAGAATCTCGTGAATGGTGTCTCACTGGAAATCACTGTCGAATGAATACACCAGTTGCTGTAGCTGAAAACCTACTGGTTCTACAGAAAACTTCAGAAATATTTCCATGAAAGGCATCAGTTGTCTCAATGAAGGTCTTCATCCAGTTTTTCCATCTCCACTCAATAAGGATGTTGGTAGACATAGAGAGGATAAACGATCTATAATGAAAAGGGGCAATCAGCCTGCCTTTTATTGCAAAGTTTGTGCCATCTGGACCTTGTAATTTAATATCTGATGGATGGAGAGGTATTGACTGAAGCCTGTCCAGATGATCAGCTAGTATGTTAACTCTAGTGTCAATTTTAAAGTCAGTGTTAAAGCCTTTAACTTTCACTGCGACTGGAGCTGAACCAATAGCTCTGACTAAGACTATTTACTTCCCCTCCCCAAGAAACTCTGTAATTTTATCCCTGTCATGGTTTCCAATTTCTAGGATGGTGTGCATTTCAGAAATATTCTCTCGTCTTCTTCCTCCAGTAAAGTTGTTGGATTTACAAAGACGCTTGAAATGTTCCGTCCTCTCGCATTGGAAGCATTCTGCGCCCCATGCTGTGCAATCTTGGCATCTGTGATGTTTCTTTGCACCACAACGCAAGCATCTCAAAATGGCTGCTGTAGGGTTTCTTGCCTTTTTGGCAGGCTTTTGAGTGAGTGGGACCGCCATCCATGCACCTACCCAGTTCGCGGAGTCAACTAGAGCCTTGGTGTCGTGACGGATTATAGCCTGGTTTAACTTGCTGAGTTCAGCCTGCCTCATGTATTGAACTGCTTAATCTAGAGTGAGGTTATCCTCGGGCTGTAGAAAATCCGAGAGTTTTTCATCAGGACCATGATGATGATGTGGTCATGAATATGTTCATCTTTTAATGCCCTGTATCTGCAAGAGCCCGCTAGGCGATACAAGTCGGTGAGAAATAATTTGACCGATTCCCCTGGTCTTTGGGACCTACGAATAAAACAGGTTCACGCTATCATGAGGTTTTGTTTTGGGTTAAAATATGTGTCGAAGGCTTTGAAAATGGTGTTGAAGTCTGCGGAGGTCTCTTCCACCCCTGTTTCAAGAGGGCATTGTTAGCTACTGGTCCCACGGCATAAAGGAATGAACTAACCTGGCGCTTCTGCTCTTTAGCATTAAGGCTCGATGCTGCGCGATGTCAGAGCAAGTGTTTCTTCCATAACTCCCACTTTTGTCCTCCCTGCCTCGAGGTTGTGAAACGGGCAGGGTAGGGGCAGTGGCTGCTTACCGCGTGTGGACATCGGTACCGCTTTCCAGTTTGCCTCTTTCTTAGGAACATTTGCAGATTCTCGTTTCGATCAGGTTTTCTTCCAGTTTTGCGCCATCAATGGCACTAACACCTTGTTAGATTTGTGTCACCACCGCTGTTACGATGTTTCATGGAGGCACTGATACTGCAAAGGCTATGGGCCCTGACAATATTCCAGCAATAGTACTGAAGACTTGTGCTCCCGAAATTGCCATGCCCCTAGCCAAGCTGTTCCAGTACAGCTACAACGCTGGCATCTATCCGGCAATGTGGAAAATTGCCTGGGTATGTTCTGTATAAAAAGCTGGACAAATCTAACCCGGCCAATTACCATTCATTAGTCTACTTTCAATCATCAGTAAAGTAATGGAAAGGGCCATCAACAATGCTATCAAGCGGCACTTGCTTAGCAATAACCTGCTCACTGATGCCCAGTTTGGGTTCTGCCAGGACCACTCAGCTCCTGACCTCATTACAGCCTTGGTTCAAACATGGACAAAGGAGCTGAACTCCTGAGGTGAGGTGAGGTGAGAGTGACAGCTCTTGACATCAAGACTACATTTGACTGGGTTTGACATCAAGCAGCCCTAGCAAAACTGGAGTCAATGGGTATCAGGGGGAAAACTCTCTGCTGGTTCGAGTCACGCCTAGCACAAAGGAAGATGGTTATGGTTGTTGGAGGTGAATCACCTTAGTTCCAGGGCATCACTGCAGGAATTTCTCAGGGTAGTGTCTGAAGGGCCAAGCACCTTCAGCTGCTTCATCAATGTCCTTCCTTCCATCATAAGGTCAGAAGTGGGGATGTTCACTGATGATTGCACAATGTTCAGCACCATTCGCGACTCCTCAGATACTGAAGCAGTCCATGTCCAAATGCAACAAGGCCTGGCATGCCATTGAGGCTTATGCTGATATGCGGTAAGTAACATTCGCGCCACACAAATGATCATCTCCAATAAAAGACAACTTAACCATCTCACCTTGGCACTCTACAGGATTACCATCACTGAATCCCCCACTATCAATATCCTGGGTGGGGTTACCATTGCATGGGAACACCGCCACCTGCAAATTCCCTTCCAAGCCACACACCATCCTGACTTGGAAATATATTGCCGTTCCTTCACTTTCGCTGGGTCAAAATCCTGGAACTCCCTCCCTAACAGCACTGTTGGTGTACCTACACCACATGGACTGCAGCGGTTCAAGAAGGTGGCTCACCACCACCTTCCCAAGGGCAATTAGGGATGGGTAATAAATGCTGGCCTAGTCAGCAATGTCCACATCCTGTGAAAATAATAAAATTTTAAAAAAGAATTAGCTATGGAGAGGTCGACTTTATGTAGTAGGGAAACCACTGGTGATTTGACGGACGTATTTCGGAGTCAAGCTTTGATTTTTTAAAGTACTCGAGGTTAGTGTGTATGTTTGATCAGGATGACATAAGCTCAAGGTGAGGGGCAGGAGGTTTAGGGGGGATGTAAGGAAAAACTTTTTTACCCAGAGGGTGGTGACAGTCTGGAATGTGCTGCCTGAGAGGGTGGTGGAGGCGGGTTGTCTCACATCATTTAAAAAGTACCTGGATGAGTACTTGGCACATCATAACATTCAAGGCTATGGGCCTAGTGCTGGTAAATGGGATTAGGTAGGTAGGTCAGGTGTTTCTCGTGTCGGTGCAGACTCGATGGGCCAAAGGGCCTCTTCTGCACTTTGTGATTCTGTGATGACATAGAGGCATTTACATCTCAATTGAAAAGCTTTCCGCCAGATTAAAGTGGCTGGGATAAATCTGGGCTCTTCTGCTACAAGGTCATTTATAAGGAAAAGCACATGAGGCTTTTTTTTCTCTGTTACCCACTGTTAGTTCTGAAAATTATGAACAGGTAAAAGCCACTATCGTAAGTGCCTATTAACTCCTGCCGGAAACCTACCACCAACAATACTGAAATTCTCATAAAAAGCCCACTCAAACTTTCCTTGAATTTGAAAGAATAAACAATTAGCATTTTTCCGGTGTATCTGAGCCTTAAAATTGACCATACCTATGTCGGATTAAGGGAAATAATGTTGTTGGAGGAGATTAAAAACTGCCTCTCTTCCAGCCTCAAGACTCATGTGGAGGAACAGAGGGTTTTAATGGCCAGGGAGGTTGCAGCCTTTGCTGATGATCAAGATTTAACCCACAGGTCTGGGCATTTGGGCAGACCCTGGCTTAATAACATCCAGAAATGTGGGAAAGATAAGAAAGGGGAATAAAATAGAAAATGGGGTAGCCACGAAAATGAAAATAAGAATGAGGTCCTCCCCAAGCCTGCAGAAAAGGCACAGGGAGCCAGTGTTCTCAGTGCCATGAAATAGGTCATGCTGGACCCCAATGCTGGAAGCTCAAGGGGAAGCCCGTGGGTCTTATAGGAATCCAGAAGCTTAGTCCTGAGGAATATGACTCTGTAAGTCATGTGGTAGATCAGGCAGAAATTAGCTACAGAAATTAGCCCCTCCAGCAGCACCGCCCAAAGCATGGTGGAACCTTACAAAATTTCCAGAATCTGCCAGTATTTTGTCTTTCAAGGAATGGTGTCCCTATACACCTAAAGAAATGAGCAAGTGTATTGTACTACTCAGAGATACCAGGGCATTCAATCCTTAATGCTGGGGTACTTCCTTGAATGCCAAGGTGGAGTTGGAGGAGGATCCATCGGATCCACTTACAGAATGATTTAGTCTTGGGTCTAGTCACTGTAGGAATTGTCCTTGAGCTGCTGGTGACAGGGACAGATTTCATGCATGGGAATGATTTGGCTGGCAGTAAGGTGCTAGCGTCTCCTATAGCACTAGACCAACCAAGCAAGAGAAGGAAAACCAAGACAGGAGGAAGTTGTAGGGATTTTTCCTGATTCTGTAATGACTCGGTCCCAAGCCAGACAGGCAAATTTAAACACAAAGGAGTCAGCACCCCAGCTGGATGAGCCAGACTTTTGCTTAGCTGAAACCTTCTTTGGAAACCTGTATGAAGGAGGGGAGGTGCTCAGTTGAACCTTCCTAATTACAGCACAACAGGCAGATCCTGACTTAAAGTGCATAGCACAGACTGCCTGCTCTGAGGGGGAAGTCACCCAGGACCCCAAGTGCTATTACTCATGATATGTGGTAGTAATATAGCAGTGGGGACACCTTGGGAGGCTGGCAGATGAATGGAATGACCAAACCGTCGTACCCTAGGATATTGTAATGAAATATTACGAAGTGACCATGCTATTCCAGCAGCTGAACATTTTTTTTCATTCATTCATGGGATGTGGGCTTTGCTGGCTCAGCCAGCATTTATTGCCCATCCCTAATTGCCCTTAAGAAGGTGGTGGTGAGCTGCCTTCTTGAATCGCTGCAGTCCCTGTGGTGTCAGTACACCCACGGTGCTGTTAGGAAGGGAGTTCCAGGATTTTGACTCAGTGACAGTGAAGGAACGGTGATACATTTCTAAGTCAGGATGGTGAGTGACTTGGAGGGGAACTTCCAGGTGGTGGTGTTCCCATCTATCTGTTGCCCTAGTCCTTCTAGGTGGTAGTGGTCATGGGTTTGGCAGGTACTGTTGAAGGAGTCTTGGTGAATATCTGCAGTGCATCTTGTAGGTGGTACACACTGCTGCTACTGATTCCTAGCCTCTGACCAGCTCTTGTAGCCACAATATTTATATGGGTAGTCCAGATCAGTTTCTGGTCAATGATAACCCCCAGGATGTTGATAGTGGGGGATTCAGCAATGGTAATACCATTGAAAGTCAAGGGGCAATGGTTAGATTCTCTCTTGTTAGAGATGGTCATTGCCTGACACTTGTGTGGCGCGAATGTTACTTGCCACTTGTCAGCCCAAGCCTTTGGACATGGACTGCTTCAGTATCTGAGGAGTCATGAATGGTGAACATTGTGCAATCATCAGTGAACCTCCCCACTTCTGACCTTATGATGGAGGAAGATCATTGATGAAGCAGCTGAAGATGGTTGGACCAGGGCACTATCCTGAGGAACTTCTGCAGTGATGTCCTAGAGCTGAGATGACTGATCTCTAACAACCACAACCATCTTCCTTTGTGCTAGGTATGACTCCAACCAGCGGAGAGTTTTCCCCATAATTCCCATTGATTCAGTTTTGCGAGGGTTCCTTGATGCCACACTCAGTCAAATGCAGCCTTGATGTCAAGAACAGTCACTCTCACCTCACCTCAGGAGTTCAGTTCTTTTGTCCATGTTTGAACCAAGGCTGCAATGAGGTCAGGAGCTGAGTTACCCTGGCGAAACCCAAACTAAACATCAATGAGCAGGTTATTGCTAAGCAAGTGCCGCTTGATAGCACTGTTGATGATGCCTTCCATCATTTTACTGATGATCGAGGGTAGACTGATGGGGCGGTAATTGGCCAGGTTGGACTTGTCCTGCTTTTTGTGTACAGGGCATACCTGGGCAATTTTCCACATAGCTGGGTAGATGCCAGAGTTGTAGCTGTACTGGAACAGCTTGGCTAGGGATGCAACAAGTTCTGAAGCACAAATCTTCAGTACTATTGCCGGAATATTGTCAGGGCCCATAGCCTTTGCAGTAAACTAATGGGGCTAAAGGCCGATAAGTCATCTGAAGGGTTGCATCCTAGGATATTAAAGGAAGTAGCTACAGAGATAGTGGATGCACTGGTAGTAATCTTCCAAGAATCCTTAGATTCTGGAAAAGTCCCAGAGGATTGGAAAATTGCCAATGTAACACCCTTATTCAAAAAGGGAGACAAAAAACAGGTAACTATAGGCCATTTAGCTTAACATCTGTCATTGGGAAAATGTTAGAGTCTATTAAACAGGATAGCAGAGCATTTGGAATTACATAATCTAATCAGGCACAGTCAGCATGGCTTCATGAAGGGGAAATCAGTCCTGACAAATTTATTAGGATTCTTTGAGGAGGTAACAAGCAGGATAGATAAAGGGGAATCAGTAAATGTAATATATTTGGATTTCCAAAAGGCGTTTGATTAGGTACTGCACGCAAGGCTACTTAATAAGAGCCCATGATGTTGGGGGTAGTATATTAGCATGGATAGAGGACTAACTAATAGAGGACAGAGAGTTGGGATAAGTGGGGCATTTTCAGGATGGCAACCTGTAACTAGTGGAGTGCCACAGATATCAGTGCTGGGGCCACAATTATTTACAATATGTATTAATAACTTAGATGAGGGAAGTGATTGTACTATAGCCAAGTTTGTGGATGACACAAAAATAGGTGGGAAGGCAAGTGGTGAGGATGACACAAGTAGTCTACAGGGGGATACAGACAGGTCAAGAAAATGTGCAAAAAAAATGGCAGATGGAATATAATGTGAGAAAATGTGAGGTTATGCACTTTGGCAGGAAGAATACAGCAGCTGAATATTATTTAAATGGAGAAAGACTGCAGAAAGTTGCAGCACAGAGGGATTTGGGAGTCCTTGTGCATGAATCCCAAAAATCTAACATGCAAGTTCAGCAGGTAATAGGGAAGGCAAATGGAATGTTGCCCTTTATTTCGAAGGGAATGGAGTATAAAACTATACAAGGCACTAGTTAGACCACACCTAGAATACTGTGAACAATTTTGGTCCTTTATCTAAGGAAAGATATACTGGCATTGGAAGCAGTCCAGAGAAGGTTCACTAGGTTGATTCTGGGTATGGAGGGATTTTCTTATGAGGTGAGGTTGAGTAGGTTGGGCCTGTACTCATTGAAGTTCAGAAGAATGAGAGGTGACCTTATTGAAACATATAAGATTCTTGGGGGGCTTGTAGGGTAGATGCTGAGGGGTTGTTTCCCATTGTGGGAGAGTCTTGGACCAGAGGGCATAATCTCAGAGTAAGGGGTTGCCTATTTAAAACATAGATAAGGAGGAATTTCTTCTCTTGGAGGGTAGTTAATCCGTGGAATTCTTTACCGCAGAGGGCTGCAGAAGCTGGTTCATTAAGTATATTCAAGGCTAAGATAGATTTTTAATCAGTAAGGGAGCTGAGGATTATCAGATCAGCCATGATCTCACTGAATGATGGAGCAGACTCGATGGGCCAAATGGCCTACTTCTGCTCCTACGCCTTATGGTCTTATCCAGTGCCTCCATGAAACATGGTAGCAGGGCCTATAGCCTTTGCAGTATTCAGTGCCTTCAGCCGTTTCTTGATATCACGTGGAATGAATTGAATTGGCTGAAGACGGCATCTGTGATGCTGGGGACCTCCTGAGGAAGCCGAGATGGATCATCCACTCGGCACTTCTGGCTGAAGATAGTAGCAAATGGTTCAGCCTTATCTTTTGCACTAATGTGCTGGGCTCCTCCATCATTGAGGTTGGGGATATTTGTGGAGCCTCCTCCTCCAGTGAGTTGTTCAATTGTCCACCACCATTCATGACTGGATGTGGCAGTACTGCAGAGCTTAGATCTGATCCATTGGTTGTTGGATTGCTTAGCTTTGTCTGTCACTTGCTGCTTTTGCTGTTTGGCATGCAAGTAGTCCTGTGTTATAGCTTCACCAGGTTGACACCTCATTTTTAGGTATGCCTGGTGCTGCTCCCGTCATGCCCTCCTGCACTCTTCATTGAACCAGGGTTGATTCCCTGGCTTGATGGTAATGGTAGAATGGGGGATATGCTGGGCCATGAGGTTACAGATTGTGTTCGAGTACAATTCTGCTGCTGCTGATGGCCCACAGCACCTTGTGGATGCCCAGTCTTGAGTTGCTAGATCTGTTCGAAATCTATCCCATTTAGCACTGTGATAGTGCCACACAACACGATGGAGGGTATCCTCAATGTGAAGGCGGGACTTCATCTCCACAACAATTGTGCGATGGTCAATCCTACCGATAGTGTGATGGACAGATGCATCCGCGGCAAGCAGGTTGGTGAGGATGAGGTCAAGTATGTTTTTCCCTCTTGTTGGTTACCTGCCGCAGACGCAGTCTAGCAGCTATGTCATTTAGGACTCGGTCAGCTTGGTCAGTAGTGGTACTACTGAGCCACTCTTGGTGATGGACATTGAAGTCTTGCACCCAGAGTACATTCTGCGCCCTTGCCACCCTCAGTGCTTCCTCCAAGTGGTGTTCAACATGGAGGAGCATTGATTCATCAGCCAAGGGAGGGTAGTATGTGGTAATCAGCAGGAGGTTTCCTTGCCCATGTTTGGCCTGATGCCATGAGACTTCATGAGGTCTGGAGTCGATGTTGAGGACGCCCAGAGCAACTGCCTCCCGACTGTATACCACTGTGTTGCCACCTCTGCTGGGCCTATCCTGCCGGTGGGACAGGACATACCCAGAGATGGTGCTGGTGGTGTCTGGGACATTATCTGTAAGGTATGATTCAATGAGTATGAATGTGTCAGGCTGTTGCTTGACTAGTCTGTGAGACAGCTCTCCCAATTTTGGCACTAGCCCCCAGATGTTAGTAAGGAGGATTTTGAAGGGTTGACAGTGCTGCGCTTGCTGTTGTCGTTTCCGGTGCCTAGGTCGATGCCGGTTGGTTCGTTCGGTTTCATTCCTTTCTTGAGTCTTTGTAGCGGTTTGTTACAACTGAACGGCTTGCTAAGCCATTTTAGAGGGCATTTAAGAGTCAACCACATTGCTATGGGTCTGGAGTCACATGTAGGCCAGACCAGGTAAGGACGACAGATTTTTTTCCCTAAAGGACATTAGTGAACCAGATGGATTTTTACAACAATCGACAATGGTTTCAGGGTCATCATCAGACTTTTAATTCCAGATTTTTATCAAATTCAAATTCCACCTCTGCTGGGTCCCCAGAACATTTACACTGGGTCTCTGGATTACTAGTCTAGCGACAATACCACTATGCCATTGCCTCCCCGCAGGTACCTGCAAAACCTTAGCCCGCATTAGCAGTTTCTCTGGCCTCAGCTCCGGTCCGACCTGGCAGTGTACTGCATAACCTTGTCAGGTTGCAGGGAAACCTGAGACCACCATAAAACCAGCCCCTCCCAAACCCATACAAGCATTTGGTGAACCTTTTACCCAAATCCTGATAAGATTGTGTAGGGCTGCTCCCCAAAACCTGGATAGGCTATCAGTACCTCCTTACCATAATGGTCCTGACCACCTGATTCCCTAAGGCCATTCCCCTCAGAAAGGTCAAAGCCAAAGCTGTGACTCAGAGACTGAGCCAATTCTTTACTCGAAACAAAAACAGAATTACCTGGAAAAACTCAGCAGGTCTGGCAGCATCGGTGGAGAAGAAAAGAGTTGACGTTTCGAGTCCAATGACCCTTCAACAGAACTCTGAGTTCTGTTGAAGGTCATTGGACTCGAAACGTCAACTCTTTTCTTCTCCACCGATGCTGCCAGACCTGCTGAGTTTTTCCAGGTAATTCTGTTTTTGTTTTGGATTTCCAGCATCCGCAGTAGTTTTTTGTTTTCAGTTCTTTACTCAGTTTGGCGCGGCAAGAGGGATCCAATCCGATCAGAGGACAAATTTCATGTCTCTCTGCTCTAGGCAGTTTTTCAGCCTGGGAATAACATGGCTGAAATTGTCAGCCTTCCACCAAACTCAAGGAGCATTAGAGAGTTATCTCCAAACCCTAAAAACTGATTCGGACCTACTGCTCAGAATACCCTCATGACTGGGATAAAGGTTTAGGCTGCCTGCTGTTTGCCACAAGGGACTCCCCTAATGAGTCCACAGGCTTCAGTCCGTTTGAATTAATTTATGGACATGAAGTACGGGACCATCTGAAACAAATAAAAGAAAGGTTTCTGGAACCTAAAGAGTACAGCTCATTGCTGGAGTGTCTGTCCAGATTCCGGGAACAACTCTTCAATGCTCGTGCTGTGGCCAGGGAACATTTAAAAGCCTCCCATGGAAAGGGAGGGCTGATGGGCATGCTAAAATTCGAACTCTCTGGCTGGGAGAACAGGTCTTAGTACTGCTGCCCCAAATAACTTTTTCAGGGCCAAATTTAGTGGTCCGCATCGGGTGGTTGAAAGGATCAGTGAGGCAAATTGTCTGATCCATACTCCTGACCGGAGAAAGGAACACTGATTATGCCACCTTAATATATTAAAGAAGTATTGCAGTCAGAGCCTATTCAATCTGTCTGCCACGGAGTAGAGATAGCACAGGGCAGCAGGAAGAGTCAGATGAGGAGGAGGGATTAGGGGGCTCCCAGGTCAAATCCCTGACTGTTAGACTGGCAAACAACAAAATTTTAGAAAATCTAAATGCTCTGTTAACCTCAACCAAGATGACATCAGGCCTGCACCGACTTAAGAGACTGAGTTATAAATACCATTTTTATAATTATGACTAACTTCATCTGTATTTAACCTTTGTGTGTGTGACGTTGAGTGAGACGAGTGATTTGGGACATTGCATTTCAAACAATCCAGGGCAAGTGTGTGTTAATAAATAACCTTCTTTATTTTTAAAATCACTAAAAAGACTGCTGCTGGAATTTATTTTGAGTAGCAAAAAATCACCCTGAGGGTTAAGAAATACACACAGAGTCATTGGATATTTTAAAGCAGAGCTAGATAGATTCTTGATTAACAAGGGGGTGAAAGATTATTGGGGGTAGGCAGGAATGTGGGGTTGAGGTTACAATCAGATCAGCCACGATCTTATTTAATGGCACAGCAGGCTCGAGGGGCTGAGTGGCTTATTCCTGCTCCTAATTCCTATGTACGCACGGATGTACATATGTACAAACATCCTGATTACAGACTGGAAGGGACCACACAAATTCTGTTCATAACATGATATTGACTGAGGGATAAATATTGCCTAGGACATTGGGGAAAACTCCGCTCTGTTTCTTCGAAATAGTGCCATTGATTTTTTTTTATATTAATTCATGGGATGTGGGTATCCTGGCTAGGCCAGCATTTATTGCCCATCCCTAATTGCCCTGTTACTTCTATCCACACAGGCAGATAGGGCCTTGGTTTAATGTTTCATCTGAAAGACAGCACTTCTGATAGCGCAATGCTCCCTCAATACTGCACTGGAGTATCAATAATGTTGTATTCTGTAAAAGTATTCTGTGTGATAGAGGCGAATACATGGTTTTGATTATGTCGTTAGGCACTTTCAGGGGAATGCAGGAGTTGTTAGGATAATTCAATTTAAGAAGTAGCGTCTGTGAAAGAATTATAGCCAGTTTGAAGACATGTTCATCCAGCTGTTAAGGTATGCTATTTATAAAAATGTGAATCTACCATAAATAAAATAAATTTTTCTGTGAGAATATTGGCAGTTACTGCTTTAGTAGTATCTGGCATTGTTCATCTAGGTATACAGTTCATCTAGGTATACAAATAAGCTCACTGTTAGTAATTCTCTGATATTCTGCACTGGGAACTCAACAAAATAGTTATCGTTCTGGGTCCCGATGGTTTTCTTACTTGTAGGTATACAAGATGAATAATCTGTACTTTCTGCCAATATATCAAAAAAAACATGACATCAAACCTATATAATTTGCATGAATCTACAAGGGTATGTGGGACTAAAGGACAGGTGAGGAGGTGGGTAAGTGAAGTTGAGGGGCGGTATGACAAAATTAGATAGGTTCACTCTGTTCCATTTGTAGAGAGATTTGTGAAATTGCTGAATGGTTCAGTGAGCTACTTTGTTCAGAGTTGGATTTAATTAATTAAAGTTGACAGGAGCCTATGGCCTAAACCCCAAGTTAAGGGTTTACTTTCCCTTGACTCTATACCAGCTCCCAAAGGTTGGTGCTTGCTGCAGCAGTGGAGGATTTTTTGAATAGCGGAGTTCCCTTCTCACTCCTTTGGCCCTAGTTACTTTCAGTGAAAGGATCAGTATTGTAAGAAGGACTTCCATATTCTTACCAGACATGGTCTCTGTTGACAGGGTCATCGAACCAAAGGATGTATAAAGCTAATCCCCCAACCACAAGAGCATGAATCGTGGAGACACATCTAAGGAGACACAGTAAGATGTAAGTAAAGAGAGTGATCTCGTGTAAATCAAATCTGCATATTATGTCAAAGTAAAGCTTGTTTTGACTGATCCCAGGGGACCACAATTAAACAGTGACGCCCAAGCAGAATAACTGTGTGCACTGAAGGTACCACTGCTTCATAACCCTTAATCCTGCCTTTGTAAGAGAGAAATGATTTACTCTGACTAAGGTGGCAACACCTCTATGTTAACACCTCTATTATTAAGGGTTTGACAAGAACCACAATTAATTTTTCCATAATTCGTATTTTTTCAATACTGGAGAGATTTTAGATTTAAATTGACCTGATATGATCTTCAGAGCAAAGGGCATTAGAATTGTTCTGTCATTTGATCGAATACATGTGATAGATACAACTGAGATAACATTGTATGTTTTGAAGCAATATTAGATTGTTATGGTAAAAGTCTTAAAACTTGAAATCTTGCTGTGGGATTTTTATGATAGTTTTTGGGAAATTCATATCTCTTTTTAAAAGCCAAAGGTCTCTGTGGGGATTGTAATAAAATGCAATTAAGATAAGTTATGAGAAGGAGTTGGAGCAAACAATCTGGTAGGAAGACAACATGATCACAGTGTAGCCATTAACCAAAAAGATATGGAAATATACAAGACTAGCAAAACCAGGGTAACAGTCATTGCAGCTGGTGTCCTAGTGCATAATGGCCATTATGAGGGTCAGCTAGAAGTGAAAGTGAATTCTGTCTAATTTTCTTCTGAAGTAAAATACCTGGTCATCATTTTGATAGCATTTCCATTCATATGAACATATGAATTAGGAGCAGGTTCAAAGGGCCAAATGGCCAACTCCTGCTCCTCCTCTCATTGAGTTAGATAGATTCTTGATAGACAAGGGAGTCAAAGGGTGTAGGGAGTAGACAGGGGATATAGTTGAGACCACAATCAGGTCAGCCATGATCTTATCAAATGGCAGGGCAGGCTCGAGGGGTCAAATGGCCTACTCCTGTTCCTAATTCGTATGTTCATATGAATGGAAATGCTACCAAAACGATGATCAGACACTTCACTAATGCCATTCTTACCTGGTATGGCCTACAAGTGACTCCAGGTCCACAGAAATGTGGCTGACAATTTAAATAGCCTAGCAAGCCACACAGTTGTATGAAACCGCTATAAAACCGGACGGACCACCCAGCATCGACCTAGGCACCGGAAACGACAACAACAATCTCAGCCCTATCAGCCCTGCCAAGTCCTCCTTACTAACATCTGGGGGCTTGTGCCTAAATCTGGGGAGCTGTCTCACAGACTAGTCAAACAACAGCCTGACGTAGTCATCCTCCAGAATCACAGATAATGTCCCAGACACCACCATCACCATCCCTGTGTATGTCCTGTCCCACTGGCAAGACAGACCCAGCTAAAGTGGTGGTACAGTGGTAGACAGTCGGGAGGGAGTTGCCCTGGGAGCCTTCAACATCGACTCCGGACCCCATGAAGTCTCATGGCATCAGGTCAAACATGGGCAAGGAAACCTCCTGCTGATTCTAATGTACCACACCCCTCCCTCAGCTGATGAATCAGTGCTCCTCCATGTTGAACACCACTTGGGGGAAGCACTGAGGGGACAGAATGTACTCTGGGTGGCTTGGTGGCACCACTACTGACTGAGCTGGCTGAGACTAGGTCTGAGGCAGGTGGTGAGGGAACCAACAAGAGGGAAAAACATATTTGACCTCATCCTCACCAACCTGCCTGCTGCAGATGCATCAGTCCATGACAGTATTGGTAGGAGTGACCACCGCACAGTCTGTATGGAGACGAAGCCCTGGCTTCACATTGAGGATGCCCTCCATCGTGTCATGTGGCACTAACACCATGCTAAATGGGAGGAGATTGCAGGGGCTCTGGCACTAATTTTCAAATCCTCTCTGGCCACAGGGGAGGTGCCAGAGGACTGGAAGACAGCGAATGTGGTACCATTATTCAGGAAGGGTAGTAGGGATCAACCAAGTAATTACAGGCCAGTGAGTCTAACATCAGTGGTAGGGAAACTATTGGAAAAATTCTGAGGGACAGGATTAAGCTCCACTTGGAAAGGCAGGGATTAATCAGGGATAGTCAGCATGGTTTTGTCAGGAGGACATCATGTCTAGCAAATTTGACTGAATTTTTCAAGGAGGTGACCAGTTGTGTAGATGAGGTAATGCAGTTGATGTAGTCTACATGGACTTCAGTAAGGCTTTTGACAAGGTCCCGCATGGGAGAATGATCAAGAATGTAAGAGCCCATGGAATCCAGGGCAATTTGGCAAATTGGATCCAAAATTGGCTTAGTGGCAGGAGACAGAGGGTGATGGTCAAAGGTTAGTTTAGTGATTGGAAGCCTGTGACGAGTGGTGTACTGCAGGGATTGGTGCTGGGACCCTTGCTGTTTGTAGTGTACATTAACGATTTAGATGTGAATATAGGAGGTATGATCAGTAAGTTCGCAGATGACACGAAAATTGGTGGTGTCGTAAATCGTGAGGGGGGGCAGCCTTAAATTACAGGACAATATAGATGGGCTGGCAAATGGAATTTAATCCCGAGAAGTGTGAGGTGATGGATTTTGGGAGGACTAACACGGCAAGGGAGTACACAATGAACGGTAGGACCCTAGGAAGTACAGAGGATCAGAGGGATCTTGGTGTACATAGATCCCTGAAGGCAGCAGCACAGGTAGATGAGTTGGTTAAGATGGCATATGGGATACTTGCCTTTATTAGCTGAGGCATAGAATATAAGCAGGGAGGTTATGTTGGAGCTGTATAAAATGCTAGTTAGGCCACAACTGGAGTACTGTGTGCAGTTCTGGTCGCCACACTATAGGAAGGATCTCATTGCACTGGAGAGGGTGCAGAGGGGCTTCACCAGAATGTTGCCTGGGCTGGAGCGTTTCAGCTATGAAGAAAGACTGGATAAGCTAGGGTTGTTTTCCTTAGATCAGAGAAGGCTGAGGGGGGGACCTAATAGAGGTAATCAAAATTATGAGGGGCATAGATACAAGTAACATTTGTATCACACAAGTGTCAGGCAATGACCATCTCCAGCAAGAGAGAATCCAACCATCATTCCTTGACATTCAATGGCATTACCACCACTGAATCCCCCACTATCAACATCCTGGGGGGTTTACCATTGTCCAGAAACTGAATTGGACTAGCCATATAAATACTGTAGCTACAACAGCAGGTCAGAGGCTAGGAATCCTGCAACGAGTAACTCGCCTCCTGACTCCCCAAAGCCTGTCCACCCCAACATCTACAAGGCACAAGTCAAAAGTGTGCTGAAATACTCCCCACTTGCCTAGATGAGTGCAGCTCCCACAACACTCAAGAAGCTCGGCACCATCCAGGACAAAGCAGCCCGCTTGATGGGCACCACATCCACAAACATTCACTCCCTCCATCACCGACGCACAGTAGCAGCAGTGTGTACCATCGACAAGATGCTGCAGGAATTCACCAAGGCTTCTTCTTCACCTTCCAAACCCACAACCAATACCATGTAGAAGGACAAGGGCAGGAGATGCATGGGAACACCACAATCTGTAAGTTCCCCTCCAAGTCACTCACCATCCTGACTTGGAAATATATCGCCTTTCCTTCACTGTTGCTGGGTCAAAATCCTGAAACTCTGTTCCTAACAGCACTGTGGGTGTACCTACGCCACATGGACTGCAGCGGTTCAAGAAGACAGCTCACCACCACCTTCTCAAGGGAAATTAGGGGTGGGCAATAAATGCTGGCCTAACAAGTGATGCTCACATCTTGTGAATGGATAAAAAAAAAATCTCCTGATGTCCTCTCACCAGCACCCCGTAACAATTCTTTCTTACTTTTGTATTCCATTCTCCTTGCAATAAACAGAACCACTCCATTTTTTTTCCTAATCACTTGCTGTACCTGTATACTAACCTTTTGTGAGTCATGTACCAGGAAACCCAGGTCCCTCTGTACCACCGAGTTCTGAAATCTCTCTCTATTTAAATAATATTCTGCTTTTCTATTCTTCCTGCCAAAGTGGACAAGTTCACATTACCCACATTTTACTCCATCTGCCAAATTTGAGTATTCAAATAATTATAATGGGATATGATTGAAGGCTGGACAATTGCATATTTTTCCATTGCATCTTGAACGAAACGAACGTGATGAATGTTACATAACGCATGGTATATTACAATGCAGTTTTTGCAAAGTTGCCATTGAAAAAAAAACTTTTCGTTTGTTTCCTGTTGTTACGAGGTTAAAAATTAAATAAAGCTCTTGCCTTTTTATTTTAATTAATTTTAATTTTGAGCTTGTCAGATTACTGTATACAATGTCAGTGTTATGAAAGTCCTCAAATGGACTTTGGAACTGCACTCGTGCATTTGCCAGTGTTTATTCTGCCTGGACCTTGTTTTTATTGCTTGAGGAAACAGATCCTTATCTTGCTGGGCTGCTGGCAGCACTTTAAATAATCTTACTTTAAATTCCACACGTGTCAATACTTTGCACCGGAAGTGACTGCATTGCAGGAATCCATGCTTAAATCCTACTTACACCAACGTGCTCGCTTTCTCCCCAGTCTTCCAACTGCACAGGTGCTCCCTGAAATTAATTTCGGGAAGAGTCGCTGAAAAAGCATGGAAGTTATGGAAAACCTTTATAAAACACTGGTTCAGTCTCAGCTGGAGTATTGTGTTCAATTCTGAGCACCACACTTTGGGAAGGATGTTGAGGCCTTGGTGAGGGTATAGAAGAGGCTCACTAGAATGATGCCAGGAACAAGGGAATTCAGTTATGTGGAGAGTTACAGGAAGGCTTCTGTGTTTCTAACCCTGTTCTGCTACATATCTAACAACAACAACCTGTATTTATATAGCACCTTTAACTTAGTAAAACTTCCCAAGGTGCTTCACAGGGGTGTTATCAAACAAAATTTGGCAACAAACCACATCAGGAGATATTAGGACAGGTGACCAGAAGCTTAACCAAAGAGCTAGGTTTTGAGGAGCATCTTAAAGGAGGAGTGAGGGGTTGAGAGGAGGAAGGGTTTAGGGTGGAAATTCTAGAACTTAGGGTCTAGACAGCTGAAATCATGACTGCCAGTGGTGGATCGATTAAAATCTGGATGTGCAAAAGGCTAGAATTGGAGCACAGAGATCTTGAATCAGGGCCAGGGAGAGAAATCATGGGCCCTGGTGCTTCTCCTGTTTCTGGGCTGCTCATCTTCGCATTCTCCCCTGCCCCCCACAACCCTTTAACCCTCCCCCTCACATCCTTTAGGTGCCCAGATTTTTGAAACAATAGTTACATTGGGGTCAAACTATTTCATATAGCTTTAGATAACCTTATGTACTCTATGTACCTATTTATAAAGCCCATTGGAAGTCGTGGTTTTAGTGTGATACTTGGGGCTGGGATTAGACTGGTGCAAGATTAAGGTCAGTCTTAGAAAAACATTGTTGACAACATTGTTACGGTTGGGTTTAGTGTTAGGATTGAAATCACTATTGACATATCATTGTCACTGGGCACTTCCTTTTATTCTCTTACACAGACCAGTCAGAAAGCAACCTCATGAATTGTTGATTCAAGGAACTGTCTTCCTGCCCAAACTCGAGTTCCTCACTGCTTCCACATCTTCACACTTTTCACACAAATTAAAATATCGGGGGCGTTAGGCTTGGGTATTTTGTCACAAGTCCAGGTGGATTCAGATGTTCCACTGGGTACATTCAGTTATCTGGATTCCTGTAAACTCTTCTGACAGTAACATGTGACCAGGTGCCACCAGCTTCCACCCTGTCGAAGCCCGTGTTTTTCCGATGGGATTTGGGTTTTGTTTTAGTGCTTTTCCATTGCCCTACTCCACCTTTTACCAGCAGAGACATCTAACTGAAAAGGGTGTTTAACCAGAGCTAAGGAACATGTGACTCTTTGCTACAGTGAGAATGAAGGCAGCTGAAGGACAGACTCGAGCGGAGAATCAAGACCCAACTGGGAAAATGGGAGAGAGACAGAGGAAGTGTGAGACTGTGGCTGGAGGAGCAGAAAGTGGGAGTTGTACCTGACTCACCAACAGATATCACGGCCCACTGGTAGAGATTTCCCAATTTCACAGAATCACACAGTGCAGAAGAGGCCCTTCTGCCCATCGAGTCTGCACCGACACACGAGAAACAATTTGCCAACAGTCAGTGTGCCTATGGGAGCTGGAGATTTGCCCCTGCCCCAGACTTGGTCTACAGCTCTATGAGAACCTACTAAAGGGGCTGAGAATTGAAATGTTTGACTTGAAATGTGTGATAGCTCAGGGAAATTAATATCCCGCTTTATTGCAGTTTGAACATCTCACTCGTTTACTTCTTCATTTTTAAGTTCAGCAGACAGATGCAATTTGCATTTTATTTTGCATGCTTTGCAAAAATTACTTCATTTAAAAATTTAAGCAGAGCAACACCGATCCAAATATATCTCAGTCGGCCCGCCTCACTAACAGAAAGGGAGGTTTGTGCATATTCCGGGATACAAATGTGAACATCAGGATCCCACTAGTCACTATGGTTGTTTTGTGTTATCATTAAATCAGGCCAATGAAAAACTAACCTGAAGAAAGAATTAAGATAAAATTCATGTTGAAGGAGTTAGTTTCAGAACTCAAAAGTAAAACCCCTCCCTACTGTTCCGATAACCGTGGCAAAGGGCCCTTCCCCTCCTGACCTCATCCCTAAGTTCCGAAGTCCTCCCCCTGTCCCTTCCCTCGATGATTGTGACATTGAGAAGAAATCGGGAGGAGAAGGGCCCTGGACCATAGACACCATCGCTGACCATGTTGAAGGAATAGACTAGGGGAGGACTTCAAAACTCAGAGATGATGTCGGGAGAGGAAGGGCCTTCAGAAGTGGAGGTAAAATAAACGTTGAAGCACTTATCTTGCACTCCAGCAGCCTCCAGCCGGGTAAGAAAGCAGCACACGAGTCCGACAACACAAGAAGGTAGGAAAAAACAGGAAGGACTGGGGAATCTGATGCATCCAACTGAGCCAATGATTGCTGCTGTTCAGGACAACAGCAATTACTGGCCAAATAGCCTGTCAATCAGGTCTACATGCCTGATTGGCTGCTTTGGACACTGAGCAACCCCATTGACAAGTTACCCGGCCAATTACCCTGGGCCCTCCTAAGATGCACAGGCCCTGGTGATTAGCACTGTCTGCACCTCGCCCTCTCCTGGGCCCTGAAAGGTTGTACCAAGTTACAGAGACAGGGAGGGATGAAGAAGGATTCGTAAACAAGAATGAGTGAGAGCCCAATGTAAGTCAGCATGAGGATGATGGGTGAATAGGACTCAGTAGGGTTTGGAAACAGCAGAGTTTTGGATGAGCTCAAGTTTGTGGACAGTGGAAAATGGAAGGGCAGCCAGTAGAGTTGGGACTTTTAAAAATTTATTCATTTATGAGATGTGGGCTTCGCTGGCTAGCCCAGCATTTATTGCCCATCCCTAATTGCCCTTGAGCAGGTGGTGGTGAGCTGCCTTCTTGAACCGCTGCAGTTCATGTGGTGTAGGTACACCCACAGTGCTGTTAGGGAGGGAGTTACAGGATTTTGACCCAGCGACAGTGAAGGGACGGTGATATATTTCCAAGTCAGGATAGTGTGTGACTTGGAGGGGAACTTCCAGGTGGCGATGTTCCCATCTATATGCTGCCCTTGCCCTTCTAGGTGGTAGTGGTCATGGGGCTGGAAGGAAGAGTCAAGTCTAGAGTAAAAAGACACTGATGAGGGTACTCTCCAGGCCCTTACTGTATGACACACTGCTGTCCTGAAGTGAAAGGCTCAGTTTATTTTGACGTCCAATTTATACTTTAGTTAGATAGAACCCACTCGGCCCTGTTTGTACATAAGAGTCAATATGGTGTAAATGTGCTGTGAACAACCGTCACAGCCAAATGCACAAGGTGAATGCAACCCATGTACATTTATATTTTCACAGCCAGTACACCATCGGAAGCAGGCTGGATGCCTCTGACAGCAATCTCTGCCTCAGACTGTAGCAAAGGTCTCTTCAATGGGCAGAGATTGGCACATACAAAAGCCAACACAATCAGCCAGGCAATAGATTCAACCTCAGAAGCTCAAATAATATATCTGCACTACTGGTCAGAGTCAAGTGATGAAGTACCTTGAGTCCCATTCTGTTTTTTGTTCCTGAGATAAATTCTTGTATCCCCAGCTGAGCAGAGTGGAGAGACGGGGAGTGACGACATGAAATAGGACCTGGAAAACGAAGAAACTGCCAACAACAATCATATAGGACACATCCATTCCCCTGAGAAGAAAACACAAAAAGCACAGCTCAGTCAGTGAAATGAGCAGTGAGTTAAACAGAAGCATTCATACTCACATATTCACACTCACTCCCATACTCACATGATAGAAGGAAGCAACCCAGTCCTGGTCTGATAACTGTACTACAGAGTCAGCTCTTGTACTTTAGAGGGGCGCATTTAAAAATTTATTAAATCTGAGCATATTTAACACTAATCCGTCTAATCAATGTAATGAACAGATCTTCTTGTTCTCACAATTTGCGAGTTAATCTGATCAGATTTTTGACGTAACAGTAAAACAGCCAGCCCTATATTAACTCCTAGATTCAGCAGTAAACAGAACTGGCATGGTAACTAAGTCAGACAGCTGCTAGAAAGACTATTTCTTATAGAAACTTACAGCACACAAAGAGGCCATGCAGCTCATCATGCCTGTGCTAGGTCCCACACTTATTGTCCATAACCCTTTAAATTACTCATCCTCAAAACCTGTCCAACTCATTTCAGATGATTTATGGAAAGAGCTTTTTCAGATTGAAGATTCCCAATTCTGGGGACTCAGTGAAAATATTTGTCCTCACCTATCCTCTTGATCATTTGCCAATGATTTTAGGGCTAGGACCCCTGATTCATGAGCTCTTGGCAGAGGGAATAGATTTTCTCTATCAAGCTGCTCTTCAACTTGAAAACTTCTATTTGTCACTTCTCTGTTCGTGGATCACAGTTCTGACTTTTACTGCATCTCCTCATTACATCTAGTATGGTCCTTTTGCTTTTATATTCTATTTCTCCATTTAAAAACCCAATAAAACATGTTTTTTACACCACCCTAGCAACTTGCCCTACCACCCTTTAAGGATTGTGTATATGGATGCTGTTATGTTTTCTAGCTCCCATATGTTAGAAATAATCACACTTTAGACTCAAAATGCTGGTGCTTCATTGAATGTATTTCTTGCTGCCTTCATGTGGCTGCTGGACTGATAGGCTAATAAATTGTTACTCGGCACGTGACTGCACTGCGGCAGTGAATATGGCATCCTGGGATATATATTCACAATAACAATTAGTTCCTAGCTCTTTACGACTAATACAACAATATATCTCTCTTTTTAAAAAAAAATAGTGCCTCTGTATAAATATAACTGCTACAACCATTAACTTTATTTTCTAAAGAAGATTAACAATCGACATTTATAAATAAACTAAACATCTTAAGGGTCATTTGTAGCTTGTTTTCTTTTCTCAAATTATTATTCATGGTATCGCTTAGGTGGTAGGATGTTGTGCCTCCATCCTGTAGATTTGACATTTATCGCTGTCAGATACGAGCTGGCACCCTGCACAGGCAATGTTGTGCATGTTGCTCTTGATGTTGTAGGAGTCGTGCTCGATGTTGCTAATGTTGTGTCACCTGCTGGTGACAATGTTGATGTTTCAACACTTATTGGTGATGCTGTTGATGTTGTCTCACTGGCCAGTGATGTTGCTGGCATTGTTGATGATCTTTTCTTCTTTTCCAGTTCATGTATAGGTCAAATATAGACTCCGTTCCTCCTCATTTCCTTACAAGTTTCCATCTCAATGATGTATGATCTTCGAATCACGGCTTCGCCAACAACCTTTGCTGGATTCCAGGTTTTCCGGACTGGATCCTGTGCAAGTATAGTTGGTCCTTTCAACAGTTCATGCAGGGATTTAGCATGCTTGTTGAATTGGTGACTTCCTTCTACCTGTGCATCAGTGAGTTCTTGTCTTACTTCCTCCTGGTCACTTGTGGGGAGGATCTCACCTAGCAGAGTTATCTTCTACCTTCTTCTATTTAAGAGCTCTGCAGGTGATTTCATGTCAACCTCAAGAGGTGTCAACCAGAATGACAATAAGGCAAGGTTTGGCTCTTCCTTTGTCTCTTGGCATTTCACGAGTGTTCTCTTGACCATCTGGACTGTTTTTTCTAAAAGCTCTTGTCCCCTGTCCCTTGGATAATGTGCTGATGAGGTGATGATGCTGAACCCATACAGTTCCGCAAATTCCTTAAACTCTCTGGAGCTGATTTGGGCTCCATTGTCACATATTATTCTTTCAGGAATCCCTTGCTCAGCAAACAGAACTCATACTGCTGAGAGAACTGTTATAGCTCTCAAATCGTTCACCTTTCAAATAAATTGGATAAAAGGGAACTTTATCTATTAATCCAAGACTATGAGATAGCATTCTTGATTGTCTGTGAATGAATCTGCTCGCACAGTATGCAATGGTCCAATTGCTACTTCAGTAACTATCATCTCCTCTTTCTGCTGTGTCATTCTGTACTTCTAACATATATTGCATGTAGATATTATATTTTCAATGTCTCCGTAGATGCCTATTCAATACACAGCTGACTTGGCTCTGAGTTTACACTTCTCCATTCCCACGTGGCCTTCATGTATCTTCTGGAGAAGTTCTTCCTGCATCATTTTGGGATCCAGCTAGCAGAACACCATCTTCCAGTGAGATGTCATCTCTGATAGACCAGTACTGTCGTATTGTAGCTGTGCTTGCTGTATCTCATCAGGCCATCCCTGGACCACTTGCGGAGAGAGCATCTGAAACTCTTCATCTTTTCTGGTCTCAACTCTCATTTGATTCAGTTTTAGTGTGTTATGTTTACTAGGTGATGGATCTTTACACCTAGATCTTTAATCTCATGTTTCTCCTGTGATGACGACTGAGATACAGCATTTACTAGCACTATATTGCTTCCTGGCTTTTATTTCAGAGTGAAACCATAATTCTTTTGTTGCTGTTTCGCTGCATCAACCTTCCAGCCTTTCTCTTAACTGAATGTTAGCCCTTTAAAGTTGTTTCATGGATACTTTAAATGTGTTCTCCCAAAGTCACCAGTGAACAATAAGTTTGTATGCATGTGTATGTCTTTCCTTATCCGTGGAATGAGAAATTCAATTTAAAATAACCCAGCAGCAAAGCCTTTTTACTTAAAAAAAGGAAAAGGTTAATTTATTTCACTCTATTGCTCTGGAAACAAACACACACAAGGACTAGTTAAAAATGAAGATAAAACAATCCTTATAAATATAAATGAAGTTTAGTCCATATTTGTTGCAGGCCTGATATGTTTTGAAGTTTAGGTGTTGCATTGTCTGCAGTGAAGGTCTTAAAGTTGTAGAGTTGCCTCTGCAGCTGTGATGGCTTCCACTGTTGAATTGCCAGAGGTTGCCTTAAGGTGAATTTAGTAGGTGGAATCAGGTTTACAGGTAGGGGAGACGGATCCTTACTCCTGTTCTACAGGTGTGACACTTCTAACTGCCTAGTTATTTTACAGTTGACCAATAGCTGCTTTTAATGCCATTCTCTGTCTCTCCCTGGGTTGAAACCTTTTTAAGGTGCTTCTCTATGGACCTCTCAGCTTCCTGTCCTTTTCACTGCTTTTTGCAGGTAAGGCAAAGATGGCCACTGTTACCACGTGACGTGTACAACAATGCTCAGTCACTGCCAAATAAGGCATTGACAATTCAAACAGCCCTTCTCCCACCTGTGGTTCTTAGCTTATGTCCTGGCCAATGCAACATTTACATACGTAAAGTGAGGCATCAATAAAAACTTTGTTACCTCCTGGAAGCGACAACATTGAACCATAATTAAATTAAGGATTGTCTTTCTTTCTCTCGGAAGAGAAAACGCAGTCTGAAATCAACAATTCTGTCTGGTAGCTTGGAGCCATTTTGAAACAGTATTTAAATTCAGTCCAAGGTTTTCTTTTTAAAAATGTGACCTTCAGAACAGATTTTCTAAAAATTTGTAACATCATAATGGCACACCGTAACAGTAGTCAGCATCTTCATCTGTCTACTTGTGGCTTCATGTGCTCTAGCAATGTCTATATCCTGCGATATTGGAAATGACAAGCTCACAATTAAATTTTCTTGTACTTCAGTGTGTGCAGAGCCCCAAATGAGCTGGTATAGCAGCCTTTCATCTGTGTCCTTAAATTTACATTTTCTGGCTGCATTTTTCGGTTTTATTGTGAAATTGTCAACAGGCTCACTTGGTTGCGGCCTCAGACCTTAAAATTCATATCAGTAGATCCAATGATTTGACTTGGACTGGCGATGTATGATGAATTTTTCAAAAGATTGTGTCTGGGCTTCTGCTGTCGTCTTCACTCAGCTTGCAGTTATTAAACAAATTTAACCCTTTCTCTCCTGCCCACAAGAAGATGTAGCTGACCCTTTCCTCTTCACAAGTGCCTTTTAGAAAGTTACTGAATGTCAGTCCACACTTTTGTTTAAACTTCTCAAATGTGTCTATGACATCATCAGCCTCCCCATTCATCATGGGCTGGAGCTGTGTGTTTATTACCGTGATGGCCATTTCACTTTCACACAACTCATACAGCTTTTCTCTCTCTCTCAATCTGGCATGAATTCAGGTTGATTTTTCCATTTAATTCAGCATTATATTTGTTTAAAATATTTGGATTTTTATCACAGACATCTCACTGCCACCATGTTGTACCTTCTGGTTCCAATATATTAGAAATAATCATGCTTTAGACTCAAAATGCTGGAGCTTCATCAAGTGTGTTACGATCCAGTTAGGATCCAGTAACTTTTTATATAAAGTAGACAAAGTAGACCAAGTTTGAAATCCCAGTTACCCACTAAGAGAATAAAGCCACAAGATTCCACGATTTCAAACAAACAAAATAAACTTTACTATACAAAGTCAGAAAAGCAAAACAATCTACAATATCTATCTTATACTCGAACATTCAGAATTAACATGAGGTAAACATGAATTACCATGTAAACCGTAATTGAACATACTATAGTGCACATTAAATGGCAGGTGCAATCAAAACAGATCCCATGGATTTTTTGGCTACCCACCCAGATGTCAGTGACTACTGTGAGTCATAATATCTTATTAAAATTCTGTCTCCCTCATGGAGGGATTTCAACTCTTCATTTTTGAAGATTTAGCCTCTGAATTCCCCAAAAATCACTCCAATTTGGATTGCCTCAACAACTGCTCACAGCCCAATGGTTCAATTTCTTCACCTGAGACTGCCTTCCACAGGATTCACAAAGCTGCACATTCACCTCTAATTACTGGCACACTTCCAACTCCTTCCCAGATCACTAACTTCACTAAACTGGAACTGTCCCTCCAATCTCCTGGTTGCCCCAAGCTAGAGATGGCTCCCCGGGCTTCTTCTGAGCCCTAACTACTGGCGCAGAACCAGTGACCTTCTGCCATCTTCTCAGCTCCCAGGACTTCTCTGAGGCCTCACTGCCTGCAGCCTGCTAACATCTCCCAGGGTTTCTCTGTGAGCTGCAAACTGCTTAAGGTCCAAACAGCAACCGACAGCCCTCTCTACCTGGAATCTGCTAATAGTTGCCCCCTTTCGATATCCAGCCTCTTCCTCTGCTGAACACTCAAATTAAAACCAGAGAACCTTAAGCTCCACCCATCTCCATGATGACATCACCTTTCAGGGTTCACTGAATGCTTTGAACTAATTTAGTTCTCACTCCAAAAACAAAACATCTTTCTGGACTGCACTTCTTTCCAAACAGTGTAGACATCATATCACCAGTTCTCCAGCTAAGTAAGCCCACCTGCTGTTTTGTAGCTCCATCTCTTCTATTCTGACTCTATTAAACAAACATGGGTAAACTTCTGAACTGCCAGTTCTTGAGTTGTTTTGGCAATCTCTGAAGCTGAGCATTTTAGTTGTCTTACCTTCATAACAATAATGTCCCCAGAACTAAACATTACCTCTAAAGTATTGACATAAACCATGAACTAGATAACAAATATATGTGTTGCTGGTCTACTGATGGGTTGTATGTGGCACGCGACTGCAGTGCAATGGTGAATATGGCACCCTGGGATATATATTCACGTAACAATTAGTTTCCAGCTCTCCATGAATAATATAGCAATGTAACAGACACCAATGTCTCTCTGCTCAACAATTTTCAAAATTGTGACATTTACAGCATTCTAACTTTCCAAATTAGTCTTTCTAAAGTGCATTATATGTCTCCTGAATGAACTCTATTCCATACTTCCTTTTCAACCTCCTGTCACATCCTGAAGATTACAACTATCCCAATTGGTATCTAAGGCTTTGTCAAGTTCCATATCACCTGTACACTTATAATTCTGTGCCCTGCACTGGAGTTGAGTTTGTTAACTTGAAAAGTGAAACAGAAAGCTGACTCTTGGGGAGTAACACCTTCCAATCCAGAAAGCTGCCATCACCTTCTGCTTGGTGTCACTGACCAACTCCAAACACCTGACCAAACAACTCGCAGGCTCCTGCTCCCATTCCCAATCCTGCTCCCATTCCCAATCCCACTCCTGCTCCCAATCCCAAATCCCATTCCTGCTCCCACTCCCAAATCCCATTCCTGCTCCCACTCCCAATCCCAACCCCACTCCCATTTCCTGCATTGTGTGGATAGCTGCAGACTGGGCTCTCACTGCATCAAATTTCCACTCAGGACTCCTGTGGATTTGTTAGGGACAAATCACCCTCCACAAAATCCTTTTCCTCCCCTCGGCCTTGGCCCATTTTCATTATTGCCCCTTCGGCATTCAGACTGACATTAAATCCAGAACACACACTAACATTTACTGATTGACAGATTTATGTAAAACTTACACTTGTTTTGAACAGAGTCCAACGCATGCTCAATATCACCGCACTCCCAATACACCCGAACCGGAACTGCAAAACCACTAGAGTACTTCCGGTCCCTAACCCATTGACCGAGTGTAATAACCGCGAGTCACCAGCAGGAGGAGTGTAATAACCCCTTGATACCAGCAGGAGGAGTGTAATAACCCCGAGTCACCTGCAGGAGGAGTGTAATAACCGCCAGTCACCGGCAAGAAGAGTGTAATAACCGCCAGTCACCAGCAGGAAGAGCGTAATAACCCCTTGATACCAGCAGGAGGAGTGTAATAACCCCGAGTCACCTGCAGGAGGAGTGTAATAACCCCGAGTCACCAACAGGAGGAGTGTAATAGCCACTTGTCACCAGCAGGAGGAGTGTAATAACCCCGAGTCACCAGGCGGAGGAACGTAATAACCACTTGTCACCAGCAGGAGGAGTGTAATATTCCCGAGTCACCAGCAGGAGGAATGTAATAACTCTGAGTCACCAGCAGGAGGACTATAATAACCCCTTGTCACCAGCATGAGGAGTGTAATAACCCCTTGTCACCAGCATAAGGAGTGTAATAACACCTTATCACCAGCAGGAGGAGTGCAATAACTCTGAGTCACCAGCAGGAGGACTGTTATAACCCCGAATCACCAGCATGAGGAGTGTAATAACCCCTTGTCACCAGCATAAGGAATGTAATAATGCCTTATCACCAGCAGGAGGAGTGTAATAATCGTGAGTCACTAGCAGGAGGAGTGTAATAACCATGAGTCACCAGCAGGAGGAGTGTAATAACCTCTTGTCACCAGCAGGAGGACTGTAATCACCTCGAGTCACCAGCAGGAGGAGTGTAATAACCCCGAGTCACCAGCAGGAGGAATGTAATAACTCTGAGTCACCAGCAGGAGGACTGTAATAACCCCGAGTCCCCAGCAGGAGGAGTGTAATAACCCTGAGTCACCAGCAAGAGGTGTGTAATAACCCCTTGTCACTAGCAGAATGAGTGTAATAGCCCCGGGTCACCAACAGGAGGAGCGTAATAACACTGAGTCACCAGCAGCAGGAGTGTAATAACCCTGAGTCACCAGCAGGAGCGGTGTAATAACCCCTTATCACCAGCAGGAGTGGAATAACCTCGAGTCACTAGCGGGAGGAATGTAATAATCCCTCGTCACCAGCAGGAGGAGTGTAATAGCCCCATGCCAGCTGCGGGAGGAGTGTAATAACTCATTGTCACCAGCAAGAGGAGTGCAATAATCCCTTGTCACCAGCAGGAGGAGTGTGATAACCCCTTGCCACAAGCAGGAGGAGTGCAATAATGCCTTGTCACCACCAGCCGGAGGAGTGCAGTAACCCCAAGTCACCGGCCAGAGGAGTGTAATAACCCCAAGTCAATAGCAGAAGGAGTGTAATAACCCCAAGACGCTAGCAGGGGGAGTGTAGTATTGCCGAGTCACCTGCAGGTGGAGTGTGTTAACCCCTTGTCACCAGCAGGAGGAGTGTAATAACCCATTGTCACCAGCCGGAGGAGTGTAATAAACCCCTTGTCACCAGCTGGAGGAGTGCAATAAACCCAAGTGCAATAACCCCTTGCCACCAGCAGGAGGAGTGCAATAACCCCTTGTCACCAGCAGGAGGAGCGCAATAGCCCCTTGTCACCAGCAGGAGGAGCGTTGTGACCGCAACTCACCAGCAGGAGTGTAATAACCTCAAGTTACCAACAGGGGGAGTGCACTAACACCAAGGCACCAGCAAAGGGAGTGCAATAACCCCGAGCCACGAGCAGGCGGAGTGCAATAATCCTGAGTCACCAGCAGGAGCAGTGTAACAACCCCTTTTCACCAGCAGGAGGAGTGCAATAACCCCCTTGTCACCAGCAGGAGGAGCGTAATAACCCCAAGTCACCAGCAGGAGTGGTGTAATAACCCCTTGTCACCAGCAGGAGTGTAATAACCTCGAGTCACTAGCGGGAGTTATGTAATAATCCCTTGTCATCAGCAGGAAGAGTGCAATAATCCCTTGTCACCAGCAAGTGGAGTGCAATAATCCCTTGTCACCAGCAAGTGGAGTGTAAAAACCCCTTGCCACCAGCAGGAGGAGTGTAATAACGCCTTGTCACCAGCCGGAGGAGTGCAATAACCCCAAGTCAATAGCAGAAGGAGTGTAATAAACCCAAGTCGCCAGGAGGGGGAGTGCAGTAACCCCGAGTCACCAGCAGGTGGAGGGTGATAACCACTTGTCACCTGCAGGAGGAGCATAATAACCACAAGTGACCAGCAGAAGGAGTGTAATAACCCATTGTCACCAGCAGGGGAGTTGAATAAGCCCTTGTCGCCAGCAGGAGGAGTGTAATAACCCCTTGTCATCTGCAGGAACATTATAATAAATGCGAGTCACCAGCAGGAGGAGTGCAATACCCCTTGTCACCAGCAGGAGGAGTGTAGTAATCCCTTGCCACCAGAGGAGGAGAGTAATAGCCCCTTGTCACCAGCTGTGGTAGTGCAATTACCCCTTGTCACCAGCAGGAGGAGGGTAATAACACATTGTCATGAGCAGGGGGAGTGTAATAACCCCTTGTCAACAGCAGGAAGAGTGCAATAACCGCAAGCCACCAGCAGGAGGTGTGCAATAACCCCAAGTCACCAGCAGGAGGAGCATAATAACCCCTTGTCACCTGCAGGGGTGGTGCAATAACCCTGTCACCAGCAGGAGGAGCATAATAATCCTGATTCATTAGCAGGAGGAGTGCAATAAACCCTTGTCACCAGCAGGAGGATTACATGAAACCCTTGGCACCAGCAGGCGGAGTGTAACAATCCCTTGTCACCAGCAGGAGGAGTGTAATAATCCCAAGTCACCAGCAGAAGGCGTGTAATAACCCATTGTCACCAGCAGGAGGAGTGTAATAACACCTTGTCACCAGCAGGAGTGTAATAACCCCCTTGTCAACAGCACGAGGGGTATAACAACGCCTTGTCACCAGCTGGAGGAGTGCCATAAACCCAAGTGCAATAATACCTTGTCACCAGCAGGAGGAGTGTAACAACACTGTGTCACTAGCAGGAGGAGTGTAACAAACCTTGTCACCAGCAGGGGGAGCGGAATAGCCCCTTGCCACCAGCAGGAGGAGAGTAATAACCCCTTGTCACCAGCCGGGGTAGTGCAATAACACCTTGTCACCAGCAGGAGGATGGTAATAACACCTTGTCATGAGCAGGGGGAGTGTAATAACCACTTGTCACCAGCAGGAGGAGTGCAATAACCACGAGCCTCCAGTAGGAGGTGTGCAATATTCCCGAGTCACCAGCAGGAGGCGTGCAATTATCCCGATTCACGAGCAGATGTGCAACAACCATGAGTCACCAGCATGGAGAGTATAATAAACCCAAGTCACCTTCAGGTGGAGTGCAATAATCCTGAGTCACCAGCAGCAGGAGTGTAATTACCACTTGTCACCAGCAGAAGGAGTGCAATAACATCTTGTCACCAGCAGGAGGAGTGTAATAACCCCAAGTCACCAGCAGGAGGCGTCTAATAACCAATTGTCACCAGCAGGAGGAGTGTAATAACACCTTGCCACCAGCAGGTGTGTAATAACCCCCTTGTCAACAGCACGAGGAGTGTAATAACCCTTTGTCACCAGGTGGAGGAGTGCTATAAAACCAAGTGCAATAACACCTTGTCACCCGCAGGAGGAGTGTAACAACCCTGTGTCACTAGCAGGAGGAGTGTAATAACCCGTTGTCACCAACAGGGGGAGCGGAATAGCCCCTTGTTGCCAGCAGGAGGAGTGTAAAAACCCCTTGTGACGTGCAGGAACATTGTAATAGATGCAAATCACCAGCAGGAGGAGTGGAATAACCCCTTGTCCCCTACAGGAGGAGTGTAATAACACTGTGCCACCAGCAGGAGTAGAACAATAACCCCTTGTCACCAGCAGTAGGAGTGCAATGGCACAGAGTCGCCAGCAGGAGGCGTGTAATAATCCCGAGTCACCAGGGGGATTGCAATAACCCCTTGTCACCAGCAGGGGGAGTGCAGTAACCCAAGTTTAATAACCCCTTTTCATTACCAGGAGGAGGGTAATGACTCATGGTCATGAGTCACCAGCAGCGGGTTTGAAATAACACCAATTCACCAGCAGGGGGAGTGCAATAACCACAAGGCATGAGGAGTGTAATAATCCCTGGTCACCAGCAGTAGGAGTGTAATTACCCCTTGTAACCAGCAGGAAGAGTGCAACAACACCTTGTTACCAGCAGGAGGAGTGTAATAACCCCAAGTCACCAGCAGGAGGTGTGTAATAAGCCATTGTCACCAGCAGGAGGAGTGTAATAACACCTTGTCACCAGCAGCAGTAAAATAAACCCCTTGTCAACAGCACGAGGAGTGTAACAACCCTGTGTAAGTAGCAGAAGGCGTCACAAGCAGGGGGAGCGGAATAACCCCTTGTCAAGTGCAGGAACATTGTAATAAATGCAATTCACCAGCAAGAGTAGTGCAATAACCCCTTGTCACCAGCAGGAGGAGTGTAATAAACCCAAGTCACCAGGAGGTGGCGTGTAATAAACCATTGTCACCAGCAGGAGGTGTGTAATAACATCTTGTCACCAGTAGGAGCGTAATAACCCCCTTGTCAACAGCACGAGGAGTGTAATAACCCCTTGTCATCAGCTGGAGGAATGCTATAAACCCAAGTGCAATAACACCTTGTCACCAGCAGGAGGAGTGTAACAACCCTGTGTAAGTAGCAGAAGGGGTGGAATAACCCCTTGTCACCAGCAGGGGGAGCAGAATAACACCTTGTCACCAGCAGGAGGAGTGCAATAACCCCTTGTCACCAGCAGGAGGAGAGTAATAACCACTTGTCACCAGGAGCGGTAGTGCAATAATCCCTTGTCACCAGCAGGATGTGGGTAATAAGACCTTGTCATGAGCAGGGGGAGTGTAATGACCCCTTGTCACCCTCAGGAGGAGTGCAATAACCGCGAGTCACCAGCAGGAGGCGGGTAATAACCCCGAGTTGCCAGCAGGAGGAGTGTAATAATCCCAACTCACCAGCAGGAGGAGTGCAATAATCCCTTGTCACCAGCAGCAGAAGTGTAATTAACCCTTGTCACCAGCAGGAGGAGAGCAATAACACCTTGTCACCAGCAGGAGGAGTGTAATAACCCCAAGTCACCAGCAGGAGGCGTGTAATAACCCATTGTCACCAGCAGGAGGAGTGTAATAACACCTTGTCACCAGCAGGAGTGTAATAACCCCCTTGTCAACAGCACGAGGAGCGTAATAACCCCTTGTCACTAGCTGGAGGAGTGCTATAAACCCAAGCGCAATAACACCTTGTCACCTGCAGGAGGAGTGTCATAACCACTTGTCACCAGCAGGAGGAATGTAATAACCGTGAGTCACTAGCAGGAGTAGAGCAATAAACCCCTTGTCACCAGCAGTAGGAGTGTAATGACACCGAGTCACCAGCAGGAGGCGTGTGATAACCCCGAGTCACCAGGGGGATTGCAATAAACCCAAGTCACCAGCAGGGGGAGTGCAATAACCCTAGTCTAATAACCCCTTGTTATCACCAGGAGGAGGGTAATAACCATGAGTCACCAGCAGGGGGATCACAATAAAACCAATTCACCAGCAGGGGGAGTGCAATAACCACAAGTCACCAGCATGAGGAGTGTAATAACCCTGAGTCACCAGCAGGAGGAGAGCAATAAACTCTGGTTACCAGCAGCAAGAGTGTAATTACCCATTGTCACCAGCAGGAGGAGTGCAATAACACCTTGTCACCAGCAGGAGGAGTGTAATAACCCTGAGTCATCATCAGGAGGCGTGTAATAACCCATTGTCATCAGCAGGAGGAGTGTAATAACACCTTGCCACCAGCAGGAGTGTAATAACCCCCTTGTCAACAGCATGACGAGTGTAATAACCCCTTGTCACCAGGTGGAGGAGTGTAACAACCCTGTGTCAGTAGCAGCAGGAGTGTAGTAACACCGTGCCACCGGCAGGAGTAGAGCAATAACCCCTTGTCAACAGCAGTTGGAGTGTAATGACACTGAGTCGCCAGCAGGAGGCATGTAATAACCCCGAGTCACCAGGGGGATTGCAATAACCCCTTGTCACCAGCAGAGGGAGTGCAGTAACCCAGGATTAATGACCCCTTGTCATCACCAGGAGGAGGGTAATGACTCATGGTTCTGAGTCACCAGCAGCGGGTTTGCAATAACCCCAATTCACCAGCAGGGGGAGTGCAATAACCACAAGTGACCAGCATGAAGATTGTAATAATCCCTGGACACCAGCAGCAGGAGTGTAATTACCCCTTGTAGCCAGCAGGAGGAGTGCAACAACACCTTGTTACCAGCAGGAGGAGTGTAATAACCCATTGTCAACAGCAGTAGGAGTGTAATGACACTGAGTCACCAGCAGGAGGCGTGTAATAACCCATTGTCACCAGCAGGAGGAGTGTAATAACTCATTGTCACCAGCAGGAGGAGTGTAATAACCCCTTTTCACAAGCAGGGGTAGCGGAATAACCCCTTGTCGACAGCATGAGGAGTGTAATAACCCCTTGTCAAGTGCAGGAACATTGTAATAAATGCGAGTCACCAACAGGAGTAGTGCAATAACCCCTTGTCACCAGCAAGAGGAGTGTAGTAACCCCTTACCACCAGCAGGAGGAGAGTAATAACCCATTATAACCAGCCACGGTAGTGCAATAACTCCTTGTCACCAGCAGGAGGAGGGTAATAACGCCTTGTCATGTGCAGGGGGAGGCTAGTAACCGCTTATCAACAGCAGGAAGAGAGCAATAACCGCGAGCCACCAGCAGGAGGTGTGCAATAACACTGAGTCACCAGCAGAAGGATTGTCATAAACCCAAGTCACCGGCAGGAGGAGTGTAATAACCCCCTTGTCACCAGCAGAAGGCGTGTAATAACCCATTGTCACCAGCAGGAGGAGTGTAATAACACCTTGTCACCAGCAGGAGTGTAATAACCCCCTTGTCAACAGCACGAGGTGTGTAATAACACCTTGTCACCAGCTGGAGGAGTGCCATAAACCCAATTGCAATAACACCTTGTCACCAGCAGGAGGAGTGTAACAACCCTGTATCACTAGCAGGAGGAGTGTAATAACCTCTTTCACCAGCAGGGGGAGCGGTATAGCCCCTTGTCCCCAGCAGGAGGAGTGTAATATCCCTTTGTCACATGCAGGAACATTGTAATAAATGCGAGTTACCAGCAGGAGGAGTGTAGTAACCCCTTGCCACCAGCAAGAGGAGAGTAATAACCCCTTGTCACCAGCCAGGGTAATGCAATATCATCTTTTCACCAGCAGGAGGAGTGTAATAACACATTGTCATGACCGGGGGAGTGTAATAACCACTTGTCACCAGCGGGAGGAGTGCAATAACCGTGAGCCACCAGCATGAAGTATGCAATCTTCCCAAGTCACCAGCAGGAGGAGTGTAATAAACCCGAGTCACCAGCAGGTGGAGTGCAAAAATCCCGAGTCACCAGCAGGAGATGTGTAACAACCATGAGTCACCAGCATGGGGAGTGTAATAAACTCAAGTGACCTTCAGGTGGAGTGCAATAATCCCGAGTCACCAGCAGGAGGAGTGTAATAACCCCAAGTCACCAGCAGGAGGAGTGCAATAACCCCCTTATCATCAGCAGCAGGAGTGTAATAACCCATTGTCATCAGCCGGAGGAGTGCAATAAACCCAAGTGTAATAAGCCTTTGTCACCAGCAGGAGTAGAGTAATAACCCTTTGTCACCAGCAGCAGGCGTGTAATGACACTGATTCACCAGCAGGAGGCGAGTAATAATCCGGAATCGCCAGCAAGGCGATCACAATAACCCCAAGTCACCAGAAGGGGGAGTGCAATAACCACAAGTCACCAGCATGAGGAGTGTAACAACTCTGAGTCACCAGCAGGAGGAGTGCAATAATCCTGTGTCACCAGCAGCAGGAGTGTAATTTCCCCTTGCCACCAGCAGGAGGAGTGCAGTAATACCTTGTCACTAGCAGAAGGAGTGTAATAACCCCAAGTCACCAGCAGGTGTCGTGTAATAAACCATTGCCACCAGCAGGAGGAGAGGAATAACCCCTTGTCACCAGCTGCGGTAGTACAATAACCCCTTGTCACCAGCAGGAGGAGGGTAATAAGACCTTGTCATGAATAGGGGAAGTGTAATAACCCCTTGTCAACAGCAGGAAGAGAGCAATAACCGCAACCCACCAGCAGGAGGTGTGCAATAACACCGTGTCACCAGCCGAAGGAGTGTAATAAACCTGAGTCACCAACAGGTGGAGTGCAATAATCCCGAGTCACTAGCAGGCGGAGTGTAATAACCCCCAGTCATAAGCAGGAGGAGTGTAATAACGCCCTTGTCACCAGCAGCAGGAGTGTAATAACCCCTTGTCATCAGCCGGAGTAGTGCAATAAACCCAAGTGTAATAACACTGTGTCACCAGCAGGAGGAGTGTAATGACACTGAATCACCGGCAGGATGCATGTAATAATCCCGTACACCAGCAGGGCGAACACAATAACCCGAAGTTACCAGCAGGGGGACTGTAATAACCACAAGTCACCAGCATGAGGAGTGTAATAACCCTGAGTCACCAGCAGGAGGAGTGAAATAACCGCGAGCCACAAGCAGGAGGTGTGCAATAATCCTGAGTCACCAGCAGGAGGCGGGTAATAACCCCGATTCGCCAGCAGGAGGAGTGTAATAATCCCGACTCAGCAGCAGGAGAGTGCAATAATCCCTTGTCACCAGCAGCAAGAGTGTAATTAACCCTTGTCACCAGCAGGAGGTGTGCAATAATCCTGAGTCACCAGCAGGAGGCAGGTAATAACACCTTGTCACCAGCAGGAGCAGTGTAATAACCCCAAGTCACCAGCAGGAGGCGTGTAATAACCCATTGTCACCAGCAGGAGGAGTGTAATAACACCTTGTCACCAGCCGGAGTGTAATAACACCCTTGTCCACAGCACGAGAAGTGTAATAACCCCTTGTCACCAGCTGGAGGAGTGCTATAAACCGAAGTGCAATAACACCTTGTCACCTGCAGGAGGAATGTCATAACCACTTGTCACCAGCAGGAGGAATGTAATAACCTTGAGTCACTAGCAGGAATAGAGCAATAACCCCTTGTCACCAGCAGTAGGAGTGTAATGACACCGAGTCACCAGCAGGAGGTGTGTAATAACCCCGAGTCACCAGGGGGATTGCAATAACCCCAAGTCACCAGCAGGGGAAGTGCAATAACCCTAGTCTAATAACCCCTTGTCATCACCAGGAGGAGGGTAATAACCATGAGTCACCAGCAAGGGGCTCGCAATAACACCAATTCACCAGCAGGGGGAGTGCAATAACCCCAAGTCACCAGCATGAGGAGTGTAATAACGCTGAGTCACCAGCAGGAGGAGTGCAATAATCCCTGGTCACCAGCAGCAGGAGCGTAATTACCTCATGACAACAGCGGGACGAGTACAATAACACCTTGTCACCAGCAGGAGTGTAATAACCCCCTTGTCAACAGCACGAGGAGTGTAACAACCCCTTGTCACCAGCAGGAGGAATGTAATAACCGTTAGTCAGCAGCAGGAGTAGAGCAATAACTCCTTGTCACCAGCAGGAGGTGCGTAATAACCCCGAATCACCAGAGGGATTGCAATAACCCCAAGTCACCAGCAGCGGAAGTGCAATTACCCAAAGTCACCTGCATGAGGAGTGTAATAACCTGGAGTGACCACCAGGAGGAGGGCAATAACCCCTTGCCAGCACCAGGAGGAGTATAATGACCATGAGTCACCAGCAGGAGGAGTGCAATAATCCATTGTCACCAACAGAAGGACTGTAATTACCCCTTGATAGCAGCAGGAGGAGAGTAATAACCGTTTGTAACCAGCAGTAGGTGCGTAATGACCCCCACTCACCAGCAGGAGGAGTGTAATAACCATGAGTCACCAGCACCAGGAGGGCAATAAGTACTTGTCACCAGCAGGAGGACTGTGATGAATCCTTGTCACCAGCAGGAGGACTGTAATAACATCTTTTCACTAGCAGGAGGAGGGTAATCACTCTGAGCCACCAAATAGGCAGAGTGCAATAATCCCGAGTCACCAGCAGGAGGAATGTAATAACACCTTGTCACCAGCAGGAGGAGTGTATTAACCCCACATCACCAACAGGTGGAGTGTAATAACCCATTGTCACCGGCAGAAGGAGTGTAATAACCCCCTCTCACTAGCAGGAGGAGTGTAATAACCCTGAGTCACCAGCAGGAGGCGTGTAATAACCCCCTTGTCAACAGCACGAGGAATGTAATAACCCCTTGTCACCAGCTGGAGGAGTGCTATAAACCCAAGTGCAATAACACCTTGTCACCAGCTGGAGGAGTGCAACAACCCTGCGTCACTAGAAGGAGGAGTGTAATAACCCCTTGTCACCAGTAGAGGGAGTGCTATAAACCCAAGTGCAATAACACCTTGTCACCAGCTGGAGGAGTGCAACCAACCCTGCGTCACTAGAAGGAGGAGTGTAATAACCCCTTGTCACCAGCAGGGGGAGTGTAATAACTCCTTGTTGCGAGCAGGAGGAGTGTAATAACCCCTTGTCACGTGCAGGAACATTGTAATAAATGCGAGTCACCAGCAGGAGGAGTTCAATAACCCTTTGTCACCAGCAGGAGGAATGTAGTAACACCTTGCCACCAGCAGGAGGAGAGTAATAACCCCTTGTCACCAGCCGTGGTAGTGCAATTACCCCTTGTCACCAGCAGGAGGAGGGTAATAAGACCTTGTCATGTGCAGGGGGAGTGTATTAACCCCTTGTCACCAGCAGGAGGAGTGTAATAACCCCTTGTCATCAGCCGGAGGAGTGCTATAAACTGAAGTGCAATAACACCTTGTCACCTGCAGGAGGAGTGTCAGAACCACTTGTCACCAGCAGGAGGAATGTAATAACCTTGAGTCACCAGCAGGAGTAGAGCAATAACCCCTCATCACCAGCAGTAGGGGTGTAATGACACCGAGTCACCAGCAGGAGGTGTGTAATAACCCCGAGTCACCAGGGGGATTGCAATAACCCCAAGTCACCAGCAGGGGGAATGCAATAGCCCAAGTCTAATAACCCCTTGTCATCACCAGGAGGAGGGTAATAACCATGAGTCACCAGCAGGGGGCTCGCAATAACACCAATTCACCAGCGGGGGAGTGCAATAACCACAAGTCACCAGTGCGAGGAGTGTAATAACGCTGAGTCACCAGCAGGAGGAGTGCAATAATCCCTGGTCACCAGCAGCAGGAGCGTAATTACCGCTTGACAACAGCAGGACGAATGCAATAACACCTTGTCACCAGCAGGAGTGTAATAACCCCCTTGTCAACAGCAGGAGGAATGTAATAACCGTTAGTCACCAGCAGGAGTAGAGCAATAATCCATTGTCACCAGCAGAAGGACTGTAATTACCCCTTGATAGCAGCAGAAGGAGAGTAATAACCGTTTGTAACCAGCAGTAGGAGCGTAATGACCTCCACTCACCAGCAGGAGGAGTGTAATAGCCATGAGTCACCAGGAGGAGGAGGGCAATAAGTACTTGTCACCAGCAGGAGGACTGCGATGAACCCTTGTCACCAGCAGGAGGACTGTACTAACATCTTTTCACCAGCAGGAGGAGGGTAATAACTCCGAGCCACCAAATAGGCAGAGTGCAATAATCCCGACTCACCAGCAGGAGGACTGTAATAACACCTTGTCATGTCAGGAGGAGTGCAATAACGCCTTGTCACCAGCAGGAGTGTATTAACCCCACGTCATCAACAGGTGGAGTGTAATCACCCATTGTCACCAGCAGAAGGAGTGTAATAACCCCCTCTCACTAGCAGGAGGAGTGTAATAACCCTGAGTCACCAGCAGGAGGCGTGTAATAACCCCCTTGTCAACAGCACGAGGAGTGTAATAACCCCTTGTCAGCAGCTGGAGGAGTGCTATAAACCCAAGTGCAATAACACCTTGTCATCAGCTGGAGGAGTGCAACAACCCTGTGTCACTAGAAGGAGGAGTGTAATAACCCCTTGTCACCAGCAGGGGGAGCGGAATAACTCCTTGTTGCGAGCAGGAGGAGTGTAATAACCCCTTGTCACGTGCAGGAACATTGTAATAAATGCGAGTCACCAGCAGGAGGAGTTCAATAAACCCTTGTCACCAACAGGAGGAGTGTAGTAACACCTCGCCACCAGCAGGAGGAGAGTAATAACCCCTTGTCACCAGCCGTGGTTGTGCAATTACCCCTTGTCACCAGCAGGAGGGTAATAAGACCTTGTCATGAGCAGGGGGAGTGTATTAACCCCTTGTCACCAGCAGGAGGAGTGTAATAACCCCTTGTCATCAGCCAGAGGTGTGCTATAAACCGAAGTGCAATAACACCTTGTCACCTGCAGGAGGAGTGTCAGAACCACTTATCACCAGCAGGAGGAATGTAATAACCTTGAGTCACCAGCAGGAGTAGAGCAATAACCCCTCGTCACCAGCAGTAGGAGTGTAATGACACACTTGTAAACAGCAACAGGAGTGTAATAACCCCTTGTCATCAGCCGGAGGAGTGCAATAAACCCAAGTGTAATAACTCTGTGTCACCAGCAGGAGGAGTGTTATAACCCTGAGTCACCAGAAGGAGTCGAGCAATAACTCCAAGTCACCAGCAGGAGGAGTGTAATGACACTGACTCACCGGCAGGAGGCGTGTAATAATCCCGAGACACCAGCAGGGCGATTGCAATAACCCGAAGTTACCAGCAGGGGGAGTGCAATAACGACAAGTCACCAGCATGACGAGTGTAATAACCCTGAGTCACCAGCAGGAGGAGTGTAATAATCCCTTTACACCAGCAGCAGGAGTGTAATTACCTCATGTCACCAGCAGGAGGTGTCCAATAACAGATTGTCACCAGCAGGAGGAGTGTAATAACCCCAAATCACCAGCAGGAGGCGTGTAATAACCCATTGTCACTAGCAGGAGGAGTGTAATAACACCTTTTCACCAGCAGGAGTGTAATAACCCCCTAGTCAACAACATGAGGAGTGTAATAACCCCTTGTGACCAGCTGGAGGAGTGCTATAAACCCAAGTCCAATAACACCTTGTCACCAGCTGGAGGAGTGTCCTAACCACTTGTCACCAGCAGGGGAATGTAATAACAGTGAGTCCCCAGCAGGAGTTGAGCTAAAACCCCTTGTCACCAGCAGTAGGAGTGTAATGACACCGAGTCACCAGCAGGAGGCATGTAATCACCCCGGGTCACCAGGGGGATTGCAATAACCCCTTGTCACCAGCAGGGGGAGTGCAATAACCCAAGTCTAATAACCCCTTGTCACCAGCAGTAGGAATGTAATAACCCTGAGTTACCAGCAGGAGGAGAACAATAATCTTTGGTCACCAGCAGCAGGAGTGTGAATACCCATTGTAACCAGCAGGAGGAGTGCAATAACACTTTGTCACCAGCAGGAGGAGTGTAATAACTCCAAGTCACCAGCAGGAGGCGTGCAATAACCAATTGTCATAGCAGGAGGTGTGTAATAACACCTTGTCACCAGCAGGAGTGTAATAAACCCCTTGTCAACAGCACGAGAAGTGTTTTAACCCCTTGTCACCAGCTGGAGGAATGTTACAAGCTCAAGTGCAATAACACCTTGTAACCAGCAGGAGTGTAATAACCATGTGTCATCAGCAGGAAGAGGGCAATAAGTACTTGGCACCAGCAGGAGGACTGCGATGAACCCTTGTCACCAGCAGGTGGACTGTAATAACATCTTTTCACCAGCAGGAGGAAGATAATAACTCCGAGCCATCAAACAGGCAGAGTGCAATAATCCTGAGTCACCAGCAGGAGGAATGTAATAACACCTTGTCAGCCACAGGAGGAGTGCAATAACCCCTTGTCATCAGCAGGAGGAGTGTATTAACCCCACGTCACCAACAGGTGGAGTGTAATAACCCATTGTCACCAGCAGAAGGAATGTAATAACCCCTTTTCACTAGCAGGAGGAGTGTAATAACACCAAGGCACCAACAGGAGGCGTGTAATAACCCATTGTCATCAGCAGGAGGAGTGTAATAACACCTTGCCACCAGCAGGAGTGTAATAACGCCCTTGTCAACAGCATGAGGAGTGTGAAAACCCCTTGTCACCAGATAGAGGAGTGCTATAAACCCAAGTGCAATAACCCCTTGTCACCAGCAGGGGGAGCAGATTAACTCCTTTTTGCCAGCAGGAGGTGGGTAATAACCCCTTCTCACGAACAGGAACATTGTAATAAATACAAGTCACCAGTAGGAGGCGTGTAACAACCATGAGTCACCAGCATGGGGAGTGTAATAAACCCGAGTCACCAGCAGGTGGAATGCAATAATCCCGAGTCGCCAGCAGGAGGAGTATAATAACTCCCTTGTCACCAGCAGCAGGAGTATAATAACCCCTTGTCATCAGCTGGAGGAGTGCAATAAAACCAAGTATAATAACCCTTTTTCAACAGCAAGAGGAGTGTAATAACTCTGAGTCACCAGCAGGAGTAGAGCAATAACCCCTTGTCACTAGCAGGAAGAGTGTAATGACACTGAATCACCAGCAGAAGGCGTGTAATAATCCCGAGTCACCAGCAGGGCGATCATAAAAACCCCAAGTCCCAGCAGTGGGAGTGCAATAACCACACGTCACCAGCATGAGGACTGTAATAACCCTGAGTCACCAGCAGGAGGAGTGCAATAATTCCGTGTCACCAGCAGCAGGAGTGTAATTATCCCTTGTCACCAGCAGGAGGAGTGTAATAAACACAAGTCACCAGCAGGAGGCGTTTAATAACCCATTTTCACCAGCAGGAGGAGTGTAATAACACCTTGTCACCAGCAGGAGTATAATAACCCCCTTGTCAACAGCACGAGGAGCGTAATAACCCCTCGTCACCAGCTGGAGGAGCGCTATAAACCCAAGTGCAATAACACGTACTCACCCGCAGGAGGAGTGTAAAAACCCTGTGTCATTAGCAGGAGCAGTGTAATAACTCCTTGTCACCAGCAGGGGGATGGAATAACCCCTTGTCGGCAGCAGGAGGAGTGTAATAACACCTTGTGGCGTGCAGGTCCATTGTAATAAATGTGAGTAACCAGCAGGAGGAGTGCAATAACCCCTTGTCATCAGCAGTAGGATTGTAATGACATCGAGTCACCAGCAGGAGGCGTGTAATAACCCCGAGTCACTGGGGGGGATTGAAATAACCACTTGTCCCAGCAGGAGAAGTGCAATAACAAAAGTTTAATAACCCCTTGTAATCACCAGGAGGAGGGTAATAACCAAGAGTCACCAGCAGAGGGATTGCAATAACCCCAATTCACCAGCAGGGGGAGTGCAATAATCACAAGTTACCAGCATGAGGAGTGTAATAATCCCTGGTCACCAGCAGCAGGAGTGTAATTACCCCTTGTAACCAGCAGGAGGAGTGCAACAACACCTTGTCACCAGCAGGAGGAGTGTAATAACACTTTGTCACCAGCAGGAGTGTAATAAGCCCCTTGTCAACAGCACGAGGAGTGTTTTAACCCCTTGTCACCAGCTGGAGGAGTGCTACAAACTCAAGTGCAATAACACCTTGTAACCAGCAGGAGGAGTGTAATAACCCCTTGTCACAAACAGGGTGAGCAGAATAACCCCTTGTCGACAGCAGGAGGAGTGTAATAACCCCTTGTCAAGTGCAGGCACATTGTAATAATTGCGAATCACCAGCAGGAGTAGTGCAATAATCCCTTGTCACCAGCAGGAGGAGTGTAGTAACCCCTTACCACCAGCAAGAGGCGAGTAATAACCCATTGTCACCAGCCGCGGCAATGCAATAACCCTTTGTCACAGGCAGGAAGAGGGTAATATCAGCTTCTCCTAAGCAGGGGGAGTGTAATAATCACTTGTCAATAGCAGGAGGAGTGCAATACCTGCGAGCCACCAGCAGGAGGTGTACAATAACCCTGAGTCACCAGCAGGAAGAGTGCCATTAACCCAAGTCAGCAGCAGGTGTAGTGCAATAATCCAGAGTCACCAGCAGGAGCAGTATAATAAACTTCTTGGTGCCAGCAGCAGGAGTGTAATAACGGCTTGTCATCCACCAGAGGAGTGCAATAAACCCAAGAGTAAAAACCCTTTGTCACCAGCAGGAGGAGTGTAACAACCCTGTGTCACTAGCAGGAGGAGTATAATAAGCCCTTGTCACCAGCAGGGGGAGTGGAATAACTCCTTGTCGCCAGCAGGAGGAGTGTAATAACCCCTTGTCACGAGCAGGAACATTGTAATAAATACAAGTCAGCAGCAGCCGGAGTGCAATAACCCCTTGTCACCAGCAGGAGGAGTGTAGTAACATCTTGCCACCAGAAGGAGTAGAGCAATAAACCCTTGTCACCAGCAGTAGGAATGTTAGGACACCGAGTCATCAGCAGGAGACAGGTAATAACCCAGAGTCACTAGGGGATTGCAATAACCCCAAGTCACCAGCAGGGTGAATGCGATAACCCAAGTCTAATAACCCCTTATCATCACCAGGAGGAGGCTAATAACCATGAGTCACCAGCAGGGGGATCGCAATAACCCCAATTCACCAGCAGGGGGAGTGCAATAACCACAAGTCATCAGCATGAGGATTGTAATAACCGGTTGTCACCAGCAGGAGGAGTGCAATAACACCTTGTCACCAGCAGGCGGAGTGTAATAAACGCATTATCACCAGCAGCAGGAGTGTAATAACCCCTTGTCATCAGCTGGAGGAGTGCAATAAACCCAAGTGTAATAACCCTTTGTCACCAGCAGGAGCAGTGTAATAACCCTGAGTCACCAGCAGGAGTAGAGCAATAATCCCTTGTCCCCAGCAGCAGGAGTGCAATGACACTGAATCACCAGCAGGAGGAGTGTAATAACCCCAAGTCACCAGCAGGAGGCGTGTAATAACCCATTTTCACCAGCAGGATGAGTGTAATAATACCTTATCACCAGCAGGAGCATGATAACCCCCTTGTCAGCAGCACGAGGAGTGTAATAACCCCTTGTCACCATCTGGAGGAGTGTTATAAACCCAAGTGCAATAACACCTTGTCACCAGCAGGAGGAGTGCAATAACCCCTTGTCACCAGCAGGAGGAGTGCAGTAACACAAGTTTAATAAGCCCTTGTTATCACCAGGAGGAGGGTAATAACCAAGAGTCACCAGCAGCGGGATTGCAATAACCCCAATTCACCAGCAGAAGGAGTGCAATAACACCTTATCGCCAGCAGGAGGAGGGTAATAACCTGAAGTCACCAGCAGGAGGCGTGTAATAACCCACTGTCATCAGCAGCAGGAGTGCAATCACACCTTGTCACCAGCAGGAGTGTAAGAACCCCTTTGTCAACAGCACGAGGAGTGCAATAACCCCTTGTCACCAGCAGGAGGAGTGTAGTAACCCCTTGTCACCAGCAGGAGGAGGGTGATAACACTTTGTCATGAGCAGGGGGAGTGTAATAACCACTTGTCACCAGCAGGAGCAGTGCTATAAGCGTGAGAAACCGGCAGGAGGAGTGTAATAAACCTGAGTCACCAGCAGGAGGAGTGCAATTATCCTGAGTCACCAGCAGGAAGCGTGTAACAACCATGAGTCACCAGCATGGGGAGTGTAATAAACCCAAGTCACCTTCATGTGGAGTGCAATAATCCTGAGTCACCAGCAGGAGGAGTGTAATAACCCCAAGTCACCAGCAGGAGCAGTGTAATAACCGCCCTATCACCAGCAGCAGGAGTGTAATCACCCCTTGTCATCAGCTGGAGGAGTGCAATAAACCTAAGTGTAATAACCCTTTGTCACCAGCAGGAGCAGTGTAATAACCCTGAGTCACCAGCAGGAGTAGAGTAATAATCCCTTGTCACCAGCAGCAGGAGTGCAATGACACTGAATCACCAGCAGGAGATGTGTAATAAACCCAAGTCACCAGCAGGAGGCGTGAAATAACCCATTGTCACCAGCAGTAGGATAGTAATAACACCTTGTCACCAGTAGGAGTGTAATAACCCCCTTGTCAACAGCACGAGGAGTGTAAAAACCCCTTGTCATCAGCTGGAGGAGTGCTATAAACCCAAGTGGAATAACACCTTGTCACCAGCAGGAGGAGTGTAACAACCCTTTGTCAGTAGCAGGAGGGGTGGAATAACCCGTTGTCACCAGCAGGGGGAACAGAATAACCCCTTGTTGCCAGCAGGAGGAGTGTAATAACCGCTTGTCACGAGCAGGAACATTGCAATAAATGCGAGTCACCAGCAGGAGGACTGGAATAACCCCTTGTCACCAGCAGGAGGTGTGTAGTAACACCTTGCCACCAGCAGTAGAAGAGTAATAACCCAATGTCACCAGGAGTGGTAGTGCAGTAACCCCTTGTCACCACCAGGAGGAGGGTAATGAGACCTTGTCATGAGCAGGGGGAGTGTAATAATCACTTGTCACCAGCAGGAGGAGTGCAATAACCCTTTGTCACCAGCAGGAGGAGTATAGTAACATCTTGCCACCAGCAGGAGTAGAACAATAACCCCTTGTCACCAGCAGTAGGAATGTAATGACACTGAGTCACCAGCAGGAGACGGATAATAACCCCGAGTCACCAGGGGATTGCAATAACCCCAAGTCACCAGCAGGGAGAGTGCAATAAACCAAGTCTAACAACCCCATGTCATCACCAGGAGGAGGGTAATAACCATGAGTCACCAGCAGGGGGATAGCAATAACACCAATTCACCAGCAGGGGGAGTGCAATAACCAAAAGTCATCAGCATGAGGCGTGTAATAACCCGTTGTCATCAGCTGGAGGAGTGCAATAAAACCAAGTGTAATAACAATTTGTCATCAGCAGGAGCAGTGTAATAGCCCTGAGTCACCAGCAGGAGTAGAGCAATAAACCCTTGTCACCAACTGGAGGAGTGCTATAAACCTAAGTGCAATAACACCTTGTCACCAGCAGGAAGCGTGTAACAACCCTGTCTCACTAGCAGGGGGAGTGCAATAATCCCTTGTCACCAGCAGGAGGAGTGCAGTAACACCTTGTCACCAGCAGGAGGACAGTAATAACCCCTTGTCACCAGGAGCAGAAGTGCAATAACCCCTTGTCACCAACAGGAGGAGAGTAATAAACCTTGTCAGGAGCAGGTGGAGTGTAATAACCCCTTGTTACCAGCAGGAGGAGTGCAATAATCCCAAGTGTAATAACTCTGTGTCACCAGCAGGAGGAGTGTAATAACCCTGAGTCACTAGAAGGAGTAGAGCAATAACCCCTTATCACCAGCAAGGGGAGTGTAATGACACTGAATCACCGGCAGGGGCATGTAATAATCCTGAGACACCAGCAGGGCGATTGCAATAACCCGAAGATACCAGCAGGGGGAGTGCAATAACCACAAGTCACCCGCATGATGAGTGTAATAACCTTGAGTCACCAGCAGGAGGAATGCAATAATCCCTTGTCACCAGCAGCAGGAGTGTAATTACCCCTTGTCACCAGCAGGAGGAGTGTAATAACCCCAAGTCACCAGCAGGAGGCGTGTAATAACCCATTGTCACCAGCAGGAGGAGTGTAATAACACCTTGTCACCAGCAGGAGTGTAATAACCCCCTTGTCAACAACACGAGGAGTGTAATAATGCCTTGTCAGCAGCTGGAGGAGTGCTATAAATCCAAGTCCAATAACACCTTGTCACCAGTTGGAGGAGTGTCATAACCACTCGTCACCAGCAGGGGGAATGTAATAACCGTGAGTCACCAGCAGGAGTAGAGCAATAGGCCCCTGTCACCAGCAGTAGGAGTGTAATGACACGACGTCACCAGCAGGAGGCATGTAATCACCCCGAGTCACCAGGGGGATTGCAATAACCCCAAGTCACCAGCAGGGGGAGTGCAATAACCCAAGTCTAATAACCCCTTGTTACCAGCAGTAGGAGTGTAATAACCCCAAGTCACCAGCAGGGGGAGTGCAATAACCCAAGTCTAATAACCCCTTGTTACCAGCAGTAGGAGTATAATAACCCTGAGTCACCAGCAGGAGGAGTGCAATAACACTTTGTCACCAGCAGGAGGAGTGTAATAACCCCAAGTCACCAGCAGGTGGCGTGCAATAACCCATTGTAACCAGCAGGAGGAGTGCAATAACACTTTGTCAACAGCAGGCGGAGTGTAATAACCCCAATTCACCACCAGGTGGCGTGTAATAACCCATTGGAACCAGCAGGAGGTGTGTAATAACACCTTGTCACCAGGAGGAGTGTAATAACCCCTTTGTCTACAGCACGAGGAGTGTAACAACCCTGTGTCACTAGCAGGAGGAGTGTAATAACCCATTGTCACCAGCAGGGGGAGCAGATTAACTCCTCTTCGCCAGCAGGAGGAGTGTAATAACCCCTTGTCACGAGCAGGAACTTTGTAATAAATACAAGTGAGCAGCAGGAGGAGTGCAATAATCCCGAGTCACCAGCAGGAGGCGTGTAACAACCATGAGTCACCAGCATGGGAGTGTAATAAACCCGAGTCACCAGCAGGTGGAGTGCAATAATCCCGAGTCACCAGCAGGAGGAGTGTAATAACCCCAAGTCGCCAGCAGGAGGAGTGTAATAAACCCCTTGTCACCAGCAGCAGGAGTATAATAACCCGTTGTCATCAGCTGGAGGAGTGCAATAAAACCAAGTGTAATAACCCTTTGTCACCAGCAGGAGGAGTGTAATCACTCTGAGTCACCAGCAGGAGTAGAGCAATAAGCCCTTGTCACTAGCGGGAGGAGTGTAATGACACTGAATCACCAGCAGGAGCTGTGTAATAACCACACGTCACCAGCAGAAGGCGATCGTAAAAACCCCAAGTCACCAGCAGGGGGAGTGCAATAACCACACGACACCAGCATGAGGAGTGTAATAACCCTGAGTCACCAGCAGGAGGAGTGCAACAATTCCGTATCACCAGCAGCAGGAGTGTAATTACCCCTTGTCACTAGCAGGAGGAGTGCAATAATACCTTGTCACCAGCAGGAGGAGTGTAATAAACCCAAGTCACCAGCAGGAGGCGTTTAATAACCCATTGCCACCAGCAGGAGGAGTGTAATAACACCTTGTCACCAACAGGAGTTTAATAACTTCCTTGTCAACAGCATGAGGAGTGTAATAACCCCTTCTCACCAGCTGGAGGACGGAATAACCCCTTGTCGCCAGCAGGAGGAGTGTAATAACACCTTGTGACGTGCAGGAACATTGTATTAAATGTGAGTAACCAGCAGGAGGAGTGCAATAACCCCTTGTCATCAGCAGTAGGATTGTAATGACACCGAGTCACCAGCAGAAGGCGTGTAATAACCCTGAGTCACCGGGGGGATTGAAATGACCAGTTGTCCCAGCAGGAGGAGTGCAATAACACAAGGTTAATAAGCCCTTGTAATCACCAGGAGGAGAGTAATAACCAAGAGTCACCAGCAGTGGGATTGCAATAGCCCCAATTCACCAGCAGGGGGAGTGCAATAACCACAAGTTACTAGCATGAGGAGTGTAATAATCCCTGGTCACCAGCAGCATGAGTGTAATTACCCCTTGTAACCAGCAGGAGGAGTGCAACAACACCCTGTGTCCAGCAGGAGGAGTGTAATAACCCCAAGTCACCAGCAGGAGGAGTGTAATAACACCTTGCCACCAGCAGGAGTGTAATAAACCCCTTGTCAACAGCACGAGGAGTGTTTTAACCCCTTGTCACCAGCTGGAGGAGTGTAATAACCCCTTGTCACAAACAGGGTGAGCAGAATAACCCCTTGTCGACAGCAGGAGGAGTGTAATAACCCCTTGTCAAGTGCAGGCACATTGTAATAAATGCGAATCACCAGCAGGAGTAGTGCAATAACCCCTTGTCACCAGCAGGAGGAGTGTAGTAACCCCTTACCACCAGCAGCAGGAGAGTAATAACCCATTGTCACCAGCTGCGGCAATGCAATAACCCCTTGTCACCAGCAGGAAGAGGGTAATAACACCTTGTCCTAAGCAGGGGGAGTGTAATAATCCTTTGTCAACAGCAGGAGTAGTGCAATAACTGCGAGCCACCAGCAGGAGGTGTACAATAACCCTGAGTCACCAGCAGGAAGAGTGCCATTAACCCGAGCCAGCAGCAGGTGTATTGCAATAATCCTGAGTCACCAGCAGGAGTAGTATAATAAACTTATTTGCGCCAGCAGCAGGAGTATTGTCATCCGCTTGTCATCCACCAGAGGAGTGCAATAAACCCAAGAGTAAAAACCCTTTGTCACCAGCAGGAGGAGTGTAATAACCCTGAGTTACCAGCAGGCGTAGAGCAATAACCACTTGTCACCAGCAAGAGGAATGTAACGACACTCAATCACCAGCAGGAGGCATGTAATAATCCTGAGTCACCAGCAGGGCGGTCACAATAACCCCAAGTCACCAGCAGGGGGAGTGGAATAACCACAAGTCACCAGCATGAGGAGTGTAATAACCCTGAGTCACCAGCAGGAGTAGTGCAATAATCCCTTTTAGCTAGCAGCAGGAGTTTTATTACCCCTTGTCACCAGCAGCAGGAGTGTAATAACCCTGAGTCACCAGCAGGAGAGCAATAATCCCTGCTTACCAGCAGCAGGAGTGCAATTACCGCTTGTCACCAGCAGGAGGAGTGCAATAACACCTTCTCATCAGCAGGAGGAGGGTAATAACGTCAAGTCACCAGCCGGAGGCGTGTAATAACCCATTGTCATCAGCAGGAGGAGTGTAATAACAGCTTGTCACCAGCTGGAGGAGTGCTATAAGCCCAAGTGCAATAACACCTTGTCACCAGCAGGAGGAGTGTAACAACACTGTGTCACTAGCAGGAGGAGTATAATAAGCCCTTGTCACCAACAGGGGGAGTGGAATAACTCCTTGTCGCCAGCAGGAGGAGTGTAATAACCCCTTGTAACGAGCAGGAACATTGTAATAAATACAAGTCAGCAGCAGGAGGAGTGCAATAACCCCTTGTCACCAGCAGGAAGAGTGTAGTAACATCTTGCCACCAGCAGGAGTAGAGCAATAGCCCCTTGTCACCATCAGTAGGAATGCAATGACAGCGAGTAACCAGCAGCAGGCGGGTAATAACCCCGAGTCACCAGGGGATTGCAATAACCCCAAGTCACCAGCAGGGTGAATGCAATAACCCAAGTCGAATAACCCCTTGTCATCACCAGGAGGAGGGTAATAACCATGATTCATCGCAATAACCCCAATTCACCAGCAGGGTGAGTGCAATAACCACAAGTCATCAGCATGAGGATTGTAATAACGGGTTGTCACCAGCAGGAGGAGTGCAATAACACCTTGTAACCAGCAGGAGTGTAATAACACCCTTGTCAACAGCACAAGGAGTGTAATAACCCCTTTTCATCAGCTGGTGGAGTGCTATAAACCCAACAGTAATAACACCTTGATCCCTACAGGAGGAGTGTCATAACCACTTGTCACTAACAGGAGGAATGTAATAACCGTGAGTCACCAATAGTAGTAGAGGAATAACCCCTTGTCACCAGCAGTCGGGGTGTAATGACACCGAGTCACCAGCAGGAGGTGTGTAATAACCCCGAGTCACCAGGGGGATTTCAATAACCCCAATTCACCAGCAGGGGGAGGGCAATAACCCAAGTCTAATAACCCCTTGTCATCAACAGGAGGAGGGTAATAACCATGAGTCACCAGCAGGGGGGTCGTAATAACACCAATTCACCAGCAGCGGGAGTGCAATAACCACAAGTCACCAGCATGAGGAGTGTAATAATTCCTGGTACCAGCAGCAGGAGAGTAATTACCGCTTGTCACCAGCAGGAGGAGTGCAATAACACCTTGTCACCAGCAGGAGTGTAATAACCCCCTTGTCAACAGCACGAGGAGTGTAATAGTCCCTTGTCACGAGCTGGAGGAGTGCTTTAAACCCAAGTGCAATAACACCTTATCACCCGCAAGAGGAGTGTAACAACCCTGTGTCACTAGCAGGAGGAGTGTAATAACCCGTTGTCACCAACAGGGGGAGCGGAATAACCCCTCATCGCCAGCAGGAGGAGTGTAATAATCCCTTGTCACCAGCAGGAGGAGTGTAGTAACACCTTGCCACCAGCAGGAGTAGAGCAATAACCCCTTGTCATCAGCAGAAGGAGGCTAATAACACCTTTTTATGAGCAGGGTGAGTGTAATAACCCCTTGTCAACAGCAGGAAGAGAGCAATAACCGCGAGCCACCAGCAGGAGGTGTATAATAACCCCCTTGTCACCAGCAGCAGGAGTGTAATAACCCCTTGTCATCAGCCGGAGGAGTGCAATAACACCTTGTCACCAGCAGGGTGATTGCAATAACCCCAAGTCACCAGCAGGGATAGTGCAATAACCATAAGTCACCAGCATGAGGAGAATAATAACCCTGAGTCACCAGCAGGAGGAGTGCAATAATCCCTTGCCACTAGCAGCAGGAGTGTTATTACCCTTTGTCACCAGCAGCAGGAGTGTAATAACCCTGATTCACCAGCAGGAGGAGAGCAATAAACTCTGGTTACCAGCAGCAGGAGTGTAATTACCCATTGTCATCAGCAGGAGGAGTGCAATAACACCTTGTCACCAGCAGGAGGAGTGTAATAACCCCCAAGTCACCAGCAGAAGGCGTGTAATAACCCATTGTCACCTGCAGAAGGAGTGTAATAACACCTTGTCACCAGCAGGAGTGTAATAACACCCTTGTCAACAGCATGAGGAGTGTAATAACCCCTTGTCATCAGCTGGAGGAGTGCTATAAACCGAAGTGCAATAACACCTTGTCACCTGCAGGAAAGTTATAACCCCCTTGTCAACAGCATGAGGGGTGTAATAACCCCTTGTCACCAGCAGGAGGAGTGTAATGACCCGGAGTCACCAGCATGAGGAATGCAATAACCCGTTGCCACCAGCAGGTGAGGGTATTAACCCCTTATCACCAGCAGGAGGAGCATAATGACCCTGACTCGCCAGCAGTAGGAGTGTAATAACCCCAAGTCACCAGCAGGAGGCGTGTCATAACCTATTTTCACCAGCAGGAGGAGTATAATAATACCTTATCACCAGCAGGAGTGTGATAACCCCCTTGTCAACAGCACGAGGAGTGTAATAACCCCTTGTCACCAGCTGGAGGAGTGTTATAAACCCAAGTGCAATAACACCTTGTCACCAGCAGGAGGAGTGCAATAACCACTTTTCACCAGCATGAGGAGTGTATTAATCCCACACCACCAACAGGTGGTGTGTAATAACCCATTGTCACCAGCAGGAGAAGTGTAATAATCCCTTCTCACTAGCAGGAGTGTAATAACCCTGAGTCGCCATCAGGAGGTGTGTAATAACCCATTGTCATCGGCAGTAGTAGTGTAATAACACCTTGCCACCAGCAGGAGTGTAATTAACCCTTGTCACCAGCAGGAGGAGTGCAATAACACCTTGTCACCAGCAGGAGGCGTGTAATAACCCATTGTCACCAGCAGGAGGAGTGTAATAACACCTTGTCACCAGCAGGAGTGTAATAACCCCCTTGTCAACAGCACGAGGGGTGTAATAAACCCTTGTCACCAGCTGGAGGAGTGCTATAAACCCAAGTGCAATAACACCTTGTCACCAGCAGGAGGAGTGCAATAACCTCGAGCCACCAGCAGGAGGTGTGCAATAATCCCGAGTCACACGCAGGAGGTGGTTAATAACCCTGATTCGCCAGCAGAAGGAGTGTAATAAACCCGACTCACCAGCAGGAGGAGTGCACTAATCCCTTGTCACCTGCAGCAGGAGTGTAATTAACCCTTGTCACCAGCAGGAGGAGTGCAATAACACCTTATCACCAGCAGGAGGCGTGTAATAACCCATTGTCACCAGCAGGAGGAGTGTAATAACACCTTGTCACCAGCAGGAGTGTAATAACCCCCTTGTCAACAGCACGAGGATTGTAATAGTCCCTTGTCACCAGCTGGAGGAGTGCTATAAACCCAAGTGCAATAACACCTTATCACCCGCAGGAGGAGTGTAACAACTCTGTGTCACTAGCAGGAGGAGTGTAATAACCCATTGGCACCAACAGGGGGAGCAAAATAACCCCTTGTCGCCAGCAGGATGGGTGTAATAACCCCTTGTGACGTGCAGGAACATTGTAATAAATGCGAGTCACCAGCAGGAGGAGTGCAATAACCCCTTGCCCCCAGCAGGAGTAGAGCAATAACCCCTTGTCACCAGCAGTAGGAGTGCAATAAACCCTTCTCATCAGCAGGAAGAGTGTAATAATCCCTTGTCACCAGTAAGAGGAGTGTAATGACCCGGAGTCACCAGTAGGAGGAGTGGAATACCCCAAGTCATCAGCAGGAGGAGTGTACTAACTCCTTGTCACCAGCAGGAGGAGGCAATAAACCCTTGTCACCAGCAGGTGGAACATAATGACCCTGACTCACCAGCAGTAGGAGTGTAATAACCACTTGTCAAGAGCAGGAGGAGTGTAATAACTGGGAGTCACTAGCAGGAGGAGGGCAATGACCACTTGTCACCAGCAGGCGGAGTGCAATAACCCCAAGTCACCAGCAGGAGGAGTGCAATAACCCCAAGTCACCAGCAGGGGAAGTACAATAACCCCGAGTCACCAGAATGAGGAGTGTAATAGACCATTGTCACTACCAGTAGGAGTGCAATGACCCCGAGTCACCAGGAGTAGGAGTGTGATATCCCCGAATCACCAGCAGGAGGAGTGTAATAACCCATTGTCACAAGCAGTAGCAGTGCAATGACCCCGAGTCACCAACAGTAAGAGTGTAAAATCCCTGAGTCACCAGCAGGTGGAGTGCATTATTACCAAATCACCAGCAGGAAGAGTGCAATAATGTCTTGTCACCAGCAGGAGGAGTGCAACAACCCCAAGTGACCAGCAGGTAGAGTGTAATAACCCTGAGTCACCAGCAGTAGGAGTGCAATAAACCCTTGTCACCAGCAGGAGTGCAGTAGCCCCTTGTCACCAGCAGAAGGAGTGTAATAACCCCTTGGCACCCGCAGGAGGAATGTAATAAATCCTTGTCACCAGCGCGGGGAGTGTAATAACCCCTTGTCACCAGCGGGGGGAACATAATAACCCCTTGTCACCAGTAGGAGGAGTGTAATAATCTCTTTCCACCAGCAGGAGGAGTGTAATCACCCCTTGTCACCAGAAGGAAAGTAATAACCCCTTGTCACCAGCCGGAGGAGCATAACAATCCTGTGCCACCAGCTGGAGGATTACAATAAATCCAATTGTAATACCCCCTTGTCACCAGTTGGAGGATTGTTATCACCACGAGTCACCAGCAGCAGGAGTGTAATAACCCCTTGCCACCAGCAGGAGGAGCGTAATAACCCCTCATCACCAGCAGGAGGAGTGTAATAACCCCTTGTCATCAGCAGGAGGAGTGCAATAACTCCAAGTCACCAGCAGTCGGAGTGCAATGACACTGAGTCACCAGCAGGAGCAGTGCAATAAACCCTTGTCACTAGCAGGATGAGCGCAATAAATCCAAGTGCAATACCCCCTTGTCACCAGCTGCAAGAGTGCAATAACCGCGAGTCACCAGCAGCAGGATTGCAACAACCCCTTGTCACCAGCAGGAGGAGAGCAATAAACCCTTGTTATCAGCAAGAGGAGTGTAATAACCCCTTGTCACCAGCAGGACGGGTGTGATAACCCCTTGCCACCAGCAAGAGGATTGTAATGACCCGGAGTCACCGGCAGGAGGTGTGTAATAACCCCGAACCTCCAGCAGAGGGAGTGCAAAATCCCCAAGGCACCAGCAGGAAGAGTGTAATAACCCCAATTCACCAGCAGGGGGAGTGCAATAAACCCTTTTCACCAGCAGGAGTGCAATAAACCCTTGTCACCAGCAGGAGTACAATAACCCCTTGTCACCAACAGGAGGAGTGTAATGACGCCAAGTCTCCAGCAGGGGGAGTGCAATAACCGCTTATTACCACCAGGAGGCATGTGATAAACCCATCTCACCAGCAGGAGGAGTGCAAACACTGCTTGTCGCCAGCAGAAGGAGTGTAATAACCCCTTGTCACCAGCCAGGGTTATGTAATAACCCCTTGTCACCAGAATTGGGAGTGTAATAACCCCTCGCCACCTGCAGGAGGAATGTAATAAACCCTTGTCACCAGCCAGGGTTGTGTAATAACCCCTTGTCACCAGCAGTGGGAATGTAATAACCGCTTGTCACCCACAGGAGGAGTGTAATAACCCCTTGTCACCAGCAGGAGGAGTGTAACAGCCCCTTGTCACCAGCAGTGGGAATGTAGTAACCCCTTGTCACCCGCAGGAGGAAAGCAATAACCCCGTCTCACCAGCAGGACGAGTGTAATAACCCCTTGTCACAAGCAGGGGGAGCGTAATAACCCCTTGTCACCAGCAGGAGGAGTGTAATAACCCCGTGTCACAAGCCGGATGATTACAATTAATCCAATTGTATTACCCCCTTGTCACCAGCTGGATGAGTGTTATAACTGTGAGTCACCAGCAGCAGGAGTCTAATAACCCCTTGTCACAAGCAGGAGGAGTGTAGAAACCCCTTGCCACCAGCAGGAGGAGTACAATAACCTCAGGTCACCAGCAGGAGGAGTGCAATAACCCTCAGTCGCCAGAAGGAGGTGTGCAATAAACCCTTGTCACTAGCAGGAGGAGCGCAATAAATCCAAGTGCAATACCCCCTTGTCACCAGCTGCAGGAGTGTAATAACCGCGAGTCACCAGCAGCAGGAGTGCAACAACCCCTTGTCACCAGTAGAAGGAGTGCAATAAACCCTTGTCATCAGCAGGAGGAGTGTAATAACCCCTTGTCACCAGCAGAATGCGTGTGATAACCCCTTGCCACCAGCAAGAGAAGTGTAAAGACCTGGAGTCACCGGCAAGAGGGGTGTAATAACCCCGAGCCTCCAGCAGAGGGAGTGCAAAATCCCCAAGGCACCAGCAGGAGGAGTGTAATGACCCCAATTCACCAGCAGGGGGAGTGCAATAACCCTCAGTCGCCAGAAGGAGGAGTGTAATGACGCCGAGTCACCGGCAGGAGGAGTGTAATAACCCTGACTCTCCAGCAGGGGGAGTGCAATAATCACTTATTACCAGCAGGAGGCGTGTGATAAACCCATCGCACCAGCAGGAGGAGTGCAAAAACTGCTTGTCACCAGCAGGAGGAGTATAATAACCCCTTGTCACCAGCCAGGGTTGTGCAATAACCCCTTGTCACCAGCAGTGGGAGTGTAATAACCCCTCATCACCTGCAGGAGGAATGTAATAAACCCTTGTCACCAGCCAGGGTTGTGTAATAACCCCTTGTCACCAGCAGGGGGAGCATAATAACCCCTTGTCACCAGCAGGAGGAGTGTAATAACCCCTTGTCAGCAGCCAGGGTTGTGTAATAACCCCTTGTCACCAGCAGTGAGAGTGTAATAACCGCTTGCCACCCGCAGGAGGAGTGTAATAACCCCGTGTCACAAGCCGGATGATTAAAATTAATTCAATTGTATTACCCCCTTGTCACCAGCAGGATGAGTGTTATAACCATGAGTCACCAGCAGCAGGAGTGTAATAACCCCTTGTCACCATCAGGAGGAGTGTAGAATCCCCTTGCCACCAGCAGGAGGAGTGCAATAACCACAAGTCACCAGCAGTAGGAGTGCAATGACCCTCAGTCGCCAGAAGGAGGTGTGTAATGACGCCGAGTCACCGGCAGGAGGAGCGTAAAACCCCCCAATCTCCAGCAGGGGGAGTGGAATAACTGCTTATCACCAGCAGGAAGCATGTGATTACCCCTTGTCACCAGCCAGGGTTGTCTAATAACCCCTTGTCACCAGCAAGGGGAGCATAATAACCACTTGTCACCAGCAGGAGGAGTGTAATAACCACTTGTCATCAGCCAGGGTTGTGTAATAACCCCTTGTCATCAGCAGGGGGAGCATAATAACGCCTTGTCACCAGCAGGAGTGCAAACACTGCTTGTCACCCGCAGGAAGAGTGTAATAACTCCTTGTCACCAGCCAGGGTTGTGTAATTACCCCTTGTTACCAGCAGTGGGAGTGTAATAACCCCTTGTCACCCGCAGGAGGAAGGTAATAACCCCTTGTCACCAGCAGGAGGAGTGCAATAGCCCCTTGCCACCAGCAGGTGGATTGTAATAACCGGGAATCACCAGCAGTAGGAGGGCAATAACCAACTGTCACCAGCAGGAGGAGTGTAATAACCCCATGTCACCAGCAGGAGGAGTGCAATAACCTCTTGTCTCCAGCAGGAGGAGTGTAATAACCGGGAGTCACCAGCAGGAGGAGTGCAATAATGCCAAGTCACCATCAGGAGTGTAATAACCCTAAGTCAACAGCAGGAGGAGTGCAATAACCACTAGTCACCAGTAGGAGGAGTATAATAACCCATTGTCACCAGCATTAGGAGTGTAATATCCCTGAGTCACCAGCAGGAGGAGTGCTATAAACCCAAGTGACCACCAGGAGGTGTGTATTAACCCTGGGTCACCAGCACTAGGAGTGCAATAAACCCTTGTCACCAGCAGGAGGAGTGCAATAACCTCTTGTCACCAGCAGGAGGAGTGTAATGATGCCGAGTCACCGGCAGGAGGAGTGTAATAACCCCGAGTCTCTAGCAGGGCGAGTGCAATAACCGCTTATCACCAGCAGGAGGCATGTGATAACCCCTTCTCACAAGCAGGAGGAGTGCAAACACTGCTTGTCACCAGCATGAGGAGTGTAATAACCCCTTGTCACCAGCCAGGCTTGTGTAATAACTCCTTGTTACCAGCAGGAGGAGTGCAATTACCCATTGTCTCCAGCAGGGGGGGTGTAATAACCCCAAGTCACCAGCAGGAGGAATGTAATAGCCCCTTGTCACCAGCCAGGGTTGTGTAATAACCCCTTGTCATCAGCACTGGGAGTGTAATAACTGCTTGCCACCCGCAGGAGGAGTGTAATAACTTGAGTCACCAGCAGGAGGACTGTTATAACCCCGAATCACCAGCATGAGGAGTGTAATAACCCCTTGTCACTAGCATAAGGAATGTAATAACGCCTTATCACCAGCAGGAGGAGTGCAATAATCGTGAGTCACCAGCAGGAGGAGTGTAATAACCATGAGTCACCAGCAGGTGGAGTGTAATCACCTCGAGTCACCAGCAGGAGGAGTGTAATAATCCCAAGTCACCATCAGGAGGAGTGTAATAACCCTGAGTCACCAGCAGGAGGAGTGTAATAACCCCTTGTCACCAGCCAGAGGAGTGCAATAAACCCAAGTCTAATAACTGCTTGTCACCACCAGGAGGAGTGTAATAACCATGAGTCACCAGCAGGAGGAGTGCAATAACCCCTTGTCACCAGCTGGAGGAGTGCCATAAACCCAAGTCTAATAACCCCTTGTCACCACCAGGAGATGTGTAATAACCATGAGTCACCAGCAGGGGGAGTGCAATAACCCCTTGCCACCAGCAAGAGGTGTGTAATAACCCCTTGTCACCAGCAGGACGAGAGTAATAACCGCTTGTCAACAGCAGGAGGAGGGTAATGACCCCAGCTCACCAGCAGGAGGACTGTAACAACCCCGGGCCACCAGCAGGGGGAGCATAATAATCCCTTGTCACCAGCTGGAGGAGTGTCATAACCCCTTGTCACCAGCAGGAGGAGTCTATTAGCCCCTTGTCAACAGCAGGGGCAGTGCAATAACCCCTTGTCACCAACAAGGGGTGGGGCGGGGGCTGGTGGGGGTGAGTGGTTGTAATAACCCTGAATCATGAGCAGGGGAATGTAATGACCCTGAGACATCAGCATCGGGAAAATAGCCATAGAATCAAAGAGTCATAGAGTTTTACAGAGCAGAAAAAGGCCCTTCGGCCCATCGTATCTGCGCTGGCCTTCAAGCCCCTATCTACTGTCATCCCATATTCCAGGACTTGGCCCATAGCCTTGTATGCTATGGCGTTTCAAGTGTTCATCTAAATACACCTTAAATGTTGTGAGAGTTCCCGCCTCTACCAACCCCTCAGGCAGTGTGCTGCTGCAGATACCCCCCACCGAATGGGGGCCTGAGTAGGACTGGAACAAGGAATGTTCCACACATCCCAGAAAGAGACAGGCAAACTGGGGCCCATGCAGATATCCATAGCCACACCTTTCATTTAGATCCTCCAAATCCTTTATATCCTCCAAATAAAAGGTGTGGCTTTGGATATCTGCATGAGCCTCAGTTATTCCCCTTCTTATCAACATTTTGGTGGCACTCTGTTGATTTCTAAAACACCCTCAGTCCTCAGACTTGCTGCTGTTTTTTGAAACATTGTCAACCTCTCCTTTTAATTTAAGACTGTCCTTCACTTCCTGAGTGAGCCACAGATGGATCCTTCGTGCTGAGTTTTTGTTCTTCAATGGAATGTATTTTTTTTGAATGTTTTGAATAGTTTCTGAAATGTTTCCCACCTTTTAGTCTATTTACCCAATTAACCTTAGCCAGTTCTCCCCTCACATCTATGTAATTGGCTTTGTTTAAGTTTAAGAACATTGTTTGCAATTGAAATATGTCACAAACTTAACATGAAATTGAATGCTATTATGATCACAATTTCCCAGTGGATCTTTTATTATGACATTACTAATTAACCGTGCTCCATTACACAATACTAGATCTAAGATACCTTTATCCCTAGTTGGTTCCACAACCTGCTATTCCAACAAACTGTCCCAAAAACATTCTACAAACTCATCTTGAAGATGATTCTTGCCAATTTATTATCCCAGTCTATATGAAGATGAAAGTCCCCCAGAATTATGACATTTCCTTTGTTACAAGCTCCAATAATTTCTTCTTTCGTGCAGTATAAATACTGGTAGGGGACCAATAAACTACTCTCCCAGTGTTTTCTGACTCTTGCTTTTCCTATACTGATTCTACTTCATAATCTTCTGAGGCCAGATCCTTTCTAGCTGATGTCCTCATGTCATCCTTAACTATCAGGGCTCCCCCTCCTCCTTTGTGGAGTTAAGGTTACAATCAGATCAGCCATGATCTTGTTGATTGGCGGAGCTGACGCGAGGAGCCAAGTGGCCTACTCCTGCTCCTAATTCATTTGTTTGTATGATCTTCTGAGGTCAGATCCTTTCTCACTGATGTCCTTATGTCATTCGTTACCATCAGGACTTCCCCTCCTCCTTTGCCATTCTGTCTGCCTTCCTGAAATAATGTGCATCCTGGAATATTTTTTTCCCCCACCTTGATCACCTTGTAACCATGTCTCTGTAATGGGGATTAGATCGAAATTATTTACCTCTGTTTGTGCTACTAGTTCATCTATCTTATTACAGATGCTTCATGCATTCAGATAAAGAACCTTTCATGTCAATTTTTTACTTCAATGCATTGACTTATTCGCTGATGCACAACTTTTAGTTAAATTCTCAGTCCCTTCCTGTCCCACTCTGTCTTTACCCACATTGTTATACTGTTCTGATGCCTTGAGCTTTCTGTTTGTGTTTCTAAATCTTCCTTCACCTGAACCCTCCCTCCCACTTCTGTTAGTTTAAAGCCCTGTCCACAGTCCAAGTTATACAATTGACCAGGACACTGGTCCCAGTCTGGCTCGTGTGGAGCCCATCCCAGCGGAATAGTTCTCTCTTCCCTGAGTACTGATGCCAGTGCCCCATGAATTGAAACCTCTTCTTCCCACATCACTCTTTGAGCGACGTATTTAATTACCTAATCTGCTTGACCCTGTGCCAATTGGCACGTGGTTCAGGTAACAATCCAGAGATGATTATCTTTGATGTTCTGCATTTTAATTTCAACCCTAACTCCTCAAATTCTCTCAGCAGAACATCATTCTGGTTCTACCTATGTCTTTGGTTCCCACGTGGACCACGACAGCTGGCTTCTCCCCCTCCCACTCCAACATCCTCTCCAGCCACAAGGAGATGTCATAACCCTGGCACTGGGCAGGCAGCACAACCTTTCAAGCTCCCTGTCGCAGCTGCAGAGAGCAGTATCTATCCCCCTGATTATACTGTCTCCCGTCACTACCACATTCCTCTTCACTTGCCCCACTTGAATGACATCCTTCACCATGGTGCCATGGTCAGTCTGCTCATCCACGCTGTACTCCTCCTCATCCACACAGGTAGGTAGCACCTCGTCCCTGTTGGAGAAAGTCAGTGGCTGAGGTTCTTTCATCACCACATGCTGGGTCCCCATACCTAGCTGACTCGCAGTCACACCCTTCTGTCCCGGACCATTAGCCAACTCTAAAGTTCGCCCTATCCTGAGAGGTGTAACCGCCTCCTGGAAGAATTTGTCCAGGTAAATTGCCCGTCCCTGATGCAAACAGTGTCTGCAGCACGGCCTCCAGCTCCGTCACTCCGGGTTGAAGCTCTGTGAGCTGACTTACTGCAGACGTGTTTGCCTGGATCACACTGACATCCAGAAGCTCCCAAATACCTTAGTCACAATATGTCAACTGCCCTGACATTTTTATTATGAGTTAGTTAATTAATTACTTTTCCTTAATTAATTTGTAATTAATAAAACCTATTGCCAACACAAAAGCTTTAAAAAAATATACTACACCTTAACACTACCAATAAAAATCATACAATTGCTAATCAATTAAAACTTTTGAAAAATAAATGAGTTTGATTATTACTCGCACCAATTGCACTGATTTCAGGGTCCTCTCTATATTATGTCCCCTCTACTCTCACTCTCTCTCACTGTTAACATCCCCTCTACTCTTAATCTCTGAAAGTTAATGTTACCACTCCTCTTACTCTCTCTCACTGTGAATGTCCCTGCTCCTCCCTCACTCTCTCATGGTTAACTACTCTGCTTATCTCTCACTCTCTCAGAGTTAATGTCCCCGCTTGTCTCTCACTCTCTCTCTGTTAATGACCCAGCTCCTCTCAGCCTCTCTCGCTGTTAATGTCCCTGCTCCTCTCACACTCTCTCACTGTTAATGTCCCCGCTCCTCTCACACTCTCTCACTGTTACTGACCCTGCTCCTCCCTCACTCTCTTGCTGTTACTGTCCCTACTCCTCTCTCACTCTCTCACTGTTACTGACCCAGCTCCTCTCACACACTCTCCCTGTTGATGTCCCTGCTCCTCCCACCTTCTCTCACTGTTAATGTCCCTGCTCCTCCCTCAGTCTCTCACGGTTAACTACTCTGCTCATCTCTCACTCTCTCAAAGTTAATGTCCCCGCTTGTCTCTCACTCTCTCTCTGTTAATGACCCAGCTCCTCTCACTCACTCTCTCACATTTAATGACCCCGCTCCTCTCAGCCTCTCTCACTGTTAATGTCCCCGCTCCTCTCACACTCTCTGTCAATGTCCCCGCTCCTCTCTCACTGTTAATGTCCCCGCTCCTCTCACACTCTCTGTCAATGTCCTCGCTCCTCTCTCACTGTTAATGTCCCCGCTCCTCTCACCTTCTCTCACTGTTAATGCCCCGCTCCTCTCACATTCTCTGTCAATGTCCTCGCTCCTCTCTCACTGTTAATGTCCCCGCTCCTCTCACACTCTCTGTCAATGTCCTCGCTCCTCTCTCACTGTTAATGTCCCCGCTCCTCTCACACTCTCTGTCAATGTCCCCGCTCCTCTCTCACTGTTAATGTCCCCGCTCCTCTCACACTCTCTGTCAATGTCCCCGCTCCTCTCTCACTGTTAATGTCCCCGCTCCTCTCACACTCTCTGTCAATGTCCCCGCTCCTCTCTCACTGTTAATGTCCCCGCTCCTCTCACACTCTCTGTCAATGTCCCCGCTCCTCTCTCACTGTTAATGTCCCCGCTCCTCTCACACTCTCTGTCAATGTCCCCGCTCCTCTCTCACTGTTAATGTCCCCGCTCCTCTCACACTCTCTAGTCAATGTCCCCGCTCCTCTCTCACTGTTAATGTCCCCGCTCCTCTCACACTCACTGTCAATGTCCCCGCTCCTCTCTCACTGTTAATGTCCCCGCTCCTCTCACACTCACTGTCAATGTCCTCGCTCCTCTCTCACTGTTAATGCCCCGCTCCTCTCACTCTCTGTCAATGTCCCCACTCCACTTACACTCTCTTACTGCTAATGTCCCCACTTGTCTCTCACTTTCTCACTGTTAATGTCCCCGCTCCCCTCACACTCTCGCTGTTACTGACCATGCTCCCTTCTCACTCTCTCGCTTTTAATGTCCCTGCTCCTCTCCCACCCTCTCACTGTTAATGATCCCGCTCCTCTCTCACACTCTCACTGTTAATGCCCCCGCTCCTCTCTCACTCTCACTGTAAATACCCCCGCTCCTCTCTCACTCTTACTGTGAATGTCCCTGCTCCTCCCTCACTCTCTCACTGTTAATGTCCCTGCTCCTCTCAACTCTCTCTCTGTGAATGTCCCTGCTCCTCTCTCACTCTCTCACTGTTAATGTCCCTGCTCCTCTCTCACTCTCTCTCCGTGAATGTCCCTGCTCCTCTCTCACTCTCTCTCTGTGAATGTCCCTGCTCCTCTCTCACTTTTACTGTGAATGTCCCTGCTCCTCCCTCACTCTCTCACTGTTAATGTCCCTGCTCCTCTCAACTCTCTCTCTGTGAATGTCCCTGCTCCTCTCTCACTCTTACTGTTAATGTCCCTGCTCCTCTCTCACCATTAATGTCCCTGCTCCTCTCACACTCTCTCTCTTAATGTCCACGTTACTCTCACACTCTGTCACTGTAAATGTCCCTGCTCCTTTCTCACTCTCTCACTGTTAATGTCCCCGCTCATCTCTCACTCTCTCACTGTTAATGCCCCCACTCCTCTCTCACTCTCTGTCAATGTCCTCGCTCCACTCACACTCTCTTACCGCTAATGACCCCACTTGTCTATCACTTTCTCACTGTTAATGTCCCCACTCCCCTCACACTCTCACTCTTACTGACCATGCTCCTCTCTCTCTCTCTCACTGTTAATGATCACGCTCCTCTCTCACTCTCTCACTGTTAATGTCCCCGATCCTCTCTCACTCTCTCACTGTTAATGTCCCCGATCCTCTCTCACTGTTAATGATCCTCTCTCACTCTCCCACTGTTAATGTCCCCGATCCTCTCTCACTCTCTCACTGTTAATGATCACGCTCCTCTCTCACTCTCACTGTTAATGTCCATGCTCCTCTCACACTCTATCTCTGTGAATGTCCCCGCTCCTCTCTCACACTCTCACTGTTAATGATCCCGCTCCTCTCACTCGCCCTCAATGTTAATGCACCCGCTCCTCTCTCACTCTCACTGTAAATACCCCCACTCCTCTCTCACTGTAAATGCCCCCGCTCCTCTCTCATTCTCACTGTTAATGTCCCTGCTCCTCTCTCACTCTCTCACTGTTAATGTCCCCGCTCCTCTCTCACTCTCTCACTGTAAATGCCCTCGCTCCTCTCTCATTCTCACTGTTAATGTCCCTGCTCCTCTCACACTCTCAATGTTAATGTCCCCGCTCCTCTCACTCGCTCTCAATGTTAATGCACCCACTCCTCTCTCACTCTCTCACTGTAAATGTCCCGGCTCCTGTCTCACTCTTACACTGTTAATGTCCCCATTCCTCTGTCACTGGTAATGTCCCCACTTCTCTCACATTCTGTTAATATCCATGCTCCTCTCACCCTCTCTCACTGTTAATGTCCTCGCTCCTTTCACACTCTTTCACTGCTAATTACTCCGCTCCTCTCTCAGTCCCTCACTGATAATGTCTCCGCTCCTCTCACACTCTCTCACTGTTGATCTCCCCGCTCCTCTCACAGTCTCCCCCTGTTAATGTCCCCGCTCCCCTCTCACTCTCTCACTGTTAATGTCCCCGCTCCTCTCTCACTGTTAATATCCTCACTCCTCTCTCACACTCTCTCACTTTTAATGTCCCCGCACTTCTCTCACTCTCTCACTGTTACTGACCCTGCTGCTCTCTCACTGTTAAAGTCCCCACTCCTCTCTCACTCTCTCACTTTTAATGTCCCCGCTTTTCTCTCACTCTCTCACTGTTACTGACCCTGCTCCTCTCACACTGTCTCACTGTTAATGACCCCGTTCCTCTCACACTGTCTCACTATCTGAGAATGGAGCTGTGAGTGTGAGGTCTAGGAGCCAAGTGTGAGCCGAAGTGACTGGCAGGGATATATTATCAGGTGAAATCACAGGACAATGACTTACTTGGGTTGACTATGCTGGTTAGCTCTTAACTTAATGTCACTTAATCAACAAGATAGTAACGCTATATCAATTAATTAGCACAGAAATGAAGCCAGTTTGATTAATTATCATAAGTACAACCATGTTTAATTAATTAATGACAGCTAGAGAATACAGCTGAAGTTAAATAGGAAAAGATCGTAACACCAAAGGTGTCTGTATTTTTCATGAATCAAAATCTGAAGTATTGGATAATAAGTTACGTGAAGCATTTTATTTAACTCTCTGAACATAAGAAATGATATCTTCGAAAAGGAAGCAGCTGATTGTAGAGTAATTGGCGTGAGTCTTTATTTCATAGAATCAGAGAATGGTTACAGCACAGAAGAAGGAGATTCAGTCCATTGTGTGCATGCTGGCTCTCTGCAAGAGCGACTCACCTCACCCTACTCCCTCACCTTTTGTACATAGCCCTGTAAATATTTCCCTGCGGATAATTGTCCATTTCTCTTTTGAAGGTGTCAATTTATTTAAGTCTTCAGTTGATTTCTGTTAATCAGGTAATAATTGAGCAAATAGGATCATGGCAGAACATCTCAGTCCAGTCGAGTGCACATCCTGCTCCATGTGGGAACTCTGGAATATTTCTCATATCCTTGGTAGCCAAGTGAGCAGGAAATTTCTTGACCTCGCACATTTAATTTACACCTGCTTGCATTGTCACTAACACTCTTCCCACTCACTCTCGATTCACTCATAGCCATATTCCATGTTTCAGCTGAGGCTCAGTGGGTAGTATGCTCACCTCTGAATCATACGATGGTGGGTTCAAATCTCACTCCAGAGACTTGAGCATAAAAGTTTTGTTTGGATGGGATGTTAAACTGAGATCCTGTCTACCTGGTCAGTTCGATCTAAAAATTTGTTGGGTTGCTCTGACATGAAAAGAAATCCAACACTGTATGTTCCAAAACTTTCTTCTTAATGCTATTTTTTTTCGAATGAATTTTCTGCTGAACCAAAAGGGATGGCTGCTACAAGTCACATGACTACAGGGTTGGCCTTTTGTTCTGGGAGTTACAAGAACAAAAGAATTCTTCACTCAGCCTGTGGAGCTCTCACACGTCATTGTACAGACCCCTTGCAATCAACAAAAACCGAGGAAGTGCAGATGAACTGGCTCCTCAACCTGAACTATTGCAAAAGAGTGAGAGATCCAAACTCATTATACTGGAAGAGATGCTAATAACCACCTTGTCCCTCTCCTAAGGAGGAACAATGGAATTCTGGCCAGAAGCGCAGAAACTGATTGTTAATCTGCAATTAACCATTAATGGGCCATGTCACATGACCCAAGGCTCTGGCCTTTTTGGACAGTTATAACATTACATCTTAACCTCACAAGCAGTCTGCTGTTTAACATCCAATGGGGGAACCACCAAGAAGCAGACCTCCAGACAGAACAACAGCCTGCTCCTTGAGCCTCTATCTGCTGGATGATTTCCTGCAGAACAGACCCAGTCTCTGTGTACCTACTTCATCTTGCAGTATCATGAACTGTAAAGCAAATTCAACAACTCCAGTCTTCAGCCAGCTGAACATGAACTTCTACGTGAAAGAATTCTGCATTGGACTCTGACTCAGGTGAACTAATATTCATTTCTGTCGTTCTTGTACCGTAGCTATCCATAGTTGTAAAAGTCTTTTTCTATCCATGTATCCCCCCACCCCCACGACCCCCCACACCCCTGCCACACTGCCCCCCTTACTGTGTGGTGGAGTGGGAAGTTGCGAACACTCCTCCCCCTGGCTTTGAATGCGAAATAAACTAACCTTCTGAGTGAATCATAACATGAGTTTTCTGCCAGTTGTTAGTAAATTGGATCATACAAACCAAGGGTTTGGGAAAACACGTGACTGCACACTTTAAATATAATTCAAAACACCTTCTGCTAACAAAGAGGTGGTGAGAGGAAATAAGTACAGTTTGCCTGTCTCTCTCCTGTCCATCACAAAAGTCCTGTGGCACTATTTGATAAAGAGCAGGGATATTCTCCTTGGTATCTGAGCCAACTATTCTCCCTTAACTAAAAGCTAAAAGAGATTACCCAGTCTTTATCTCATTGCTGTTTGTGGGGCCTTGCTGTATACAAGTTGGCTGTCATATTTCCTATATAACAAAGGTATCTATGCTTCAAGAATACTTCATTAGCTGTAAGGCACTTTGGATGTCCTGAAGTTGTGAAGGACAGCACTTGTTTTATTCTTGATTCCTCACAAACACTGTTGAAAATGTACTCCTCACACTTACACACGTGTACTCCACGCACTTACACACGTGTACTCAAACTCAAGATATGCGTTCTAAAGCAAAGGCATGATAGGCCACGTGTCCTGCTCTGTGCTGTAAGTTTCTATGATTCCAAACAGAGTTAATCATTGGCTTTTTGTTGGAACTGTCAAAAGTTAGAAATGTACCAGGTTTCTATGATTCACTGGCAGCACACATATTCACTTACACTTGATCACCAAAACACATATTTTCACTCAACCATATTTTGTTGATCACAACCTACATTTCATCTCACTCCTTCTCTCTCGCTGTCTCTCACACACGCTGATTTTGTGCATCTCTGGTTTGGATGCAATCATTAAAATGATTGAGAAAGATGAATTTCATTGTAGTAACATTACTCAATTTAATCCAATCACACATCAACATTTGTTTCTGAAGAGGTTTTCTAACATTGAATCAAAAGTTGTATTCTGAACAGGACAGGCAGCTGTCAATCATTGAACCCAAAACTGGATTAATTTAGCCCTGAGAAACACTTCAGAATGATGTTTTTCTCAATATTTTCATGAATCACCACCCTGTTCAGTGTCACATATGGGGGAATAGAGAAGCTAATAATAGGATAAATAACCTACAACATCTTGTTAATAGCAAACTCTGCTCAATCTGCTCATTCTACAGGGAAATCACTCTGCCCTTTTACAACTGAAAGATTTGAGCAAAATTCCTTTATTTATTTTGATTAAAAAATCTCCAAAATCAAGGTTGGACATAAATAGCCAGATTGGAAAAGTCATTGAGTGTACTACTTCTGGTGAGGCTATGAGTAGTCAGCAGCACATTATATTCTCCTCAAATCATTGAGAGTTCTGAAAGAAGCAAAGCATCTGCAGGAAAATACCTGAGAACTTCCTCAAATTCTCCTGATGGCAGTGGACTAAGGTTCTGGGCTTTGGGTCTAATATCACAATCTATATTATGCAGCCCAATAATCAGCACGCAAGAGGTCACACCCATGATCTCACACTACCCCACACAGAATATCCTAGTTATCTATGTGAGGGTGGAACATGCTCCACTTTCCTCTCAGGTCTTTGAATTCTGCTACATTGATGCCCAACTATCCCCCAACTGATGCCCAGTTATTCCCTACCTGGTGTCCAGTTATTTCCCACCTGGTGTAGAGTTATTCCCCACCTGGTGCCCAGTTATTCCCCACCTGGCGCCCAGTTATTTACCATCTGGTGCAGCTATTCCCCATCTGGTGCCCAGTTATCCCCACCTGGCACCCAGTTATTTCCCATTTGGTGCCTTGTTATTCTCCAATGGTGCCCAGTTATTCCCCACCTTTCGGCCAGTTATTTCCCACCTGGTGTAGAGTTATTCCCCACCTGGTGCCCAGTTATTCCCCACTTGGCTTCAGTTATTTACCATCTGGTGCAGCTATTCCCCACCTGGTGCCCAGTTATCCCCACCTGGCACCCAGTTATGTCCCATCTTGCTGCATAGTCATTCCCCACCTGGTGCCCAGCTATTCCCTACTGGCACCCAGTTATTCCCCACCTGGTGCCCAGTTATTCCCTACAGGCACCCAGGTATTCCCCACCTACTGCCCAGTTATTCCCCACTGGTGCCCAGTTATTTCCCACTGAGTGCCCAGTTATTCCCCACCTAGCACCCAATTATTCCCCACTGGCACCCAGTTATTTCCCACCTGGCACCCAGTTATTCCCCATTTGGTGCCTTGTTATTCTCCACTGGTGCCCAGTTATTCCCACTGGCACCCAGTTATTTCTCACCTGGTGTCCAGTTATTCCCCATCTGGTGCCCAGTTATTCCCCACTGGTGTCCAGTTATTTCTCACCTGGTGCCCAGTTATTCCCCACCTGGCGCCCAGTTATTCCCCACCTGGTGCCCAGTTATTCCCTACCTGGTGCCCAGTTATTCCCCATTGGCGCCCAGTTATTTCTCACCTGGTGCCCAGTTATTTCCCACCTTGTGCCCAATTAGTTTCCACCCAGCACCCAGTTAGTTCCCACCTGGCACCCAGTTAGTTCCCACCTGGCACCCAGCTGCTCTTCACTTGTCCCCTATATGATGCTTTGGTTTCTCGCCATGCTTACTTACATCAAAGATGAAATAAATTTCAGAGTCCCTGATGATGCAGATTACACATTGTTTGCTGGAAGGAGTGCTAAGATGTGCAGAAAACTGTTCCTCAATCCAATAAAACAATCCCAAGAGTTGAGAATCTCTCAGCTACTGGATTTAAGTCTATCAAAAATGAACCTCAACAACAAGACTGAATTTTTCATTGAACCCCAGTCTGGAGCATCGATACAGAGTTACTGGGGGTTTGTAATTGGCCCTAGAGATGGAGATTCCTACACAAAATTTGGTGATATGCCCAAAGGAGGGGATTGAAAAAAAAACAGATGATATTACAGGCAAATGTTCCTACTTGTTTGACAATCACAAGACTCAGTTCTAATGCAATGAGACTGCTGCTCTATGGAGACGGACCATGCAATGTTCCCCACACATTGGACTGCTCCATCTGCAACTCAGACTTCACTCATCACTGATCGGGTGGCGATCAGTACGTCTGGTGTTGAGGGGAAGAAGGTGGAGGGCCGTTCATGTACCTTCTGAGAATGCAGCTGGACGATTCTGAAAAAGAAGGGTTCAGACTGAAACTATGCTCAATGTGATAGAAGTCTCACAGTCAAAGTGTAACACAGTAAAAACGGAGGGGTAATTACATCCACGGGGAGTACTAGGTCCAGCTCATGCATTTCTGGACTCTGTGCCTATCTACTTGTGCATTGGTGTATCCTCATGTCCGACTGCACAAAACTGAGGTTAGCCTCACCTTAGTTTGTCCATGACATTTGACCAAGACATGAACAGCTGTTGCTATGAAATGCTGATGGGACAAGTGCCTGCATTAGGCAGGAGCTCAGTCTGGAGGTGAGTATATGTGATTAAAGAAGGTCTCTGGTTGTCATAAACCTGACCAGAATACCACCAAACACTGGCCGCAGCAGTGAACTCACAGGTATCTATACTTTTCACAGCCTCACGAGAGAGCATGGTGAGAAAATGATATTCTACTGGACAAAGTAGTCAAAAAGCAATTGCACTTTTGAAGTTGTTAATGTTTCAGGAAGATGAATGAGATCATTGCTTTATTAGAGATGAATAATGCTTAATTCTTGCAGCCTGGTTTGCTGCCATGCTCATTCTTACTTCCTGAAGAGTTCAAGGACCATTGAACTAAATCGGTTGCAGTTCTCCTACATTTTTCTTCCACACCTTAGTGCATGGAGGGAGGGCAGGTGAAGAGACAAGAGTGCCTCTCAGCTGTCACTCCACAGTTTTCTTTTGGGTCATGACCTCTTACCTGAACAACACTTAACTTTTCTAGTGGACTTTCCACACACGGGAGAGCGAGCATCACACAGACCGGCTTCGGCACGCTGCGCGCTTTCTTACACACAGGATTTGGGCTCTTAAAATTATGCACAACACAGCACACCTGTAAGAAGTTATTGGACAGTCTTAGAGCTTATGGTTTGTTCCCAGTGAAAACATAGTTCTTTTCAAGTATGGTGTAAGTAAAAGTCATATCCTGGTGAATTATTAGTGCAGTTCAACAGGGAACAATTATCCAACTTCTACACAGTTACACAGAGAGCAATCCTTACCCAGCTGAGCAATACTCCTACATAGTTACACCATGAGTAATTACCTCCCTCTGACTGATGAAATTCCTCCTCATCTTGGTTCTAAATGGCGACCTTTTATTCTGAGACTGTATCCCCTGGTTCTAGACCCCTCAACCAGGGGAAACATCTTTCCTACATCTAACCTGTCGAGTCCTGTGAGAATTTTTTATGCTTCAATGAGATCACCTCTCATTCTTCTAAACTCTAGAAAATACAGGCCCAGTCTCCTTGATCTCTCATCATAGGACAGTCCCGCCATCCCAGTGATCATTCTGGTGAACCTTCATTGCATTCCCTCAATGGCCAGTACATCCTTCCTTAGGTAAGGGGACTAAAACTCTACACAATACTCCAGATGCAGTCTAACTGAGGTCCTATACTATTGAAGCAATACATCTTTACTCCTGTACTCAAATCTCTTGCGATAAATGCTAACATACCATTTGCCTTCCTAATTGCTTGTTGCACCTACATGTTAGTTTTCAGTAATTTATTATTATGGACACCAGGTCCCTTTGGACATCAACACTTCCCAATCTCTCACCATTTAAGAAATACTCTGCACCTCCATTCCTCATACCCAAGTGGATAACTTCACATTTATTCACATTATATTCCATCTGCCATGTTGTTTCCCATTGACTGGGCCTGTCTAAATCCCCTTGAAGCCTCTCTGCATCTTTCTCACAACTCACAGTCCCACCTAGTTTGTGTCTCCAGCAAACTTGGAAATGTTACATTTGGTTCCCACATCAAAATCATTGATATTGTTACGAAAAGGTTAGGAAAGATTCCTCTCTTTGCCTCACTCACTGGGTTTGAATTTAAAAAGGAGGAGGTGATATTGCCAATTCAATATGTATATTTAACTGTGTGTGGCTCGGTGTAAGAAATAAACCAGCAGTCTTCAGTTAACAAGAGTTAGTTTTACTGCTAAAGCCACACAGGTAAAGATGCAGAAATTTTAACAAAAGGTTTAAAATGTACAGATGTGTCTAGCTACCCATGAATGCAAAAACAAGACACGCACAATCCCCCTCCCCCCAATCCCCCACAAGCCTGCAAAAAAGAAATAAAACTCTGCCGATTATCGAGTCTTAAAACTTGATCAAATAAAAGGTAAAGTTGGTAAAAAATATTGACAGATTATCAGGATTATCAATATTGATAGATTATCAGGATGCTTGTTAACAGCTGAAAGGTCACTTTCTACAGTAGCTGCTGCTACTTGGGTTCCTCACTGCAGCAGTCATGGCTGGTTGATTCTCTTTTCTCTTGGAGATGTCGTGTTGATTCAGAACCCTCCTTTAAGAACTCCTCAAAGAGCGAGGGGAGACTCTCACTCAGTTGTATTATTCACCCACGTCACCTGCCTCTCACTGGTTTCAATCTGAATTTATTTTAGCCACTGTCTCTGAGATCTCCATGGGCTCTGTGTCTCCATAGAATAGCTTGTGTCCTTCACAAATGCAACATACTAACTGCTGCAGGCCAGCATCCTTTACTTAACCAAAATATTATTTTCAAAAAGTTCAATATATGTCCAGCTGATTACATTATAAATTAAAATTTATAGTTTTGGTGTAAGAATTGAACCAGCTAGATTCCTTGAGTTAACAAGTATGGAATCAGTTTTATTACTAAAAATCACTCAGGTAAAGATGCAGAAATTTTTAACAAAAAGGTTTAAAATGTATGAATATGTCCAACTTTCTAGTAATACACACCCACCCACACACACCCCCTCACACCACCCCCCCTCCCCCACACACACACCCACCCCCCCACACACACACAAAGACACACCCCTCTCACACACATAAACACACCCCCACACACACACCCCTACACACAAACACACACACAAACACACACCCCCCACATACACAAACACACAAACCCTACACACAAACACACCCCCACACACAAACATATTCCCACACCCCCCCACACACACACACACAAACACACCCCACACACACACAGACACACACCGCCAAACACACACCAACACACACCCCCACATACAAACATACACACTCCCCCCCCACACACAAACACACACCTACCCCCTCCACCCACCTCCCCCCCCGCCACCCCAACCATACAAATAACTTTTACAGGGTATCAGATGTTAAAACTTGGTCAAGTTTAAAAAAAAGGAAAGTCAGAAAAATTATTCATGGATTGTCCGATTGCTTGTTCACAGAAGAACATAAGAAATAGGAGCAGGAGTAGGCCATTCGGCCCCTCAAGCCTGCCCCACCATTCGATAAGATCATGGCTGATCTGCCCCAGGCCTCAACTCCTCTTCCGTGCCGGCTCCTCATAGCCCTCAACTCCCCCGATATTTCAAAAATCTATCTACCTCCTCTTTAAATACTTTCAGTGATCTAACCTCCACAACTCTCTGGGGCAGAGAATTCCAGACATTCACTATCCTCTGAGAGAAGAAATTCCTTCGCATCTCAGTTTTAAATGAGTGTCCCCTTATTCTGTAACTATGTCCCCTAGTTTGAGATTCTCCCACCAGTGGAAACATCTTCTCAACATCTACCTTGTCAAGTCCCCTCAGAATCTTGTACGTTTCAATAAGATCACCCCTCATTCTTCTAAATTCTAATGAATAAAGGCCTAACCTGTTTAGCCATCTTGATAAGTCAACCCCTTCATCACAGGAATCAGTCTAGTGAATCTCTTTTGAACTGCCTCCAATGCCAGTATATCCTTTCTTAAATACGGGGACCAAAACTGTACTCAGTACTCCAGGTACGGCCTCACCAGCACTCTGTACAGTTGTAACAAGGCTTCCCTATTTTTAAACTCCAGCCCTCTAGTAATACAGGCCAAAATTCAATTGGCCTTCTTAATTACTTGCTGCACCTGCATGCTAACTTTTTGTGTTTCATGCATAAGAACACCCAGGTCCCTCTGTGCTGCACTTTTTTGGAGACTCACTCCATTTAAATAATAGTCTGCCGTTTGATTTTTCCTACCGAAGTGCATGACCTCACAATTTCCTGCATTAAACTCCATCTGCCAAGTTTTTGCCCACTCACTCAACCTGTCTATACCCCCTTGCAGATTCCTTATGGCCTCATCACAACATGCCTATTTTTGTATCGTCAGCAAATTTGGATACATTACACTCTGCCCCCTCCTCCAAGTTATTAATATAGATAGTAAATAATTGAGGCCCTAGGACTAATCCTTGTGGCACTCCACTAGTTACATCTTTCCAACCTGAAAAAGACTCATTAATCCCGACTCTCAGTCTTCTGTGTGTTAACCAATCCTCAATCCATGCTAATACATTACCCCCAATACCGTGAGTTCTTATCTTGTGCAATAACCTTTTATGTGACACCTTATCAAATGCCTTCTGGAAATCCAAATACACGACATCTACCGGTTCCCCTTTATCAACTCTGCTTGTTATATCCTCAAAGAACTCTAGAAAATTTGTCAAACATGATTTCCCTTTCACTAAACCATGTTGACTCTGTTTGATTGCATTGAGCTTTCCTAAATGTCCTGTTATTTCTTCCTTAATAACGGACTCTAGCATTTTCCCAATGACAGATATTAGGCTGACTGGCCTATACTTTGCTGCTTTTTGTTTCCCTCCCTTCTTGAACAGGGACGTCACATTAGCGGTTTTCCAATCCACTGGGACCCTCCCGGAATCCAGTGAGTTCTGGGATATTTCGACCAATGCTTCCACTATCTCTGCAGCCACTTCCTTTAAAACCCTTGGATGCAGGCCATCAGGTCCTAGCGACTTGCCTGCCTTTAGTCCCATTAGTTTGTGAAATACTTTGTCCCTCGTGATAGAGACTGTTACAAGATCTTTCCCCCCATTAGCTCCTTGCTTATCTGATATCTTTGGAATGTTTATAGTGTCCTCCACCATGAAGACTGATGTAAAATATTGGTTTAAATTATCTACCATTTCCTTGTTCCCCGTTATCAATTCTCCAGTCGCATCCTCCAAGGGTCCCACTCTCACTTAAGCCACTCTCTTTTGTTTTATATACTGTAGAAGCTCTTGCTGTTTGTTTTTATATTTCTTGCCAATTTACTTTCATAATCAATTTTCTCCCTCTTTATTAGCTTTTTAGTCATCGCTGTTAGTTCCTAAAAAAATCCCAATCCTTTGGCCTACCACTAGTTTTCGCCGCTTTGCATGCCTTAGTTTTTGATTGGATATTCTCCTTGTTAACTGTGGGTGGTTCGTCTTTCTCATCGAATCCTTCTTTTTGACCGGGCTAAAGTTTTGTTGAGCGTTATGAAACATCTGCTTAAATGTGCCACTGCTGAACCACTGACCTTCCCTTTAGTCTATTTTCCTGCCCACTTTACACAACTCTTTCTTCAGACCTCTGTATTTGCCCTTATTTAAGTTGAAGACACTGGTTTGAGATCCGAGTTGCTCACCCTCGAACTGAATTTGAAATTCTACCATGTTGTGATCGCTACCTCCTAGAGGATCCTTAACCACGAGATCTCTTATTAATCTACCTCATTACACATTACTAGATCTAAAATAGCCTGTTCCTGGGTAGGTTCTACAATGTGTTGCTCTAAAAACAATCCCTGATGGACTCTACAAATTCTCCATATTGCCCCTGCCAATCTGATTTGTCCAGTCAATATGCAGATTAAAATCACCCATGACAATTGTAGCGTCCTTCTTACACACCTCCATTATTTCCCGATTTATACGTTGTCCTACAGTGAGGCAACTCTTCTGGGGCCTTTAGACGACTCCCACCCATGGCTGCTTCCCCTTGCTATTCCTTATTTCCACCCAAACTAATTTCAAATCACAATCTATTGCACCTATATCACTACTCACCACCACACTGATACTTTCCACTTCCAACAGTGGTTGCTCGTGCTTTGGTTTCTCGCTGAAGCAGTCACTCTACAGTTGTGGCTGGATGATTCTGTTTTGTCTTAAAGATGGTGGTGTTGAGTTGGAATTCTCTGTTAAGAACTCACTGTTTTCAGCAATTCTGGTGGGTGTTCAAACCACAAACTTTCTTCAAAGAGGTTTCAGAGGGAGAGGGGGTAAGGCTGTTGCCCCTACTGTCCCTGTGGCCATCTCTGTCTGTTAGCTCAAATCCAGTATATTTTACTCCCCAGAGCTGTGTCATATGACCTCTCCCTGGTTTCAATTTGGGGATTATCTTGACCATTGTCTCTGAGAGATCCATTGAATCTGTGTCTCCACAAAGTGGCTTGTGGCCCTCACAAATGAAACTTGGTAGCTGATGTAGGCCAGTGTCCTTTGTTTAGCACAAAATGTTCTTTTTAAAAAGTTCAACTAATATACATATAATACATACAGCAAATGACATTACAAATTAATAATCTGTACAGCCCACGTTCGTAACAATATAGTATTATGACACAGCCGATGGTAAAGGCTGAGTTGTTCAAATCCCAGAGGGAAACTTGAAACGACTGTCATAACCTATTTTTGCAATTTTTACTTTTGAGATGCAGACTTTGAATTCAGTAGTAATAAGATCACCGAGTCTCTTGGTTTTTATACAAAACTAAATTAAACATTTATTAATTAAACACATGCACATGGCTACATTAACTTTTTAACAAATCCCCAAATTAATCGCCCCTGGGTAAATCTCCACTAAGGCTACAGTAACCCATAGACTTTAAATCAACACCAGGCAAAGCACATTTGACCTTACGAATTCCAAATGAGGTTCCTTTGCAAGTTGGTTGGAGGGGTACGGGTTGGTTAGGTCTTAACTGCCTCTCCCTTACACACACAAACCCCTTTCTTTATATACCTAACTTTCCCTTTGAATGTACATTTTCCATTGTATCACTAGGTCTTTTGTACTTCAGCTTTTCTAACAATAAAACCCCTTTCATAGCACCAAGTTTATCAGTAAGCTGAAAAAATAAATCTTGCTAGGCACAAGATTTTACCCGTGGCCTTGAATGGTTTATTCAACAAATGCAAATGATCACTTTATCTTACTGTTCTCCTTGCTGTTCACCCAATTAACATCTCAAACCTACTATACATCAAAGCACACGGACTAGCTGGCTTTAATCCAATTAAGACACACACAAACACACACCGAGACACAGGCCCCCACTAGAATTCTATTAAAAAAAAATTTCCAATAACATTATACACATTAATATCTCTTCATGACAATAGATTATGAACAGCTAGGGCCCAAGCACTGATCCTTGCGGCACCGCACTAGTCACAGTCTGCCAACCTGAGAATGCCTTTTATTCCTATTCTCTGTTTTCTGCCCATTAACCAATTCTCAATCCATGCCATTATTACCTCCAATCCCATGTACTCTAATTTTGTTTACTAACCTCCTGTGGGGGACCTTACTGAGAGCCCCCTGAAAATCCAAATACACCACATCCATTGGTTCTCCCTTACCTACTCTGCTAATTACATCCTCAAAAAACGCCAACACGTTTGTCAAACATGATTTCCCTTTCAGCAATCCATGTTGACCCTGCCAAATCATATCATTATTTTCTAAGTGCCCAGTTATCACATCCTTTAGAATGGATTCTATTCATTATACCAGTGAGAAACACAATATCTGGTCTAATCATGTCCGAAATGTCTGGGTATCTGCTGAAGGAAGGCTGAGGTTTTAACTGAATATTCAGAAAAACCAGCTCAAGTAAGTTGGGACTCTCACTCTTCTCACCCCAGTCGCCTGTCAATATGGGTTGTATTCAATTTTTCAAGAAGTTCTTTCCTGCTGCCACTCACCAGAAATACAGCAACTCCTCCACCGGTGAGGAATCCCACCAGGACATCCGACCAATGGTTCCGATACTCAGAGACCCGCACCACCCCCGTTAAAAACGTCAGGCACAGGAGTGTCAGGCACAGCACGGGCTTGGTGAGCCGTGTCCCCTTGGCTTGGAACATGATTGTGACATACATCTAGGGATAAAAAGAAGCCAGTGCTCTCACATCAAGGTCATCAAGATAAATCAGATAGTGAGAACAGTTGACAAAATAATTTCCCCTAAATCTTAAACCCAATTTTTGATACAAATATCTGCAAATTACATCTGGGTTTTTCAAAGCTACAAACAGGGAGGCAGCACATGCTGATCCAATCAGAATAAGTGATAACATGCTAATAGCATCAGTGTGACTGTACCATACACACCCTGAGTCCCACAGTCACAGTCCAACTGTTTAATATACACCCTGAGTCCCACAGTCACAGTCTGACTGTATCATACACGCCCTGAGTCCCACAGTCATAGTCCAACTGTATCATCCACACCCTCAGTCCCACAGTCACAGTCCAACTGTATCATACACACCTCGAGTGCCACAGTCATATTCCGACTGTATCACATGTACTAGTTGCATTTAATGGCCACAGTGGTGGCCCTGTCCACTAGCTGGAGAGCTGGTGCCAACCCCATTGTGGCCATTGACAGTAGCCCCAATGGAGTGAAATCCAAATCAGGCATTTACCTGTCTCGTGCAAGATTCCCAGAGCCTTGAGGTCAAAATTCCCGCCTCCATGAGCTGCTGGTCAATCAGAAGGCTGACAGCCCTTCAGACACAGTGGTGCCACCAGGAACGGTGGCCACTGCTGGGACTGCAGGGAGTCCTGGATCAAGGGCATCATGGAAGCCCTGGAGAAGAAGTAAATGGAGCAGCCTTGCTGGGGCCAGTCAGAAAGGCTCCGACAATGGCAGGGAGGGGGTCAGCATGGAGAGCGAGGGCAGGGAGGTAGTGGAGGGCAAATGCTTTCCATGGGGGCAGCCCTTGCTCTAGGCAAGGCCCTCTGTTGGGCCGGGGTGCAGGTAGGCCACCAATGGGAGCCGTTTAAGTGGCAGGAAGGCTGACCTTGACTTTTCTCCGCTCAGGAGAATTGAGAAGGCAGTGGGCTGCGATTAAATGGCCTTCCCGCCTGCTCCTGGGTGGGGAGAGGAGGTCGAGTGTAAAATGACACCCATTGAGTTCCAGTTTGACTGTATCATAGACATACCAAGTTCCATAGTTAGTTAGTCATTATCACACATTCAATCCTAGTATCACACACGAGTGCCACCGTCAAAGTCCAACTGCAACAGGTTCACTCCCACAGTCACAGTCTGACTGTAACACACAGTCTCACAGTTTATGCCTGACTGCATCACACACAGAGAATCCCAGAGTCACAGTCTGTATCACACACACTGAGTCCCACAACCACAAATGGACTGTATCACACATAACAAGTTCCACAATCACAATCCAAAAGTGCCATTCAGTCCCACAGTCACAGTCTACCTGTATCTCATGTTGCTGCTATAGTGAATATTTCCTGTACCTTCTTCTTCATCACACAGCACACTCCGGTAAATTGCTTCACCAGCCTTTGGCTCTCCTCTTTCCCCTGACAGGACTTCCTGCTTCTCTGATTTTCCTGTGGCCCATTATCCACAGTCGGGGCCTTCAGCTCAAGTGCTGCTTGGAGTCTGATCCTGAATGTCAGTGTACAGAGGCAGTGGCTATCTGAATCTGCTGTTTTCTCTAATGAACATGACATTGGGTTGCACTGAGCTCTTGGAGTCTCTGACACTCATGCAGAATGGACTGGTGCTAGGGATGGACTCACACCCTTGACGTAGTGGGCAAGGTCAACACCACTGGATGAGACCTGCAGTGCACACTTGAACATTCATAATACCAGCTATTCAGTGAATGATTGAAATGCATAGAAGTTTCTTACTTTGTGAAAAGTGTATTTGTAGCAGTGCTGTGTGTCCCACATACCACTGTGTATATTGCAGCACACATACTGTGTTTTGCTTACCACTGTGTATATGACAGTGTACATAGAGTGTTTCACTTATCGCTGTGTATATGACAGTGTACATACTATGTTTCACATACCACTGTGTATATGACAGCATATATACTGTATTTCACATACCACTGTGTTTCAAATATCACTGTATATGGCAGCGTACATACTGTGTTTCACTTACCACTTTGTATATGACAGCATATATACTGTGTTTCACTTACCATTGTGTATATAACAGCGTATATACTGTGTTTCAATTACCACTGTGTATATGACAGCGTATGTGCTGTGTTTCACATATCACTGTGTATATGGCAGCGTACATACTGTGTTTCACTTACCACTGTGTATAGGGCAGCATACATACTAAGGGCAGCATCTTTGGAAGGAAATGCTCGTCTTGCACTGGACACGAGGCTCGGGCTTCCTGTGCAGGCATCCTGGGAGCTGATGAACTGGGTGGACAGCCTGCAGCCCAAAGCAGTATAGTTTGGTTGACACACTGTTAGGAAATGTGGCGTTGGACACCCCATCACCACTTGTCCCGCGTTTACAAATATGTCAGTTGCAAAAAGACCAAAAGTATAAACCCCTGGAAAAGAAAAGACAACTCAGAACTGAAAAGATAACGCAAATCAAACAAATAGTTTGTTTTACTCAATCACCAGTCACTGATATTTACTTAAATCTTATCTTATTTTCCCCTCTCAGTTTCTGTGTTTTTCCTACAGCTACCAAACCTGGGATGAGGAATCTCCCCGATTCCCGGGATCAGGGATCACTTCCCCAACGCCTGGGATCAGGGATCCCCTCCTCGACTCCCGGGATCAGGGATCCCTTCCCCGATTCCTGGGATCAGGGATCCCCGGCTCCCGGCATCAGGGATCCCTTCCCCGACTCCCGGGATCAGGGATCCCTTCCCCGATTCCTGGGATCAGGGATCCCTGGCTCCTGGCATCAGGGATCCCTTCCCTGATGTCCGGGGTCAGGGATCCTTTCTCTGATACCCAGGGGTCAGGGATCGCTTCCCCAACGCCTGGGTCAGGAATCCCCTACCCGATTCCCGGGATCAGGGATCCCCTCCCCGACGCCCGGGTCAGGAATTCCTTCTCCGACGCCCAGGATCAGGGATCCCTTCTCCGATTCCTGGGATCGGGGATCCCTTCCCCGATTCCCGGGATTAGGGATCCTGTCCCCGGCTCCCGGGATCAAGGATCCCCTATCTGATTCCTGGGATCAGGGATCCCCTACCTGATTCCCGGGATCAGGGATCTCTTCCCAGATGCCTGGTATCAGGGATTCCTGGCCCGATGTCTGGGATCAGGGATCCTTCCCCTGATGCCCGGGTTTGGGGTTTCTCCCAGACCCAGGCCTTTCTTGTCAGATTCGTACATTGGGAAGTGAACTGACAAGTCATTTTATGACGACATCTTTTTGTACTTGTATCAGAAGCATACAATTGTCATTCTTCTCAAATAGCTGGAATAGACCCTGTTGCAAAGAATTTGTATACATTTGAACAGCAAGCAGCTTCAAATTAGGTACCTAAAATTGGACTGAAAAAAAGTCTTTGCAGTCAATGAAATACTATTTTAAAGTGTCATAATTGTTATGATGAAGGAAAGCTGGTAGGCAATTTGTGCACAGCAAATTGATGTAGGGAGTGACAAGGTATTGGAGGTGTTGGCAGGCTTAAAAGTGGGCAAATCTGCAGGTCCGGATGATTTGTGTCCCAGGCTGCTGATGGAGGCAAGGGAGGAGACTACAGGGGCTCTGACCCAAATTTGCCTATTTCAATCGAGGCATAGATTACAAAAGTAGGGAAGTCATGTTGGAGTTGTATAGAACCTTGGTGAGGCCACAGCTGGAGTACTGTGTGCAGTTCTGGTCGCCACATTATAGGAAGGATGTGATTGCACCGGAGGGGGTGCAGAGGAGATTCACCAGGATGTTGCCTGGGATGAAACATTTAAGTAATGAGGAGAGGTTGAATAGACTTGGGTTGTTTTCGTTGGAGCTGAGAAGACTGAGGGGCGACCTGATCGAGGTGTACAAGATTATGAGGGGCATGGACAGGGTGGCTAGGGAGCAGTTGTTCCCCTTAGTTGAAGGGTCAGTCACAAGGGGGCATAAGTTCAAGGTGAGGGGCAGGAGGTTTAGGGGGGATGTGAGGAAAAGCTTTTTTACCCAGAGGGTGGTGATGGTCTGGAATGCGCTGCCTGGGAGGGTGGTGGAGGCGGGTTGCCCCACATCCTTTAAAAGGTACCTGGATGAGCACTTGGCACATCGTAACATTCAAGGCTATGGGCCAAGTGCTGGTAAATGGGATTAGGTAGGTAGGTCAGGTGTTTCTCACGTGTCGGTGCAGACTCGATGGGCCGAAGGGCCTCTTCTGCACTGTCTGATTCTGTGATTCTGTGAAGATGCAAACAGCAATGTGATAATGGCCAGATAATCTGTTTTGTGATGATGATTGAGAGATAAGTATTGGCCAGAACACCAGGATAACTCATCTGTCCTTATTCAAAATAGTGCTATGGGATCTGAGAAGGAGATGGGAGCCACAGTTTAAGTCTCATCTGAAAGACAGCACCTGTAACTGTACAGCACCCCCTCAGTACTGCAATGGAATGCCAGCTTTGAATTTTGTAATCAAGACTCAGAGTGGGACTTAAACCCACAAGCTTTGGCTCAGAGTCAAGATTTCTACTAACTAGCTTCGGCTGACTGCAGCAACTTAAGACACAAAGTTTTAAATTATTGGGTCCTAATCGCACTACCAACACATGGGACATGGGTACAGGATGAGGCCATTCCGCCCTTTAAGCCTGTTGAACAGAAAGAGGAGGTCAATCAACCCCTCAATCCTGTTCTACAATTCGATTAATCATGGCTCATTTCTAACCCGCCCTCATTTTTCTCAAAGCTTTAATACCCTTGCCTAACAAAAATCTATCAAACTCAGTTTTGAAATTTTAAATTGACCCCCAGCTCAGCAGCTTTTGAAGACAGTGTTCCAGATTTTTACTGCCCTTTGTGTCTAGAATCTATTCCTAACATCACCCCTGAAAGGCCAGGCTCAACTTTCAGATTCTATCCCCTTGTTTCCTCCCCCAGCTGAAGAAATTTAAAAATTTTATTTTTAAATTCATTTTCGGAATGTGGGCTTTGTTGGCTGGGCCAGCATTTATTTCCCATCCCTAGTTGCCCTTGAGAAGGTGGTGGTGAGCTGCCTTCTTGAACTGCTGCAGTCCATGTGGTGTAGGTACACCCACAGTGCTGTTAGGGAGGGAGTTCCAGGATTTTGACCCAGCGACAATGAAGGAACGGCGATATATTTCCAAGTCAGGATGGTGAGTGACTTGGAGGGGAACTTCCAGGTGGTAGTGTTCCCACCTATCTGCTGCCCTTGTCATTCTAGATGGTAGCAGTCGTGGGTTTGGAAGGTGTTGTCTAAGGAGCCTTGGTGAATTCCTGCTGTGCATCTTGTAGATGGTACACACTGCTGCTCCTGTGCGTCGGTGGTGGAGGGAATGAATGTTTGTGGACGTGGTGCCAATCAAGTGGACTGCTCTTTCCTGAACGGTGCCGAGCTTCTTGAGTGTTGTGGGAGCTGCACTCATCCAGGCAAGTGGGGAGTATTCCATCACACTCCTGATTTATACCTTGAGATGGTGGACGGGCTTTGGGCAGTCAAGAAGTGAGTTACTCGTTGCAGGATTCCTAGCCTCTGACCTGCTCTTAAAGCCACAGTATTTATATGGCTCGTCCAGTTCAGTGTCTGGTCAATGGTAACCCCCAGGATGTTGATAGTGCGGGATTCAGCCATTGAACATGGATCCCAATCGTTTCTCCCTAGCTAAACTATCAAATCCTTTGTTCATCCTAAACACCTTGATCTGATCACTGCCTGGTCACCTAAATTCAAGGGAAGACAAGTCCAGTCTATGCAACCTGTCCTCATAATTTAAACGTTTAAGTCCCAGTTTCATTTTACATCCTTCCTGAGTAATGTGCCCAGAACTGAAAACAGTTACTTCAAATTTTAGTGATTTCTCTACTTGGGTACCTAAACCTCCCTGCTCATCCACACTCCCTAACTTCATACCATTTCGAAAACTCTCTGATCTCCTTAGGCCCTGAGTTATAGCATCAAATGACTAACACCAAGCTATAACTATACCCGGAAATATCGAACACAGGAAAGAACAACATCATCTGCAAATTGCTCCTCAGTCACAGATCACCATGACCAGGACTTATACTGGCTATTCCTTCATTGATGCTGGAGCTGCTGAATTCCCAATCTAGAATCATTGAGGGAGCCAGAGCAACAGAAAACTGGCAATAAATCAGCGATGTCAGCATCGACCCAGACCCAAAAACCAATTTTAAAAATCCTCAAAGCTATACTGCCTAACAGTAGACAATAATGCTAAACAAAACAACTAATTCCTAGGTATAGTGCTAAATTAAAGTGATTAACAGGGGCTATAACGCTGCCTGTGTGTCACATTTAATGCTCACCTGCACATCTTTCTTCCCAGAGGGTGAGAAAATTAAAAGTCTGTGTCCAATGAGGATTAACTTAAAATAACAACATGACGGAATTGTGTCAGCTGCTTTCCCTTAGTTCTAAAGAAAGGTCCTTGACTTGAAATGTTAACTCTGTTTTTCTCTCTCCAAGAATGCTGCCTGACTGAGCATTTGTCTGTTTTATTTCACTCTTCCCCAGCCCTGGGTTCTACAGCTTCAACTCTCTGTTCCTGGAGAATTTAACTCTCACTCACAACATCCACACTGAGACGATGTTAATGTCCCCAGGCTGGGAATACCAGTGGGGCATTGGGGTCTGCAGAGGGTGAATGAAGGAAACATAATGAAGTCAGAAGACAGCTCAAAGATTTCCCTCTTTATAGGTCACTATTTTTCTACAACCAGTGAGTTAGCTATTCAAGCAAAATGGACAAGAACAGAAGTCAGACAGACCCAAAAACCTTATGACTCTGCGAAGCAGTGGATTCAGAGAGCAGCAATCTGCAGTCACAATTGTCCTTTCCTGACGCACAAACTCTGCTTGAAAGACAAATGCAGCCAATTCACCAACAACAATCTGTAAAACAAAAGGTGAATGATACTTGCTGGCAGAATCAGAACACTAGGATTCAGAGTATTTCCCAACCTTGTGATTTTTCACCCAGCTCATTTCTAAATCAGCTCATTCAGGTAGGAGCTGGCTGGTCAATGTGCAGTTAGAGGCAACATCAGACACATCACGACCTGCATTGATGCTGAGCAAAAGGGATAATACGCTGACATCTGGTGTTATAAAACTCAGCAAAGTCTCAGCACAAACTTCCACTCTATTCCAAAAAACATCAGGTAAAGGCAAACAATTCACTCCTGTTCTGTACCATAAGAACCCCGGTTTGTCAGTGTTAGCTTTATAAACAGATTTTACCAGGGACTAGTGAGCTAATAACTTCCCACATAGAAGAGGAGTTGCCTGTTAAGCCTTTGACAGCAAGTTGTCAGCATCAATAACTGTTCCACACACACACAGTCAGGATCAGTAACACACACGCACACACGCACACATGCACACACACGCATGCACACACACACCCAGGATCAGTAGCCACGGTCAGGATCAGTAACACACACACACACACATGCACACACACAGTAGCCACGGTCAGGATCATTAAGCATGGGCAGAATTTTCCGTTTGACATGCGGAGGGGGGGGCGGGACCCGCACGCCGACACGTAAAAGGATACGTGGTGACGTTGGGCGAGCGTCCCAACATCACCGCGCGCCATCGCGATATTTCGGTGGGCGGGCGCCGCGACGATCTCTGTTGCACGCCCGTCATTAATTAACGGGCCACTTAAGGCCCTTGAGGCTCCAATTGATGGGGATTTACATAGAAACATAGAAAATAGGAGCAGGAGGAGGCCATTCGGCCCTTTGGACCTGCTTCACCATTCATCATGATCATGGCTGATCATCCAACTCAATAGCCGGCTCCCGCTTTCTCCCCCATTTTGCGGGGCCCGTGCAATCTTCTGCTTGTCACACAGGTGCAACGGGCAGCAGAAATTAGTATGAACCTCATCCACGAGTGGGAGAAGAGGGCTCAGTGAGGTCGCGATTCCACAGTTAAAACTTATTGTACAAAAGTTACTGAAACTTGCCTGTGTGAGCTGGAAAAGTTCATAACACTTAGCAGCTGCTTGGACTGGACTCATAACCTTCAGGTCAGCACTTTGCAGTGAGGATTTGTTTTGGGGCCTGTAGGTTTCAGGAAGCCTCCCTGAGCCTGGGAATGGGAGGTGATCTCTCCACTGGAGGCAGCTCCTCTGAGGAGAAAGGGAAGGCTAGAAGGCGGAGGAGGCTAGGAGTGCACATTCAGCCTCTAGGGGAGCCGCCTTTGGGAGTACAGGCGCAGGCTCAAGGGGCACAGGGCCAAGAGGTAGTCCAGGGTGAAAGGGTCTGCAGAAGACCCCACTATCCTGCTGCCAGGGTATACAGGCGGCGAAGCAGCTCCCTCAATATGTCTGAGGTGCAGTGCTGAAGGAGGCTCCGACTGTCAAGGGAGACAGTCAACTACATCTGTCAGATGATTGGCCCTGAGATCTCTCCTAACTGTGTGGGTGGGCATCCCATGCAATTGGCTCTGAAGGTCACAGCTGCCCTCAACTTCTATGCCTCTGGTTCCTTCCAGGGGTCGGTGGGTGATCTTTGCGGTGTCTCCCAATCAGCTGTACACACTTGTGTCAAGCAGGTCACAGATGCTCTGTTCGGGCGTGCATTGATCTTCATCCACTTCCGTTGGGACCAGGCCAGCCAGACACTGAACCAGAGGCTTCACAGTGTTTGCTGGCTTCCCCCGTGTCCAGGGTGCTATAGACTGTACACATGTGGCCATCAAGGCGCCAGCAAGTGAGGCCGGTGCCTTCGTCAACAGGGTTTCCACTCCTTGAACATGCAGATAGTGTGTGATCACAGGATGCTGATTCTGCAAGTCTGTGCCAGGTACCCAGTCCCACAACGCCTACATCCTCAGACACTCCCAGGTGCTGAGGCTCTTCAGTGCTCCAGCCCAGCTGGATGGATGGCTGCTGGGTGACAAGGGCTATCCCCTCAGAAGGTGGCTCATGACGCCTCTCCGCCATTCAAGAACAGAGACTGAGCAGCGTTACAATAGGAGCCAGGGCACCACAAGGGCTGTGGTGGAGAGAGCCATCGGTCTTCTCAAGATGCGCTTCCGATGCCTGGACCGCTCAGGGACACACTCCAGTACCCCCCGATCGAGTGCCACTGATAGTGGTTGCACGCTGCACTCTGCACAATCTAGCGTTGCAAAGAGTGGATGCAGTGGATGAAGAAGATGTAGACACAGTGGCTGTGGCTGCACATGATGAGTCCAGCAGTGAGTCCGAGGATGAACGTGCACAGGGAAATGATGAGGGGGCACACGCTGACCCGGGCATACTCCAGGGAGGCAGGGACACCCGGGACACTCTAATCCAATTCAGCTAGCACAGCACATATGGCCCACCAACACAAGCCTGGGCTGTAGCCTGCATCCTGGAGACATTAGTGCCAAATCTGTCAGGATAGGAGCACTGACAATGGGCCCTGCCTGGGAGGGAGCTGTCAGTTCTGTAGCTGGCATCTCCCCAGTCGTCGCAGCCTCATTGGGTGCCGCGGTCACTGGCAGAGGGGCGGAGGAGCAGCCGACCTCATCCAGAGTGCCTTGAGAGGCGCCAGCAGAGACGACAGGCAGCTGCTCCGCTGACGTGAGGTCCGTTTGGCCCTCCCTGCTCACCATAGATGGATGGGCACCGATGTGGGAAACCTGGTGGCTAAACCACTGCCCACACGGGCCCTGATCCTATCCCTGGAGCTGCCTCTCCATGAGAGTCGCCAATCTCTCCATCGAGGAAGCTTGGCGCTCAGCCATGATGCTCAATGCATCGGCTACAGCCCATGTAGGCTCCTCCACCACTGACACCAAGCCAGGCACAGCCTCATGTATCTCCCCCAGATGCTCCCGCACACATGGCCACATTTCCTGCAGCTGCTGCATCGCAGACGACTCCAGAGGTACATCATCAGGCACCACCTGAGCATGTGCCTGATTCCCTGCAGTCCTCCGACTGCTGGCGCCATCGGCACACTCTGTCTGTGCCAGCTGCTCCAGCGACTGTGAAGTGCCCTCACCGCTATGCCCCGGGACACTAGCCGAAGATATGATGCCCACCGAGGTGCCAGTATCTGCGCTGGTGCCTGCCTGGCAGAGATGGTGTGACGCTGGTGATGTTGACACTTCATGGCCCTCAGGTGTCCAGAGGGGGCCCTGCTGCTCCGGCTCCCGGCAATGCGCCGATGATGCTGAAAGGAAGAGTAAGGAAATTCGATCAGTTAGCCTGCGGGCAATGTCAGTGTGCATACCTGTCCCCCGGATCATCATGTGCTCATCATCCCACACGCACTGGGCAAGCCATGTTGGTAACATCACTCACTGAACAATCAGCACTGCTCCGGATGTTGGGAGACTACTGGTGAAGTGAGTGCTGGCCACACATACTTGCCCCTGGAACCCCAGCCTCTCCAGCTCCGGTGCACCCTGGGTGTGCGGAGCCTCTCCAGGCTGAGGGCCTCCTGCTCAAAGCGGCTCAGCATCAAAATCTGGCCTGGCCCAATGCCAGCCCTCAGCCGCTTGGCAGTGTTGTGAGAATTCTTCTCCTGGAAATGAAAAAAGAGCTTTGTTAAGTGATCCTCGTACCGTCAATCTCCTCATGGCCGGCCCACCCCAAGCCCAGTTGGCCATTGCAGGTCTGCGGTGCATCCTTCCCCAGCTGGTGGCTGACACTCACACATACCTGGTGTGTCCTTTCCCCACCCACCCCCAGCCCACATTCTGCCTTCATCACAGTTGGGAACACACAGTTGCACCTGCAGTTGCAAAGAGGCACAATGACCTGGCGCGCAGGGGGCAGCAGATCCACCTGTGCCACAGCAGCTTGAACATCCCCTCCCCCCAATGTCATCACCCTGACTTCCACATGTCCTGGAGTTCGAGATCTGCGCCTGGGTGCAGGTCCTCCAGGTTGACCCCAGCACAGTCATGTGGGTGTCAGTCTACCACATGCTGCGGGTGCAGAATCCATCTCATCACCACCCTCTCATGCTGACCAACGCACAGGGGAAACCTGCTGGGCTGCCCAGCTAAGGACACAAGCTGTCACTGACTCATTGCATTCAGGCCAGTCAGACATGGGTGGTCCGCCAGCGGGGGAGAAGGTTACATGATGGGTGCAGTGAACGATGCCAACGTGCTACTCACCTTTCCCGTGCGCAGTAGGTTGTTGAAGCGCTTGCGGCTCTGGGTCCATGAGCGCCGCACCACATCGTGGGAGCTCACGACCTCCGCAACCTCCTCCCACGCACGTTTGGTCAAGTGGGGTGGCCTCCTCCTCCCATCCTTGGGGACAAACACATCCCGCCATGCAGCCACCTCCTCGAGGAGGACAGCAAGGCACTCATCGGAAAACCTGGGTGCACACTGGCCACCCGCCCTGCCCTCCTGCATGGCTATTTTAGATGTGCCTTGCCTCCAACCTCTGGCCATGTACAGCAGCCTTGGTGGCGCTGCAGCTTGGCCTTTAAACAAGCCGTCAGGTCACCATTGGACCCGGCGGCAATTGCCAATCCGCCACCACCCACTCCCACCGTCCCCGGAAGTCGCTAAACACGCTGGGCGGGCCTTAATTGGCCCTCCCACACAAAATGGCAGCGCAGTCCCGATCGCTGACGGTGACCAGGACTGTGGCCACCAGCGCCCACTCCTCCCCCCAGCCAGACGGAAAATTCTGCCCCATGAGACTGTGTGACACACACTCACAAATATGCACACACACACACACTCACAAACACACACTCACACACACACTCACAAATATACACACACACACACACACACACACACTCAAATATACACACACACACACACAAATATACACACACACACACTCAAATATACACAGACACACACTCACAAATATATACACACACACACACTCACAAACACACACACACACAAATACACACACACACTCACTCACACTCAAATATACACACACACACACACACACAAATATACACACACACACTCAAATATACACACACACACACTCACAAATATATACACACCCACACACACTCACAAACACACACACTCACACACACACTCACAAATACACACACACACACACACTCAAATATACACACACACACACAAATATACACACACACACTCAAATATACACACACACACACACACTCACAAATATACACACACACACACTCACACACACACACACACTCACAAATATACACACACACACATATTCACAAACACACACAGACTCACACACACACACACACTCACAAATATACACACACACACACACACGCTCACAAATATACACACACACACAAACTCACAAACACACATACGCACACTCACAAACACACACACTCACCAACACACACACACTCACACAAACACAGTGAGGATCAGTAACTGTGGACCTCGCGCACAAGCACACTCACAAACACACACACTCACAAACGCACGCACACTCACAAACACACACACGCACACTCACAAACACACACTCTCACCAACACACACACACTCACAAACACACACACACACACACACACACACGCACACACACAAACACAGTGAGGATCAGTAACTGTGGACCTTGCGCACACACACACTCACAAACACACACACGCACTCACAAACACACACACACTCACAAATACAGTGATGATCAGTAACTATGGACCTCGTGCACACACACATGCACATGCACACACAGGCACAGACATACACACACACTCACAAACACACACACACACAAATACACACAAACACACTGATGATCAGTAACTGAGGACCTTGCGCACACACATGCACACGCACACGCACGCATGCACACAGACACACACACACACGGGCGTACAGTCAGGATCAGTAGCTGTGGTTTTTGTGCACACACCCACACGGTCAGAATCAGTAACCATGGACCTCACACAGACATGTGGTCAGAATCAGTGACTGTAACACTGTGCGCGCGTGCGTGTGTGCATGTATGCGGCTCTCTCTCTCACACAAACACAGTAAGGAACAGTAATCATGGCCCTCATGTTCTCACACACGCATACACTCAAACACACACATACACACATAGATGCACGCACGCACACAGACACACACACACATGGGCACACAGTCAGGATCTTTAGCTGTGGCCCTCGTGCACACACCCACACGGTCAGAATCAGTAACCATGGACCTTGTACACACATGTACACACACACACACATGCACGTATATACACACACACACAGTCAGGATATCCCAATAAAAGACAATAAAATAAAATTCAAAGTTAAAACTCCCTTTTTGCTCCAAAAATCCCTGAATAGAGCCTAATATTATCTGGGGCTGGGCAACAAAAATGCTGATCAATGTCATTCTTACTGTTGTCATGGGAACACCAGAAGCCAAGGACTGCAGCAGAACTGGGGGTAACGCACTGGCCTCCTCTGGGCCCGGGTACGGTTTCATGTAAGCAGTGTCGAAGCAGAAAAAGCCTTGTTTGTGCACGGCGAAGGTGTCTGTGTATTCGAAGTAGTAGGCGAGAAGCACCGTCCCGATCATAATCATCAACTGTAAATACACGACAGTTTGAGAATGTGACAGGAACAGAGGTCGATAGAGATAGAAACAGAGCAAAGAGAAAAAGACAGAACAGGGAAAAGCTCAAATATAGAAAGCTGAAAGGTAAAATAAAGATAACACCAGAAATGAAAGATAGAGAAATAGGTAGAACGTTGAGGTAGATAAGAGAGTGAGAGGTTGGGAGAAAACTGATCAGAGAAACAGCAAGAAGGAAAAGAGCCAGAGGGAAAACTGAAATGGGAGACAGAGAAAGAGAGAGAGGAAATAAGGGAGAATAACAATGGGAGAAAGGGAGGGAGAAAAGAGGCAGAGAGGGAATAAGGCAAAGAGAGACAGAAAGAGAAAGAAAACAGTCAGAGAAAAATTGAAGTACATGAAGAAAGAGAGGAGAAAATACATTCAAATAACAGAGCAAAGGAGTGAGGGGAGAGGGCAAGACACAGTGAAGGTATTAAAGAAAGGATAGACAAAGAAAGGATAGACAATGAAATAATTTTAATCCCCAGAGCATAAGCGATTAATTTTTAAAAAATAGGCAAAGTGCCCATTTCTGGGGCAGTATTTGGTGTCTCATCTGCCAAGAGCCACTTTTCAGGAAGGCCCCGCATCTTCTTCCACTCAGACACTTGACAGGCCAGCAGCGGGGCCTCCCCCAGAAGCAAGGACCCAGGTGGTAGAAGATCTGGCCAATCAGAGGCTGGCAACTCTATTGAATGGCAGCAGCACCGGAGAGACTGTGGGTGATGCCAATATGAGACCCACCCGAGGCCAAGAATCATCGCTGGATCCCAGGCCTCAGGTGAGTGATGGCAGGAGGGGGCTCACAGGGTGAAGGTTGTTGGGGGAGGGGGGGAGTGGACGACTCTTGGTGGCAGCACCCCCCCATCCCACCTTCCCAATGCCGGGTCCTTCGATCAGGCACTGAGTGCCTTTGAATGAGGGAGCCTCCTGGAAGCCCACAAGGAACCCACATGGGTTTGCTTGTCGTGGTCCCTGAATGGCGAGGGCCCCACCCTGCTGTGTTAATACCAGCGGAGGAGACAGTAATTGCCCACTGAAAGGCCTCGATTGGTGCAGGGTAAGAGGACAGTCCACAGGTATTCCCAGCATGCACTTAATCAGGATGGAGGGGGAGACTCAACCTGCCATTCTCCTGCCGGATTAAATGCACCCCCATCACCAAGCTTACCATTGGGAAAAGCATTAAATTCCACCCCTGGTTTTAACAGAGGTCAGTGACCAATTATTTTCAGGAGGAAGACCTGTGCTAAAAACATTTTAAGAGGGCTCCCTGCCTCCATTTTAAAATAATTTTTATTTTTAAAATGACCGAGCCTGGGCTTCCTGCACCTTGGGCAACCTGGCAGCTGAAGGGACGCATGAAGCATAAAAACTTATGGATCAGAAGGAGGTCATTTGGCCCATTGCGCTTATGCTGGCTCTTTGATTCCCATATCCCCACTTTTTGACCGTAGTCTTGTAACTTCCCTATCCTCTACCTGTCCAACTAAAATCATTTATGGAATTAGCTTCTTCTATTTTTTCAGTTAGAACATTCTAGACCCTGACAACCGAGAGAAAAAATTCTCGAGAGGGAGAGGACGCAAGAGAGGGAGGAGGCAGCGAGAGAGGGTGGGGAGAGAGAGAAGAGGGGAGAAGGAGGGAGGAGGAGCGAGAGAGGGAGGGGAGAGAGAGAGGGAGGGCAAGAGACAGAGAGGGAAGGGGTGAGAGAAAGGGAGGGGAGAGATACAGGGACAGGGATGGGGGGGAAAGGGGAGAGAGGGAGGGGGATAGACAGAGAGGGAGGGGGCAGAGGAAGAGGGAGGGGAGAGAGAGGAAGGGGAGAGAGAGAAAGGAAAGGGGAGAGAGGGAAGGAGGGGGAGAGAGGGAGGGAGGGGAAGATGTTGTCATATGGGCTCTTCAGACGTTTCAATGATGAAATCTTAAGACTTGTATATTTAAGCATGAACCCTTTATTGTTAATCTTTAGTTATTTACAGATCCCAGGTTACTGTCATGCATGGCACTGTTTCTCCATGCAGGCTGATTCCAAAGTGTTCTCTCTCAAACTATTCTCTCAGTCTATTGCCATGTGACTCTATACATCATACCGTGGGTGGTGCTATTCTCCAGTCCCACATTAACCCTTGCTCTGCTTAGCACCTTTACATTGCAATGGCATGCAGGCATCTCATATAAGCTTCCCCTTTCTCTCCAAAGAAAACTTTCCTTTCCAATGAAGCATAACTGTTTGTCATACAGTCTTTACTTGAAATCTCTGCTCCCCCATCTCAAGTCTCTGACTTTATAAATTCAGGTGGTATTGAGGCTTGACAGTTTTTCCACATCTCAGTCTGTCATATTTGGAGGAATGGTAGTAGTACTCTATGTTTCTGGCACTTGGCTATCTCAATTTGATTCACTTTTTGCGCTCCTTTGAGTTGCATTTCTCTTTAGTAACAACCCGCCTGCTCTTCTCAGACACTGTGGGCAGAATTTTACATTCAGCATGCAGGTGAGCGCACGACATGCTGGAACGCAAAATGACGCGAAGATGTCAGGCGTGCTTCCCAACGTCATCGCGAACTCGTGCGATATTTTGTTTGGCAGGCGCGTGGTGTTGGCTGCGCACCCGCCGATAATTGAAAGGCCTATTAAGGCCATTAACAAGGTAATTAAGTTGAATTTTATGTTGGCGAAAAGGCCAAGTGACCTTTATGTTTTTTAGGAAACCTCATCCACGAGCGGGATGAGGTTTCCTAAAGCTAATGCTAATGAAATAAAACTTTTATTTTGAAAGTAAAAACATGTCCCATCTCATGTGACACAGTAATGGGCGAACTGCACACTAGACCCGACTCTCCCTCCTCCCCCCGCCTGCACAGGTAGCGCTACCACTCGCTATCCATGCAGGGCGGGCCTTAATTGGCGTGAAATCGCGGTGCGGAGCCGATCGCAGGCAGCGGTCAATTCCCACCGAGCCCGCCTGATGAATGTAAAATTCTGGCCTGTGGGTTTGTCCTCTTCCTTCCGAAGGGAATGTGCCTTCCTCGAGTGGACTGGAATTTTCTTTTTCTGTGGCGTCCACCATGTTCTTGCCAGACGTATATCTTTTGCTTCATTTCCACTTCTTTTGCAATCTCAGCCAAACATTTATTTGCTGTTTTACTTTCAAACTGTTTTGCAAATTTATGAATGTTTTCATTGAGCTTGATGGTTCTCAGTACCTCTGAGACATCCAGTGCCCTTTCTTCTTCTAGTTTCTTGCACTCAATGTTGGATTTACATTTTTCAATCTTAATTCTATATTTTCTTTCTATGTCTGCAACAGAACTTTATCCTCGTCTTTCATTTTTGGTTTCACTGTTGGCCAGGTCTGTCTCCGGAGAAATCTTAACCTGTTTCAGTTCTGTAATCGTGCTGCTCATGGCTTCATGATCCACTCGCAGCTTGGAAAGTTCTACGCTTCTCCTTCCAGTGCTTCCTCTTTTCCATTCAACTGCTTCTTCAGCTCTTCAGTCTCATTCTTGTAGCTTTCAGCTTCCTCCTGGAATATTGAACATTGCTGAGTCTTCTCTGCCAACTGGTTCTTCATTTTGTTCAGAGTGATGTCAAATTAATTTTCCTTCTCTTTGTAATTTTTCAGAAGAATAAGCTTTGACCTAAGGGATTCTTGTAAATGTGAAAGTCTGTCAACAGGTTTTCCTTTCCTTTGTGAACCTCACTTGTTTCATCGTGAGCTTTCCTGTAATTCAACAGAGGCTCTTCAAGTTTCTTCTACTGTGCTTCCATTCTGCTGTTTAAATCAGTCTCACTTCTTCATGTTGCTGAATGGTTACACATTCCTTTTGCATTTGATCTTGAAGGACAATCAACTATTCTTTCACCTGCTTATTTTCTTGTTGTCTTCTTGCCAACTCACTCTGGGCTTCAGTGCATTGTTTTGTTGCTACTGATAGTTCAAACACAGCTTTTCCAGAAGTAATATTCAATGTCCTTTTTATCGATTCTTCAAAGAGTCTTTCAGGATCACAACTACTTTGTGTGTCTTTTCTATCTTCTGTTTTGCCTGGTTGTACATCTGATTGAGTTTTTCTGACTCCTGCTTTGATTTGTCAACTCTGGAATTGAGGGTCATTATTTCAGAAATTTATTTGTTCAAATCTTGAACAGTTTGGTTCACTGAAGACTTCAGTTTATCATGCATTTTCAAAGGTATATACTCAACTTGAATCCTGCACTTCAAACCTTCCAGTTCAACTCTGATGTGAACGTTTTCTTGTAGAACAGCTTCATTTATTTTTTGCACATTTTGCTTCTTTTGAGTTACCTCAGATAGCTTTCCTTCATTCATGGCCATCTGCTTGCTCTGCACTGCCATCTATCTCCCTTGCTCCAGAGTCTTTTGGCTCCTTCTCTCTGAGGCTTTCTGTCACTCTTGCTCTAGAGCCTTTTGTTTCCCTCCCTCTGGGTTTTTTTGTTGCCCTCGGCATTTTATTGGGAGTTGCCCTCTCTCTGGGAGTCTCTTGTTGCCCTCAGTGCTTTATTGGGAGTTGCCCTCGGTGCTTTATTGGGAGTTGCCCTCTCTCTGGGGTCTCTTGTTGCCCTCGATGCTTTATTGGGAGTTGCCCTTGGTGCTTTATTGGGAATTGCCCTCCCTCTGGGGTCTCTTGTTGCCCTGGATGCTTTATTGGAAGTTGCCCTTGGTGCTGTATTGGGAGTTGCCCTCTCTCTGGGGTCTCTTTCTAATTTGCTGTCCATGGCCATTTTTTCCCTTGTAGCTACTGCTTTAAATGTTGTTTGCCATTTAAGACTGTGAATGTAGAAACCATTTTTTCACTTCAGGCTGTCAAGAGCTGCCTGTGATTTTCTCACGATTTTTGGGGTCCCTGCAATCGCGGGCCTTTTGTTTAAACTTCTGAAAACATTTCTGCAGCACTTTTTCCTCTGGGCTTGTTCTTTCTTTTTTTTACTCTGCAGGGTTTTTTTTCTCCTTGAACATCCTGAGTTTCGTGATTTTGGCTGGCTCTCTGGCGATTGGCCACTTTGTTATTTTTTAAGGACTTTGAATTTTTGTAACTTTGACTTTAAAAAAAATGACTGCAGGAACTATTCTCTTCTTTTTTACTCAGCCGGTTCTTCTTCTCTCCTCTTCCAGCCAATTTTTATTTAACTATTTTTTACTGCAGTTGTCTTTCACCTTCTCTATGGATATGCTGAGCAATGGGACTGCCACCAATTCTATAGCAAGACAGGAGATGAGGAGAAATTTCTTCACCCAGAGAGTGGTGAGTCTGTGGAATTCGCTACCACAGAAAGTAGTTGAGGCCAAAACATTGTATGCTTTCAAGAAGGAGTTAGATACAGCTCTTGGGGCGAAAGGGATTAAAGGATATGGGGAGAAAGCAGGAGCAGGCTATTGAGTTGGATGATCAGCCATGATCATGATGAATGGTGGAGCAGACTCGAAGGGCTGAATGGCCTACTCCTGCTCTTATTTTTCTATGTTTCTAAGACAGATAATTTGACAGAATATAAAGAATGGCAGAGAATGACCAAAAGGTTAATCAGGAGAAAGAAATTAGAGTATGAGAGGAAGCTAGTGAGAAATATACAAACTGATAGCAAGAGTTTCTACAGGTATTTAAAAAGGAAAAGAATAAGTAAAATGAGTGTTGATCCTCTAGAAAGTGACAGTGGGGAATTAATAATAGATAATAAGGAAATGGTGGAAGAAATGAACAAATATTTTGCTTCTGTGTTCACTATTAGAGGATACAAAAAACATTCCAGTATTAGCTGCAAATCAGGAGGTGAAAGGGAGAGAGGAAATCGTGAAATTGAAATCACTAGGGAAATGGCACTGAGCAAATTGATGGAGCTATGGGCTGACAAGTCTCCGGGTCCTGATGGAACTTATCCTAGGGTCTTAAAAGAGATGGCTAATGAGGTAGTTGATGTGCTGGCGTTAATTTTCCAAAATTCGCTTGATTCTGGAAAAGTTCCACCAGACTGGAAAGTAGCAAATATAACCCCTCTATTCAAGAAGGGAGGGAGGCAGAAAACAGGAAACTATAGGCCAGTTAGCTTAACGTCTGTCCTGGGGAAGTTGTTAGAATTGATCATTAAGGAGATTATAGCTGGGCAGTTAGAAGAGCTTAAGGTAATTGGAAAGAGTCAGCATGTCAGAAAGGAAAATCATGTTTAACCAATTTATTGGAGTTTTTTGAAGGAGTCACATGCGCAGTGGATAAAGGGGAGCCTGTAGACGTGCTGTACTTGGATTTCCAGAAGGCATTTGATAGGGTGCCACATCAAAGGTTATTACAGAAAAGAAAAGCACATGGTGTAGTGGGTAACATATTAACATGGATAGAAGATTGACTGGCTGGCAGAAAGCAGAGAGTATGCATAAATGTGTCTTTTTCAGATTGGCAGGATGTGACGAGTGGAGTCCCACAGGGGTCTGTGCTGGGGCCTCAACTTTTTACGATTTACATCAATGACTTAGATAAGGGAAGTGGAGGCATGATAGCTAAATTTGCAGATGACACAAAGATAGCTAAGAAAGCATGTTGTGAAGAGGACATGAGGAGATTGCAGATGGATATAGATAGGTTGAGTGAGTGGGTAAAGATCTGGCAAATGGAGTTTAATGTGGGAAAATGTGAAGTTGTTCACTTTGACAGGAAGAAAAAAAAAGCAGAGTATTACTTAAATGGAGAACAGCTGCATAACTCTGAGGTGCAGAGGGATCTAGGTGTTATAGCACGAGTCACAAAAAGTTAGTACACAGATACAGCAAGTAATTAGGAAGGCTAATGGAAGGCTATCCTTTATTACAAGAGGGATTGAACATAAAAGTAAGGATGTTATGCTTCAGCTATACAGGGCATTGGTGAGTCCGCACCTCGAATACTATGTGCAGTTTTGGTCTCCTCATTTAAGGAAGTACGTAAATGCATTGGCGGCAGTTCAAGATAGGTTTGCTAGATTGATACCTGGAATGAATGGGTTGGCTTATAAGGAAAGGTTGGACAGACTGGGCTTGTTTCCGCTGGAGTTTAGAAGAGTGAGGGTGATTTGATTGAAGTATACAAGCCTATACAAGCCAACGGCCTTGACAAGGGGGATGTCGAAAGGATGTTTCCTCTTGTGGGTGAGTCCAGAACTAGGGGGCACTGTTTTAAAATTAGGGGTCACCCTTTTAGGACAGAGATGAGGAGAAATTTTTTCTCTCAGAGGGTTGTGCGACTTTGGAACTCTCTGCCTCAGAAGGTGGTGGAGGTAGAGAATATTTTTAAGGCAGGGGCAGATAGACTCTTGTTAGGCAAGGGAATCAAAGGTTATCGGGGTTAGATGGCGATGTGCAAATTGAAACACAAGAAGATCAGCCATGATCTTATTGGATGGCAGAGCAGGCACGAGGGGCCGAATGGTCTACTCCTCTTCCTATTTCTTATGTTCTCATAATGTAAGCACAGATTCTTTATCATAACTTTGCTTACCGTCTTGTAAACTGACCAGGTTCTTTGCATTACTCAGGGTCTTTCAATTTTTGTAGTTTTGTGCATCATCTTGTGATCTAACTAAGTGTCTTAACTCAGCGTCACTCAAGGTCTTACAAGTTTGTAATGTGGCTCACCCATCTTGTGAGCTAAATAGTTTTTTTTCTGCACCATTCAAGGGTCTTGCAGTGGGGAAGAGAATGAGAGAGGGAGGGGGACAGAAACAGAGGGGAGGAGGAGAGAGAGAGAGAGGGGAGGGTGAGAGAATGAGAGAGAGAGGTGGGAGACAGACAGGGAAGGAGAGACAGAGAGGGAGGGGGAAACAGAGAGGGATGGGGGCAGAGACTGTGGGAGTGGGGAGAGAGACTGGGGGTGTGGGGGGGGGTAAAGTGACAGAGAGGTAGGTGGAGCGAGACCAGGGGAGGTGGGAGCAAGACGGGGGCTGGGTGGGAGAGAGATAGGAGGGTGGGGTCAGGGGGAAGAGAGAGATGGGAGAGAGAGAGACTGAGACAGAGCAGGGAGAAAGAGACAAAGGGGGCAGAGAGATAGAGACTTGGGAGAGAGATAGAGATGGGGGGAGAGAGAGATAGAGATGGGGAGGGAGAGACAGAGAAGGGGAAAAGGACAGAAAGGGAGATGGAGATGGAGATAGAGAGGGAGACAGAGATGGAGACGGAGAGGGAGGGAAGGGAGAGAAAGGGATGGGGAGAGAAAGGGAGGGGGACAGAAACATAGGGGGAGGGAAAGTAGGGGGAGGGAAAGGGATAGGGAAGAGAAACAGAGGGGAGAGAGAAAGGGAGGGGGAGGGAGAGGGAAGGCAGAAAGGGGGGAATAATGGTGAATAAAGGAAGGGGGAAGAGGCAGAAAGGTGAAGAGAGAGAGAGAGAGGTAGAGAAAGAGATGCTCTGTATTTGATTACAATGTACTCAGAGCTGAGGGTAGATTTTATGTTAATAAAACACACCTCAATACACACAAAACATGGAATGATAGAATCGCTCCGACGCACTTCATTCTGCTCTCGAGTCATGTTCAACACCACAGGTCCTCTTGAGCTGAAAGAGATTGGCAACATATTCATGAACAACTGGTAACAATGGAAACTGGACAAAAATGGTGAACAGTTAAGGCCAGTGTTACCTTCTAATTAGACATTGTTAACATTTAAAGAGTTCAATGAAGAGTGCAGGAGGGCATGCCGGAGCAGCACTAGGCATACCTAAAAATGAGGTGTCAACATGGTGAAACTATAACAAAGGACTACTTGCGTGCCAAACAACATAAGCAGCAAGTGATAGACTGGGCTAAGCAATCCCACAACCAACAAGTCAAATCTAAGCTCTGCAGTATTGCCACATCCAGTCGTGAATGGTGCTGGACAATTAAACAACTCACTGGAGGAGGAGGCTCCACAAATATCCCCATCCTCAATGTTGGAGGAGCCCAGCACATCAATGCAAAAGATAAAGCTGAAGCATTTGCAAAAATCTTCAGCCAGAAGTCCTCTGGAGGTCCCCAGCATCACAGATACCAGTCTTAGCCAATTCAATTCACTCCACGTGATATCAAGAAACGGCTGAAGGCACTGGATTCTGCAAAGGCTATGGGCCCTGACAATATTCTGGCAATAGTACTGAAGACTTATGTTCCAGAACTTGCTGCGCCCCTAGCTAAGCTGTTCCAATACAGCTACAACACTGGCATCTACCCGGCTATGTGGAAAATTGCCCAGGTATGTGCTGTACATAAAAAGCAGGACAAATCCAATACGGCCAATTACAGCCTCATCAGTCTATTCTCGACCATCAGTAAAGTAATGGAAGGGGTCGTCAACAGTGCTATCAAGCAGCACTTGCTTAGCAATAACCTTCTCACTGATATAAAAACAAAAAGCTAAAAGCTACTGCGGATGCTGGAAATCCAAAACAAAAACAGAATTACCTGGAAAAACTCAGCAGGTCTGGCAGCATCGGTGGAGAAGAAATCAGTTAACGTTTCGAGTCTTCATGACCCTTCGGCAGAACTGAAGCATAGTTAGGAGAAAGCTTATATTTCACCTTTCTCCTAACTATGCTTCAGTTCTGCCGAAGGGTCATGCAGACTTGAAACGTTAACTGATTTCTTCTCCACCGATGCTGCCAGACCTGCTGAGTTTTTCCAGGTAATTCTGTTTTTGTTTTACCTTCTCACTGATGCCTAGTTTGGGTTCCGCCAGGATCATTCAGCTCCTGACCTCATTACAGCCTTGGCTCAAACATGGACAAAAGAGCTGAACTTCCAATGTGAGGTGACAGTGACTGCCCTTGACATCAAGGCCGTATTTGACAGAGTGTGGCATCAAGAAGCCCGAGAAAAACTGGAGTCAATGGGAATCAGGGGGAAAACTCTCTGCTGGTTGGAGTCATACCCAGCACAAAGGAAGATGGTTGTGGTTGTTGGAGATCAGTCATCTCAGTTCCAGGACATCACTGCTGGAGCTCCTCAGGGTAGTGTCCTTGGCCCAACCATCTTCAGCTGCTTCATTGATAACCTTCTTTCCATCATAAGGTCAGAGTGGACATGTTTGCTGATGGTTGCACAATGTTCAGCACCATTCACGACTCCTCAGATACTGAAGCAGTCTATGTCCAAATGCAGCAAGACCTGGATAATATCCAGGCTTGGGCTGACAAGTGGCAAGCACCATTCGCACCACACAAGTGCCAGGCAATGACCATCTCCAACAAGAGAGAATTTAACCATTGCCCCTTGACATTCAATGGCATTACCATCACTAAATCCCCCACTATCAACATCCTGGGGGTTATCATTGACCAGAAACTGAACTGGACTAGCCATATAAATATTGTGGCTACAAGAGCAGGTCAGAGGCTAGGAATCCTGCGGCGAGTAACTCACCTCCTGACTCCCCAAAGTCTGTCGACCACAATGGTTTAATTTTTTTAAAGCTCCAATTTCACCATCTGCCATGATGGGATTTGAACCCAGGTCCACAAGAGCATTACCCTGGGTCTCTTGAACACTAGCCCAGTGACAATGCCACTCTACCGCCACCTCCCCTTCTTATATAGCACCTTTCAAACCCACAACCTCTACCATCCAGAACAAGAACAGCAGACACATGGGAACACCGCTACCTGGAAGTTCCCCTCCAAGTCACTCACTATCCTGACTTGGAAATATATCGCCATTCCTTCACAGTCGCTGGGTCAAAATCCTGGAACTCCCTCCCTAACAGCACTGTGGGTGTACCTACACCACATGGACTGCAACGATTCAAGAAGGCAGCTCACCGCCATCTTTTCAAGGGCAATTAGGGATGGGCAATAAATGCTGGCCCAGCCAGTGAAGCCCACATCCCATGAATGAATGAGAAAAAGAGAAATCCAAATACCTTGCTTTCATTAATCGAACTTCACCACAAAATTTCACTTTTTTAAAACAAAACATAACTTGATATACAAAAGAATTAATGAAAACAACCAGTATTAACTTTACAATATGCTTTATAACTATGTATGTTATGCACTCAGGTCTATCTCCCCCAAGAGTTCTCTCATAAGACACTTCAATCTTAAAGTTAGTTACTTCCATAGGGACCACCCTGAAGTATGTCACAGTTACTGAGAATTCTCCTTAGCTTTAGCTATTCTCAGAGGTAAAACTTCCATTTAACCTCTATTGACTGTGGATGTTTCAGTGCCTTGTTCTGGTTACTTTTCAATACGTCCAAGCTAATTCAGCTGATTACTTACTTTTGCAAAAAGACACCATGAGGCCCACTGTAGATTCTCCCACTAGCTTCAAAATAGGCAATCTTCCAGCTTCTGTTCCCTCACTAAATTCAAACTGAGATTAAGACTCACCTGCATCCACACAGGGAATGATGAAGTTAGGGTTTTACTTTGCTTAAAGTGTAGGTCTATCTAACTATCATTTACTTGGCTATCTCTTAGTGAGCTGCAAACCACCCAAGATCCAAACTGCAATTAAAAGCTCTCCCAGCAAGCACCCAGATAAATTAAAACTAGAAAACCTTCTTCAGCTCCATGATGACATAGCTTGCTTGGGGCTGTCCTTAAACTGGTCTTTTGATTAATTATCCCTCATTTGCTATTTCTTCTTTGATCTGATGTGAATGGGTTTTACAACCTTTCAGGGTTCAGTGAATGCTTTTAAACTAATTTAGCTCTACTCTCAAAACAAAAATATCTCTCTGGACTGCACTTCTTGCAAGCATTGCAAACATCACATCTCCAGCTCTTGTAGCTAAGTAAGTCCACCTGCTGTTTTATGATCTTACCTTTCTAGCTATTAACCTCTTAAGGCAATATAACTCCAGCCTTTTAAGTGTAATAGGCTCTAAGCTTGCTTTAGTTGCACTTATCCCAGTTTCTACAGTTAAACTTTAACTCTTAATCTAAAAGTTTTATTCAAAGCAAATGAACCATGTGCTAGATATTTGCAACAGTAGAAACACTTGGAGCAAACTAGACAGAATGATGCAGTCTACATGCATTTCTATTGTCACTGTCAAAAACTGTCTTGTGGTTCGATGACTTCAAAAGACAATATATTGAGAATGGAAGATAACACTCTTCTTACAGCTTATCTCTCCAAAAAACTCAGGACAGCAGCTATACCTCTGATGAAAAGGCTTATGAAAATGTCAGTCTATATTACAGGCTGGATTTCCAAATGCTGCAGGGTTGGGATCCAGTGAGAGAGTGATTTCAAAATCACAGTCCCAGAGGTCGCCTCAGATCCTAAAGTCTCTGAGACAGTTTGAAATTTTCAAAGGGTTGGCGGGGGTGGGAGAAAACACAGGTAGACAATGGAAAATCTGTTCTCTGCCAGTTAACAGACTATTTATGAGCTGGTTAAGGGGCCTCTGCATTTGGGAGCGCAATTTTTCTTTTTCTTTCGGCAAACCCGAAAAGTTTGGTGCATATTAGTGCCCAGCTGTCAAGGACATCAGAAAGTTTATTTGTATTTGTGAAAACTTGGAATTTGATGGACCACTACTGAGTGTACTATAGGCCACCAAACAGTCAGAGAGAAATAGAAGAGCAGATATGTAGGAAAATTTCAGAGAAGTGTAAATATAACAGGGTAGTAATGGTGGAGGATTTCAAATTCCCCAACATTAACTGGGTTAGTCATATTGTGATAGGTTTAGAGGGAGCGGAATTCTTAAAATGCATCCAGGAGAGCTTTTTAAGCCAGTATGTAGAAGGTCCTATAAGAGTGGGGGCGGTCCTGGACTTAATTTTAGGGAATGAAGCCAGGCAAGTGGTAGAGGTATCAGTGGGGGAGCATTTTGCAGATAGTGATTATAACTCCATTAGATTCAAGCTTGTTATGGAAAAGGACAAGGATGGGCCAGAAATCAGAGTTCTAAATTGGGGGAAGGCCAATTTTAATAAGGTCAGATATGATTTGGCCGGAGTGGACTGGGAGCAGCTACTTATAGCTAAATCTGCGTCAGAGCAGTGGGACTCATTCAAGAAGGAAATAGGGAAAGTACAAGGCCAACATATTCCAGTAAAGATAAAGGGTGCGACCAACAAATCGAGGGAACCCTGAATGTTGAGGGATATACAGGATTGGATAAAGAGAAAAAGGGAGGCTTATGGCAGATACCGAGGGCTCAAAACAGCGGAAGCCCTAGAGGAGTATAGAATGTGTAGGGGGGAACTTAAAAAGGAAATTAGGATATCAAAAAGGGGGCATGAGAAAACATTGGCAGGTAAAATAAAGGAAAATCCAAAGTTATTTTACAAGTACATTAAGAGCAAGAGGATAACTAGTGAAAGAGTAGGGCCCATTAAGGACCATAGTGGTAATTTGTGTGTGGAGCTGGAAGACGTAGGTAGGGTTCTAAATGAATACTTTGTGTCAGTGTTCACAAGTGAGAGGGACGACGTGGGTATGGAAATCAGGCAGAAGGACTGTGATATAATTAAAGAAGTTAGCAATAGAAAGGGAGAAGGTTCTAAGTGGCCTGGCAAGCTTAAAAGTAGATATATCTCCAGGCCAGGATGAAATGTAACCCAGGCTGTTGAGTGAGGCAAGGGAGGAGATAGCAGGGATGCTGGAAATAATTTTCAATACCTCTCTGGCTGCAGGAGAGGTGCCAGAGGACTGGAGAACAGCCAATGTGGTACTGTTATTCAAGAAGGGAAGAAGGGATAAATAAGGGAACTACAGGCCAGTCAGTCTAACCTCAGTGGTGGGGAAACTATTGGAAGCAATTCTGAGGCACAGAATTAATCTACTCTTGGAGAGGCAGGGATTAATCAAGGACAGTCAGCATGGTTTTGTTAAGGGGAGGTCATGCCTGACCAATTTGATTGAATTTTTCGAAGAGGTGACCAGGTGTGTAGATGAGGGCAATGCATTTGACATAGTCTACTTGGACTTCAGCAAGGCTTTTGATAAGGTCCCGCATGGGCGACTGATAACAAAGGGAAGAGACCATGGGATCCAAGGCAATTTGGCAAATTGGATCCAGATTGACTGAGTGGCAGGAAGCAGAGGGTGATGGTCGAGGGGTGTTTTTGTGACTGGATGCCTGTGTCCAGTGGGGTTCCACAGGGATCGGTGTTGGTGTGTAAATAAACGATTTAGACTTGAGTATAGGAGGGTTGATCAGTAAGTTTGCAGATGACACAAAAATTGGTGGGGTGGTAAATAGTGAGGAGGATAGCCTTAGATTACAGGAGGATATAGATGGGCTGGTCAGATGGGCTGACCAGTGGCAAATGGAATTTAATTTGGATAAGTGTGAGGTGATGCAATTGGGCAGGACAAACAAGGCACGGGAATACACGATGAATGGTAAGACCCTCTGAAATACTGAGGATCAGAGGGACCGTGGTGTGCATGTCCACTGGCCCCTTAAGGTAGCGGGACAGGTAGATAAGGTGGTCAAGAAGGCATATGGGATACTTGCCTTTATTAGCTGAGGCATAGAATGTAAGAGCAGGGAGATTATGCTGGAACTGTATAAAACGCTGGTTAGGCCACAGCTAGAGTATTGCATGCAGTTCTGGAATCCGCATTATAGGGAGGATGTAATTGCACTAGAGAGAGTGCAGAGAAGATTTACCAGGATGTTGCCTGGGCTGGAGAGTTTTAGTTATGAGAAGAGATTGGATAGACTGGGGTTATTTTCCCTGGAGCAGTAGAGATTGACAGGGGACATGACTGAGGTGTATAAAATTATGAGGGGCATAGATAGGGTAGACGGGAAGAAACTTTCCCCCTTGGTGGAGGGATCAATAACCAGGGGGCATAGATTTAAGGTAAAGGGCAGGAGGTTTAGAGGGGATGTGAGGAAGAATTTTTTCACCCAGAGGGTGGTGGGAACCTGGAACTCACTGCCTGAAAGGGTGGTAGAGACAGAAACCCTCATAACATTTAAGAATTATTTGGATGTGCACTTGCGATGCCATGGCATACAAGGCAATAGGCCTAGTGCTGGAAAATGGGATTAGAATAGTTAGGCACTTGTTTGACATGCACAGATTCGAAGGGCCGAAGGGCCTTTTTCTGTGCTGTAGACCTCTATGACTCTACTCCTGCTCCTTGTTTGTATGGACCAACGTGCCACTGAACACGATACCGTTATTTTATTTGAATGGTCATTTTGCTCTGTGGGGAGAATTTTCCCCATATCGGGTGGGGCATGCAGGAGCGGGCGCTGGCGGTCATGTCCTGATCACTATCAGCGATCGGGACTGCGCCGCCATTTTACATGGGAGGGCCAATTAAGGCCCGCCCAGCGTGTTTAGCGACTCCCGAGGACGGTGGGAGTGGGTGGTGGCGGATTGGCAATTGCCGCCGGGTCCAGTGGTGACCTGACGGCTTGTTTAAAGGCCAAGCTGCAGCACCACCAAGGCTGCTGTACATGGCCAGAGGTTGGGGGCAAGGCACATTTAAAACAGCCACGCAGGAGGGCAGGGCGGGTGGCCAGTATGCACCCAGGTTTTCTGATGAGTGCCTTGCTGTCCTCCTCGAGGAGGTGGCTGCACGGCGGGATGTGCTTGTCCCCAAGGACGGGAGGAGGAGGCCAACCTACTTGACCAAACGTGCGTGGGAGGAGGTTGCGGAGGTCATGAGCTCCCATGATGGAAAAGCTAGAGAATCCTTTAAGTCTGAGCATAATCTGGTGCATTGGTTGTTTGCATATTTAAGCTAATAGTCTAGAAATTAACAGCGCTCCTGCAAAAGTATAAGAAATTAGGGAAATGCTTTAGGTATAACTAAGGAATACCATTGTGTGAGGATCTGCAGCTGGGGAGTGCCAAACCAAGTCAATTTTATCAGATCATTCCAGTCGCTTTACCAGATTATCTACGATATGTAATCAAGAAATTAGGGAAAGAAACTTGTACTTTAGAAATAACTAAGCCAGCTAAAAATGAGGTGTGAGAAGTCAGCAAGGATATTTCCTTCTCAAACTGTAAGAAATAGCGACCTTTAAAGAAGTGGTATATTTTCAAACTCTAATGGAATTAGCTGATGGAGCATTACTTCTCTCTGTCTAAAAAAAAAACAAGTCTAAGGAGTCAGGAACCAAAACAAGGTAGAGATAAAGGTCACAAAGATTGCACTCCCCACGTTCAGGTTTACAAACATTCCTGAGCCAATAACACCCTGAGTACAACTTAGTCAAGCAAAAGGCCTCCAGCATGAGGTAAATAAAAAAGGGACTTCAAGCCAAACTGTGGAACAGTGGGGAGGTGGTCATCCTGATACCTTGGGCACCTGTCCTGTATTCACTGGTCAGAAGGGTTTGAACGGGTGGTTGACATAGGGTAAATTGAAGTATATTAACAAGTGCGTGGAGACAGCGGGCTGTCCTCGTCATGGGACAATCCTCTTGAGGCAGCCGCCTTCTACAGATGGAACATGGACCAGGAAAGGGTCTGGGAGACGGTGGGGAAGAGCTCACAAACACTTCGGTAGGGGGAGCAGAAGGCTGCTATCACAAGCTACTGTGATTAACACACTCTGTGCCAAGCGTTCTTTCATCCTCTAGGATCAGTGAACCATTCTCCACTGCCACAAGTCATATAATTTCCCTGTCTATTTAGCTAATGCATTATATCTAAACTTGCTTATTGATAAGTTTAATAAGCTACCTTCAAATTACTCAAGAATACTCGACTGCCTATCTTAGCTATCTGCGGCTCCTGAACTCAAAATCTTTCAACTTGAACAAGGCAAATTTGCGAAGATAAACATCTGAAATGCCAGAAACACCTGCATCAGCAAAACGGAACGTTTTCTAATGCAGCCAAAGTATTGTCTGCGTTCGAGCTCCCAAGTCCCTCTGGAACCAATCTCCTGGCTATTCATCTACCAGAGACTGTCAGCTTCATGAGGCTTCTCTGTTTCTAAAAGACCGTCACTCTCACCAAAATATGAACCCAAGACGACATCAGGCCTGTACCGACATAGAGGCTGAGTTTGGAAATTCCATTTTTAAAATTACAGCTTTAATAACTTCATTTGTATCTAACCTTCATGTGCTTGATGGGAGTGAGTGAGATGAATGATGGAGGTGTTGTGATTCAAACATCCAGGGCAAGTGTGGGCAATAAATAGCCTTCTTTATTGTTCAAGTCAACAAAAGGCTTGCTGCTTGAATTTATTTTAAATTAGGAAAAATTACTCTGCGGGTACACACAAACATCCTGATTACAGATTGGAAAACCACGCCAATTCTGTCTGTAACACTGCACTACAGGCTTATTTCTATCCTCGCTAGTGTGTGTGGCATCGGAAGGAATTGGAGATCGCTACCTTTGAGCTCCAGCTTATTAATTTCTTTCCTAGCTGCCTGGAAACTGCCTGCAGAGCCCTGTCCCTCTTTTGACCTGCTATTACTACCAGTATGGAGCATGGTCCCTGCTTGTCCATCCTCCCCCACCTCAGACTGCTGTGCAGCTGCTCAGTGATCCTTGATCCTGCTTCCAAGGAGGTGCTATCCTGGATTCAGAGACACCTGTCTGTTACTCTAACTCTTAGAATCTCCTGTCACGATTGCTTTTCTGTCCTTCCTGGTCCTATCACGCCCGCTCTCACACCCTCCCCCGCTGCTGAGTACATGCATGACGCTGTTCAACTTGGCTCTGACTTTAGTCCTCATAGAAACCACTGCACACATCAGGATTCGGAATACCAGAGAGAGAGAGAGAGAGATGCATTCAGGGGACTCCTGCACTACCTCCATGATCCTCTTTGTCTGTCTGGCTGCATGTATCAAATCTCATCCCTCCCTCTCTCTAAACCTCCTCCATCCTACTAACCTCCAACACCTCTGTGCAGCTCTGGACTCTCAACCATTTCAATCACCCTACCACGGAGACTGTACCTTCAACCTTTATGGGGTTAAATTTTGGAATTTACTCCCGAGCTTCTCCGCTTTCTCCCTCTCTCTCTCCTGCTCTTTAAAACCTACTGTTTGGAGAAATTTTGGGGCCTAATATTCCCCCCCCCACCCGCCCTCGTGTCTTGCTGTCAGTTTTGCTGGGCAACGTTCCTGTGAAGAACTCTCGGCTGTTTATTAAATGCACGTTGTTGTTGATTTTGCTGTAACCAAACAGGTATCCCTGGGATAAAATATCTTCAAGGAATAAGAAATTCGATACAAAATCTCAATAAAATCTCCCTAAATTGATCCAATTATTCGAAGTGATAACATTTGCCCCTCATGAATTGAGCACAATAGGAGCCCAGGCGCTCCCTGTTTGAGTCACAATTCCGCTGCTACAACAGCGATGACAGCGAGAAAGCGGCTGCCAGACGTTCATATTTGTTAGAGTAACTCTGCTCAGCAGATGAAAAAAATATTTTACCGGTTCGACCCTATTCCGAGGAGGAGCACACACTTCAATCCTCAGCCATTTTCTTCCTTTCCCAGTCGCCCCACAGATGAAAGATCTCCCTGTCCGCAGGAGGGTCCAAACCTCAAGCACCGAATTCCTCTAGAGGGAGGTCTGCAAAACCGAGAGACAGAATCTGCAAAACGGAGAGACAGAATCTGCAAAACCGAGAGACAGGATCCCCGGAGAGACAGACAGAAGATCGAGAATCGGCTCAGGGCTGAGGAAAAGGACACACTCGACAGGAAGACAGAGGAAACAGTAACAGAAACACAGCGTCAATACCGACAATAATACCGACACAGCAATAATACCGACAATAACACCGACACAGCATTAATATCGACAATAATACCGACACAGCAATAATACCGACAATAATACAGACACAGCGACAATATCGACAATAATACTGGTGCAGCAACAATACCGGCAATAATACCGTCACTGCGACAATACTGAATAATACGGACACAGCAACAATAACCGACAATAATACCAGCACAGCAATAATAGCAGGAATAATACCAACACAGCAATAATACCGACGATAATACCGACACAGCAACAGTAACCAACAATAATACCAGCACAGCAATAATAACGACAATAATACGGACACAGCAATAATACCGGGAATAATATCGACACGGCCATTATACCGACATAACACCGACACAACAATAATACCAATGCAACAACAATACCAACAATAATGCCAACACAGCAACAATACCGGGAATAATACCGACACAGCAACAATAACCAACAATAATACCAGCACAGCAATAAAAACGACAATAATACTGACACAGCAACAATACCGGGAATAATACCGACACAGCAACAGTAACCAACAATAATGTGAACACAGCAATAATATCTTGAATAATCCCAACACCGCAATAATACTGGCAATAATACCGACACAGCAATAATACCAACAACAATACTGACACAGCAATAGTAATGCCAAAATTACCAACAAAGCAACATTACTAACAATAGTATCGACACAGCAACAATACCGACAATAATACAAATAATAATACCGACAAAGCAACAATACTGGCAATAATATTGACAAAACAATAATAATACCGACACAGCAACAATATTGGCAATAATATCAATACAGCAACAATGCCGGCAATAATACCGACACAACAACAATACTGGCAATAATATCAATACAGCAACAATGCCGGCAATAATTCTGACACAGCAAAAATATTGACAATAATACCGACTCAACAGCAAGTCCGATAATAATACTGGCAAAGCAATAATACCAACAATAATGCCGACAGGGGAAAAATACCATCAAGAATACCAACACAGTGACAATACCAACAATAATGCCGACACAGCAACAATACCGGCAATAATACCAAAATAATACTGACACAGCGACAATAGTGAAATAATACCGACACAGCAACAGCATTGACAATAATACCAACACAGCGACAATACCGACAATAATACCAAAATAATACTGACACAGCGACAATAGCGAAATAATACTGACACAGCTACAATACCGGCAATAATACCAAAATAATACCAACACAGCGACAATAGCGAAATAATACCGACATAGCAAAAATACTGACAATAATACCAACACAGCTACAATACTGACAATAATACCAACACAGCTACAATACCGGCACTAAAACTAACACAGCAACAATACCGACAATAATACCAAAACAGCGACAATGCTGCAAATAATATCGACACAACAACAACACGGACAATAATACAGACACAGAAACAATACTGATAATAATACCGACACAGCAACAGTAATGCCCATAATGCTGACACACCAAAAATACCGGCAATAATACAAACAAAAATACTGACAAAGCAACAATACTGGCAAGAATATCGACACAGCAACAATTCCGGCAATAATACCGACACTGCGACAAACCGACAATAATGCCGGTACAGTGACAACACCGAGAATAATACCGACACAGCAACAAAACAATACCAGCAATAATTCCGACAGAGCCACAATACTGGCAATAATATAAACTATAATACTGACAAAGCAATGATACTGGCAGGAATACCGACACAGCAACAAAATCGCAATAATATCGACAAAGCAACAATACTGACAAGAAAACTGACACAACCACAATACTGACAATAAGATAAAAGCAAAAAAAAAACTGCGGATGCTGGAAATCCAGAACAAAAATAAAAATACCTGGAAAAACTCAGCAGGTCTGGCAGCATCTGCGGAGAGGAACACAGTTAACGTTTCCACTCCGTATGACTCTTCAACAGAACCAAGTAAAAATAGAAAAGAGGTGAAATATAAGCTGGTTTGGGGGGTGGGGTGGATGGTAGAGCTGGATAGAGGGCCAGTGATAGGTGGAGATAACTAAAAGATGTCACAGACAAAAGGACAAAGAGGTGTTGAAGGTGGTGATATTATCTAAGGAATGTGCTAATTAAGGGTAGAAAGCAGGAAGAGCAAGGTACAGATAGCTCTAGTGGGGGTGGGGTGGCTTTCTACCCTTAATTAGCACATTCCTTATGCCTGTGAGAAGAAAAAATCACACAGTGTCACCTGGCGGTGCGTTTAATGATGAAAAACACACAAAGTCTGTTCACAGGCATAAGAGAGAGGTGCTTGAGTCCCCTTGGGTTGCACGAGTGTTTGACAAGGCGTGAGTGAACACAGAGTGCGTGCCCAGAACCGTGTTGAACGCAGGCGACGCACGCTGGCAGGCTGCAATTTTCGTGCAAGTGCCAAACGGCTCCTTTCCTTCCACCCCCACCCCCCGACCCAGGTTGCACCCAGAGTGAGGCCACACTGTGTCGGCTCGTCAGTCCACCCTTTCCACAGTCGTGTGCTTGGGGTGGAGGGGGGTGGGTCGTTGTGGGGCTTGCTCCACGATCGACTTGGCGGCCCCTGTCTGATGTGGGAGGGCCCTTGGCGGGCCAGCGTATGCTGGTGTTCAGGCTGAGTGGTTGACCCCCCCACCCTGGTTCTGTTCCCTCAGTGTCACAGACGGACGTGGGAGTTTCGAGTGGTGGCTGGTGCGCCTCTTGAACCTGAGCGACGACAACACCTTGTGGTCTGAGGCGCCGATAGTGTAATCAATGGCACGATTTTCAAGTGGAGGAACGGGGTCATTTGCCAGGCCCGCCGCCTTTCACCCAGTGTGGCTTCCCGCTAGCACATTGGGCACCTTCCCCACAGCCCCCTTCCTTCGGCTGAACATTCGATTTCTCTGGCAAAGAATTTTAAAAATACACGGCAACCCCAGTGCCCGTGCGTGTGCGTCCTTTGCATTGACGGGACCTGTTTGTTGCACTGAGAGAAGAGCTGAACCCGGCACCAATCTCCCTGTCGGGGGTGGAGGCGCATGTGCCCCCCACTGTTTTGAGACACAGCCCCGGTGGGTGTGGTCACCTAGTTGCCTCCTGGGGCAGTCTGTCCGCAGCCATAGAATTCCCCAGCACGTCCACCCCCCGATGAATATATATAATAAAATAAAGGGGGTTCGGGTCTAGTGTTCGGCCCTGCCTTGGCTTGGCCACGCCAAGTCGCGGGCTCCCTGTCTCGACAGTTGCTGTTGCGGTTCAGCTACCTGGTTGATCCTTCCAGTAGCATAGGCTTGCCTCAAAGATTAAGCCATGCATGTCTAAGTACACATGGCCGGTACAGTGAAACTGCGAATGGCTCATTAAATCAGTTATGGTTCCTTTGATCGCTCTAAACGTTACTTGGATAACTGTGGTAATTCGAGAGCTAATACATGCAAACGAGTGCTGCCCCATGTGGGGATGGGTGCATTTATCAGATCAAAACCAATCCGGGCTCGCCCGGCAGCTTTGGTGACTCTACTTAACCTCGGGCAGGTCGCAAGTCCTCGTGATGGTGACGACTCATTCGAATGTCTGTCCTATCAACTTTCGATGGTACTTTCTGTGCCTACCATGGTGACCACGGGTAACGGGGAATCAGGGTCTGATTCCGGAGAGGGAGCCTGAGAAACGGCTGCCATATCCAAGGAAGGCAGCAGGCGCGCAAATTACCCACTCCCGACTCGGGGAGGTAGTGACGAAAAATAACAACACAGGACTCTTTCGAGACCCTGTAATAGGAATGAATGCACTTTAAATCCTTTAACGAGGATCTATTGGGGGGCAAGTCTGGTGCCAGCAGCCGCGGTAATTCCAGCTCCAATAGCGTATATTAAAGCTGCTGCAGTTAAAAAGCTTGTAGTTGGATCTTGGGATGGAGCTGGCAGTCCGCAGCGAGGCGAGCTACCACCTGTCCCAGCCCCTGCCTCTCGGCGCTCCCTTGATGCTCTTAGCTGAGTGTCCTGGGTTCCCAACACGCTTACTTTGAAAGAATTAGAGTGTTCAAAGCAGGCCGGTCGCCTGAATACTCCAGCTAGGAATAATGGAATAGGGCCCTGGCTCTATTTTGTTGGATTTTGGAACTGGGGCCATGATTAAGAGGGACGGCCGGGGGCATTCGTATTATGTCGCTAGAGGTGAAATTCTTGGGCTGGAGCAAGGCGAACAAAAGCGAAAACATTTGCCAAGAATGTTTTCGTTAATCAAGAATGAAAGTCGGAGGTTTGAAGACGATCAGATACCGTCGTAGTTCTGACCATAAACAGTGCCGACTAGCGATCCGGCGGCGTTATTCCCCTGACCCGCCGAGCAGCTTCCGGGAAACCAAAGCCTTTGGGTTCCGGGGGGAGTATGGTTGCACAGCTGAAACTTAAAGGAATTGACGGAAGGGCACCACCAGGAGTGGAGCCTGTGGCTTAATTTTACTCAACACGGGAAGCCTCACCCGGCCCGACACGGAAAGGATTGACAGGTTGATAGCTCTTTCTCGATTCTGTGGGTGGTGGTGCATGGCTGTTCTTAGTTGGTGGAGTGATTTTTCTGGTTAATTCCGGTAACGAACTAGACTCTTCCATGCTAAATAGTTAAGTGACCCCCGAGCGGTCCGCGTCCAACTTCTTAGAGGGACAAGTGGCGTACAGCCACACGAGATTGAGCAATAACTGGTCTGTGATGCCCTTAGATGTCCTGGGCTGCATGCGCGCTACACTGAATGGATCAGCGTGTGTCTACCCTACGCCGCCAGGTGTGGGTAACCCGTTGAACCCCATTCGTGATAGTCATTGGGAATTGCAATTATTTCCTATGAACGAGGAATTCCCAGTATGTGTGGGTCATAAGCTCGCGTTGATTAAGTCCCTGCCCTTTGTACACACCGCCCGTCGCTACTACCGATTGGATGGTTTAGGGAGGTCCTCAGATTAGCTCCGCCAGAGACAGCGATGGCCCTGGTGGAGTGCTGAGAAGACGATCAAACTTGACTATCTGGAGGAAGTAAAAGTTGTAACAAGGTTTCCGTAGGTGAACCTGCGGAAGGATCATTATTACTGTGTGTCGGCCCGTCTTCCTCCTTTGAGCCTGTGTCGCAGGAGGTCAGCAGGAGTTGACGCGGCAGGCCCCGGAGCCTTGGTCACACTCGTCTGGCACCTCCCACGTGGGTGGGAGGTTTACCCTCCGAGAAAAAAATAAACTCGCTGAACCCGACGAATAGGCGACATCGTCAGCAATGCTCAGTCCTGCCTGGAGCCGAATGAGTTTTAAGTCCGGTCCTCTCTCTCTCTCTGAAACTTCAGCGAAAAGAGCGGAAGTGCACACACTCCGATGTCCGCCCTGGAGGGTGGCTCGTTTCGTGAGGTGCCGAGCTCTGAGTCGTTGCAGCCCGTCTTGAGAAAGATTGGGGCAGGGAGGTCGGGAGGCAGAATGCCCACCCTTACCTCTTCCCACCGCATGGGCTTGTGCCACGATTGTCCAGCCAGCCTGCGGTTTGATGACAGTACAAGACGGGCACGAGAATGCTCGAGCGGAGCCCTGGGCGCTGCAGCGTTGCATTGCGCTGGCTTCTCAGCCTTCCATACTACGTGCAGTCTGCCTGGGACCCACCCGTCTCTCTCGCTCGCTCGCTCTGTCTACTGCCCTCTCCCTCCACAAGGTGACACTGCTCGTGGCCCGCGTGCCTGTCCGTTCTCTCGACTTCTGCCTCGTCTGGCCCACAACCCCACGTGCGAGGCTCCCTAACAGCCTCTCACTCTCCGAGTGTGCCTCTCGCTGTTGTTGTTGTTGCTGCTGCCGGCGGCAAACCTCTCAGAGAGAGAGAGAGGCCTTCTTCTACTCCTCATGTCTCTAGCTGGTGAGGAGCCAGGCTTGCACGACCAGCCAGCGTCTGGCCCTCACTACAACTGCAGTCGCATTGAAGGGAGCTTCTGCAGGCTTGGGTGCCGATAGACACCACGTCGCCGGGACCTTGGCGAGCGGCCACCGTGAGCTCTGCAGGGACTGAACCGGTGATGCAGGCCCGGCTTTCCTTTCCCACCGCGGTGACACTTTGTGGTCGTCTTTGAGTCACCCTCCCTTCATGTGTACAGGGTACCTGGACGTCCCCCCTCCGGCTCCCGCGGGTTGGTCGCCTTGGGGACAGCGGTTTAAAGTCTCGCGTGTCTGCCTGTCGGAACCGAGATTGAGCGGCAGCTGGTCACCTGCAGCGTGCGAGAGAATGTACCTGTCATCCTGCTCTGTGCCTGCTCTGCCTTCCGCCACCCCGCCAGCGGGTGTTGGTGCGTAGGTCTTGCTGGCTGCTCTGCGGGGCTTGTACCCCACTCAGCGTGTTGTGGCTCTCCAGCCAGCTCTCTCTCGCCCTTCCCGGCAGCCGGTGGCGTCAGAGACCCTGCCTCCGATGGCCGCGGTGCGTGACAGCACAGCTCGTGCTCCGGCGCTCTCCTCTCTGGCCGCCACGCCACGCCTCACGAGCGCCCTGACCGCTGATGCTCATTTGTGAAAGTCCTCGTTGTCGATCTTGGGACTGTTTTGGCAGGCCTCGGCTCGCTGGGGCTGCGGCCCTCGGATGGGGATTCCCATCACACCGTCGGGGAGCGTTCGGCGCGATCTGGGCTCAGCTTCCTCGCGAGAGGATCCGACTGAAACCTTGTGCAACTCTTAGCGGTGGATCACTCGGCTTGTGCGTCGATGAAGAACGCAGCTAGCTGCGAGAATTAATGTGAATTGCAGGACACATTGACCATCGACACTTTGAATGCACTTTGCTGCCCCGGGTTCCTCCCAGGGCTATGCCTGCCTGAGGGTTGCTTGACGATCAATCGCACTCGCCTGGTCAGCGAGAGCGCGGCTGGGGTGTCGTGGAATAGAGCTTTAGTCAGCTAAATTGTCTAATGGGTTAAATGGTCTAAAAGTGATTATATTGTAATATGGTAATTTATGTAATATTTACTAATCAAGCAGTGTAAAACTAATTACGAGGAGTATCTTTGAAAAGTTTGTGGTTACAACTGCATCCTGTTATGTGCTAAACGAAACAATGGTGCCCTGATTAAATCTGCTGATATGGTAATTTATGTAATCTTTATCTAACATAGTCGTAGTTAAACTGTCTCCTGTCTTATTGTGAAATGTACCATCTGTCTGTAATTGTATTACTACGTTCTCCCTTTGATCATGCTAACCATGACATAACTGTGATTTCTTGATGTATGAACCTTATATGGTATGAATTTCCTGTTATGAGGGGTATAAACGACGCTGGATTCTCTGTTCAGGGTAGTAGACTGACTAGGAACCACGTGTGGTGTCCTGAGCAGCTGACTCCCGAGCATGCTTAAATAAATATAGTTTTGCTTCTAACAAGTCAGTGTTCTCGTAGTTGTGTCGTGATTCGACAGTACTTTCTTGGAGGTTCCACCGAGATGGCAAGCGCGACTGCCTAAGCGAAACCGAACGGTAGTGCCCTGGTAACGGACGACTCAACCAGTATATAAATAAGGTAAGATCTTACTTACCAGAGTCTGTCCGCTGCCAGTACGCATGCAGGTGCTCGACATGAGCAGTACACCTCTGTCATAGCCCGACTGTTAGAGAACAAAAAAAAAGAGGAGGCATCTGGCATCCTGTGGCTACCTACCTAGAGTTCGAGTCCCTGAGGTTGTGACGGACTGGGTCCACAGTACGGACAGGGTTCGCAGTACGGACAGGGTCCGCAGTACGGACAGGGTCCGCAGTATGGACAGGGTCCGCAGTACGGACAGGGTCCGTAGTAAGCAAGAGAGGTAAGCCAATAAGTAAAGGTTGAGCGCGCTAGGAAAGGATCCGCGGCCTCTCTGTGAATGTGTTTGAAGGTATAAGGGGAAGAGAGAGAATGCCGGGCGTCTCAAGGGAACTAAGGAGACAGGTACGGTGTAGGGATCAGTATGGGAGCAGCTGCAGCTAAAGGGGATAGTCCCGTCCCCGCTAAGGGAATGCCGGCATATTATATGCATCAGAATTATGGCCCGCCCAGTTGTAAATTTTTTTTAAAATGGAATTGGATCACCTGAGATGACCCCAAGAAGCAATTCCCATTGGAAGGCAGTTGGGATCTCGATAAATTAGTGCACTTAAGAGGAGCTCTGGAATCAAAAAGAGGCAAGGTAAAACAACCCCAGTGGGATGCCTATTATAATTGGTATTTAGAAGATTTAAGGAAAAGATGGAAATTTTGCGAAAATGCCACCAGCCCACTAAAGAGGATATTGAAGTGTTGATGGATGCTTGTTTAGGAACAAACAAATGGAAACAGGTTAAGGACAAAAGTGAATGGCCGGAAGGACCTACCCCAGGGGCCAAGCTCACTAGCCTTTGGGATCGAATCTTAACGGAAGCCAAACCCCTGGTTGAGGTAATGAGTGTGTTGCAACATTGCCAACGCCAGAATCAGCATCAGCAGCAGAAACCCTTTAAAAAATAATACGAACGAGATGCTTCTGTAGGCAGGTCCGGGTGAACCTGCTCCGCGCCCACCGTACAGCGGGCGCCAGCAAAGAGGCAGAGGGAGGTATAGAGGAAGGCAGAACAGAGATAATTTCAAATTGTTTCAATTGTGGACAACAAGGACATTGGGCTTGTAATTGACCTCAGCCCCGAGCACCTCCCCTCCCTCCCCCCAGGCCGTCAGGGATGGCACTATGAGTTACATTGTATGGCATATTACGATAAGGAAGGCCATGACCAGGACTATGCACTAATGGCAGCCCCACAAGTGGGATCATTCTTTCTTTTGGAAATGGGAAACATTTATATGGGCCATGAAGGAATAACCTTGCAAATTGACTTGCCAGCAAAAGCGAAGCTGCTATTCATATGCAGACGTATCGGCACCGCATTGCACCTTGTATGTTCATCCCGGCCACTCTGCAAAAGATTTGTGCCTGACGGTTAAGCGACTCTCAACTCGGGAACCCACCTACTCAAGGCTGACGCCCTATGGAAGAATCGATGTTGTACCGGACTCTGAGGTGCAGATCGTCATTACTCAAAGGAGGATCCCCATAACGTTTGAGCGCCAACAACCGGGAGATGATTCCACCCCGAAAACAATGGGAAAACAGGAACAGGAATTACTTCAGCAAGTACCAACATGGCTGTGGGCTAAGCACTTGAATGAGGCAGGATGAATTCTATCTGCCGAACCGTTTCGCGTTCAAGTTAACCCCGCCAAACCGTTGCCTCGGAAAACGCAAAACCCCTTAAGTCCGGCGGCGGAAAAGTGCATTCAGGAGGTAGTCGCGGCCCTCCTCCAACAACGAGTTCTCGTCCCGGTCATGAGCCCCTGCAATACCCCTATCCTACCTGTAAAAAAATTCGGTAAGGAAGAATGGTGATTTGTCCAAGATCTGAGAGCTGTTGATGACTGTGTAATCCCAACCTTCCCGGTAGTGCCGAACCCAGCCACCATTCAGAGCTGCACAGGCTGCGGAACTTTTTGCACTTACCAGGACCTCCGTCTTAGTCCAAGGGAAATCCATCAATATATATACTGATTTGCGATATGCTTTCGGGGTAGTTCATGATTTTGGTCCACTTTGGAAATTTAGAGATTTTATTACTGCCTCTGGAAATCCAGTCAAACATGGGTTGCTTATCAGAAACTTGTTACAGGCTATTTTGTTTCCCAAGTCTGTAGCGCTGCTCACACCAGTCGAAAAGATGATGTTTCTAAAGGAAATGCGAAGGCAGATCGGGCAGCTAAGGCTGCAGCAGCCCGACCTGACCGGATGGTGGTCAACCAATGTGTTGTGGCCCGTTCCACTGCTCCCTCTAACCCTTTAACAATTGACGAAGTGTCCCGATTACAAAGCACTGCTGATGTTGAGTAAAAGAGGGTTTGGCTTGCAGCTGGCTGTTGCCAGAAGCCTGATGGTCTCTGGATTTCCCATGACGGCCGCGTGGTGGTTCCAAAGAACCTGCTCCCCTGGCTTGCACATGCGTGTCATTCTTTCACGCATGGTGCAAAACGGGGGATGAATTATATTATGCAAAAATCCTGGTATGTGCCTGGATTTGCTTCTATTGCGGAAAGCATTGCTACTAAATGTATGACTTGTCAAAAATATAATGCGGGAAAAACGCCTTGTGTTAAACCTGCTTCACAGCCTCAACCATGGGGCCCCTTTGTACATATGCAAATGGACTCTATACAAATGCCCAACTGTATGGGACTACAATATGTGTTAGTAATAATGGACTTATTCTCTAGATGGGTAGAAGCGTTCCCCAGCAGAAAAAACAATGCTACCACGGTAGCCAAATTACTTTTAAAAGAAGTTATCCCTAGGTTTGGAATACCTGAACGGATTTCTAGTGACAACGGACCCCACTTTACAGGTCAAGTGGTGAAGGAAGTGATGAAAGGACTACAACGTAAGCAACACTTGTCCTGCATCTACCACCCGCAATCAGCCGGAGTAGTAGAAAGACAAAATGGTATCCTTAAGACAAAAATAGCAAAACTCTATACAGAAACAGGATTAAAGTGGCTGGAAGTACTTCCCTTAGCACTTATGAGATCTAGCCCCAACAGAGTGACAGGGCTGTCCCCTCATGAGATAATAATGGGCCGTCCTGTAAAATTGCCTATAAGCGCTCCCCTGACCATCAAGGAAATGAACATACACAACATGAGTGAATATATGTTAGCTTACTGCATAGCACTGACTAAGACCTTGCAAAGTTTTCATTCTCAGGTAAAAGAAGCGCAGAAGGAAGCAATTGTTGAGGTCTGCCATACCTACGAGCCAGGGTACTATGTATTCTTAAAGACCTTCGGTCGGAAGAATTGTCTGGAACCCCGTTGGGAGGGACCGTACCTGGTGCTTTTGACTACCTATATGGCTTTAAAGCTTGAAGGGAAACCAATGTGGATACACACCTCTCACTGCAAAAAGGCCCCTGCAACAGAAAGACGTGTGGAACCCTGTGACAGTGTAACCAATTCTGAAAGGAATAGTCCAGAGTGCTAAAACCAAGAGACTAAGCTATTAAGTGCTTCAAAATATACAAAACACAGTAGAAACTGTCACACTAGAAAATGGCACCACAATGCTTTGCTAAGATTGTGGTTCTGATGTTTGCAGGAGCATGTATAGTGAAATGTAACCTACAGGCGGGAGAGCCAAACTGCTCTCTGAGCCAGGGGACTGGCCAAAGGGAAACAGGTACCAACGGAAAACAGGTATATGATCATTCAGAAGCAATAACAAGTGTCAGAGCGAACCTAGGATGTTACAACTGTGCAGGCAAGTTTGTAAATTTAAAACTAACCCATGCGGACCCTGTAAGGATTATAAATATAAGATAAACTGCCGAGCGGGGCCCCAGTTAGGAGAAGGATATGTTATGAATTGCAATGACCAGATACTGAGGTGGGCCGCCTACTATGGCAATATAACTAACCCAGCACCAACAACCACTCCTGTGCCAGAGATGGTTAGCCATAATTTGATCACCACTGAAACTACTGCCACTACAGTAACTACCCTGGGGCCCACGGAGTGTCCCAGAAACAACACAGACATAGTGCCCCTAAGTACAGGATTGGTGGCAATACCTGAAAGAGAAAGAGTAGTGATAATACCAGGGTACGCTCTTGTAAACATAGTAGTAAATCTGACCAAGCTCAATATGCCAGAATGGTGCCCTAATGGCCTAAGGAAATTGCATACTAAACTATTAAGAGAAGAAGTTAGCCAAACAGGATTAAAATTAAAGGTTGAAAAGGAACAATTAGTAAGTGCCACAACCACAAACCCCACTCAAAAGCACTGTGAGAAAAGAGGTATTCTAGAGGTAGCAGGAATAGGATATGCAGCAGAAACTGTCACGGTAAATACCTTAGATATAGGTACGTTGCAAACAGAGATTGAAGAACTAGAGGCCCGTATGAAACAGATAGTTCAGGAACAATATGGTGTCCAAGGACAATCAGCCCAGACTAGCAAGCAATTAACTGTCCTTATCCAGGAAGGGTTAAAACGCCTGAAGCCAGTAACAAATACAATAAATGCACTGATAGAGCGGGAGGAAGGTGAGGAAACAAACGAATAAAGGGATGTAGTACGCACCTTGTATGGGTCTTGGGTACTGTCTCAGGTGGACAAAAATTTACTACAGCTTAAAACCCATCAAGTACCGGATTGGATAGGAGAAAGGGCTTTACAGAAATGGACAGGATCCCCCTTGACGAATGTTAAGGATGTCTCCCTAGCAACCCGCATTCCTCACTGCGCTAAGAATAATGCAAAGAGAGGGATAATTTTAGGAATGGTTTTGCATATGCCAAAAACTAAGGATAATGCATTAAGATCACGATCATAGAGAATTGAGAATATTTTCCCATGTACTAGTAATCCTCCAAGCATAGGTTATAGTCATTTTGATCATCCTAGCGATTGTCTTAAAGAAAAAGATTAATGCTTGGACAGTAAACCGACTTAAGAAAGACTTGGCTTTGTTAGAGGTTAATACCCACCGGTCTGAATATAACAGACTATAAGGATTGTCCTTTAAAGGACAAAAGGGGGGAATGTGGAACAGAGCTTTAGTCAGCTAAATTGTCTAATGGGTTAAATGGTCTAAAAGTGATTATATTGTAATATGGTAATTTATGTAATATTTACTAATCAAGCAGTGTAAAACTAATTACGAGGAGTATCTTTGAAAAGACTATGGTTGCAACTGCATCCTGTTATGTGCTAAATGAAACAATGGTGCCAAACGAGACAATGGTGCCCCGATTAAATCTGCTGATATGGTAATTTATGTAATCTTTATCTAACATAGTTGTAGTTAAACTGTCTCCTGTCTTATTGTGAAATGTACCATCTGCCTGTAATTATATTACTGCGTTCTCCCTTTGATCATGCTAACCATGACATAACTGTGATTTCTTGATGTACGAACCTTATATGGCATGAATTTCCTGTTATGAGGGGTATAAACGACGCTGGATTCTCTGTTCAGGGTAGTAGACTGACCAGGAACCACGTGTGGTGTCCTGAGCAGCCGACATGCTTGAATAAATATAGTTTTGCTTCTAACAAGTCAGTGTTCTCGTGGTTGTGTCGCGATTTGACAGTGTTGCAGAGGACCTGTCCTCTCTGTCCCCCTAAATGCAGACCCAGGGTTCTCCGCCTTGGGAGTGTTCGACCTTTCGGTGTCCGCGGCCTCGGTCTCGGCCTCAGGGTGAATGCGCCAGCCGCGGCACCGTTAGTGGCTCAGCCGCCTTTGTTCCCGGCATGGCTGTCACCGGGTTCCCAAAGCGAATTTGACTGCTTTGCTGCCGGGGCTGCTTGCTCCTCCAGGCTCGGGCCAGGGTTGACCCTCTGTCGGCGTCGTGGGAAAGATGCAGCAGAGTTGGGCTCAGTTAGTGTATCGGCCGAAATCGAAAGGAGAGAGAGAGAGAGAGAGAGAGAGAGGAGGGTGGTGCTTTCAGTGGTGCGGATCGTGTGCTTGGTGCCTGTCACGCTGGTAGTCGTGGCTTCTGGTGCCTTCTGCCCTTGTGAGTGGGGGCGGACGGGCTCCCTGTGCTCCTGGCGAGACTGCCGACTGGAGTGGACAGTCCTCAGTGTGCGCCGACTGCATCTCGCCGCGGAGTCGGGAAGAGCCACAAGCCAGCGCCAGGGGTCCGCGGCAATGTCAGTGACCCACCCGACCCGTCTTGGAACACGGACCAAGGAGCCGAACACT